>NC_140012.1:28728212-29353212 GCF_964263955.1 Coregonus lavaretus | reverse complement strand
ATGTCCATTGAGAACGTATTTGGACGACCTGGACCTCAAACCCCACTTCCGAATGACCCAACCCTCTTTTGACTGCACTGTGCTGCGCAATGTTTGCCTCAGCAACGAGGACATTGTGGAGCCTGAGGCCGCCGAGGAGAATGATGATGGAGACCTGGACCAGCCTCAGCAGCAGCTGCAGCATCAGGAGTGGGCAATGATGCAGCACCTGCTAACCCCATCCCAGGTGACCACCAGTACTGCAATCCCCACCAGTAGAAAACAATTTTTATCATAGGTACACATCAAATGTGAGAGACGGAATCTAAAACAAAAATCCAGAATATCACATTGTATGATTTTTAAGTAATTAATTTGCATTTTATTGCATGACATAAGTATTTGATACATCAGAAAAGCAGAACTTAATATTTGGTACAGAAACCTTTGTTTGCAATTACAGAGATCATACGTTTCCTGTAGGTCTTGACCAGGTTTGCACACACTGCAGCAGGGATTTTGGCCCACTCCTCCATACAGACCTTCTCCAGATCCTTCAGGTTTCGGGGCTGTCGCTGGGCAATACGGACTTTCAGCTCCCTCCAAAGATTTTCTATTGGGTTCAGGTCTGGAGACTGGCAAGGCCACTCCAGGACCTTGAGATGCTTCTTACGGAGCCACTCCTTAGTTGCCCTGGCTGTGTGTTTCGGGTCGTTGTCATGCTGGAAGACCCAGCCACGACCCATCATCAATGCTCTTACTGAGGGAAGGAGGTTGTTGACCAAGATCTCGCAATACATGGCCTCATCCATCCTCCCCTCAATACGGGTTCAGTCGTCCTGTCCCCTTTGCAGAAAAGCATCCCCAAAGAATGATGTTTCCACCTCCATGCTTCACGGTTGGGATGGTGTTCTTGGGGTTGTACTCATCCTTCTTCTTCCTCCAAACACGGCGAGTGGAGTTTAGACCAAAAAGCTCTATTTTTGTATCATCAGACCACATGACCTTCTCCCATTCCTCCTCTGGATCATCCAGATGGTCATTGGCAAACTTCAGTCGGGCCTGGACATGTGCTGGCTTGAGCAGGGGGACCTTGCGTGCGCTGCAGGATTTTAATCCATGACGGCGTAGTGTGTTACTAATGGTTTTCTTTGAGACTGTGGTCCCAGCTCTCTTCAGGTCATTGACCAGGTCCTGCCGTGTAGTTCTGGGCTGATCCCTCACCTTCCTCATGATCATTGATGCCCCACGAGGTGAGATCTTGCATGGAGCCCCAGACCGAGGGTGATTGACCGTCATCTTGAACGTCTTCCATTTTCTAATAATTGCGCCAACAGTTGTTGCCTTCTCACCAAGCTGCTTGCCTATTGTCCTGTAGCCCATCCCAGCCTTGTGCAGGTCTACAATTTAATCCTTGATGTCCTTACACAGCTCTCTAGTCTTGGCCATTGTGGAGAGGTTGGAGTCTGTTTGATTGAGTGTGTGGACAGGTGTCTTTTGTACAGGTAACGAGTTCAAACAGGTGCAGTTAATACAGTTAATGAGTGGAGAACAGGAGGGCTTCTTAAAGAAAAACTAACAGGTCTGTGAGAGCCGGAATTCTTACTGGTTGGTAGGTGATCAAATACTTATGTCATGCAATAAAATGCAAATTAATTACTTAAAAATCATACAATGTGATTTTCTGGATTTTTGTTTTAGATTCCGTCTCTCACAGTTGAAGTGTACCTATGATAAAAATTACAGACCTCTACAACTTTGTAAGTAGGAAAACGTGCAAAATCGGCAGTGTATCAAATACTTGTTCTCCCCACTGTATGACATAACTTACTGTTCTGCTTTTTATAATATTAGCAGTTTTCATATTTGAAAGATCTTACTATTCTGCTGTTTATGTGCTGGAGATATTTCAAGAGCTTCATGACATAAAACTTTATGGTTTTGTTGTTAATACAATGTTCTATAATATCAAGCTGTGTGGCCTTCCGTTTTGTATTTTAAAAAATCCACTTAATGTAACTTTTTTAAATCATTTAATAAAATAAAAAACTAAACTAAACATTTTTATATTAGTTTTATATCTTCTTTCTCCCTCTCTCTCTCTCTCTCTCTCTCGGCTCCTGCACTTTTCCGGAAAACACCACTACCTCCTGGCTGGATGAGGCAATGACAACAGGCGGTGTAATAGTGGGCCTTCTACGAATTGGGTCATCCATGGCACTGTACCATTTCCAAGAGGCAGCGGTGCTCTCCCCTCCCTCTGTACTCACCCCAGTTTGGGGACACTTCAAATCCTAAAAGAAACAAGGGCACAAACAGCTAACAAATGCTGCACTCACCATACAACCTGGACATTGTGAAGATATTGAGACATTTTAGATGCCTATACAAAAAAAAGTGCTTTTGCTTGAGATTCTCCCATTTTTTCTTTGTCTTGGTCCTTCCCCTCCAGACAGTACTCCTGCACAAATGCCGTAGGCAAAGCACAATAATATATTAGTTACCAACTATCAGTTGGCAAATACAGATAAAATACACCCAGGCATTAGTAACCATTTGACAGTTGCATTGATGCCAGCACAAAACGTGTATTTTTTGTCCCCCAAAATGTCCTGCCAACCTGTAACGTTATGACTCTGTACCAAGTATGTATTGCCTCATGAATGTTAATGAGCCAGATCATATAAGCTGCAGTAACTTAACTGTCTTGTGATTGTTAATGTTAGGTAACGTTCCCAGCAATTCAGCTACTTACTCAAACCCCTTCAAGGCCACATGCCTCTTTCCTGTGAACCGGAATTAGTTTCTGGCCCGCCAGGTGATCAACTTTGCTGTGTTGTCATCAGTCCCTATGATGTAAATAGACAACCCTTTTAGATAAACCTGTGGCAAGTTAATGTTACATAAATCAGGTTTAAAACCATTAGCTACCAACCGCATATAAGCCTAACGTTGGGTAGTTAGATAGCATTTACACTGAACAACAATATAAACACAACAGGCACCAATTTCTAAGATTTTACTGAGTTATAGTTCATATAAGGAAACCAGTCAATTGAAATAAATAGATTAGGCCCTAATCTATGGATTTCACCTGACTGGGCAGGGGTGCAGCCATGGGTGGGCCTGGGAGACCCACCCACTTGGGAGCCAGGCCCAGCCAATCAGAATGAGTTTTTCCCCACAAAAAGGCTTTATTACAGACAGACATACTTCTCAGTTTCATCAGCTGTCCGGTTGGCTGGTCTCAGACGATCCCGCAGGTGAAGAAGCCGGATGTGGAGGTCCTGAGCTGGCGTGGTTACTCGTGGTCTGCGGTTGTGAGGCTGGTTGGACGTACTACCAAATTCTCTAAAACGACGTTGGAGGCAGCTTATGGTAGAGAAATTGACATTCAATTCTCTGACAACAGCTCTGGTGGACATTCCTGCAGTCAGCATGCTATTTGCATGCTCCCTCACAACTTGAGACATCTGTGGCATTGTGTTGTGTGACAAAACTGCACATTTTAGAGTGGCGTTTTTATTTTCCCCCAGCACAAGAGGCACCTGTGTAATAATCATGATGTTTAATCAGCTTCTTGATATGCCACACCTGTCAGGTGGATGGATTATATTGGCAAAGGAGAAATGCTCACTAACAGGGATGTAAACAAATGTGTGCACAAAATCTGAGAGAAATAAGCTTTTTGTGCATATGGAAAATTTCAGGGATCTTTTATTGTCAGCCAACATAATGTTTAACGTAACTTATTTGACAAGTCATTACTTTTATGTTACATTGCTCAACATTTTCTTAACATTTGTCATAATTCACTAAAGCAATGAATATTAACTTTTTGTACTTAAATTTGTATCCGCTCTCGTCGGACTTCGGCTTTATATTTTCCGCCATTTTCTTAAAATCTGAAAATGTTGTGAAGCTACGCACATTTTCTGAAGAATTGCATGGTGGGCCCTAAAAGCACGGAAATAGTGTCCACTGCTTGTATACTTCGGATTTTGGCGAATGTCGTGCGACATCCGGGAAATGTTGGCATACTAAACATATCCATACTATGACCAATAAGCATACTACATACTCAATTTACAGTACATCACAAATAGTATGGTTAGTATGAGTATTCGAACACAGCTCTGGGTCCCAGAACATTTAATTAAGTTATGGGGTTATCTGGGATGTTGCAAGAATATTCTTGTGATATTCGCATAGGTTGCACAGAACATTCCCACAATGTTCCACAATTTCCAAATAAGTCAGTTTTTATGATGTTCATAGCATATTTGTTTTAGGTTTAACATAATATTCCACTGATGTTCGTGCAATATACATTTGACCTTGTCTTGGAGGTCCTCAGAATATTTAGAAAATGTTATATTTAAGTTTGACCTAATATTACCAAAACATTAAGTATGCATATTTGTTGCTCCTTAAATCATAAGAAAGCAGATTGTAATACACCCCCATTATGTTTCTCTCCAGATTTAATGGCAATTTGCCTTTGAGGACTGTATTGTAGGTGATATAGAGACACATGGCATTTTTATTTAATTCATAGGACATTTGAACAGCATTTGTCATACAAATACAACCACTTTGTACTTTATACAGTATGTTGACAATCTGCAATGTTTGGTTCCCAAGCCAGGTCTTTTATCCTCTGCACCACCAGGGAAGCTCTCTTACATCTTATGTTTTCAGTATATACACTCTTGGAAAAGATGTCTTGTTGAACAACACAATTTATGTGTAATCATTGCCCAGACACATTTTGTGTCAATTCCTGCAATTAATGTGTTAAAAGCTGAAAACCATAGACGAGTTGATTGTTTAGCAACAAAACTGACGCGTGTGCAACTATGGGGCAAAACAGACAGGAATGGCTTAGATTGTTGACAACATATAAACTACACTAAGTGTACAAAACAGTAGGAACACATTCCTAATTTAGTTGCATCCCCTCTCCCTTTTGCCCTTAGAACAGCCTTCATTTGTCGGGGAATGGACTCTACAAGGTGTCGAAAGCGTTCCACAGGGATGCTGGCCCATGTTGAATCCAATGCTTTCCACAGTTGTGTCAAGTTGGCTGAATGTCCTTTGGGTGGTGGACCATTCTTGATACACACGGGAAATCCTAATAATGGCGCTGGAGAAGATTGCTGCCGTTTTACAGCCCTCTAACCAATTGTACTATTATGTGTGTTTTTTCACGTTAATTATGTAATTTATTCTGTACATAATGTTTCTGCCACCGTCTCTTATGACCAAAAAGAGCTTCTGGATATCAGGACAGCGTTTACTCCCCTCGTATTGGACGAAGATTTTTTCTTCAACGAGTCGGACGCAAAGGATATCCTGCAGACACCCGACAAGGCCCAAATCCCTGTCATTAGCATGAGAAAGAGACGGAGATATGATGGACGTAGGTCGGGGTGCCTTGTAAGGATCCGACGGCGAGCGAGTAAACTGCCTCTTTCATCAATCTTATTAGCCAATGTTCAATCATTTGAAAATAAATTGAACAACCTAAGATTAAGGTTATCCTACCAACGGGACATTAAAAACTGTAATATATTATGTTTCACCGAGTCGTGGCTGAACGACGACATGGATAGCATACTGCTGGCGGAATATACGCTACATCGGCAGGATAGAACGTCTGACTCCGGTAAGACGAGGGGTGGCGGTATGTGTATATTTGTAAACAACAGTTGGTGCATAAAATCTAATACTATGGCAGTCTCGAGGTTTTGCTCGCATGAGGTAGAGTATCTTATGATAAGCTGTAGACCACACTATTTACCAAGAGAGTTTTCATCTATATTTTTCGTAGCTGTCTATTTACCACCACAAACCGATGCTGGTACTAAGATTGTACTCAATGAGCTGTATAAGGCCATAAGTAAACAGGAAAACGCTCATCCAGAGGCAGCGCTCCTAGTGGCTGGGGACTTTAATGCAGGGAAATCCATTCTACCTAATTTCTACCAGCATGTTAAATGTGCAACCAGAGGAAAAAAAACAATAGACCACCTTTACTCCACACACAGAGCTCTCCCTCGCCCTCCATTTGGCTAATCTGACCATAACTCTATCCTCCTGATTCCTGCTTATAAGCAAAAACTAAAGCAGGAAGCACCAGTGACTCGGTTAATAAGGAAGTTGTCAGATGACGCAGATGCTAAGCTACAGGACTGTTTTGCTAGCACAGACTGGAATATGTTCCGGGATTCTTTCCGATAGCATTAAAGAGTATACCACATCAGTCACTGGCTTCATCAATAAGTGCATCGATGACGTCATCCCCACAGTGACCGTATGTACATACCCCAACCAGAAGCCATGGACTACAGGCAACATCTGCACAGAGCTAAAGGGTAGAGCTGACACTTTCAAGGAGCGGGACTCTAACCCGGACTCTTATAAGAAATCTCGCTATGCTCTCCGACGAACCATCAAACAGGCAAAGAGTCAATACAGGACTAAGATTGAATCGTACTACACCGGCTCTGACGCTCGTCGGATGTGGCAGGGCTTGAAAACGATTACAGACTACAAAGGGAAGCACAGCCGGGAGCTTCCCAGTGACACAAGCCTACCAGACGAGCTAAATCACTTCTATGCTCGCTTTGAGGCAAGCAACACTGAAGCATGCATGAGAGCATCAGCTGTTCCGGATGACTATGTGATCACGCTCTCTGTAGCCGATGTGAGTACAACTTTTAAGCAGGTCAACATTCACAAGGCCGCAGGGCCAGACGGATTACCAGGACGTGTACTCCGAGCATGCGCTGACCAACTGGCAAGTGTCTTCACTGACATTTTCAACATGTCCCTGACTGAGTCTGTAATACCAACATGTTTCAAGCAGACCACCATAGTCCCTGTGCCCAAGAACACTAAGATAACCTGCCTAAATGACTACCGACCCGTAGCACTGACGTCTGTAGCCATGAAGTGCTTTGAAAGGCTGGTCATGGCTCACATCAACACCATTATCCCAGAAACCCTAGACCCACTTCAATTTGCATACCGCCCCAATCTCTATTGCACTCCACACTGCCCTTTCCCACCTGGACAAGAGGTGAGAATGCTATTAATTGACTACAACTCAGCGTTCAACACCATAGTGCCCTCAAAGCTCATCACTAAGCTAAGGACCCTGGGACTAATCACCTCCCTACTTTAAGACATGAAGGTCAGTCAATACGGAACATTTCAAGAACTTTGAAAGTATCTTCAAGTGCGGTCGCAAACACCATCAAGCGCTATGATGAAACTGGCTCTCATGAAGACCGCCACCGGAATGGAAGACCCAGAGTTACCTCTGCTGCAGAGGTTAAGTTCATTAGAGTTACCAGTCTCAGAAATTGCAGCCCAAATAAATGCTTCACAGAGTTCAAGTCACAGACACATCTCAACATCAACTGTTCAGAGGGGACTGTGTGAATCAGGCCTTCATGGTCGAATTGCTGCAAAGAAACCACTACAAAAGGACACCAATAAGAAGAAGAGACCTGCTTGGGCCAAGAAACACGAGCAATGGACATTAGACCGGTGGAAATTTGCCCTTTGGTCTGGAGTCCAAATTGGAGATTTTTGGTTCCAACCGCCGTGTCTTTGTGGTTGAACGGATGTTCACCGCATGTGTAGTTCCCACAATAAAGCATGGAGGAGGAGGTGTTATGGTGTGGGGGTGCTTTGCTGGTGACACTGTCTGTGATTTATTTAGAATCCAAGGCACACTTAACCAGCATGGCTACCACAGCATTCTGCAGCGATACGCCATCCCATCTGGTTTTGGTTTAGTGGGACTATAATTTATTTTTCAACAGGACAATGACCCAACACACCTCCAGGCTGTGTAAGGGCTATTTTACCAAGAAAGAGAGTGATGGAGTGCTGCATCAGATGACCTGGCCTCCACAACCCCGACCTCAACCCAATTGAGATGGTTTGGGATGAGTCAGACGGCAGAGTGAAGGAAAAGCATTCAACAAGTGCTCTGCATATGTGGGAACTCCTTCAAGACTGTTGGAAAAACATTCAAGGTGAAGCTGGTTGAGGGAATGCCAAGAGTGTGCAAAGCTGTCATCAAGGCAAAGGGTGGCTATTTGAAGAATCTCAAATATATCATATATTTTGATTTGTTTAACACCTTTTTGGTTATTATATGATTCCATATATGTTATTTCATAGTTTTGATGTCTTCACTATTAAAATGCAAATCAATTTATAACATTTTTGACATGCGTTTTTCTGGATTTTGTTGTTGTTATTCTGTCTCTCACTGTTCAAATAAACCTACCATTAAAATTATAGACTGATCATGTCTTTGTCAGTGGGCAAACGTACAAAATCAGCAGGGGATCAAATACTTTTTTCCCTCACTGTAGGTATGTCCAAACTTTTGACTGGTAGTGTATGTTTTATTTTATTTTTAATGTATTTTTTAACAATACAAAACACACACAAACGACAACATACAGAAGCACACAAACGTCCACAACCTCACCCCTGCCCAGACCCACCTGCTCACACCCCCATCTCCAGCAACCGTATCATCCGCCACATTTTGTTTCTCTCTGTCGCCCACACACTTTCAACATTTAGATAATACAATATTTTACCTTTCCATTGTGTTAACGATGGATGATAGGTTGATTTCCAGTTTTGAAGTATGTTTTTACAAGATGATTGATGAGATATGTGTCATCCAACCCATCGGGTATCTCACTGCACCTTCATATGCCATGTCTTGAAATATGCAGGCAGACGGGTTAAAAATAAATGTATCCTATAGGAGTCTTGTAGGATTTTGTCACCCCAATCAGAATCCTATTAGAACTTTTTTTTCTTAACTGAACCCATTAAATTATAATTTGTTGTCATTAGTTCGAGTACAATACAACAACATTAAGTACAACATTTTCTATGATCGGAATCAACAGTTCTATATCATTTCAGTTTTATTCACCTGTAAGAAAGCCTGTCTCTTTAAGAGTGACTGACGTCACAGCTAGCACGAGCTTGCAATGTTAATAAGCATAACTCCGGTTATTCTAACTGTTTTATTGTTCACTCTGCGTGAATGCAAGAACTTTGAGTACAGTGTTTGTTTCCTTGTGATTCCTGAGGAAGTTGTCAATGTTTTAGTTATATTTTCGTCATTGTACAGTGTGTTATGCACTCTGTTTCTTAGATGGCATAAAAACAACGTTACTGTTAGCCACATTTTGCCTGTCAGCTGGCTAGCTAGCTAAGTTGTAGCCTTTTGAATGTCGTTTTTGAGTCACTGTATTGTTATAGCAGATTAGATATGTTTTTTCTTGTTTGTTATTGCTAATTATAAACCTGGTGGTTCAAGCCCTGAATGCTGATTGGCTGAACGCCGTGGTATATCAGACCATAAACCATGGGTATGACCAAAAATTTGTTTTTACTGTTCTAATTACATTGGTAACCAGTTTAAAATAGCAACAAGGCACTTTGGGGTTTGTGGTATATGGTCAATATACCACAGCTAACCGTGTTATATACTCTCTATATAGCTGTGGTTAGCTTGGCCATATACCACACCCCCTTGTGCCTTATTGCTTAAATACCCTGTTTTCCTGATTTTCTGGTAGATTCCTAGTAGAAAAATCAGATTTTGGAACCAGTCCTATTGGAGTCTTATGGGATTCTATCCTATAGGATTTTATCCTATAGGATCCCATAGGAATCCAATACAAGAAACCAATAAAAAATCCTATCAGATTTTGGAACCAGTCCTATAGGATCTTATAGGATAAAATCCTATAGGATAGGTTTCAAAATCTGATAGGATATTCTATTGGATGTGTGTTGAAAGGGTGAGTTGAAAATGTACACATCATGTGTTAAATGTGCCAACACGGTGATTGTGTTAAAAGTAGTCATCCATAACTAGACACACGGATGTGTTAAATAACATGTTTTTTTTTTTTTAACACATCTGTTCTAAGAGTGTAGCCATGGCAGTATGGTCAATCAGGAATTCCATGCTTCATTTTTAACCTTCTTAGGCATAACTAACCCATGGAAATACTGGTAACTGGGGTATATTTACACAATTTTACTTTTTTTTACAGTTAAGTTATACATTTCTGTCTGGATTTATTAATCTGGACAAAATAAAGACATCCTCTCTTTTAGTAGAGTATATCTGATCCTCAATAAAAATAAAAATAAATTCTAAAGAATGATGGTTAAAGAATATGAGGGATTGAACCTGCAATTTTCAGATTTTCAGCCAGATCATTAACCCTCTGCACCAATGTGACCACAACCTAAATAAATGTATCAGGAACTTGTAAAGAGCATAATACATGTGTTCTGGGAATGTTCTTGTAACATCAGTTTATTGTTTTTTGCACCCTAAAATAAACATTGTATTATCATCTGCACAACTGGACAGTTTTTGTGTTTTGGGAACATACAGTTGAAGTCGGAAGTTTACATACACTTAGGTTGGAGTCATTAAAACTTGTTTTTCAACCACTCCACTATTTTCTTGTTAACAAACTATAGTTTTGGCAAATCGGTTAGGACATCTACTTTGTGCATGACACAAGTAATTTTTCCAACAATTGTTTGCAGACAGATTATTTCACTTAATTCACTGTATCACAATTCCAGTGGGTCAGAAGTTTACATACACTAAATTGACTGTGCCTTTAAACAGCTTGGAAAATTCCAGAAAATGATGTCATGGCTTTAGAAGCTTCTGATAGGCTAATTGACATCATTTGAGTCAATTGGAGGTGTACCTGTGGATGTATTACAAGGCCTACCTTCAAACTCAGTGCCTCTTTGCTTGACATCAAGGGAAAATCAAAAGAAATCAGCCAAGACCTCAGAAAAATAATTGTAGACCTCCACAAGTCTGGTTCATCCTTGGGAGCAATTTCCAAACGCCTGCAGGTACCACGTTCATCTGTACAAACAATAGTACGCAAGTATAAACACCATGGGACCACGCAGCCGTCATACCGCTCAGGAAGGAGACGCGTCCTGTCTCCTCCTAGAGATGAACGTACTTTGGTGTGAAAAGTGCAAATCAATCCCAGAACAGCAGCAACGGACCTTGTGAAGATGCTGGAGGAAACAGGTACAAAAGTATCTATATCCACAGTAAAACGAGTCCTACATCGACATAACCTGAAAGGCCGCTCAGCAAGGAAGACGCCACTGCTCCAAAACAGCCATAAAAAAGCCAGACTACGGTTTGCTACTGCACATTGGGACAAAGATTGTACTTTTTGGAGAAATGTCCTCTGGTCTGATGAAACAAAAATAGAACTGTTTGGCCATAATGACCATCGTTATGTTTGGAGGAAAAAGGGGGTTGCTTGCAAGCCGAAGAACACCATCCTACCCGTGAAGCACGGGGGTGGCAGCATCATGCTGTGGGGGTGCTTTGCTGCAGGAGGGACTGGTACACTTCACAAAATAGATGGCATCATGAGGAAGGGAAATTATGTGGATATATTAAAGCAACATCTCAAGACATCAGGAAGTTAAAGCTTGGTCGCAAATGGGTCTTCCAATTGGACAATGACCCCAAGCATACTTCCAAAGTTGTGGCAAAATGGCTTAAGGACAACAAAGTCAAGGTATTGGGGTGGCCATCACAAAGCCCTGACTTCATCCTATAGAAAATGTGTGCGCAGAACTGAAAAAGCGTGTGCGAGCAAGGAGGCCTACAAACCTGACTCAGTTACACCAGCTCTGTCAGGAGGAATGGGCCAAAATTCACCCAACTTATTGTGGTTACAAGTTAAACAATTTAAAGGCAATGCTACCAAATACTAATTGAGTGTATGTACACTTCTGACCCACTGGGAATGTGATGACAGAAGTAAAAGCTGAAATAAATAATTATCTGCTATTATTCTGACATTTCACATTCTTAAAATAAAGTGGGGATCCTAACTGACCTAAAACAGAGAATATTTACTAGGATTAAATGTCAGGAATTGTGAAAAACTGAGTTGAAATGTTTTTGGCTAAGGTGTATAGGGGGGCGGCAGGTAGCTTAGTGGTTAAGAGTGTTCTGCCAGTAACCGAAAGGTCGCTGGTTCTAATCCCCGAGCCAACTAGGTGAAAAATCTGTCGATGTGCCCTTGAGCAAGGCACTTAACCCTAATTGCTCCTGTAAGTCACTCTGGATAAGAGTGTCTGCTAAATGACTAAAATGTTAAATGTGTATGTAAACTTCCAACTTCAACTGTATCTTTTGTGATGTCCCCACAATGTTACCACCAGACTGTTCCCACAACCTAATGAAACATTCTGGGAACCTTTTTAAAGAGCAGACGTGTTTTGGGAATGTTTAATTCAAACATTGGATAATCATCAGCACGACTGGACAGTTTTATGAGAACATTTGCTGCAACCTAGCAAATGTTCTAGGGACTTTCACAGAACCAATTTTGGTTTGCTGGGAAAACATTACTGATACATTGTGATATTACATTACCTGGAAACCTAATGAAAACTTTTGGGGAATGTTGTGCACAACATTTTAGTGAATGTTAGGCGAACATTCCAAGGATATTTCATTTAAAACATAAAAAAAAGGTTATCAAAACATTCCTTGAATGTTTTTGGGATGTTATCATCCTAATGTTAGATAAAACCCTAACTAGAACTTAATGGGAATCTTTGCTAATGTTCTGGGAATGTTCCCAGTTTGCTGGGTATTCACAATGCCACTAGAAGCACATTTATAATGCCTTATAAGTTATGCATAATGCAATACAATGAACAACAAAGACGCTAATAACTGTTCTTAAACATCTATGACTACACTCACAATACTGTAAGTGTTATAATGCCAGACGTGAAATAAAATATGAAATATATGCGTAGATCATTACTATTATTGTCTTGTGACGCTGACTTTTCTGCTTCCTCCTGCAGGTGGCAGTATAGACAGTGACTGTGCCTTCGAGTGTGACTATGCCCTGCCGCCTCTCTCTATGACTGAGGGCATCCAGCACATCCGCATCATGGAGGGTGTGTCACGCTCCCTGCCCTCCTCCCCGCTGCTCACACACCAGACCATCAGCGTCCGGCTGCAGCCCATCAAGAAGCTCACAGGTAATGGTCACAGAAATATACATAACACCTCCCGTAGGTCAAGCTGCGTTGCTGTCTGTTCCTTTGGGCGTTCGTTTAATAACCAATCACCCAATGTCACTCATTCGTGTTGGAATGTTGTGTGGGGAAATGCATAACAGTCAGTTACATGATGGTAACTGGGAAGTGGGATGCTTACGTCAGTGATCACTGATGCCGGTAGACAAAAATCATTGTGAACTCAAATGATCAAATACAGCCCTCCCAGGTCAAGGCCCACTAATAATCACACCAGGCTTACTTAATAGCTGGGCTGGGATGCCAGGAATGGCAGATATGAGCTGTGGTTGTCTTCCTGTCCTGCTTGTCTCTGACTCTGTCACTCACCACTAACTGATCATTTCCTGTCACAGTCATCTCGGAAAACAGCTTCACTCCCAGTCTTGTTCTCTCTCTCTCTCGTTCTCTCTCTCGTTCTCTCTCGTTCTCTCTCTTTCTCTCGTTCTTTCTCATTCTCTCGTTCTCTCTCGTTCTCTCTCTCGTTCTCTCTCTCGTTCTCTCGTTCTCTCGTTCGCTACAGTACCAGTCAAAAGTTTGGACACACCTACTCATTCAAGGGTTTTTCTTTATTTTTACTATTTTCTACATTGTAGAATAATAGTGAAGACATCAACTATAAAATAACACATATGGAATCATGTAGTAACCAAAAAAGTGTTTAACAAATCAAAATATATTTTATATTTGAGATTCTTCAAATAGCCACCTTGATGACAGCTTTGCACACTCTTGGCATTCTCTCAACCAGCTTCACCTGTAATGCTTTTCCAACAGTCTTGAAGGAGTTCCCACACATGCTGAGCACTTGTTGGCGGCTTTTCCTTCACTCTGCGGTCCGACTCATCCCAAACCATCTCAATTTGGTTGAGGTCGGGGGTTGTGGAGGCCAGGTCATCTGATGCAGCACTCCATTACTCTCCTTCTTGGTAAAATAACCCTTACACAGCCTGGAGGTGTGTTGGGTCATTGTCCTGTTGAAAAACAAATGATAGTCCCACTAAGCCCAAACCAGATGGGATGGTGTATTGCTGCAGAATGCTGTGGTAGCCATGCTGGTTAAGTGTCTTCAATTTTGAATAAATAACAGACAGTGTCACCAGCAAAGCACCACCACACCTTAACACCACCTCCTCCATGCTTTACGGTGGGAAATACACATGCGGTGATCATCCATTCACCCACACCACGTCTCACAAAGACACGGCGGTTGGAACCAAAAATCTCCAATTTGGACTCCAGACCAAAGAACACATTTCCACCGGTCTAATGTCCATTGCTCGTGTTTCTTGGCCCAAGCAAGTCTCTTCTTCTTATTGGTGTCCTTTAGTAGTGGTTTCTTTGCAGCAATACGACCATGAAGGCCTGATTCACACGGTCTCTTCTGAACAGTTGATGTTGAGATGTGGCTGTGACTTGAACTCTGTGAAGCATTTATTTGGGCTGCAATTTCTGAGGCTGGTAACTCTAATGAACTTATCCTCTGTAGCAGAGGTAACTCTGGGTCTTCCATTCCTGTGGCGGTCCTCATGAGAGCCAGTTTCATCATAGCGCTTGATGGTTTTTGCGACCGCACTTGAAGAAACTTTCAAAGTTCTTGAAATGTTCCGTATTGACTGACCTTCATGTCTTAAAGTAATGATGGACTGTCGTTTCTCTTTGCTTATTTGAGCTGTTCTTGCTATAATATGGACTTGGTCTTTTACCAAATAGGGCTATCTTCTTTATACCACCCCTACTTTGTCACAACACAACTGATTGGCTCAAACGCATTAAGAAGGAAATAAATTCCAGAAATTAACTTTTAAGAAGGCACACCTGTTAATTGAAATGCATTCCAGGTGACTATCTCATGAAGCTGGTTGAGAGAATGCCAAGAGTGCGCAAAGCTGTCATCAAGGCAAAGGGTGGCTACTTGAAGAATCTCAAATATAAAATATATTTTGATTTGTTAAACACTTTTTGGGTTACTATATGATTACATATGTGTTTGTTCATAGTTTTGATGTCTTCACTATTATTCTACAATGTAGAAAATAGTTTAAAGAAATAAAGAAAAACCATTGAATGAGTAGGTGTGTCCAAACTTTTGACTGGTACTGTACAGTCATTGCACTGGAAGGGGCTAGTGTGGCTGGGCAGTGCAGACATCCAAGGCTTGAATTGAATAAGAAAAAGGAGGATTGTGAAATGTATAAATAAAGAAATGCAGCAGTGTTATTGCCTTGAGTGTCTACAGAGTGAAAGTGATTGGGTGTGAAACGCATTGTCCAACATTCACTACTAGTGTGTGGCGCACCACTCTCATCCTCTTGATTTAGCCTAGTTGTATCATGAACCCTCTCCTACAGTGCCTTCAGAAAGTATTTACACCCCTTGACTTTTTCCACATTTTGTTGATATATCCTGAATTTAAAATGGATTAAACTGAAATGTTTTGTCACTGGTCTACACACAATACCCCATAATGTCAAAGTGATATGTTTTTAGAATTTTTTACTAATTATTTAAAAATGAAAAGTCAATAAGTATTCAGACCCTTTACTCAGTACTTTGTTGAAGCACCTTTGGCAACGATTACAACCTCGAGTCTTCTTGGGTATGATGTATTTGGGGAGTTTCTCCCATTCTCTGCAGATCCTCTCAAGTTCTGTCAGGTTGGATGGGGAGCGTCGCTGCACAGCTATTTTCAGGTCTCTCCAGAGCTGTTCGATCGTGTTAAAGTCCGGGCTCTGACTGGCCCACTCAAGGACATTCAGAGACTTGTCCCGAAGCCACTCCTGCGTTGTCTTGGCTGTGTGCTTAGGGTCGTTGTCCTGTTGGAAGGTGAACCTTTGCCCCAGTCAGAGGTCCTGAGCGCTCTGGAGCAGGTTTTCATCAAGGATCTCTCTCTGTACTTTGCTCCGTTCATCTTTGCCTCGATCCTGACTAGTCTCCCAGTCCCTGCCACTGAAAAACATCCCCACAGCATGATGCTACCACCACATTGCGTCACCATAGGGATGGTGCCAGGTTTCCTCCAGACGTGACGCTTGGTATTCACGCCAAAGAGTTCAATCTTGGTTTCATCAGAGAAGATAATCTTGTTTCTCATGGTCTGAGAGTCTTTTAGGTGCTGTTTGGCAAACTCCAAGCGGGCTGTCATGTGCCTTTTACTGAGGAGTGGCTTCCGTCTGGCCACTACCATAAAGGCCTAATTGGTGGAGTGCTGTAGAGATGTTTGTCCTTCTGGAAGGTACTCCCTTCTCCACAGAGGAACTCTGGAGCTCTGTCAGAGTGACCATCGGGTTCTTGGTCACCTCCCTGACCAAGGCCCTTCTACCCCGATTGCTCAGTTTGGCCGGGCGGCCAGCTCTAGGAAGAGTCTTGGTGATTCCAAACTTCTTCCATTTAAGAATGATGGAGGCCACTGTGTTCTTGGAGAGCTTCAATGCTGCAGTAATTCTTTGGTACTGTTCCCCAGATCTGTGCCTACGGACAATTCCTTTGACCTCATGGCTTGGTTTTTTCTCTGACATGCACTGTCAACTGTGGGACCTTATATAGACAGGTGTGTGCCCTTCCAAATCATGTCCAATCAATTGAATCTACCACAGGTGGAATCCAATCAAGTTGGAGAAACATCTCAAGGATGATCAACGGAAACAGGATGCACCTGAGCTCAATTTCGAGTCTCATAGCAAAGGGTCTGAATACTTATGTAAATAAGGTATTTGTTTTATTTTTTTAATTTGTAAAAAAATTTAAAAACCTGTTTTCGCTTTGTCATTATGGGGTATTGTGTGTAGATTGAAAAACAGTTATTTAATCCATTTTAGAATAAGGCTGTAACGTAACAAAATGTGGAAAAAGTCAAGGGGTCTGAATACTTTCCGAATGCACTGTATATGCTGCTGTGTGTTTTGTACATCATACAGAATGATTTATTTCTCTAAACTGGGCTTTTTAAAAGCCCTGTTATCTTCACCGGGGGTGCTACTTGCTACTGCTGGAGGAGAAGGCTTTGTGTTGTTGGTGACAGGAGCCAGGAGAGGTGGGGTCGGATCGGAGGGAATGGGGCCTGAAAATTACATTTCATAGCTAGCCAATCTTCTGCAGCCAAATATCTCTCTCTCTCTCTTTCTTTCTCTCTCTCTCTCCTCCACACTGCTTACAGCCTCCTTTGTCTGTTTATTCCCCCTTTCTTCCCTCTGTGCTTTCCTCTCTCTTTCGTGTCTGTAGAACATTCAGCCTAATTTACTAACACTTTAATCTACGTGAATCAAAAGGAATTCTGGGAGTTTCATTGTGTTTGTTGTTATCTTGATGACTGTTGTCGTAGAGAGGAGCGCTGTTGTTGATTTAATAACACAGAAACGGCTCTCGCTCTCTCTTTCACTTATGCAAGTCTTTATTTCACAGTTTGATTGTGAACTCTGTGACTGTGTATACATGCACAGTCATTCAATTTATGATTTACAATTTGCCTTGTTAATGCAATATAATCATAATTATAATTAGCCTTGTATGCCAGTTAGATGCTGATAGCGATGCAGATGCTGTTGCTGCTGTGGTGTAGTTTGGGAGGTAACATGGGAATAAGAGATCCTCATTACTTTTAATTTGATACTCCACTGTGTGCTAACTCTGCTGCATTACTACTTTCATGCGGTTTATTTTACCTCTGCACAATGAGTCCAACTGCATCAGCATGCTGCACGTATGCCAGTGCAAAGAGATGTACCACCTCTCGAGTGTAGCTTACGCACCTGTTCATTTGTTTTGCAAAATGGAAATAAATAGGCTTTCTCTGCCTTTTTAAACCTGCCTGGAAGTCGGAGGCGGGCGGCCATAGCCGCAACACCAGATTGGGCATGGTCCCGAGCACCCCAGCCTTATTCCCACTCTTTTTAATTAATTCAACCCAGTGCCACTCCTTACACCGCCTGCCAGTGCCAAGTTATAGTATGGGAAGCATGGGCATCTGAGGCTCAAGCTTCATCCCAAATGGCACCCTATTCCCTTTATAGTGCACTACTTTCGACCAGGGTTCATAGGGCTCTGGTTAAAAGTAGTGCACTATACAGGGAATAGGGTGCCATTTGGGATGCCTCTCCTCCTCCCAGCACCCAGCAGGGACCAGCAGGCTTCAGCAGCAGGCCCAATCAGAGCAGGTCTTCAGCCTGGCTAGATGCACTTTGATCCCTCCTGGAGGCCCTTCCTTTCTCCCTTCTTCCCCCATCCTCCCAAGCTCTCACCAGTCTTACCCAGCCCTCCCCTGCACGCCAAGTATTCCCCAGCTCTCCCCCAGCCCTCTGCTTTTCCCCGTGCTCCCCTTTCCCTCCTTTGCCCTCCCCAGACCTGCCCTCCCCAGACCTCCCCTGCTATCCCCAGCATCATCCTACCCGTTCTCCTCCTCAGCCCTACCACCAGCCCTCCTGCTCTGCCTTGATTGGCCTCAGGGAGCTGGGAGCTGGTAGGGAGCTGGCAGGCAGTAGAGCTGTTTTATTGGCTTATTCAACACCACCGTTCCAGATAGAATGACAATGCTCTGAAAGCAGTGCTGACCTTTTTAGGAAATCATTGAGTTGCTGATTTAATCTCCTCCCCTCACTCCGCTCTCTCTGCCTGCATGGAGGTTTCATTCAGGGGGTCCCATCTGCTCTGAACCCAACCTGTGAAATGGATTGGAGAGGCAGGCAGGAGGGCGGGAGCTGGCAGAGGGTGCCTATGGCTTTAGCCCTTTACAGAGCCGGCGGTGTCATGGATTGCGTCCCAAATGCCACCCAATTCCCTATGGGCCCTTGTCAAAAGTAGTGCGCTATAAAGGGAATAGGATGTAATTTGGAACGTACCCATGGTGCCACCGTTCCCCCGGATGGTGTGGAAATGTCACACTGCCTTTGGTACAGAGGATCACAAGAGCAGCCTGTTCGCTCTGGTGGTGGGTTCTGAACACTGGGCAGCAGACAGCAACATCCTGACCTGTCTGTTCTCTCTGGTGGTGGGTTCTGAACACTGGGCAGCAGACAGCAACATCCATTAACTATAGCGAAGTAGAGTCGTGACCTGTCTGTTTGGGCTTCAAACACTCAGCATTGATTCCATTCCCCTGCTATTGTGTTCTTTGATCTCTCCCACCACTGCTGCTAGTCCACTGTGATGTGTGTCTGGGTTTAGTCTGGAACGGCTGAGGAGTTGATACACATGAAATGGATAACACATGCATTACACATGACATGGATAACACCAGAGGCGGCGCTCCTAGTGGCCGGGGACTTTAATGCAGGGAAACTTAAATCTGTTTTACCTAATTTCTACCAGCATGTTACAGTGAGGGGAAAAAAGTATTTAATCCCCTGCTGATTTTGTACGTTTGCCCACTGACAAAGAAAGGATCAGTCTATAATTTTAATGGTAGGTTTATTTGAACAGCGAGAGACAGAATAACAACAACAAAATCCAGAAAAACGCATGTCAAAAATGTTATAAATTGATTTGCATTTTAATGAGGGAAATAAGTATTTGACCCCCTCTCAATCTGAAAGATTTCTAGCTCCCAGGTGTCTTTCATACAGGTAACGAGCTGAGATTAGGAGCACACATTAGTGCTCCTAATCTCAGTTTGTTACCTGTAGAAAAGACACCTGTCCACAGAAGCAATCAATCAATCAGATTCCAAACTCTCCACCATGGCCAAGACCAAAGAGCTCTCCAAGGATGTCAGGGACAAGATTGTAGACCTACACAAGGCTGGAATGGGCTACAAGACCATCGCCAAGCAGCTTGGTGAGAAGGTGACAACAGTTGGTGCGATAATTCGCATATGGAAGAAACACATAAGAACTGTCAATCTCCCTCGGCCTGGGGCTCCATGCAAGATTTCACCTTGTGGAGTTGCAATGATCATGAGAATGGTGAGGAATCAGCCCAGAACTACACGGGAGGATCTTGTCAATGATCTCAAGGCAGCTGGGACCATAGTCCAAGAAAACAATTGGTAACACACTACACCGTGAAGGACTGAAATCCTACAGTGCCCGCAAGGTCCCCCTGCTCAAGAAAGCACATATACATGCCCGTCTGAAGTTTGCCAATGAACATCTGAATGATTCAGAGGAGAACTGGGTGAAAGTGTTGTGGTCAGATGAGACCAAAATCAAGCTTTTTGGCATCAACTCAACTCGCCGTGTTTGGAGGAGGAGGAATGCTGCCTATGACCCCAAGAACACCATCCCCACCGTCAAACATGGAGGTGGAAACATTATGCTTTGGGGGTGATTTTCTGCTAAGGGGACAGGACAACTTCACCGCATCAAAGGGACGATGGACGGGGCCATGTACCGTCAAATCTTGGATGAGAACCTCCTTCCCTCAGCCAAGGCATTGAAAATGGGTCGTGGATGGGTATTCCAGCATGACAATGACCCAAAACACACGGTCAAGGCAACAAAGGAGTGGCTCAAGAAGAAGCACATTAAGGTCCTGGAGTGGCCTAGCCAGTCTCCAGACCTTAATCCCATTGAAAATCTGTGGAGGGAGCTGAAGGTTCGAGTTGCCAAACGTCAGCCTCGAAACCGTAATGACTTGGAGAAGATCTGCAAAGAGGAGTGGGACAAAATCCCTGCTGAGATGTGTGCAAACCTGGTGGCCAACTACAAGAAATGTCTGACCTCTGTGATTGCCAACAAGGGTTTTGCCACCAAGTACTAAGTCATGTTTTGCAGAGGGGTCAAATACTTATTTCCCTCATTAAAATGCAAATCAATTTATAAAATTTTGGACATGTGTTTTTCTGGAATTTTTGTTTGTTATTCTGTCTCTCACTGTTCAAATAAACCTATCATTAAAATTATAGATTGATCATTTCTTTGTCAGTGGGCAAACGTACAAAATCAGCACGGGATCAAATACTTTTTTCCCTCACTGTACATGTGCAACCAGAGAAAAAAAAAATCTAGACCACCTTTACGCCACACACAGAGACGCGTACAGAGCTCTCCCTCGCACTCCATTTGGCAAATCTGACCATAATTATATCCTCCTGATTCCTGCTTACAAGCAAAAACTAAAGCAGGAAGTACCAGTGACTCGATCAATACGGAAGTGGTCAGATGACGCAGATGCTAAGGTATAGGACTGTTTTGCTAGCACAGACTGAAATATGTTCCGGGATTCTTTCTGATAGCATTGAGGAGTATACCATATCAGTCACTGGCTTCATCAATAAGTGCATCGATGACGTCGTCCCCACAGTGACCGTATGTACATACCCCAACCAGAAGCCATGGACTACAGGCAACATCTGCACAGAGCTAAAGGGTAGAGCTGACACTTTCAAGGAGCGGGACTCTAACCCGGACGCTTATAAGAAATCTCGCTATGCTCTCCGACGAACCATCAAACAGGCAAAGAGTCAATACAGGACTAAGATTGAATCGTACTACACCGGCTCTGACGCTCGTCGGATGTGGCAGGGCTTGAAAACGATTACAGACTACAAAGGGAAGCACAGCCACGAGCTGCCCAGTGACACGAGCCTACCAGACGAGCTAAATAACTTATATGCGCACTTCGAGGCAAGCAACACTGAAGCATTCATGAGAGCATCAGCTGTTCTGGACGACTGTGTGATCACGCTCTCCGTAGCCGATGTGAGTACGACCTTTAAACAGGTCAACATTCACAAGGCCGCAGGGCCAGAAGGATTACCAGGACGTGTACTCCGAGCATGCGCTGACCAACTGGCAAGTGACATTCACTGACATTTTCAACCTGTCCCTGACCGAGTCGGTTAATACCAACATGTTTCAAGCAGATCACCATAGTCCCTGTGCCCAAGAACACCAAGGTAACCTGCCTAAATGACTACCGACCCGTTGCACTGACGTCTGTAGCCATGAAGTGCTTTGAAAGGCTGGTCATGGCTCACATCAACACCATTATCCCAGAAACCCTAGACCCACTCCAATTTGCAATCCGCCCCAACAGATCCACAGATGATACAATCTCTATTGCACTCCACACTGCCCTTTCCCACCTGGACAAAAAGAACACCTACGTGAGAATGCTATTAATTAATTGACTACAGCTCAGCGTTCAACACCATAGTGCCCTCAAAGCTCATCACTAAGCTAAGGACCCTGGGACTAAACACCTCCCTCTGCAACTGGATCCTGGACTTCCTGACGGGCCACCCCCAGGTGGTAAGGGTAGGTAACAACACATCTGCCACGCTGATCCTCAACACGGGGGGCCCTCAGGGGTGCGTGCTCAGTCCCCTCCTGTACTCCCTGTTCACCCATGACTGCATGGCTAAGCACGACTCCAACACCATCATTACGTTTGCCGACGACACAACAGTGGTAGGCCTGATCACCGACAATGATGAGACAGCCTATAGGGAGGAGGTCAGAGACCTGGCCGTGTGGTGCCAGGATAACAACCTCTTCCTCAACATGATCAAGACAAAGGAGATGATCGTGGACTACAGGAAAAGGAGGGCCGAGCACGCCCCCATTCTCATCGACAGGGCTGTAGTAGAGCATGTAGAGAGCTTCAAGTTCCTTGGTGTCCACATCACCAACGAACTGTCATGGTCCAAACACACCAAGACAGTTGTGAAGAGGGCACGACAACGCTTAATCCCCCTCAGGAGACTGAAAAGATTTGGCATGGGTCCTCAGATCCTCAAAAAGTTATACAGCTGCACCATCGAGAGCATCCTGACTGGTTGCATCACTGCCTGGTATGACAACTGCTCGGCTTCCGACCGCAAGGCACTACAGAGGGTAGTGCGTACAGCCCAGTACATCACTGGGGACAGCTTAGCTTCCTGCCATGCAGGACCTCTATACCAGGCATTTTTACGCTGCTGCTACTCTCTGTTTATTATCTATACATAGTCACTTTACCTCTACCTACATGTACATATTACCTCGACTAACCTGTGCCCCCGCATATTGACTCTGTACCAGTACCCCCTGTATATAACCTTGTTACTGTTATTTTATTGTTGCACTTTAATTATGTTATCTTTCTATTTTCTTTTTTTCATTTATTTATTTATTTATTGTTTACTTCAGTATATTTAGTAAATACTTTCTTAACACTTATTTTTTTCTTAACTGCATTGTTGGGTAAGGGCTTGTAAGTAAGCATTTCACCTGTTGTATTCGGCGCATGCAAATTTGATTTGATTTGACATGCAATACACATGAAATGGAAAGCACATGCAATACACATGAAATGCCCAAGAAAACGTGCTCATATCCTACTGAGTTCTCTGGCTTAAATTAGTGTTTGGGTGCAGTAGTCCAGGAGACCTTTTTAATAATAGTCGATACACACCCTCAGTGATATATTAGTCTGGTTTATGACTTGTTGTAATCAGTGACTGGCTGTTTGTTGGTTAATAAGCTGAAGTGTCTGTCTCTCTCTACTGAGATGTAGGCTGCATCCCAAATGGCACCCTATTTCCTATAGTGCGCTATATGCTCTGGTCAAAAGTAGTGCACTCTATAGGGAATAGGTTGCCAATTTGGGATGCTTTGTAGAGCCACAGCAAGCTGATTACTCCACTCCGAAACGTTTAAAGGCATTATTTCAACGTCTCTCTCTGCATCTCACTGCTTC
Source organism: Coregonus lavaretus (assembly GCF_964263955.1). Lineage (NCBI taxonomy): Eukaryota > Metazoa > Chordata > Actinopteri > Salmoniformes > Salmonidae > Coregonus > Coregonus lavaretus. The sequence continues at coordinate 29,329,458 of NC_140012.1, read as the reverse complement.
CCCTCATTTATAACAGCAAGAGATCAATACGATTAGCAATTACTGTTTTCTTTTTACTTTCACATGGATTTCCACATTAAGATGGAAAATTAGTGCATTTGCCCTTCAACCCTCCCAGCTCTCCCACCCTCACTGCAATTATAATGCTATTATTAGTGTATCTGAAATCCATTGTCTGTTCTACTCACCCTGCTTCCACTGTACTGTATAGCAGCTTTACTTATAAAGATATATTACTGTACAGGAGTGGGTTTAGGCTTTGGGAAATCCACCCCTGTGCTGCACATTGAGCCTAGTGTAGTGGTGTGTGATAAGGTGAAGCATGTGTTAAATTACTGTATTGTGCTGTACTGCAGGCCTACCTTGGGCCTAGGAGTGTGGTACAAATAGAGTCATCTCTGTGTGGCTAATGCTGAGATGAAGACTGACATTTATACATTTCAATCTCCTCCTCCCCTCCAAATCTCTTTACCCACTCGGCTCAGCTCCCAGGGCCCATCGTTCTCCAATAGCGGAGGTGCATAAAGATGCGCTTACCCTCATGCACTTACCACAAATTCCTTGTTTTGCTCAGTTCGCCGTATTGTACATTGCGCTCCGTTACTCTTTTTTTGTATGGTAATTAGCAGACTATACACAATCCCCAATTTTTATTCCAGATGCTGGCAATTTGAAAAACCGAAAAAGTAGATTGTACTGATTTATTGGCACATTGAACCATACGTGCGCCATAGTTAAAAAATTCAGCGGATAGTGCTAAAACAATGACATCATATCTTAATTCTGCCATCTTTATGCACGTTCGCCATTACAATCTGCGTGTCCCACTATAACCCTTCCCCCTCTGTTCCGGACACGTACAGTCATTTGTTCCGCCGAATGGAAATATGACATTTTCAGCTCCTCTGACAATTCACAGGTAGAAGAAAACAGAGAAAAGGCTAAATGATGAGAAGGCAATTGAAAAGGAGGAATATAATGTCATAAGAACCAGTGGACCTGAACGCATCAATACTGACTGAGGAAATCAGTGCATGCGACTGGATTGGCACATTAATCCCTATATAGTGCAATACTTTTGTTTTTAAACTATAGGGCTCTGAAAAATAGTATTGCTTTATAAAGGTAATAGGGTGCCAGTGTTTATCGTTTAGCAGATTTCAGTCAAATAAACCTGTGGTTTTCAGACAATGCCATCCACTGTTTCTACATCAGTAAGCTCAAAGTGTTTGTCAATACTGTATGGATGCGGAAACGCACAGTACAATGTGCATGAAACATATCTCATCGACATGTGATGTTGCATACTCCCTGTTCACCCACGACTGCGTGATCACGCACGACTCCGACACCATCATTAAGTTTGCCGATGACATGACGGTGGTAGGCCTGATCACCGACGACGGTGAGACAGCCTATAGGGAGGAGGTCAGAGACCTGGCAGTGTGGTACCAGGACAACAACCTCTCCCTCAACGTCAGTAAGACCACGGAGCTGATCGTGGACTACAGGAAAAGGAGGGCCGAGCACGCTGTAGTGGAGCGGGTCGATAGCTTCAAGTTCCTTGGTGTCCACATCACTAAGGACCTATCATGGTCCAAATACACCAAGATAGTCGTGAAGAGGGCACGACAACGCCTATTCCCCCTCAGGATGCTGAAAAGATTTGGCATGGGTTCTCAGATCCTCAAAAAGTGCACCTTTTTTTGCAGCTGCGCTATTTGCATTGACCCCCTTATTTTATTCTTATTTGTTTGCACTGACTCTCTTGCAAAGGCTCAATGTACACTTACTGGACTCTAACCACACACTCACACAAACTACACTGACACTCCAACACACACACACACACACACACACACACACACACACACACACACATTCGTTTACACTCTTCACATACGCTGCTGCTACTCACTGTTTATTATCTATGCATAGTCACTTTACCCCTACCTACATGTACATATTACCTCAGTTACCTCGACTAACCCGTACCCCTGCACATTGACTCGTACCATTACCCCTTGTATATAGCCTCGTCATTGTTATTTTATTGTGTTAATGTTTTTTGTTTATTTAGCACATTTTTCTTACTTACTTTAAAAAAACTCTGGTTAAGGGCTCCTAAGGAAGCATTTCATTTGAAATACCACAATATCAATGACTGAGAGATGGAAGTCTATTGAGGTGGAGATAGGCTATACATAGCAAACAAACAGAATTGTTTTAGTCGTAGACGAGGAAGCTTTTATTGGCCGCCAGATAACCAAGATAACTCAGTGGTTGTAAATAGACTTACAAAACATTGTTTTCTTGTCGTTTTCCAGGTTTCAGCTGGTACCAGCTAGATATAATAGGCCTATGAGTTTTACAGATTTTAAATTAGCCTGCTTAGCTAAATGTTTTGATCTGCTAGTTTGTCTTTAATCTTAAACATACTCTCTAAACTTTAACAGTCTTAAGTAGCACGGCTGGCACTTGGATGTACACAGAGAGCTAACATTTCAACATGTCAATCTCTCCTGGCTCAGTGGAGGAGAGATTGACTTCATCACTACTTGTATTTGTGAGAGGTATTGACATGTTGAACGCACTGAGCTGTCTGTTTAAACTATTAGCACACAGCTCAGACACCCATGCATACCCCACAAGACATGCCACCAGAGGTCTCTTCACAGTCCCCAAGTCCAGAACAGACAATGGGAAGCGCACAGTACTACATAGAGCCATGACTACTTGGAACTGTATTCCACATCAGGTAACTGATGCAAGCAGTAGAATAAAAAAACAGATAGAAATACACCTTATGGAACAGCGGGGACTGAAGCAACACAAACATAGGCACAGACACATGCATACACACACACGTACACATGGAATTTGTGTTGTAGATATGTGATAGTGGAGTAGGGGCCTGAGGGCACACACTTAGTGTGTTGTGAAATCTGTTATGAATGTAATGTTTTTAAAATTGTATAACTGCCTTAATTTTGCCGGACCCCAGGAAGAGTAGCTGCTTCCTTGGCAGCAGCTAATGGGGATCCATAATAAATACACATTTTCAGAAAAGGTTCTGAATTTCGCTTCCCAATTCTGTATTAGAACTTTGCTGCTACGTGTGACGAGAACAGAAAACATAATTATGAGAGAGAGAGAGCACAAACAAAATGTTGACTGTCATGGAGGACCAGATTCAATCAACATATCGGTCTAAGTTTCCTGCATATCTTTACGCCAACAACAGAGCATCCCCATCCCATAATTTAATCTATTTAAATCCAATGTAATCACACCAGCCAGAGAGGGAGAAAGGAAGTAGCTGAGACCAAGGAAGGATGAGAAGAAGGAGAAAAGAGAGTATCTATAAAAATGGCTGCGGTTGTGGAGCCATGAGTTTCAAGGGTAAAACAAGGACAGACAGGCGCGCGAAGGGAGGCTCGGGCCCAAGAGGAGATTGAGTAATATTTTCACAGAGAGACCCTATCTCCCCCCAGATGATCCTGCTTTTGTTTTTACCCAGATCTGTCCCCAACGCTTCTCACCACTATAAACTGTGAAACAGTGTCCCTTTAATACGACCCTCCCTCATTCCCTTCTCCTCTTTTATTACATTTTTTTCTCTCTTTCCATCTATCCATACCCCCCTCCTCCCTCCCCGTCCTCCCTGGTGGTTGCCATGACAACAGCAGCACTGCGCCATTCATCTGCTGGTGTAGAGAGGAGACCTGGGCTCCCTGCTACCATGGAACTATCAGCGCCTCTCACATCTATACATAACACCACTAAGCGCTAGTCACGGACACGAATGAGCTCGCAATCCATCTATTGGTCCGTCTTTGCCTCTGCTGCTTAGGAAAGGTCTTCTTTTTTTGGAAGGAGAAAGCTGGCCAACTGTCTGAGGATGCATGAAGCCATCCGAGGGAATGGCACCTCGGTGTCCCTTTCTCTTTCCCTAGTGACACAGTGACTGCTGCCTGGGTGCCTTCCTCCTCCACCTCCTTCCCCTCTTCCTCTTCCTCCTCCTCCTCTTGCTCCTCCTGTCACCCTGCCATATCTGCCTCCTGCCCCCATATCATTTACCGAGGCTGAATCGAGCGGACTGAACGGCATCAGCAGCACTGAGACCTGTGGAGGATTACTTTGAAAGAAGAGAGGAGGAGAAAGCTTCTTATTTTTCCTCCCGTTTGGCTTGCAGTGCCGCTTGCCGTGTGGGTACCAACCAGGGGCTGTTTTGGATGAACTGGTCATCGTTCAGGGAGGAAGGTCTGTTTGTGTCACTGGACGGAGAAGGAGGGGAACTGGTGCCATATTCCAGCCTTCCACAATCATGCGGGATCTGGTTTGAGAATGGTGAGCCACTCCGAACTAGGGATGGGCACAGTTATTAGAATAGCTGAATATCTGAATGGACGTTAGTGTCCTATCACTTGTGTTCATTTTGTAGAGAACATTTTTAGGCCTATTTTTAAAATGAAAAAAGCTTAAAATAATGAATCCTTGTGACATTGTTAAATACACAAAGATATACCATACCACCTCTGCTATACCTCACCCAGTCTGCTCCAGGCCTGGCCCAGGTTAGCAAGCTCTATGGGGGGTCAGTGTGTAGGAGTGGAGTGGAGGTGGATGGATTCATCATAGGCTTGAATGCTATTGTTGGAATAAGGAGAGAGAGGAGGTAGGCTAAGGCATTTGCGGCTGTAATCAGAAAGTAGGCTCAAGGAACAGTGAATCAACGAGTGCCATACTGATACTGTTTTTGCGGCGAGTTTGTCTTGTTTCATGCGTCAGCGTGGGTAGACATTGAAACGTCTCTGAGTGCAAGTGTGTGTGTGTGTCAAAGCACTAACTGGCGACTGGTGGGCGGCTGCTGGTGCTCACACTTGGGTCCTCCTATACTTCTGATTATGTGTGTGCATCCGTTTGTTATGTCCATATGCAGTACCAGTCAAAAGTTTGGACACACCTACTAATTCCATGGTTTTTCTTTATTTTTACTATTTTTTACATTGTAGAGTAATAGTGAAGACATCAAAACTATGCCATAACACATATGGAATCATGTAGTAACCATAAAAATAAGAATAAATAAAAATATATTTTATATTTGAGATTCTTCAAAGTAGCCACCCTTTGCCTTGATGACAGCTTTGCACACTTTTGGCATTCTCTCAACCAGATTCATGAGGTAGTCACCTGGAATGCATTTAAATTAACAGGTGTGCCTTGTTAAAAGTTAATTTGTGGAATTTCTTTCCTTCTTAATGCGTTTGAGCCAATCAGTTTGGTAAATGACCAAGTCCATATCATGGCAAGAACAGCTCAAATAATCAAAGAGAAATGACAGTCCATTACTTTAAGACATGAAGGTCAGTCAATCCGGAAAATGTGAAGAACTTTGAAAGTTTCTTCAAGTGCAGTCGCAAAAACCATCAAGCGCCATGATGAAACTGGCTCTGATGAGGACCGCCACAGGAAAGGAAGACCCAGAGTTACATCTGCTGCAGAGGATAAGTTCATTAGTTACCAGCCTCAGAAATTGCAGCCCAAATAAGTGCTTCACAGAGTTCAAGTAACAGACACATCTCGACATCAACTGTTCAGAGGAGACTGCGTGAATCAGGCCTTCATGGTCGAATTGCTGCAAAGAAACCACTACTAAAGGACACCAATAAGAAGAAGAGACTTGCTTGGGCCAAGAAACACGAGCAATGGACATTAGTCCTTTGGGTCTGGAATCCAAATTTGAGATTTTTGGTTCCAATCGCTGTGTCTTTGTGAGACGCAGTATAGGTGAACGGATGATCTCCGCATGTGTAGTTCCCATGCATGGAGGAGGAGGTGTGATGGTGTGGGGGTGCTTTGCTGGTGACACTGTCTGTGATTTATTTACAATTCAAGGCACACTTAACCAGCATGGTTAGCACAGCATTCTGCAGCAATACGCCATCCCATCTGGTTTGGGCTTAGTGGGACTATCATTTGTTTTTCAACAGGACAATGACCCAACACACCTCCAGGCTGTGTAAGGGCTAGTTGACCAAGAAGGAGAGTGATGGAGTGCTGCATCAGATGACCTGGCATCCACAATCCCCCGACCTCAACCCAATTGAGACGGTTTGGGATGAGTTGGAACGCAGAGTGAAGGAAAAGCAGCCAACAAGTGCTCAGCATATGTGGGAACTCCAAGACTGTTGGAAAAGCATTCCAGGTGAAGCTGGTTGAGAGAATGCCAAGAGTGTGCAAAGCTGTCATCAAGGCAAAGGGTGGTTACTTTGAAGAATCTCAAATATAAAATAAATTTTGATTTGTTTTACACTTTTTTGGTTACTACATGATTCCATATGTGTTATTTCATAGTTTTCATGTCATCACTATTATTCTACAATGTAGAAAATAGTAAAAATAAAGAAAAACCCTTGAATGAGTAGGTGTGTCCAAACTTTTGACTGGTACTGTATATCTGAGTTTATATGTCTGTTAACAGGTGGAAATGGTATGTTAGGTAGGTTGTCCCCGGCCCGCATCGTGTCATCAGCTTGTTGTTGTTATGTATCAGAATTTGAGAGACGTCATGTCTTCCTTCCCGCTATCGGCTCCAAAGCTCCATCAGAGCCGCGTGCCTCTCGCTCTCTCACTCTCTCTCTCTCTGTGTCTCTCTGGGATAGCCAGCTAGCTGGTATAAACAACTTGACAAAATGTACGTCATCAGTAGCTGCTACTGCTGGTGGTCTCAGGTGAATGAAGGCATTTGATGAGGAGAAGGAAACACACACCATCGACGGATTCCAGATGAGTTAGCTGCTAGCGTCACTTCCTACAGAGGGCTGTGATAAGGATCCTTGTTGTCAGTCTCAGTCAGAAAGATATTAGCATTAAACAACGACACTCTGTCCCTCTTGACAGACTTAGTCACAAACAATCAGCCTGTATTGGTGTGTAATGGTGTGTGTGTGTGCTTTCAGGCAGGGGGCAGCTCGCTGTGTCTGTGACATGATTACATGACAGGGCTTGATGATGACCTGTGTACATTCACCTCTCCGCCTGCCATCTTGGATGGGATGATGTTGAAGGATGTGAATCTGTCAGAAGGCATTACCCTTATTGAGCTGAAGGTCATGTTGGGAAGAGATAGACAAATACAGATAGGATTCATCTACCGGTACTTGCTCCTTTATAGGATTGCCTAAGACAATAATGGAACTTTAAAGTCTATGGAAGTAGCATGTGCCATTAATCATTGGCAAATGTTGCTATTTCCATGTGTTAGTTGGTGTCCCACATTTTGAAGCTAAGCCAGATCTCTGTTGAAATGAGGGAGCGTTAGTCACTCAATGTTATTTCTTCATGTTGAATTGTCAATTATTTGTTTCTTGATCTACAGGTAACAGCCAAAATAAAGGAAACACCAACATAAAGTGTCTTAATAGGGCGTTGTGCCACCACGAGCCAGAACAGCTTCAATGCACCTTGGCATAGATTCTACAAGTGTCTGGAACTCTATTGGAGGGATGCGACACCATTCTTCCAAAATAAATTCCATCATTTGGTGTTTTGTTGATGGTGGTGGAAAACGCTGTCGCTCCAGAATCTCCCATAAGTGTTAAATTGAGTTGAGATCTGGTGACTGAGCCGGCCATGGCATATGGTTTACATCGTTTTCATGCTCATCAAACCATCCAGTGACCACTCGTGTCCTGTGGATGGGGGCATTGTCATCCTATGGGGGCATAGCCATGGTAGCCTAAATAATGGCCTGCCCAGCATTTTTATACATGACTCTAAGCAGTATGGAATGTTAATTGCTTAATTAACTTAGGAACCACAACTGTGTGGAAGCACCTGCTTTCAATATACTTTGTGTTCCTCATTTACTCAAGTGTTTCCATTATTTTGGCAGTTACCTGTATCTCTATCTGTCAGACATGTTGGATCGTCTGACCTTGTCTGACAGTCATCACTGATTTATAGTGTGTCTTATCAGAAACCAAATAAATATTATACAGAGTACTGAACTCAATTGATATATTTACTTCAGTTTGCTGAAGGTTGAGTAAAGTCCTTTCTATGAGGAGCTCAGGGGTTGTTGTTTCAGTTTTTCAGTAGAAACCTATGTATGAGTTAGGGAATCCCAGTTGTTACACGGTCCACTCACCTGCAAATCCAAACCTTAAAACCTCTGAACCCATTCTACTGTAGGTGATATCAATGTTATGTATGTAATTGTTCAATTTCTCCACTATTTCCGTACAACAATCCCCTGACCCTGCATCAGACAATTGGGTTTAGATATCCGAGCAAAGTTTGGGGAATAAATCTGAAAAGCGAAACATCCAATCTCCTGAGGCGTTTTCTACATCAATTCTGATAGACAGTAAGTTAAAGCTAGCTACATTCACACGGTTGCACATTAGTAATAATAGCCTGTCCAAATTAATTTAAGGTTAATTTGGTTATCAAAGGATAACCAGTGGAGCATAAAGTGTATTCTATTCTCTTGAAAAAGCAACAGCCTCTGGGTTGGTTCCTGCATGTTGAAGCTTCGTACAGACCCTTTTCACCACTCAATGCTTTTCAGAAAGCCAGCCAGCCCACTGAGAGAGAGAGACTGGTTGAGTCGCAAATGGCACGCTATTCCCTATGTAATGCACTACTTTTGACCAGGAAACATTGGGTGCCATTTGGGATGCAGACACTGTCTCCATAGAAAGTAGTCAAAGTCTATACTCTGCATAGTTAAACCCCTACAACTTATCCAGAACGCTGCAGCCCGTCTGGTGTTCAACCTTCCCAAGTTCTCTCATGTCACTCCGCTCCTCTGCACACTCCACTGGCTTCCAGTTGAAGCTCGCATCTACTACAAAACCATGGTGTTTGCCTACGTAGCTGTGAGGGGAACGGCACCTCCTTACCTTCAGGCTCTGATCAGACCCTACACCCAAACGAGGGCACTACGTTCATCCACCTCTGGCCTGCTAGCCCCACTACCTCTACGGATGCACAGTTCCCGCTCAGCCCAGTCAAAGCTATTCGCTGCTCTGGCACCCCAATGGTGGAACAAGCTCCCCCACGACGCCAGGACAGCGGAGTCACTGACCACCCTCCGGAGACACTTGAAACCCTACCTCTTTAAGGAATACCTGGAATAGTCTAACAGTAATCTTTCTACACCCCCCCCCCCTCCCCCAGTGGTGGTTGTCCCACTGGCTATCCTAAGTTGAATGCACCAATTTGTAAGTCGCTCTGGATAAGAGCGTCTGCTAAATGACTTAAATATAAATGTAAATGCATGATGACATCCCAGCAATAAATCAAGCGTGATGACACCACTCTTGTAAAAACCCTTACTTTGTCTCTCAGAGTGAAAGGTTAGAACAGGAATCTCATTATGTCTGCTGTCTGGCTGGTGGAGAGGTGGAGGCTGTTTAAAAGTACTTGGAGCCAGTCAAGTCCATCCATAACCTCAGTGTCACTGCGGCATCACCGTGGCAACACAACTCATCCACAATTGTGTTTGCCACAATTAAACCTTCACTATGAGTTAATGTATTGTAAATATGTTAATTTTGTGTGCCTTTAGTATGAGTTTAGTTGCAAAGTTAAATCATTTATTTGGAATTACTTTGTTGTTCCGTTGGGTTTATACAGGGTGATTGAACAGTACAGGACTTGTCTAGAAGGAGATATGGAATTGGAATGAGTCAATTTAACCCGTTAGTAGGAGTCAGTATATGTATAAGTGTATTTATTGTCTATGTATTACTTTTTTTTGTTTCATTGGGTTCTTATACAATAAAAGACTGCGTCCCAAATGATACCCCATTTCCTATACAGTGTACTTTTTTGACCAGGGCCCATAGCAGTGCACTATAAAGGGGATATGGTGCCATTTGGGATGCACACAAAGGCTGTTCTAGAAGAAGCTGTGTTAGTGTTAGAATGTTAGAATGAGAAACCCGCAGTGTGCTATTAATAGGCTTGATAATGATTTGCTTACAAAACACAGCAGTGGGATTACCATGCATTACATACACTGACTACCCCTCCACTCCCCTGCTAATGATGACACTACCAAAATGAGCAAACACTCCTGTTGCAGGTAAACACAGGAGGGTGTTTGTGTGTCACTAGAGCTGTCACAGACGTCATAGTCCACTACACAACATTACAGCATTGCGATAACACCAATCTCCCAAAACCCCTTTAATACCTGCCATTCAGTACAAAATCATGTATCTTGGCAGTGGGAGGAGAGGACTGTTATCTAGGCTAGGGTTTGGAGTAATGTATCCATTGACAGTGGATATGTTGACCCAGATATGTTAGTCTTTTAGGATTAAGGTCACCACACCAGTGTTTTCCATTGACGATACTATTGCTGTAACTGCAATTAGGTGAATGGATGGTCTGTCTCCATTAAGCTTCGCTCTTCGCTCTTCTCTCATCCTTGTTATCATTACCGGAAAATGGCTTTAACTAACAGTGACTTTAAAGCATTTCCTCTGCTTTTCCTCGCTCGTTGTGCTTAAATCACCTGCACTCTTCTCAAAGACACCTTGCCTGAAATAACTCAATAATAACAGATGCCTTGGCATGGAATGGACTGTAAAGTGTTAGTTTTTTTGCTTTTAGAAATATAAATCCTATGCATTATTATTAACCTTCTACTTGACTGTCAGCCAGAGGTATCCATCTACAGCAGGGGTATTCCGATCTCACCCTACGAGGTCCAGAGCCTGCTGGTTTCTGTTCTACCTGATAATTAAATGCACCCACCTGGTGTCCCAGGTCTAAATCCGTCCCTGATTTAGAGGGGAAGAATGAAGAAAATCAGTGGAAATGGCTTCGAGATCCAGATTTTAATTTAAGGGATCTACAGTATGTGAGGTTATTCACAGTAGGATGTTTTATTTCCCCAAAGCCACGGTGCTTCTGCTTGCTCTTTGGAGTCTAGGTCAGGTTACTGTAAATCAGTTTGTGACAAACTGCTAATGTAAAAAGGGCTTTATAAATACATTTTATTGGCCTCCCGAGTGGCGCTGTGGTTTAGGTGTCACTACAGACCCGGGTTCGATCCCAGGCGTCGTCTGGGTTAGGGGAGGGTTTGACCGGGGGTACTTGGCTCATCGCGCTCTAGTGACTCCTTGTGGCTGGCCGGGCGCCTACAGGCTGACTCGGTCGTCAGTTGAACGGTGTTTCCTCCGACACATTGGTGCGGCTGGCTTCCGGGTTAAGCGGGCGGGTGTTAAGAATCACGGTTTAGCGGGTAATGTTTCGGAGGAGGCATGACTCAACTTTCGCCTCTCCCGAGCCCGTTGGGGAGTTGCAGCGATGAGACAAGATCATAATTGGATATCACGAAATTGGGGAGACATTTTTTTTATTGATTGATTGAGGGAGATGGGGTGGGTGAATAGGCAAATAAAATGCCTTCAGAAAGTATTCACACCCCTTGACTTTTTCAATATTATGTTGTGTTACAGCCTGAATTTAAAATATATAAAATTGAGATTTTGTGTCACTGATCTACACACAATAACCCATACTTATCAAATTGGAATGATGTTTTTAGAAATTTTTACAAATGTAATAAAAAAGCTGAAATAATAATAATGTCTTGAGTCAATACGTTTTCAACCCCTTTGTTATGGCAAGCCTAAATAAGTTCAAGAGTTAACATTTGCTTAACAAGTCACATAATAAGTTGCATGGACTCTGTGTGCAATAATAGTTTTTAACATGATTTTTGAATGACTACCCCATCTCTGTACACCACACATACAACTATCTTGTAAGTTCCCTCAGTTGAGCAGTGAATTTCAAGCACAGATTCAAGCACAAAGACCAGGGAGGTTTTCCAATGCAAAGAAGGAAACCTATTGGTAGATGGTACAAAAAATGCAGACATTGAATATCCCTTTGAGCATGGTCAAGTTATTAATTACACTTCAGATGGTGTACCAATACACCCAGTCACTACAAAGATACAGGTATCCTTCCTAACTCAGTTGCCAGAGAGGAAGGAAACCACTCAGGGAATTCACCATGAGACCAATGGTGATTTTGATACAGTTACAGAGTTTAATGGCTGTGATAGGAGAAAACTGAGGATGGATCAACAACATTGACTACAATACTAACTTAATGACAGAGTGAAAAGAAGGAAGCCTGTACAGAAAAACATGCATCCTGTTTGCAATAAGGCACTAATGTAATACTGCCAAACAATGTGGCAAAGAAATTAACTTTTTGTCCTGAATAGAAAGTGTTATGTTTGGGGCAAATCCAACACAACACATCACTGAGTACCACGCTTCATATTTTCACATTTTCAAGCATGGTGGTGGCTGCATCATGTTATCAGTATGCTCGTCATCGGCAAGGACTAGGGACTTTTTTTGGATAAAAAGAAACGGAACAGGCAAAATTCTAGAGGAAAACCTGGTTCAGTCCGCTTTCATACAGACACTGGGAGACAAATTCACCTTTTAGCAGGGCAAATATACACATTGCCAAATATACACTGGAGTTGCTTACCAAGACGACATTGAATATTCTCTAGTGACCTAGTTACAGTTTTGTCTTAAATCGACTTGAAGATCTATGGCAAGACTTGTCTAGCAATAATCAACAACCAACTTGACAGAGCTTAAAGAATTTTAAAAATAATAATGGGAAAATATTGTACAATCCAGGTGTGCAAAGCTCTTATAGACTTACCCAGAATGACTCAAAGGTGATTCTAACATAATATTGACTCAGGGGGTTGAATACTTATCTAATCAAGATATATTAGTGTTTTATTTTCAATTAATAAAAAATAGAAAATAAATGTTTGAATTGTTCTTCCACATTGACATTACTTTGTGTAGATCGTTGTAATAATGTACAATGAAATACATTTGTATCCCACTTTTTAACACAACAAAATGTGGAAAAAGTCAAGGGGTGTGAATACTTTCTGAAGGCACTGTATGACAACAGAGGTAGGAGGACCTAGACCATATGCATTGATCTGGGCCTATAAATAGCCTCACTAGGGGTTAGAGGTCAGTTGGGACTGGGGTCAGGGGTTAAGGGTCAAGGCATGCTGGCTTTTATTAGGGTCTGCTCCCTCATCCATCCACATTGGGTCTTAGGCAATTATACTGTACTCTCACCTCATAAATGCACCCCTCAATTGGTGTCACATAACTCTCCACTGATGGTGTGTCATTCTCATCCTCTCTCAGCTCAAGTCTCTCTCTCTCTCTTCCTCCACTATGTTCACCAGAAGAGTACCTCCTTAATGTGTTACTGGTATGTCATTCTCAGCCTGTCTCTGCTATACCCTCACCCTGTAGTCTCTACTTCACTATAGTTATCTGAAGAGTGCCTCTTCAATGCAGTATAACAGTATCACGTAACTCTATGCTGGTGTTGATGTGTCATTCTCAGTCTCTCACCCTGTAGTTGTTTCCTCTCTTTCTCCACTGTGGTTATCTGAAGAGCAAGTGGTCCCACCTCTACATTGACCCTGACTGCAGCAGGTGGTCCGGGGGTGGAGGTGAGAGAAATAATATTATGAATGAAAGGTCAGGGTGTCGGACGTACTGACCATTAGCTTTTCTCTACCCCTTTCTGCTGAGTCATTGCATTTGACATTTTAGTCATTTGGCAGATGCTCTTATCCAGAGCGACTTACAGGAGCAATTAGGGTTAAGTGCCTTGCTCAAGGGCACATCGACAGATTTTTCACCTAGTCCGCTTGGGAATTCGAACCAACAACCTTTCGTTACTGGCCCAATGCTCTTAACTGCTAGATTACCTGTCGCCCAGTCATGCAATGTGTCCCAAATGCACACTATCCCCTATATAGTGCACACATTTTGACCAGGTTAGTGCACTAGTAGTGCACTCTATAGGGAATAAGGTACCATTTTGGACGCATCCATGGAGTTCAAGTCCTTAAGGAATGACTAGTAATGTGGGCGGCAGTTGAAGAACCCTACAGTAGAGGCCTATACTGTAGTTACTCCTCTTTGTAATCTCTTAGTTATCACCAGACCTTTATCATCCATATTGACAAGACTGTTGGCTATAGAAGCTTGATTCTAATTTCTGGGCGCTGCACTGTGATGACCCGCGGCTTATGTGTTTGCGGTTTTGTTTTAGATTTGTTGATATTGTTCATCTTTATGTGTTGTTTCATTCTTCTTGTATTTGTGTTGTCTTTTGTATGCTTGGTACTGTATGTTTTAATGTACACAGAGCCACAAACAAAATGTCCCCATGGGAATAATAAAGTCATTATCTTATCTTATGTAAGCGTTGGTTGGATGGACTGTAGGCTAACCTTACATGAACCGGCCCATAGCTATAACATGAATAATATTACCATGTAAGCTTTGGATGTAGTCTTGAGCTGTACTGGAAGTCTCGTGCTAGCTACTGGATATGTAGAATGAAAGTCGTGTGAGAAGACTCAATGTAACCTTCCATGAACCGGCCTGTAGCTTTAATATATAAATATTGCTATGTGAGAGTCTGGCATGAAAGACCTTGTAAACCTTACATAAACTGGCCCGTAGCTATAACATTATTAATAATATTGGAGTTACTTTAAGCCGTAATCCTGCTGGCACACAAAGGTTATCTGAGGCGCAGAATAAACAGCATTTGGGGCAGAGTGGAGAAGGAGAGAACCATAGGCTAATGAGTGTTCTTAGAAGATCAGCTCCTCCCTCTGTGTGTGTTGTGTGTTACCTTAGTGGGCTAATCCCCCTATGGCTGTAATGGCAGACGCACACACACACACACACACACACACTGAAGCGGCTGAGTTAATAGAGCTTGTACAGTGCTGCTGTCAGCAGCCTCTATTTTCAGTCTGAGCTGAATGAACACAACACCTCCCAGTGTTTCACACTCACATCTGGGCAGTGTTGTTTAGCCACCCATCCAACCAGACAGGCTTTAAGTGGTACTGTAGCTGTTACTGTAGTGGTAATGCAGTAGGCCTAGTAAGGTACTGCAGTAGTTACTGTAGTGGTACTGCAGTAGGCCTAGTAAAGTACTGCAGCAGTTACATTTACATTTTAGTCATTTAGCAGACGCTTTTCTCCAGAGCGACTTACAGTAGTGTAATGAGTTTGCTCCTAAAGGTGTGCCCAAGTGAATAAGGAGTTGTTTTTTGTCCTTCATCCATAGCAGGTTGCAGAGCAAATACCATTACAATATAAAATGCTCTTTCTTTTTAAACATGTATTTATCCAGGAAGTCCTGGTCAGAGAGACCTTGTGCTGCTTGGTTCATGGCAATGTGAATTATGTTGTCGTAGCGACCTTGAGGGCTTGGCATGGTGTCTCTGCACGTGCAAGGCCTTCAGTGTGTATGTGTGATTTATAGCGACAGTCTCCAAACTTGCACTCCATGAAACATGCATTCCTGAAATGTACTGGGGCCATTGCACAACTCAAAGGGCATGCCATTTGAATTCAAACAAACCAAAAGGGGTGTGTGTTTATACAGGTGAGTGTGAATGACTGGTAGACATTATTGTAATACCCTGCTATCAACACCTTTCTCATTGTTTATCATTCATGTCCGTTCATGTATCTAATTAAGATAATGAGCATTAGCATGGATATTCATTTCATATTTACATCTCATCTGTTTGCTCAAAGCCTAGCTTGTGTCTGAATGTACTGTCATATTTAAAATTAGCCTTTCTCTTTCATATGCACACATTGAATTAGAATCTAAATTAAAACTGGCTTTACAAATACTGTCTAAGGGGCATAGAAATTAGGTCTTTGATTATTGTCTTGGTCTGTTTCACACACACGACGCACACATGCATGCACGCACACATACTCTACCACATTCTCACACACACTACTCACAGAGAATGTCTAAAATATCTACTGCACAGCTACCTGCATCCGCATAGAGATATTTATTTATAAGCTCATTTGCCGAGTGGATTTGCCTACTGCCATCCATCATGCTGTCACTCTGCCTGGCTGGTAAGGGCCTTCCTGGCTGCCACACTGATCCTGTACTGTAGGAGAGCTGCAGTCCCAGGGATTACAATGCTGCGAGTGTAGGTTTCCCGCACTGTATAATGTTTTACTAGTATCTGGTTAACTTCAATGTAAACTGTGTGTGTGTGTGTGTATGTTTCAAGTTTTATTAGTTGTATGTACAGGACAGTGAAGGCTGGTGACTTGAAAAATTGAGGAGGATGGGAGACCCACGGTATAGTCATGGAACGCACGGAGACAACAAAGTGTCTTTCAAAAATCGTCAAAGACTAATTATTTTAAGTTAAAGCATTTAATAAAGACATTTATAGTACAATATTATTGGGAATGAGAGGGCTACTTACACAGTGATGGAAAGGGATCACAGCAGTGATTGAATGAGGGTATGAGGCATGTGTTGAGGTGTTCAGAGGCTTTACCAGTAAAGGACAGGATTTGACTGGGAAGACAAAAAACAATAACACAACACACTACACAGTTAAGACAAAAGAGCTAAGAATTAGTTAGTCCAAGCAAGGAGTAAAATCATTGATGTGTAATAATGTGTTTGTGTATGTGATTGACTACATACAGTAATGAGAGAAAATTGATAGAGGTACTCACAGTGCTTGGATGGGAAACATTCAATGTGCCAGTGGATGAGCAGGCACATGAGACGTGGCTTCAGTTCATGTCAGGAGAAAGTTGACAATGGTAGTGGAGTGGAGTAGTCATCACCTCTTCATCAGGGAACAGAAGGGGACTTAGCTGTAAATACAAATAGCAGATACATTCCATTACAGCTGCGCCATTGTAGGTTTGGACAACGAGTTTCTCTATGAAGTTAAACTCTGGCATCTCAAAATCCATAAAGTCCAACACAGACTGCGCATCTCGCCCACTTGACACATCAAAGTAGCCCCCAAAAAACGTTCCTGAATAAAGCCCTGATCATCCACATACCTGACGATAACTGACAACTGCAAGCAGACTGGTGGCACCATACGTCCCAGAGCGGTGGGGCAATTTTTACCCACTGGGGCCTGGAGTTTTTCCTTATATGTTAACCTAAGTAGGAAAACTCTGGACCCTATAAGGTATGACAGGGATTAGTCAGTTGTAAAAAGGTTTTATAAGGGCTATGATGGGACCAGTTTTTCCTAATCAGGTCACATGGTTTTAAAAAACTCCTGAAAGAAACTCCTGGCCCTGGGCGGGATGAAAACCCTGTCAAACTGCAGCTACCTTTAATTTGTTCATTTAAATTATATTTAGACTAGATTAGGAGGGGGGTTTCCTCTACCCAGGCACATAGACAACAACTGATAGACAATAGAACTCACAGGGCTGAGCTTGCTTTATGCATGTTTGCATCATGCAGGCCTATACAACTGTAGGCCTTATAAAAAATCTGTCAGCACTATTATGTTGATTGATTAATTCCAGTTAATAATTTTGGATTAAAAACATATAGGCAGCCTAGCCAGCCCAATTTTGAATATAAACTAAATTTGATCACATTCACATTTTCTCCTGACACACAAATGGACTATAAATACATACCGTTACCAATTAGTTTACCCTGACCAGATGGACAGGGCGCATAGGATGTATGCAGCTGCTCTTATTAGTAGCCTACAGTTGGTCAGACTGAAAAATAGTATTGTTTTCATCCCATACAGCATGTCAGATCTCTAATGTTTAGGTGTAGCCTAGGCTGCTGCAACATTTATGTCATGAGTTTTTGCTTGTGTCTGTCCGGAGTGATTATGTGTTATCATCTTTGCTAAATAAATACTTGAGCGCACGCAAAAAATGCGCTGGATCAACCTCTCTTTATCTAACTTTTAATGGATGATGCGATGGAAGTATCAAATCATTCGGAATTGTTTTCGACATCCCAGAAAAAACTGTCGAAAGTTTGATATGTACAGCAAGTAAAGCATCGTAACATGCAATTATCTCTGCAAGCTCCTTGTAGTTGCCCTGGTTGGTGGAACTTTCCCTCTCGTCGTGCCTCTAAAAGCAAATTATTGCATGCCCAAAAACGTGGTGGTGTTGATGAGCCGCTTGAGAACATCCCTGTTTCTTCTTACTTTCTCGTTGTGTTGCGCAGTTTGAATACGCAGACCTTCATCATAATCGATGCAGCTTTTCCCCAGAAGCTTGAATCTGATGTGGGCATTTATATGCTCCCTGCTTTTCTTTTGCTGTTTAGCTGAACGATCTATGTTCTTAAGGTCACTGTACCCACTTTTCGACCAAGGCTCAGACTTTCCAAAAAGCAGGCAAGGCCAGCAATACAGGCGGCTTGATGAAAGGCTCCCTGTTAACCAGGTATACTTTTGATACCAGTTGGTATTGAACGCCCTCACCTTTTCATCCTTCTTCATAAAGCTGATCTCAGGCAGAGGTCGGCCCTCAGTTTTAATTCGCACCTTTTCCGTGTACCCCAGAGAATGAAAGGGGTTCTTCAACAAAAAGGCCACAACATTTTCGGCAGCGTTGGCCATTCTACCATTCTCGCGGAGAAAACTGCACACTCGAGCTGGTAGCTAGCTAGCTACTGAAGTTAGCAAGGCAAATTTAAATAAATTGCACTAACTGGACAAAAAATAAAGTTATAAAACCAAGAAAACAATTTATAATATACCTCCTCCGTCTCCTGTAATTTGAAAAAACGAATTTGAATTGAATAATATCCAAAAAATGCTCAACTATCACTCTTAATCTCTATCCAACAATGTCACCAAGCTTCTCAACACATAGAACCCCCATAATGCTCTGTGGCACAATCCCAATACAACACACTAGTTTCATTCTCTGGTCCTAATTCTAAGATTGGATGGACAACATGTCAGTTCATACTGCAAAAGCTTTGATTGGTTGGAGGATGTCCTCCGGAAGTGGTCATAGTTACCATGTATGTCTATGGAAGGGGGTGAGGCCTACGAGCCTCCTAGGTTTTGTATTGAAGTCAATGTAGCCAGAGGAGGACGGAAGCTAGCTGTCCTCCGGCTACACCATGGTGCTACCCCAGACAGTGCTGTTGAAGTTACTGTAGACCTTCATTGCAAAAAAAATATTTTTTATCAATTATTTGGTGGCATATGAATATATTTAGTATAGTTTTATCTAAAGAGGATAACTTTTTTAATGTTTCACTATTTTTATTTTTATGAAATTTCACTGAGGAGAATGGTCCTCCCTTTCCTCCTCTGAGGAGCCACCACTGGTACAGGATACACATGGTATACACCATCCAACGAAATGCTTGCTTGCAGGTTCCTTCTGGACAATGCAACAACAATAAATAATAAAAGATAAGAATACGAACATAAAGTAAATGGCTCAGTAGAATAGAATAAATCAAATCACATTTTATTTGTCACATGCGCCGAATACAACAACCTTACAGTGAAATGCTTACTTACAAGCCCTTAACCAACAATGCAGTTAAGAAAAATAAGTGTTAAGTAAAAAATAGATAACTAAAAAACAAATAATTAAAGAGCAGCAGTAAATTAACAGTAGCGAGGCTATATACAGGGGGTACCGGTACAGAGTTAATGTGTGGGGGCATGAGTTAATGTGTGTGTGGATGAGTGTATATCTGTGTGGGTGTGTGTGTGAGTGAGTGCATGTGTGCTAAGGTGAGGAGTGTCAGTGCAGTTGGTCAGTCCAGTTCAAGTGTTCAGGAGTCTGATGGTATCAGACCTCATGCTTCCATACTGTCTCCCCGATGGTAAGGGAGAGAACAGCTCGTGGCTGGGCTATGTGGGATCCCTGATGATGCTGCGGGCCTTCCTCAGGCACCATTTCGAATAGATGTCCTGGATGGGTGGGAACACGGCCCCAGTGATGTACTGGGCCATCTTCACCACCCGCTGGAGGGCCTTGCGGTCATGGACGGAGCAATTCCCGTACCAGGGCGTGATGCAACCGGTCTGGACGCTCTCGATGATGCAGCGGTAGTATTTGGAGAGGACCCGGGGCGGCATGCCAAATTTCTTCAGCCGCCTTAGGAAGTAGAGACACTGTTGCTCCCTCTTGAGGGGTGGTGGTGTTGTTGGTCCATGTCAAGTCGGTGATCTGGACGCAGAGGAACTTAAAAATGCTGTGTGTGTGTGTGTGTCTCTTACCCAATGCTGAGTCATTGATTGCTCTAAACACTACCCTACATGCAGGACTGTTCTCAATAGTCAGCATAGTACTGTATGTCATGGTGCTGGTGGGGCTCCTCTGTGAGTGTCCTCTCCCACTCCTCTCCTGGCTGTCACTCAGTAGGGCTTCTTGTCACTGTGGCATCTGTGCTGGCTGGCTCTGTCACTTCCTCTGTTCTGCTGGGAAACTCAGTCGTGTTAGTAAACTTCCACTTCCATACTGTACTGTACACTGACAGAGTGGCATTCAGTAGACTGGTGTACTTAATCTCTTATCACTCCTCAGTCCTCTGTGTTCGCCTGACTTGAACCCTGAGCCAACTCAACAGTGCTGAGTTGTTCTTGCTGTAGTCCAGTTGTTGTGAGGCATCGTCAGTGGGGCAGATGTTTCAACTGCCTCTCTTGACATGCAGCATGGCCCAGTTGGGGCATATTCTCTGTCTCATGACAGAGAAAAGGGCAAACAGTCACAGTATCCTAAGGGCATGCCACATATCTATTTATTATGGCCATCGAGATGTTAGCTATTAAAATCAGATCCAACAATAATATCAAGGAATTAGAAATCCAGGGCTTAAAAACAAAGGTGTCATTGTACGCTGATGATTCATGAGGCTGTGAATCCCTCCACAGCCTCATAGAGGATCTAGATACATTTTCTAACCTCACTGGATTACAACCAAATTATGACACATGTACTATATTACGTATTGGATCACCAAAAAATACAATTTTTACATTACCATGTAGTTTACCAATAAAATGGTCTGATGGTGATGTGGATATACTCGGAATACATATCCCAAAGGAAATAAATGATCTCACTCCAATACATTTTAATAGAAAGTTAGCAAAAATAGACAAGATCTTGCTACTATGGAAAGGTAAATACCTGTCAATTTGTGGAAAAATTACCCTGATTAACTCTTTAGTATTATCCTAGTTTACCTATTTGCTTATGGTCTTGCGAACTGTTTTTTTAAAATTATATGGACAAAAAAATATTCCATTTTATTTGGAACGGCAAGCCAGACAAAATTAAACGAGCCTATTTATATAATGAATATGAATTCGGAGGACAGAAATGATTAAATATTAAAGCATTAGACCTATCACTAAAAGCTTTAGTCATACAAAAGTTATACTTAAATCCTAAATGGTTCTCTAGCAAATTAGTAAGATTGTCTCACCCAATGTTCAAGAATGGCCTTTTTCCCTTTATTCAGATTACAACCTCTCACTTTCAGTTATTTGAAAAGGAAATCATCTCCCAAATATCACTACTTCTAAAACAAGCCATAGAAAGTTGGTTGCAATTTCTATTTAATCCTCCAGAAACGACAGAACAAATAATGCAACAAATATTGTGGTTAAACTCAAATATACTAATTGACAAAAAAACTATTTTTTTTGACAAAATGTTTAAAAAAGGTATAATCTTCGTAAATGATATCATCAGTAGGACTGGTGGAGTTATGTCGCACAAAAACATATGGAAATATCTGCTCTACCCAAAATTACAACCAAATAATTGCAGCCTTACCGCAAAAGTGGAAGAGGAAAGTGGAAGGGGGAGAAAGTAAGGAACTTGTCTGTCGGCCTTGCATTAAAGAACATAATTGGTTAAAGAAAACTGTGATAAATAAAAAATGATACCAGTTTCATTTAAGGACCAAAAGATTGACAGCCGTCCCATATAGATTGCAAAATAGTTGGGAAGAGATTTTTGACGTACCGATCCCATGGCATAGTGTTTATGAACTGATACGCAAAATGACACCGGATTCAAAACTTAGAATCTTTCAATTTAAATTATTATATACAATTCTTGCTACCAATATAATGTTATTTATATGGGGGATACAATATTCCCAGCTCTACAGATTTAGCTGCGAAGAGACAGAATCATTAGATCATTTGTTTTGGTACTGTCCATTTGTAGCATGTTTTTGGACACAGGTCCAGGAATGGCTAAAGGATTGCAAAATTTACCTGGAGCTAACCTTGCGGATAGCATTACTGGGTGATCTGAAAAGTCATAGGCAATCGATCAATAATATAATAATACTTTTAGCAAAAATGTTTATTTAAATTTACAATCTGTAGAAACAATGAGAATAGAAAGGTTCAGAACTTTTGTAAAACATCACAGTACAGTTGAAAAATATATGGCAAATAGAAATCCTATATGGATGGTGTTAAGAGATAGATGGGTGGTGTTGAAGGATGGGACTAATAACAACTAACAACAACTAATAACAAGATAACTAATAATGTAAGCATACTGTGTCCATAATAAGTATATACAGTGAGGGAAAAAAGTATTTGATCCCCTGCTGATTTTGTACGTTTGCCCACTGACAAAGACATGATCAGTCTATAATTTTAATGGTAGGTTTATTTGAACAGTGAGAGACAGAATAACAACAAAAAAATCCAGAAAAACGCATGTCAAAAATGTTATAAATTGATTTGCCTTTTTAATTAGGGAAATAAGTATTTGACCCCTCTGCAAACATGACTGAGTACTTGGTGGCAAAACCCTTGTTGGCAATCACAGAGGTCAGACGTTTCTTGTAGTTGGCCACCAGGTTTGCACACATCTCAGGAGTGATTTTGTCCCACTCCTCTTTGCAGATCTTCTCCAAGTCATTAAGGATTCGAGGCTGACGTTTGGCAACTCGAACCTTCAGATCCACAGATTTTCTATGGGATTAAGGTCTGGAGACTGGCTAGGCCACTCCAGGACCTTAATGTGCTTCTTCTTGAGCCACTCCTTTGTTGCCTTGGCCGTGTGTTTTGGGTCATTGTCATGCTGGAATACCCATCCACGACCCATTTTCAATGCCCTGGCTGAGGGAAGGAGGTTCTCACCCAAGATTTGACGGTACATGGCCCCGTCCATCGTCCCTTTGATGCGGTGAAGTTGTCCTGTCCCCTTAGCAGAAAAACACCCCCAAAGCATAATGTTTCCACCTCCATGTTTGACGGTGGGGATGGTGTTCTTGGGGTCATAGGCAGCATTCTTCCTCCTCCAAACACGGCGAGTTGAGTTGATGCCAAAGAGCTCGATTTTGGTCTCATCTGACCACAACACTTTCACCCAGTTCTCCTCTGAATTATTCAGATGTTCATTGGCAAACTTCAGACGGGCCTGTATATGTGCTTTCTTGAGCAGGGGGTCCTTGCGGGCGCTGCAGGATTTCAGTCCTTCACAGCGTAGTGTGTTACCAATTGTTTTCTTGGTGACTATGGTCCCAGCTGCCTTGAGATCATTGACAAGATCCTCCCGTGTAGTTCTGGGCTGATTCCTCACCGTTCTCATGATCATTGCAACTCCACGAGGTGAGATCTTGCATGGAGCCCCAGATTGACAGTTATTTTGTGTTTCTTCCATTTGCGAATAATCGCACCAACTGTTGTCACCTTCTCACCAAGCTGCTTGGCAATGGTCTTGTAGCCCATTCCAGCCTTGTGTAGGTCTACAATCTTGTCCCTGACATCCTTGGAGAGCTCTTTGGTCTTGGCCATGGTGGAGAGTTTGGAATCTGATTGATTGATTGCTTCTGTGGACAGGTGTCTTTTATACAGGTAACAAGCTGAGATTAGGAGCACTCCCTTTAAGAGTGTGCTCCTAATCTCAGCTCGTTACCTGTATAAAAGACACCTGGGAGCCAGAAATCTTTCTGATTGAGAGGGGGTCAAATACTTATTTCCCACATTAAAATGCAAATCAATTTATAACATTTTTGACATGCGTTTTTCTGGATTTTGTTGTTGTTATTCTGTCGCTCACTGTTCAAATAAACCTACCATTAAAATTATAGACTGATCATTTCTTTGTCAGTGGGCAAACGTAAAAAATCAGCAGGGGATCAAAAACTTTTTTCCCTCACTGTAGGTTGTAGGGTTGAGATTTTTTGTGAAAGAGCACAGTTAGAAAGATATGGCATATAGAAGAAAACCGGATGGACATCATGAAAATGATTAGAGAGGTTGAGAGTAGAAGAAGTTCAGGAGAAAAAACAAACAAAATATAATTATTGTAAAATAATAAACAATTATTGTGTCCATAAAATGTACAGTGGGGAGAACAAGTATTTGACAAAAATCCAGAAAATCACATTGTGTGATTTTTAAGTAATTAATTTGCATTTTATTGCATGACATAAGTATTTGATCACCTACCAACCAGTAAGAATTCCGGCTCTCACAGACCTGTTAGTTTTTCTTTAAGAAGCCCTCCTGTTCTCCACTCATTACCTGTATTAACTGCACCTGTTTGAACTCGTTACCTGTATAAAAGACACCTGTCCACACACTCAATCAAACAGACTCCAACCTCTCCACAATGGCCAAGACCAGAGAGCTGTGTAAGGACATCAGGGATAAAATTGTAGACCTGCACAAGGCTGGGATGGGCTACAGGACAATAGGCAAGCAGCTTGGTGAGAAGGCAACAACTGTTGGCGCAATTATTAGAAAATGGAAGAAGTTCAAGATGACGGTCAATCACCCTCGGTCTGGGGCTCCATGCAAGATCTCACCTCGTGGGGCATCAATGATCATGAGGAAGGTGAGGGATCAGCCCAGAACTACACGGCAGGACCTGGTCAATGACCTGAAGAGAGCTGGGACCACAGTCTCAAAGAAAACCATTAGTAACACACTACGCCGTCATGGATTAAAATCCTGCAGCGCACGCGAGGTCCCCCTGCTCAAGACAGCGCATGTCCAGGCCCGTCTGAAGTTTGCCAATGACCATCTGGATGATCCAGAGGAGGAATGGGAGAAGGTCATGTGGTCTGATGAGACAAAAATATAACTTTTTGGTCTAAACTCCACTCGCTGTGTTTGGAGGAAGAAGAAGGATGAGTACAACCCCAAGAACACCATCCCAACCGTGAAGCATGGAGGTGGAAACATCATTCTTTGGGGATGCT
Organism: Coregonus lavaretus; assembly: GCF_964263955.1. Classification (NCBI taxonomy): domain Eukaryota; kingdom Metazoa; phylum Chordata; class Actinopteri; order Salmoniformes; family Salmonidae; genus Coregonus; species Coregonus lavaretus. The sequence continues at coordinate 29,304,348 of NC_140012.1, read as the reverse complement.
TTTCCGCAAAGGGGACAGGACGACTGCACCGTATTGAGGGGAGGATGGATGGGGCCATGTATCGCGAGATCTTGGCCAACAACCTCCTTCCCTCAGTAAGAGCATTGAAGATGGGTCGTGGCTGGGTCTTCCAGCATGACAACGACCCGAAACACACAGCCAGGGCAACTAAGGAGTGGCTCCGTAAGAAGCATCTCAAGGTCCTGGAGTGGCCTAGCCAGTCTCCAGACCTGACCCCAATAGAAAATCTTTGGAGGGAGCTGAAAGTCCGTATTGCCCAGCGACAGCCCCGAAACCTGAAGGATCTGGAGAAGGTCTGTATGGAGGAGTGGGCGAAAATCCCTGCTGCAGTGTGTGCAAACCTGGTCAAGACCTACAAGAAACGTATGATCTCTGTAATTGCAAACAAAGGTTTCTGTACCAAATATTAAGTTCTGCTTTTCTGATGTATCAAATACTTAAGTCATGCAATAAAATGCAAATTATTCACTTAAAAATCATACAATGTGATTTTCTGGATTTTTGTTTTAGATTCCGTCTCTCACAATTGAAGTGTACCTATGATAGAAATTACAGACCTCTACATGCTTTGTAAGTAGGAAAACCTGCAAAATCGGCAGTGTATCAAATTATTTTTCTCCCCACTGTATATATATATATAAACATGGGGGATTGGAAGTGATGCAGACAATTACATTGATGGAAGTTACAATCTATCTGCAATATTAAGCTGAACTACCCCCTAAAAAAATAAAAATAAAAGGGCATGCCATATAGCTCTATTTTCCTAAATGTTTCTGTTGATCCAAGTCTTCAGGATTGGGTTATAGACAGAAATGTGATAAACTAGGTATATGTGGCTGAGAATGGCGGAGTTATTTTGCATAATTGTCCAACACCAGCCATTTAGGGGAGTGAGAGCCCACACTCAGTGGAGCGAGAGAAAAGCTGCTTAGAATATGTCATGGGATTCCAGCTAAGCTAGCCTATTAAGTTAACACCTGTTCAGAATGGAGAAAATACTCAGTTTCCTCTTGAACTGCATTGTCTTACGTCAGATGGCGTTACTCCTACACGACGCTTGTCTCTCAACCGAACTGTTCAGTTAGTCACACATTTGTGTAACAGATAATCACTATCGAGATGTCTATCTTATGACGTGTACGTCCATGGCTAGCATAATATTGCAACATAACATTGCTGGTGTAGCACATGGGGATGTGTGAAACGTACTCCTCAGCCTTAAGTGTCCCGCTTGTGTCGCCTCATTAGCTAGATTTTGAGGTGGCGTGTTCGACTAAGATGCTTGAGGAGGGCGGTCACATGTGTTTGTGAGGCAGAGGTCCTGAGTTTGCGGCAGGTATGGGTCGAATCAGGAGGAAGTGGTACTCGCTAAGCAAGCAGCGTGATGTCCTTCACACTGGCATAACATTGCAAGTTCAGAATGTGTCGCTATTACATTAGTCTATAAAACTGATCCAGTGTACACCTCACTTGAGGAAGTCCGGTGTTATTCTATTATTTTCTGTTGTATTTTATTCTATTACATTCTATTCTATTCTAAGCCAAACAGATTTGACTTGTGTTATGTCACATCCGCCTCCCCCAAATTTGTAATATTCGAACATTCTCGACACCTTTCCTGTTATGTGGAAATGATCTGTTGACAGGTTGGCTGTTCGCTGCCGGTGTCTGAGTCGGGTGTGAATACATTCCCAAAATGGATGTATGTCATTTGCATTCTTGCTGTGATTGCGTCATTAGGCAGGCTGACAGACATTTGCATTTTTCAGTGCTGTTAAATTTAGAGAGGATGATTATTCAATAGAAGTCTATGAGGATGTTTGACATTCTGTTCTATGTTATACTGTAAGTGTCACCTTTACCTCCTGATAGTTTTAAATGCCCAAGGAATGTGGTTAGTTGATTTGGTATCGTAATGTATAGGACTAATGCATAGGAAGTGTTGGCTTGGTGTTCTGTATACTATATGGCACTGTAACAATCATGTTTCTCTTGAGCTAAAGTTGTACCTGTGACCAAACTCAAATGAGTCGACTTGGATAAGCTTTGCTGCGTGTTAGTCATTTCAATGTGCTGACGCAATCTCATAAGCTCTCTCTGACTCCCCCTCTCTCTTCTGTCTCCGTCTGTCTCCCCCATCTCTTCTGTCTCCGTCTGTCTCCCCCTCTCTCTTCTGTCTCTGTCTGTCTCCCCCATCTCTTCTGTCTCTGTCTGTCTCCCCCTCTCTGTCTCCGTCTGTCTCCCCCTCTCTCTTCTGTATCCGTCTGTCTCCCCCCCTCTCTTCTGTCTCCGTCTGTCTCCCCCCCTCTCTTCTGTCTCCGTCTGTCTCCCCCTCTCTCTTCTGTCTCCGTCTGTCTCCCCCTCTCTCTTCTGTCTCTGTCTGTCTCCCCCCCTCTCTTCTGTCTCCGTCTGTCTCCCCCTCTCTCTTCTGTCTCCCCCTCTCTCTTCTGTCTCCGTCTGTCTCCCCCTCTCTCTTCTGTATCCGTCTGTCTCCCCCCCTCTCTTCTGTCTCCGTCTGTCTCCCCCCCGCTCTTCTGTCTCCGTCTGTCTCCCCCTCTCTCTTCTGTCTCCGTCTGTCTCCCCCTCTCTCTTCTGTCTCCGTCTGTCTCCCCCTCTCTCTTCTGTCTCCGTCTGTCTCCCCCTCTCTCTTCTGTCTCCGTCTGTCTCCCCCTCTCTCTTCTGTATCCGTCTGTCTCCCCCCCTCTCTTCTGTCTCCGTCTGTCTCCCCCTCTCTCTTCTGTCTCCCCCCCTCTCTTCTGTCTCCGTCTGTCTCCCCCTCTCTCTTCTGTATCCGTCTGTCTCCCCCCCTCTCTTCTGTCTCCGTCTGTCTCCCCCTCTCTCTTCTGTATCCGTCTGTCTCCCCCCCTCTCTTCTGTCTCCGTCTGTCTCCCCCTCTCTCTTCTGTATCCGTCTGTCTCCCCCCCTCTCTTCTGTCTCCGTCTGTCTCCCCCTCTCTCTTCTGTCTCCGTCTGTCTCCCCCTCTCTCTTCTGTCTCCGTCTGTCTCCCCCTCTCTCTTCTGTCTCCGTCTGTCTCCCCCTCTCTCTTCTGTCTCCGTCTGTCTCCCCCTCTCTCTTCTGTCTCTGTCTGTCTCCCCCTCTCTCTTCTGTCTCCGTCTGTCTCCCCCTCTCTCATCTGTCTCCGTCTGTCTCCCCCTCTCTCTTCTGTATCCGTCTGTCTCCCCCTCTCTCTTCTGTCTCCCCCTCTCTCTTCTGTCTCCGTCTGTCTCCCCCCCTCTCTTCTGTATCCGTCTGTCTCCCCCCCTCTCTTCTGTCTCCGTCTGTCTCCCCCCCTCTCTTCTGTCTCCGTCTGTCTCCCCCTCTCTCTTCTGTCTCCGTCTGTCTCCCCCTCTCTCTTCTGTCTCCGTCTGTCTCCCCCTCTCTCTTCTGTCTCCGTCTGTCTCCCCCTCTCTCTTCTGTCTCTGTCTGTCTCCCCCTCTCTCTTCTGTCTCTGTCTGTCTCCCCCTCTCTCTTCTGTCTCCGTCTGTCTCCCCCTCTCTCTTCTGTCTCCGTCTGTCTCCCCCTCTCTCTTCTGTCTCCGTCTGTCTCCCCCTCTCTCTTCTGTCTCCGTCTGTCTCCCCCTCTCTCTTCTGTCTCTGTCTGTCTCCCCCTCTCTCTTCTGTCTCTATCTGTCTCCCCCTCTCTATTTTCTATCATTTGGGTGTTCTGTGTCACTGTGTGTGTGTGTGTGTATGTGTGTGTGTGTGTTGTCTCCTTCTGTATGTGTGTGTGTGCTTTCTGCTCCCAGCCCCCCTGCGGAAAGCAAAATTTGTGGAGAGCCCTCGCATTCCACAATCAGAGCTTGGCTCCCCTACGCACACCTCCTGTACTGCCAAGAACCACGGCCTGGATACATACTGCCCCGGTAAGTCTGCTCTGCTCCTCAAATCCACACAGCTATGGCCTTGTTTGTTTTTCAATGTTTTTACTTTGGTATGTTTTATAGTACTGTCTGTCCGTCTCTGTGTGTCTGTCCGTCAGTCTGTCCGTCTGCATATGGGTGAGTGCAGATTGAATGTGTGTATCAGAGCTAAGCAATGTTCGGTTCTGTCTTTCACTGCATCTTTTACAGACACCGCTCATCGCTGAGGTCATTAGCTGAATTGCTTTCCTAACGCTCCCCCGTTCAGTCTTTCTTTGTCACTCTATCTAATCCTCTCCCTCGCTCCCTCTCTCTTGACCTCTCTCTCTCTCTCTCTACCTCTACCACTTCCCCTCACTCCTCTCCCACACCTCGTCTTTGGTTTCTGTTTAGATCACAGCGGACCTTTCCTCTGTAGCCCTGCAGAGTCCAGTTCCCTCTCTCCATCCCTCCCCAAGCCGTCCCTCCATCCCCCTCTTTCCCACCACGGGAGGACATCATCAACTTGGGTCAATCAAGGATAGAGTAGCTCAATTCAAATATGTTTTTTCCTGTATCGATTTTTTTCATCTTTCCTGTAATCTGGTCTCTAAGTGCAGTCATTGAGAATGGCGGCATATAGCTTGGTAATATCTCCATGACATTTGTGTTGGTATACAATCTTCCTGTATGGATTTTACTCAGATGAACACTAATCAACGGATGAAGACGTGAAGAAAAGTAGGATAGAGTCATTTCAATATGACAGACAGAGCACTTCACACCGTCTCCATCTGCCAGTATCTCCAAGGCCTTTGCTCTATGCGTGTGTTAAGTATATTCTGATATCTGCTCTCTAATGTTGTAGTGAAGAGTTTGATGTTGCATTGAATCTGCGACATAATCTGTATCAACAGGAAAGACTGTCTGGTAGTAGTCAGTTAAATGTGATGATGGTATGCTGTTAGGACTGTGTGACAGTAGTATGGATTGATTTGAACAGGTATTCTGCTCAGTAGGGAAAAGCCAACAAAAGATGAGCTTTGACCTCCCACATGGAACGAATGGCAGACGTGTTAGCTTTTATCAAGAGGTCTTAGGGAACGTGTAACAGCCTGATTATGAGTTTAACATCTGTTCTTAGGACAGAATACCAGACCACAGTTCCCACTCTGCCTTGTGGCTGTGTCTATGTGTGGGCTTGTGCGCGCGTGTGTGTGTGTCCGACCAATCCTCATAGCCTCCACTGTTGTTTTACTGTACAGTGTACAACCCATCCTACTGTACAGTATGTGAACAACTCCTCTTTGATGGTAGTATCCATAGAGATCCAATTAAATTATTCTAATTCCTAATTCTATGGTAGTAGCCATAGAGATCCAATTAAATTATTATAATTCCTAATTCTATGGTAGTAGCCATGTAATAGTGTTCCAGTGGCCCTCCTCTGCTGTGGCAACTGGTAGTATGTGTAGATGTGTGGGGGAATTTGGGGGCTTACTTGGCTTAACCCTCCTCTCTCACCTCACCTGAAACCCCTGATCTGCTGTGGTCTGGGGCTGGGGCTCCCCTGCCTGCTCCACACATGGCCAGCTCCTCTCTCCTCCTTCGGCATTAGGCAGGCAGGTTCAAAAATCGAATCAGATTGTACAAGCTTCGTAAACAACAGCTGTATACTAACAGTGAAATGCTTACGGGCCCTTCCCAACAAGGCAGAGAGAAAAATAGAAAAATAATAACACAAGGAATCAATACACAATGAGTAGCGATAACTTGGCTATATACACAGGGTACCAGTACCAGGGCTGGAGTCAATTCCATTTAAATTCCTGTCAATTCAGAAAGTAAACCAAATTCCAATTACACATTTCATTAAAAAGCATTGAGGATCATTGACATTAGAATTTCAGTGTACTTCCTGAATTGAAATGGAATTGACCCCAATCCTGACCAGTACCAAGTCGATGTGCAGGGATACGAGGTACATTGCATTCCGAAAGTATTCAGACCCCTTGACTTTTTCCATATTTTGTTACGTTACAGCCTTATTCTGAAATGGATTAAATAGTTATTGCCCCTCATCTATCTACACAAAATACCCCATAATGACAAAGCAAAAATAGTTTTTTTTGACATTTTTGCAAATGTATTAAAAATAAGAAACTGATATCACATTTACATAAGTATTCAGACCCTTTACGCAGTACTTTGTTGAAGCACCTTTGGCAGCGATTACAGCCTCAAGTCTTCTTGACTCGAGGTCCTGAGCGCTCTGGGCAGGTTTTCATCAAGGATCTCTCTGTACTTTGCTCCGTTCATCTTTCCCTCGATCCTGACTAGTCTCCCAGTCCCTGCCGCTGAAAAACATTGCCACAGCATGATGCTGCCACCAACATGCTTCACCATAGGGATGGTGCCATGTTTCCTCCAGACGTGACGCTTAGCATTCAAGCCAAAGAGTTCAATCTTGGTTTCATCTGACCAGATCATCTTATTTCTCATGGTCTGAGAGTCCTTAAGATGCCTTTTGGCAAACTCCAAGCGGGCTGTCATGTGCCTTTTACTGAGGAGTGGCTTCCGTCTGGCCACTCTACCATAAAGGCCTGATTGGTGGAGTGCTGCAGAGATGGCACGGGCTGTGCTGGACTGGATACACGCACCACTGGTCTGGTGCGGGGAGCAGGTACAGGGTGTACCGGGCTGGCGACACGCACCACTGGTTTGGTGCGGGGAGCAGGTGAGGGGCTTACCGGACTGGATACACGCACCACTGGTTTGGTGCGGGGAGCAGGTACGGGGCGTACCGGGCTGGCGACACGCACCACTGGTTTGGTGCGGGGAGCAGGTATGGGCCGTACTGGACTGGAAACACGCACCAGTGGAGCGGACTACTCTGGCTACGGAGTGGAGCCGCTGACCGGAGCTGGACCGTGCACCGGTGGAGCGGACTGCTCTGTCTCCGGAATGGAGCCGCTGACCAGAGCTGGATCAGGCGCCGATGGAGCGGATTGCTCTGGCTCCGGAGTGGAACCGCTGACCGGAGCTGGACTGGGCACCGGTGGAGCGGACAACTCTGGCTCCGGAGTGGAGCCGCTGACCGGAGCTGGACTAGGCACCGGTGGAGCGGACTGCTCTGTCTCCGGAATGGAGCCTCTGACCGGAGCTGGATCAGGCACCGGTGGAGCGGATTGCTCTGGCTCCGTAGTGGATCCGCTGACCGGAGCTGGACTGGGCACCGGTGGAGCAGACTGCTCTGGCTCCGGAGTGGATCCGCTGACCGGAGCAGGACTGGACCCCAGTGGAGAGGACTGCTCTGGCTCCGGAGTGGAGCAACCGACTGGAGCTGGATCAGGCACCGGTGGAGCGGATTGCTCTGGCTCCGGAGTGGAGCAAACTTCCGGACCCGTATCCATCCCCATCTCTGGAGCAGGACTAAATGCCGTGCCCAGCCCAAGGTGTAGAAACACCACCTCTCTCGCTCCAATGTACTCACTACGCGCACCATTGCGCTGCCGAGCGCCTGGATCCTGCTCGCCTGCCGTTGCATACGTTCCTCCAAAGATCCGGACGGACCGACTGTACCTGCTGAATCCATTTTAGGTGCGTGTTTCTGTCCTGGAACGGGCCGTGCCGGACTGGGAACAAGCACCACTGGCTTGGTGCGAGAAGCAGGCACGGGGCGTACCGGGCTGGGAATTGGCATTGGAGATGTACGACTGTTCCTGTCCTTCTCTCTCCGCGCCAAATCCTCCTCCAGTGAGGACTCCTCCGGGAGCCCCCATGAGTTAGGGAACAGAAACTCATCGTCGTCGTCATCCTCTGACTCCTCAGTGTAAAACTGTTCCCATTCCTGCTCCCATGGTCGTAGGGACTCCAACTGGAACCCCACCGGGTGCAGTGGTCGGGGCTCTTCTCTCTCGATCCGCAGGTCTTGGAGGACCTCTAAAATAGCGGCCTCCTCCTCTCTAGTCAGCCCTTTCACGGCCTCCTGCTGCCTCGTCGTCCACCCCGTGAGCCCCCCCCCCCCCCACCCCCCCCCCCCTCCACACAATTTTCTTGGGGCTGCTTCTCGGGCTTCCTCTTCGGCCGGCATCGTTGATGTCACCGTTGATCCTCTCCTACCCGGGCTTCCTCCTTCATTGCCTTACCGTAACGGACGGCCTCCTCCTCTGTGATTTTCCCCCAACCGAGGAGGACATCTACCAACGTAGCCTCCCGTTGAGTACCAGGCGTTTGCTCCTTCTGGGCACAAAATGTGGAAAAAGTCTGAATACTTTCCGAATGCACTGTAGGTAATAGGGGTAAAGTGACTGGGCAAAAGGATAGATAATAGACAGTAGCAGCTTATGTGATGAGTCAAAATAGTTAAAAAAAGGGGGGTCAATGCAGATAGTCCGGATAGCTATTTGGTACTCTATTTAGCAGTCTCATTGCTTGGGGGTAGAAGCTGTTCAGGGTCCTGTTGGTTCCAGACTTGGTGTATCGGTACCGTAGCAGAAAGAACAGTATATGACTTGGGTGGCTGGAGTCTTTGACAAATTTTAGGGCCTTCCTCTGACTCCGACTGGTATAGAGGTCCTGGATGGGCCATACGCGCTACCCTCTGTAGCGCCAAGCAGTTGCCATACCAAGCGGTGATGCAGCCAGTCAAGATGCTCTCAATGGTGCAGCTGTATAACTTTTTGAGGATCTTAGGGCCCATGCCAAACCTTTTAAGCATCCTGAGTGGGAAGAGGCATTGTCATGCCTTCTTCACCACTGTGTTGGTGTGTGTGTGTGTGGACCACGTTAATTCCTTGGACGGCCGGGGGAGAAACAGATGCATCCGGCCGTCCGCAGAGGAACACATTCCTCCACGCTGCCCACCACGCCACCAGATAGTTGCCATGGCAACCATCTGTCTCTCTTCAGGAATCAGAGTGAAGAGGACTAAGAGAGGGAGAGGGGGCAAACACACAAGAGCTCGCTATATATTAAATTTCGGTAGGAGGAGTGTAGGCTGATTGATGTCTTACAGACAAGGAGGAATGCTTGGAGTTTCACTGAGGGTATGTTTGGAATGTTGCGAAAGCCTTTTTCTTCTCGCTTTTGAAAGCTATCCGAGATCTAGACTATCGCTTGGATGAATACAATAACAAGCAGTATGTTGCAATGTCTGTATGCTCAAGTAAATACAGTTGAAGTCGGAAGTTTACATACACTTAGGTTGGAGTCAAATTTCTTGTTAACAAACTATAGTTTTGGCAGTCGGTTAGGACATCTACTTTGTGCATGACACAAGTACTTTTTCCAACAATTGTTTACAGACAGATTATTTCACTTATAATTCACTGTATCACAATTCCAGTGGGTCAGAAGTTTACATACACTAAGTTGACTGTGCCTTTAAACAGCTTGGAAAATTCCAGAAAATGATGTCATGGCTTTAGAAGCTTCTGATAGGCTAATTGACATAATTTGAGTCAATTGGAGGTGTACCTGTGGATGTATTTCAAGGGCTACCTTCAAACTCAGTGCCTCTTTGCTTGACATAATGGGAAAATCAAAAGAAATCAGCCAAGACCTCAGAAAAAAAATGGTGGACCTCCACAAGTCTGGTTTATCCTTGGGAGCAATTTCCAAATGCCTGAAGGTACCAAGTTCATCTGTACAAACAATAGTACACAAAGTATAAACACCATGGGACCACACAGCCGTCATACTGCTCAGGAAGGAGATTAACGTACTTTGGTGCGAAAAGTGCGAATAAATCCCAGAACAACAGCAAAGGAAGATGCTGGAGGAAACAGGTACAAAAGTATCTATATCCACAGTAAAACGAGTCCTATATCGACATAACCTGAAAGGCCGCTCAGCAAGGAGAAGCTACTGCTCCAAAACCACCATGAAAAAGCCAGACTATGGTTTGCAACTGCACATGGGGACAAAGATCGTACTTTTTGGAGAAATGTCCTCTGGTCTGATGAAACAAAAATAGAACTGTTTGGCCATAATGACCATCGTTATGTTTGGAGGAAAAAGGGGGTAGCTTGCAAGCTGAAGAACACCATCCCAACCGTGAAGCACAGGGGTGGCAGCATCATGCTGTGGGGGTGCTTTGCTGCAGGAGGGACTGGTGCACTTCACAAAATAGATGGCATCATGAGGAAGGAAAATTATGTGGATATATTGAAGCAACATCTCAAGACATCAGTCAGGAAGTTAAAGCTTGGTCGCAAATGGGTCTTCCAAATGGACAATGACCCCAAGCATACTTCCAAAGTTGTGGCAAAATGGCTTAAGGACAACAAAGTCAAGGTATTGGAGTGGCCAACACAAAGCCCTGACCTCAATCCTATAGAAAATGTGTGGGCAGAACTGAAAAAGTGTGTGCGAGCAAGGAGGCCTACAAACCTGACTCAGTTACACCAGCTCTGTCAGGAGGAATGGGCCAAAATTCACCCAACTTATTGTGGAAGGCTATCCAAAATGTTTGACCCAAGTTAAACAATTTAAAGGCAATGCTACCAAATACTAATTGAGTGTATTTGAACTTCTGACCCACTGGGAATGTATTAGCAGTCTCATTGCTTGGGGGTAGAAGCTGTTCAGGGTCCTGTTGGTTCCAGACTTGGTGTATCTAAAATAAATAAAAGCTTAAATAAATAATTTCTCTCTGCTATTATTCTGACATTTCACATTCTTAAAATAAAGTGGTGATCCTAACTGACCTAAGACAGGTAATTTTTACTAGGATTAAATGTCAGGAATTGTGAAAAACTGAGTTTAAATGTATTTGGCTAAGGTGTATGTAAACTTCCGACTTCAACTGTATATTCAAATAAAGCCACGTATGAGGCTTACCTATATCAATAGACACACACACAGTGTTTTTGTTTTAATGGTAGACTCCTTATTCACTGGATGTAAGGAGGTGTGTGTGTGTGTGTGGCTGTAAGGAGGTGGTGATTTATCCCTTACTATGTTCTACCTTTGGGGATCTGTTGTACAGGATCAATGACCTCCCAGGACCACTTTACTGTGTCTGGCTGTGTGGTATTATTTAGAGTTTTGAGGGTGCTATAATGTGTAGTTACTGCAGTCGCCTGTGTGTGCATTGTTTTTCATGTAGTATGCATGAATGACATAGTAAACACCATCCCAATGGCACCCTTTCACCTTGGTCTAATGGTCTAAACCTCACAGGTCTGTTTACCTATCGGTCTGGTCTGACCAGTCAGTCTGAGGGAGGGGAGGGATGGTAGGGAGAGAAGGGAAGGGAGGGAGAACTGGGTTGTATTCATCAGTGCAATTATTTAGTAATGAAAACAAGTGTTTCTTATTGGACAAGTTGAGGTAGGTCCCTCCCTGTTTCAGCCCGTTTGCTTCTGTTTGGTTCCTTTTGAATACACCCAAAGAAAGCAGCCTGTCTACAGTGTCTCACCACTGTTTAGTTGAGCACCATCACCTTCTGTCAGCTGTCTTTCTTTGACATTCCCACGACCACATCAAACACCCATACACAACACACAGCAGAGAGAAACCAGCTCTTCAGCTGAGATCAACACATTACCCAGCAACACCCCGCCCATAACAAAGTAGTCCACCAGCGGCAGTATCAGGTATTAGTTTAATAACAACATCCTGGTATTGTGACCTCATGACCAGACCAGAGCAGGATCTAAAGACATATAAACAATAATGATGACTGTGAAATCTCCAGCGTTGCTAGAAGTCTCTTCTTTCTAATCATCATATGATACTACAGTAGTTTCAGAGGATATTCAGTCCCTCTCCAATATAGGTGTATACATACCAGTAGACAGTGTGAGTAGAGTGATTCACATCTACTATTTCTCCCTCTATCTCTCTCTCTCTCTTTCTCTCTATTGCTCTCTCTCCCTCAATCGCTCTCTCTCTCCCTCTATCGCTCTCTCTCCCTCTATCGCTCTCTCTCCCTCTATCGCTCTCTCTCCCTCTATCGCTCTCTCTCTCCCTCTATCACTCTCTCTCCCTCTATCGCTCTCTCTCTCCCTCTATCGCTCTCTCTCCCTCTCTCCCTCTATCGCTCTCTCTCCCTCTATCGCTCTCTCTCTCCCTCTATCGCTCTCTCTCTCCCTCTATCGCTCTTTCTCTCCCTCTATCGCTCTCTCTCTCCCTCTATCGCTCTCTCTCCCTCTATCGCTCTCTCACTCCCTCTATCGCTCTCTCTCTCCCTCTATCGCTCTCTCTCCCTCTATCGCTCTCTCTCTCCCTCGCTCTCTCTCTCTCTCTCTCCTCTATTGCTCTCTCGCTCTCTCTCTCTCTCTATCGCTCTCTCTCCTCTATCGCTCTCTCTCTCCCTCTATCACTCTCTTCCTCTCTCTCTCTCCCTCTATTGCTCTCTCTCTCTCTCGCTCTCCCTCTATCGCTCTCTCCCTCTATCGCTCTCTCTCTCCTTCCCTCTATCGCTCTCTCTCTCCTTCCCTCTATCGCTCTCTCTCTCCCTCTATCACTCTCTCTCTCCCTCTATCACTCTCTCTCCCTCTATCGCGCTCTCTCTTAGAAACACTCACTCACACACAGACAGACACACACACACACACACATACATACATACACACACCCTGCCCTCACACAGGTGAGGGGCATATTCACTTACCTCATCCAAACACAACGCTGACTGTTTGAGATGGGAACAGTTGTATGTGTGTGTGTGGAGGAATCTTTACAGGCATGACTAGAAGGGGGGTTGGTTGTCTCAACGCCAGTGTGTCCAGTTCAGTCTCAATCTCTGGAGAATTGACCTCTGATGCACAGCTCTGCTCTCGGGGGTGGTTCAGGTAGAGACTGTCTCTTATTTCTACTCTACTAGGTTTCTACTCTACTCTACTATATGCCTTCTCCCATTCGTGTTTTCTTTGTGATTTTGTGATTGGTACAGAACATTTTTCAGCAGGAGAATGTGTAGCTAACATGTTCAGGTGTTGCACATGTATCTGAGTTGGGGCTTGAACAGGTTAAGGACATTTATCCAGCAGTTTGTTTCTTGGTTTCGATCTGAATCTTTTAATTTTCATGTGCTAGACTGCTCCTTCTATAGTCTATCCAAGGTGTGGTTGCCTTCCAGGTCAAGAGAGTTGGTTTACTCTGTTTTACTTGATTTACACTTATTCACAAACACACTCCTTCTTTCTCCACTCCTTCTCTCCTCCCCCCCCTCTCTTCCTCCTCCTCCTTACCCCCCCCCCCCTCTCTCTCTTTGTCACTTTCCCCCACACTCTCTCTCTCACTCTCTCTCAATTTCAATTTCAATTTAAGGGCTTTATTGACATGGGAAACTAATGTTAACATTGCCAAAGCAAGTGAAGTACATAGTAAACAAAAGTGAAATAAACAATAAATATTAACAGTAAACATTACACTCAGAAGTTCCAAAATAATAAAGACATTTCAAATGTCATATTATGTATATATACAGTGTTGTAACAATGTGCAAATAGTTAAAGTACAAATGGGAAAATAAATCAACCTAAATATGGGTTGTATTTACAATGGTGTTTGTTCATCACTGGTTGCCCTTTTCTTGTGGCAACAGGTCACAAATCTCGCTGCTGTGATGGCACACTGTGGTATTTCACCCAGTAGATAAGGGAGTTTATCAAAATTGGGTGTGTTTTCGAATTCTTTGTGGATCTCTGTAATCTAAGGGAAATATTTGTCTCTAATATGGTCATACATTTGGCAGGAGGTTAGGAAGTGCAGCTCAGTTTCCACCTCATTTTGTGGGCAGTGTGCACATAGCCTGTCTTCTCTTGAGAGCCAGGTCTGCCTATGGCGGCCTTTCTCAATAGCAAGGCTATGCTCACTGAGTCTACATAGTCAAAGCTTTCCTTAAGTTTGGGTCGGTCACAGTGGTCAGGTATTCTGCCACTGTGTACTCTCTGTTTAGGGCCAAATAGCATTCTAGTTTGCTCCGTTTTTTTGTTAATTCTTTCCAATGTGTCAAGTAATTATCTTTTTGTTTTCTCATGATTTGGTTGGGTCTAATTGTGTTGTTGTTGTCCTGGGGCTATGTGGGGTCTGTTTGTGTTTGTGAACAGAGCCCCAGGACCAGCTTACTCTCTCTCCCTCCCCCACTCTCTCTCTCCTCTCTCTGTAGGGGAGTCAAGCGGGGAGCTGGGGCCCCCTCCATCGGTGGATGAGGCAGCCAACACATTGATGACGCGCCTGGGCTTCCTCTTGGGAGACGAAACTAGTGAGGGGCCAGACGGAGAACATTACAGCATGGACGAACAAGACGACAGACAGGTGTGTGTGTGTGTGTTTGGCCATTCCATAATGCTAACCCCTCCTCTCTCTACTGCTATCACTGAGGAAATGGTGCTGCAAATTTCCGCTCTGAGACGAAAAACCTCAGTATTCGTGATATCTTGAGATTCCATTTGGTGTTTCTCTATTTCTGATTCCATTTGAGAAACACACATACCTGGGATGTGATGACTTCCCTTCTATCTGATATTTTGATGATCTCCTTGTTTACAGCCTGTTGATACACATCTGTAAGCCAGGACAAAAGATCAAAGGAAACTCACAAAATTGCCCTCCACCAAGGAATTTTACATTCCCAATTTTTCAGTTTCTACACCGAGCATAAACTGTCTACATCCCTAATAAGGCCATTATATAACAAAGTTCTTAAATTATTTATTTTGCTTGGTGCCTCAACTTCAGTCGTCGTTCATTAATATATTCTGCCACTTTGGTGTGCTGATATCCAGCAGATTGACTAAGTCTAATATTCTCTCACTACTGACTGAACCTAGGCTGCTAAATGGCATTTGCTGCGGGGACTTGCTTCCATTCAGCCACAAGAGCATTAGCGAGGTTGGATACTGATGTTGGACGATTAGGCCTGGCACGCAGTCAGCCAATTCATCCCAAAGGGTGTTCGAAGGGATTGGGGTCATGGCTCTGTGCAGGCCAGTCAAGTTCTTCCACACCGATCTCGACAAACCATTTCTGTGTGGACCTTGCTTTGTGCATGGGGGCATTGTCATGCTGAAACAGGAAAAGGCCTTCCCCAAACTGTTGCCACAAAGTTGGAAGTACAGAATCGTCTAGAATGTCATTGTATGCTGTAGCATTAAGATTTCCCTTCACTGGAACTAAGGGGCCTAGCCCGAACCGTGAAAAACAGCCCCAGACCATTATTCCTCATCCACCAAACTTTACAGTTGGCACTATGCAGTCGGGCAGGTAGCGTTCTCCTGGCATCCGCCAAACCCAGATTTGTCCATCAGACTGCCAGATGGTGAAGCGTGATTCATCACTCCAGAGAACGCGCTTCCACTGCACCAGAGTCCAATGGGGGCGAGATTTACACCACTCCAGCCGACACTTGGCATTGCGCATGGTGATCTTAGGGTTGTGTGCGGCTGTTCGGCCATGGAAGCCCATTTCATGAAGCTCCCGACAAACAGTTATTGTGCTGACGTTGCTTCCAGAGGCAGTTTGGAACTGCCCACACAGGAAAAATATAAACACAACATGCAACAATTTCAAAGATTTTACTCAGTTACAGTTCAGACCATCCCGCAGGTGAAGAAGCCAGATGTGGAGGTCCTGGGCTGGCATGGTTATATGTGGTTTGCGGTTGTGAGGCCGGTTGGATGTACTGCCAAATTCTCTAAAACTATGTGAGAGGCAGCTTATGGTAGAGAAATGAACATTCAATTCTCAGGCAACAGCTCTGTTGGACATTCCTGCAGTCAGCATGTCAATTGCACGCTCCCTCACAACTTGAGACATCTGTGGTATTGTGTTGTGTGACAAAACTGCACATTTTAGTGGTCTTTTATTGTCCCCAGAACAAGGTGTACCTGTGTAATGATCATGCTGTTTAATCAGCTTCTTGATATGCCACACCTGTCAGGTGGATGGATTATCTTGGCAAAGGAGAAATGCTCACTTAGAGAAATAAGCTTTTTGTGCGTATGGAAAATGTCTGGGATCTTTGATTTCAGTTCATGAAACATGGGACCAACACTTTACATGTTGTGTTTATATTTTTGTTCAGTGTATATATATATATATATCTTGGCACAATAAGTCTGTTTTTAAGCACTACAGCAGATTACCTGCTTTCTGTACCTCAAACCTAATTTGACAAGTCTACGTTTACAGAAGAGGGAGACAAACAACGTCAGAGAACGAGAGATATGGAGAGAGCGAGAGGAGAGCGAGATTAAGAGCAAGAGTGTGTGAGAGAGAGATATACAGAGACATAGAGGGCGGGGGCTGGGGTGTTACCTGTTGCTTCAGGTAGGTGTGTTATGGACTGTATAGGTACGGGCTGATGCAGTGTGGCTAACCGATTAGACTGATAGAGCATGCTAGATGTTAGTGCTGTTACGCTGTAGTGGTGGGGGTGTATAGAGTGGCTTCTTGCTTTAGAAATAAGGGTCATAGGGCTCTGGTGAAAAGTAGTGCACAATGTAGGGAATAGGGTGCCATTTGGGATGCAGTCAGTGACTCATCGTGGACCCCTGCCGTGTGTGCTCCCTCTACAAAGTCACATTTTCCGATATTTTCTTCACAAATATAGCCTGCCCTAAATATCTTGTTTGATATATAAACAGCTAATGTTTATTTTAGATCCATGAAAAGACGTTGAAACCCTCAAGGGTGGCAATATGAGGATATTAAAGTATACGTTTCCTTTTACTGTTAAAATCTATATACAATTAACTTTGATGGGCTACAGTAGGTAGGATAGTTACAGTAGCTGGGATCTCTGCAGGATAGCTAAAGCCTATTGGCTTAGGGAGGAAGGTGACCTTCTCAACCTCCAGAAAGCCGGCCATTAATTGCCTCTCCCCTCTCCACCTCTCCGCTTCTTCACGCATCCAAGTTCAATCTAATTCTACCGTGCTTTTTAAGGTCAGATGGTCAGACTAACACACAGAGGAGACATCCCAAATGGCACCCTATTGCCTATGTAGTGCACTACATTTGAAGTAGTGCACTATATATGGAATAGGGTGCCATTTGGGATGCAACCAGAGTGCACTAGCCCAGCAGATGGAGGTTATACTGCTTGATGTATAGAGGTGCTGTGTGTGTTAGTTTTCTGCTAGCCTCTCACAGACCGACCCTGTAAATGTGCCGATTGACTGCTCTCTTCCAAACCCTGAGTACAGATGACAGCTCTTACTGGGCCTGCCTAACTCAATGACTGTACAGGCCCCAACCCCCGTAGGCCCCAGGGGTGGGGGGGAGAGGAGACGGAGATGAACGGGGACACGTAACGGGCAGCATGCGACCTGACCTGGCTCTCTGTTGTCCCGTCACTACACTGACTGACTCACACTGACCAGGAAGACCAGGGGCGGTCTGACTGTTTCATAGACTGGATACAAAGGGGGCTAAGCAATTGAGGCTTGGGGTTGAGTTGAGGCTATGTGAGGGGGAGCCATGGTCTTCTACAGTAGATCAAGTGTATTTGTCATATGCACATGATACACATGGTACACAGTACAATGAAATGGTTTCTTGCAGGTTCACCTCTCAACAATGCGACAAAATAAGCGTAAGTAAGTTAAGCATAATAAAAAATAAGCTCAATGGAATAAAAATGGAGTACATTTAGCAGAAATATAAATACAAGGATGGACTCAAACTCATTTACAGTAGGATGTTTACACAGTATATTTGCACAATAAACCTGTTTTTTTAAGCACTACAGCAGCTACATGAATTGAGTGTCCTCTACCTTTGACTTTACAAATAATGACACTGTGTGTGTGCGCGTGTAGATTAGCCATGCCAGTAACATTGTGACAGGTAACATCCAATGGGAGCAGGGCAGGGGCAGGAACTGTTTAAAGCTCTCTCTCTCTCTCAGCAAGGCTGTGGAGTCAATCTGCTGCTAGAGATCAAATGGAAGCTTCAGTACTATTGGTCCCAGACAATTATACACCTACACAGAACCCTAAGACAGTAGCATGGTTTCCAGTTTCCACTACCAGGCTCAGTGCTTACTAGCGCCAGAGATGTTTGAAACCGAGAGACTCAACATGTGATTACTTCCTCCATTACCTTGTGGTGGTAATTTGCTCCTCTCCTATTGATGGTGGTCTCATTCGTCTTGGTTTTCTGGGGTGTGTGTGTGTGTGGGCGTGGGCACTGACTGTGTGTATTTCTCCTCCAGGACCTGGCTGGTAACCAGAGGATCAGTCCGTGCTCCACCCTGACTAGCAGCACAGCCTCCCCCCCGGCCGGCTCCCCCTGCTCCACCCTGCCGCCCGGCGCCGATGGTGCCATGCCCGGGGGTAACCAGGGCAACAAGGACCATGCCTACGGATCTGTCACCAGCCCCACCTCCACCCTAGAGAGCCGGGACAGCGGCATCATCGGTGAGGGGGATGGACTATATACACACACACACACACACATGAACGCACGCATGCAAAAACACAACAATACTGTAGCTTTTCATGTATACTATACTACAGACATTTACAGTGCATTCTGAAATTATTCAGACCCCTTCCCTTTTTCCAAATGTTGTTACGTTACAGCCTTATTCTAAAATGTATTGAATAAAAAAAAATCTCATCAATCTACAAACAATACCCCATAATGACAAAGCGAAAACAGGTTTTTAGAAATGTTTGCAAATGTATTAAAATAAAATTTGAAATACCTTATTTACATACGTTTTCAGAACCTTTGCTATGAGACTCGAAATTGAGCTCAGGTGCATCCTGTTTCCATTGATCATCCTTGAGATGTTTCTACAACTTGATTGGAGTCCACATGTGGTAAATTCAATTGATTGGACATGATTTGGAAAGGCACACGCCTGTCTATATAAGGTGCCACAGTTGACAGTGCATGTCAGAGTAAAAACCAAGGAATTGCCGTAGAGCTCCGAGACAGGATTGTGTCGAGGCACAGATCTGGGGAAGGGTACCAAAAATTGTTTACAGCATTGAAGGTCCCCAAGAACACAGTGGCCTCCATCATTCTTAAATGGAAGAAGTTTGGAACCACCAAGACTATTAATTCTGACAGGGGTCTAGAGTTCCTCTGTGGAGATGGGAGAACCTTCCAGAAGGACAACCATCTCTGCAGCACTCCACCAATCAGGCCTTTATGGTAGAGTGGCCAGACGGAAGCCACTCCTCAGTAAAAGGCACATGACAGCCCGCTTGGAGTTTGCCATAAGGCACCTAAAGGACTCTCAGACCATGAGAAACAAGATTCTCTGGTCTGATGAAACCAAGATTGAACTCATTGGCCTGAATGCCAAGCGTCACTTCTGGAGGAAACCTGGCACCATCCCTACGGTGAAGCATGGTGGTGGCAGCATCATGATGTGGGGATGTTTTTCAGCGGCAGGGACTGGGAGACTAGTCAGGATCGAGGGAAAGATGAATGGAGTAAAGTACAGAGAAATCCTCGATGAAAACCTGCTCCAGAGCGCTCAGGTCCTCAGACTGGGGCGAGGGTTCACCTTCCAACAGGACAACGACCCTAAGCACACAGCCAAGACAGCGCAGGAGTGGCTTCGGCACACGTCTCTGAATGTCCTTGAGTGGCCCAGTCAGAGCCCGTACTTGAACCTGATCGAACATCTCAGGAGAGACCTGAAAATAGCTGTGCAGCGACGCTCCCCATCCAACCTGACAGAGCTTGAGAGGATCTGCTGAGAAGAATGGGAGAAACTCCCCAAAAACAGATTGTAGCGTCATACCCAAGAAGATTCGATGCTGTAATCGCTGCCAAAGGTGCTTCAACAAAAATCTGTTTTTGCGTCATTATGGGTATTGTGTGTAGATTGATGAAGGGGAAAAAATTATTTAATCAATTTTAGAATAAGGCTGTAACACAATGTGGAGACAGTCAAGGGGTCTGAATACTTTCCGAATGCACTGTACGTGATTGGTTGTGACGTTGGGTCATCAAGCATGGTCGTAGCAGAGGCAACCCCTCCTTCCCTTCACTCTGACCCCTCTACTCCCTTTGTTCCTTCCTTCCAGCCACCCTGACCAGCTACTCGGAGAACGCTGAGCGGGGGGGTAAATATGGTGAGGGGGGTTTCTCACGCGGCAGTAACCTGAAGTTGTGGCAGAGCCAGAAGTCTGGCACTGACTCGTTCCTCTACCGTGTGGACGAGAACATGGCTGCCTCCACCTACAGTCTCAACAAGATCCCAGAGAGACACCTGGACAGCATGTCCTCCCACTCCGCTCACTCCATCCCTCTGTACCTCATGCCTCGCCCTAACTCTGTCGCAGGTGAATCCTACCCTCTTCCTCTCTCTTCCTGCTTGGTCTGTTCCTACTGTACACACATATCCTAACCTTTGACCTATGACTTTGACCTACAGCTTAAGCTTGACTGCGACCTTATGCAGTGTCCTTCCTCCCTGTTTATCTAAACGGCGCAAGATAATGATGACAGTCTCATTCTCAACATATAGTGCTCTATTGTTTGATTCCAGGAAAAAAATGTTTTTCCACATTCTGTCAATTTTATCTGAATGTTGAGGGGAACGTTACGTAGAAAAGGTACTCTACCGGTCAAAAGTTTTAGAACACCTACTCATTCAAGGGTTTTTCTTTATTTTTTACTATTTTCTACATTGTAGAATAATAGTGAAGACATCAAAACTATGAAATAACACATATGGAATCATGTAGTAACAAAAAAGTGTTAAACAAATCAAAATATATTTTATATTTGTTTTTCAAATAGCCACCCTTTGCCTTGATGACAGCTTTGCACACTCTTGGCATTCTCTCAACCAGCTTCACCTGGAATGCTTTTCCAACAGTCTTGAAGGAGTTCCCACATATGCTGAGCACTTGTTGGCTGCTTTTCCATCACTCTGCGGTCAGACTCATCCCAAACCATCTCAATTTGGTTGAGGTCGGGGGATTGTGGAGGCCAGGTCATCTAATGCAGCACTCCATCACTCTCCTTCTTGGTAAAATAGCCTGGAGGTGTGTTGGGTCATTGTCCTGTTGAAAAACAAATGATAGTCCCACTAAGCCCAAACCAGATGGGATGGCGTATCGCTGCAGAATGATGTGGTAGCCATGCTGGTTAAGTGTGCCTTCAATTCTAAATAAATCACAGACAGTGTCACCAGCAAAGCACCCCCATACCTCCTCCTCCATGCTTTTCGGTGGGAAATACACATGCGGAGATCATTTTACATTTTACATTTTAGTCATTTAGTAGACGCTCTTATCCAGAGCGACTTACAGGAGCAATCAGGGTTAAGTGCCTTGCTCAAGGGCACATCGACAGATTTTTCACCTAGTCGGCTTGGGGATTAGAACCAGCGACCTTTCGGTTACTGGCACAACGCTCTTAACCACTAAGCTACCTGCCGCCCCAAATCATCCGTTCATCCACACCGTGTCTCATAAAGACACAGCGGTTGGAATCAGAAATCTCAAATTTGGACTCCAGACCAAAGGACAAATTTCCACCGGTCTAATGTCCATTGTTCGTGTTTCTTGGCCCAAGCAAGTCTCTTCTTATTATTGGGGTCTTTTGGTAGTGGTTTCTTTGCAGCAATTCGATCATGAAGGCCGGATTCACACAGTCTCCTCTGAACAGTTGATGTTGAGATGTGTCTGTTACTTGAACTCTGTGAAGCATTTATTTGGGCTGCAATTTCTGAGGCTGGTAACTCTAATGAACTTATCCTCTGCAGCAGAGGACTAGCCGGTGCCCCCGCACATTGACTCTGTACCGGTACCCCCTGTATGTAGCCTCTCTACTGTTATTTTATTTTAC
Organism: Coregonus lavaretus; assembly: GCF_964263955.1. Taxonomy (NCBI): domain Eukaryota; kingdom Metazoa; phylum Chordata; class Actinopteri; order Salmoniformes; family Salmonidae; genus Coregonus; species Coregonus lavaretus. The sequence continues at coordinate 29,282,711 of NC_140012.1, read as the reverse complement.
TGCTGCTCTTTAGTTATTTGCTTTTTTAAATTTTACTTTTTCTTTAAAAACTGCATTGTTGGTTAAGGGCTTGTAAGTAAGCATTTCACTGTAATGTCTACACCTGTTGTATTCGGTGCATGTGGCAAATACATTTTGATTTGATTTGAGAGGTAACTCTGGGTCTTCCATTCCTGTGGCAGTCCTCATGAGAGCCAGTTTCATCATAGCGCTTGATGTTTTTTGCGACTGCACTTGAAGAAACGTTTAAAGTTATTGAAATTTTCCAGAGTGACTGACCTTCATGTCTTAAAATAATGATGGACTGTCGTTTCTCTTTGCTTATTTGAGCTGTTCTTGCCGTAATACGGACTTGGTCTTTTACCAAATAGGGCTGTCTTCTGTATAACCCCCCTACCTTGTCACAACACAACTGATTGGCTCAAACACATTAAGAAGGAAAGAAATTCCACAAATTAACTTTTAAGAAGGCACACCTATTAATTGAAATGCATTCCAGGTGACTACCTCATGAAGCTGGTTGAGAGAATGCCAAGAGTGTGCAAAGCTGTCATCAAGGCAAAGGGTGGCTAGAAAATAGTAAAAATAAAAAATAAACCTTGAATGAGTAGGTGTTCTAAAACTTTTGACCGGTAGTGTATGTGTGTCTAATTGTGACACTTATGGCATGCCTCAAATAGCTTCTTCCCCAAAGTATGGCTAATTGCATCTTAAAATGTGAAGTTACATAACAGGCTGCCATTCCTGATGGATCTTATTGTATTATTGTCCCGTTATTCAGAGCCGAGACATTCATGGGAGATGAGCTGTATTATTGAGCCTTCCCTTCAGATGTTACAGTATTGCAAAGATGCAGTGTGGTTCCGACATAGAATAGGCTTTATTCCAATGTAATTACTAACATACCACTTAGAATGAATTCCCAGTGTTTTGTTTCATTCTTAGCCGTGTGCTACAGTTTCACTAAAAGGAGTAATATACCTCACCTTCTCATATATGACATTGTCTGTCTGACAGGTAGAGGGTGTACAGACAGTGGTTTAGATTGAATGAGCTTTAATGTATTCTCCTGCTTCAATAATGAGTCCTTGAAAAAAGACAGAGCAGTCAGGATGAGTGGGCTCAAGAGCTGCTCGAGAAATAACATTATGTGAGATGAGGTGAGAGAATGAAGGAGGGAGGGAGAGGAACGAAAGAACGAGAGATTTATTTTATCCAGGCCTACAGTAGAATGATCCTTGAGAGTGCTGGAATGGGACTGAGAAGGAGGAGAGAAATAGATGCGTTAGGAAGAAGGGAAAGAGGGAGAGCTATCGCCTCCACAAAGGGGAAGAAGAGCGAGGGATGGAAGAAAGGAGGGAGGAGAGGAGGCCGTGGATTGGCTGGTCTCCCACGGCAGAGGAACATCAGAGCTTCAGGCATTAACCATTTCTATCCCCCTGAGTCACTGAGAGTGAGAGGGAGAGGGAGAGAGACACGGCTTTGAAGTGCAGGAGGAGAGAACTGGCTGAGAACATGGAGTGAGAGGAAAGGGAGGCTGAGGAGGTGGGAAAGGAGGAGAGAGAGGGTGAAGGAGGGAGGAAATATATCATCTTAAAGGAGGATTCCTTTTCAGTCTCTTTCACAGTCATCTCAGTAGTATTTTAAGTGGAATAGAACAGAAATGAATAGAAACCTCTCATTGAAAAATGTACTTTCTCCTCAAACTCTTTGGCCTTGAAGACCAGACTAATAAAACATAATCAGACCATGCCATTCTTTAGAATGTTCAGCTCTGTAGATATTAATAATTTAGGGTAGGTCCAAAATAGGGTCCAATTTGGTATGCAACCTGTATTGTGGAAATATTACACTAGAAATGTCAATACCTCTATTTACCCTCGTAAAGGGAGAGGGAGATTGCATCACATTTTAGAGGAGACAATAGCATTTAGTTCATTTCTGAAATGTGTTGTGGGATAACTGGCTGGACTGTTGAGGTCTCAGGCCTGGCCTACTGCCCAGCCTGGATGTATATCAGAGAGCAGCAATGTTCCTGGACCTGTGTGTTATCACTGGGTTGTTAAAGCAGGAACACGCACACGCGCATTCACGCACACAGCTGGGCAGGGTCTCCACCATGCTATTCAGCGCCAAGAGTCATTTCATCATGATGTCTCTCTCCTCTCTCTGGTTTTTCCCTCCATTTCCACTGAGCACGCTAGTTGTGCTGTCTTAGCTGCATTGGCACAGACACACACTGAGGAGTCATAGCACCTGCCTTCTGCATTGCTGATAGATAGTGAACTCAACTCACAACTCAGTCCTCCTCAGATTGAAACCCAGTTGAAGAAAGGGAGAGTTTGAGCTTAGCTTCTGACTGTTGTCAGACCACAGCCTCAACGAAGGATGTGATGGTAACATTAGATGTGCTAATGCTCAGCCAAATAGGAGGTAGGGAGGGAGGGGGAGGAAGAGAGAGAGGGAGAGAGAGATTCACTACTCTACTACAGCATGGAGGTCAATCAGTCAATCACACCTTGAGGCACTGTCTTCTTTGAAACTGAATAGATCCACAGATGCATCATGGAGTGAGGAAAGAGAGGGAGGGGGTCAAACATGGCTCCTATTGACACCCTCTCAGATCAGCCCTAACTCGTCAGTAGCATCTCTCCAGGCAAACTGGACCCAGGTTGGAAGTACAATATAATCCACAGGGAGAGATCTAGAGAGGTCTGCTGGGATGAGATCAGTCTAACACTGGTCTCTTCCTCCTCTGTCCCTGCTGTCTGTCCGTCTCAGAGGGTTCCCCTCCCAGCAGCTTGTGTGCAGCACCAGCTCAGTGTTAATGCTCCAGTAGCATATTTCCTAAGCCAACCATTATCTTTGACCTTGTGTCTTGGTTTAGTGGTAACCTGGACCCAGATCTGTTTGTGCTGTCTTGCCAACACTTATGGTCATTGTCATGCCAAACATGCAGGCTATTCAGCACAAATGAACCAGGCTAGTTTAGTGGTAGTGGTAGTACGAGTGGCGTTTCTTACCCCTGCTGTGTCCCAAATGACACCCTATTTCCTATTTAGTGCACTAGTTGTTTTTACCAGGGCCCATAGGGCTGTGAACAAAAGTAGTACAATATATAGGGAATAGGGTGCAGATACCATCACCCAGTTCCATGACCATGGCCACCCCCATTCCAGTAAGGTCCAGGGCCAAGCCCCCAGCATTCCCAGCTGCTGTCTTCCCTCCATTTTGGGAAAGCTGTGCCGTGAGCCTCATCGTTGGTTGGCTCCATGGCTGGTTGGCTGTAGTGACTCACTGCAATCAGCAGCACAGACACACATGCTACTGGAGCATTAACACTGAGCTGGTGCTGCACACAAGCTGCTGGGAGGGGAACCCTCTGAGACGGACAGACAGCAGGGACAGAGGAGGAAGAGACCAGTGTTAGACTGATCTGATCCCAGCAGACCTCTCTAGATCTCTCCCTGTGGATTATATTGTACTTCCAACCTGGGTCCAGTTTGCCTGGATAGATGCTACTGACGAGTTAGGGCTGATCTGAGAGGGTGTCAATAGGAGCCATGCTTGACCCCCTCCCTCTCTTTCCTCACTCCATGATGCATCTGTGGATATATTCAGGTAGAGTTTCAAAGAAGACAGTGCCTCAAGGTGTGATTGACTGATTGACCTCCATGCTGTAGTAGAGTAGTGAATGTTTCTCTCTCTCTCTCTCTCTCTCTCTCTCTCTCTCTCTCTCTCTCCTGTGCTTGACTATTTGGCTGAGCATTAGCACATCTAATGTTACCATCACATCCTTCGTTGAGGCTGTGGTCTGACATTGCTGTAGACATCCCTTATTACTGACAGTTCACTTAGTCATAAATATGTCCTCCTCTGACTGGCTTTGAGGCTGCAGCTCCCACTGATTTGGTGGGTTGAGGGAACTGACCACCCCCCCCCCCCCGGCACACCCGCACACACACACACCAGCCTCTGTAATCTCATTGACGATGCAGTGGCCCCCAGAGCAGAGCTGGTCTGCAGACACAGCATAGTGTGAACAAGCAGCAGCAGCAGTGTTGGTGTGAAGGATTTTTCTCCATGAATAAGACATTTGTCTGCAGAGTTAATTAATCCACAGGGTCTGGGTGGCATCTGCCTCCTCTCACAAGCCCATGGAACAGCCGTTCAGAGGGATATGGGGGACAGGTCCATGTAACAGCCATATTGCATCCCTCCCTCCTGCCTTCCTCTCTAAACTTTACTGTGAACTTACTCAGTCTTGACGACCAAACCGCCTCAGGATACTGGCATGAGCTAGTATAATGCTGTATGTGAATCAAAGCTAACGGTTTATTTCTCTCCTCTCCTCTCCTTTCCCCACCTGTCTTACACACACACACACACACACACCCTCAGCCACCAGCTCGGCTCACCTGGAGGACCTGGCCTACCTGGATGATCAGAGACACACTCCGCTGCGCACGTCGATGCGCATGAATCGGCAGAACACACACACCGGGCCAGGCAACACCCAGACCGACCTCAGAGGTAAGACAGGAACACTATAACCCTTCAGAAAAGACAGGTTGCTTCCCAAATGACACCCTATTATCTATATACAGTTGAAGTCGAAAGTTTACATACACCTTAGCCAAATATATTTAAACTTGTTTAACTTGGGTCAAACATTTTGGGTAGCCTTCCACAAGCTTCCCACAATAAGTTGGGTGAATTTTGGCCCATTCCTCCTGACAGAGCTGGTGTAACTGAGTGAAGTTTGTAGGCCTCCTTGCTCGCACACGCTTTTTCAGTTCTGCCCACTCATTTTATATAGGATTGAGGTCATGGCTTTGTGATGGCCACTCCAACTCCTTGACTTTGTTTTCCTTAAGCCATTTTGCCACAACTTTGGAAGTATGCTTGGGGTTATTGTCCATTTGGAAGACCCATTTGCGACCAAGCTTTAACTTCCTGACTGATGTCTTGAGATGTTGTTTCAATATATCCACATAATTTTCCTTCCTCATGATGCCATCTATTTTGTGAAGTGCACCAGTCCCTCCTGCAGCAAAGCACCTCCACAGCATGATGCTGCCACCCCCGTGCTTCACGGTTGGGATGGTGTTCTTCGGTTTGCAAGCGCCCCCTTTTTCCTCCAAACATAACGATGGTCATTATGGCCAAACAGTTCTATTTTTGTTTCATCAGACCAGAGGACATTTCTCCAAAAAGTAAGATCTTTGTCCCCATGTGCAGTTGCAAACTGTAGTCTGGCCGTTTTATTGCGGTTTTGGAGCAGTGGATTCTTCCTTGCTGAGCAGCCTTTCAGGTTACGTCGATATAGGACTCGTTTTATTGTGGATATAGATATTTTTATACCTGTTTCCTCCAGCATCTTCACAAGGTCCTTTGCTGTTGTTCTGGGATTGATTTGCACTTTATGTACCAAAGTAAATTAATCTCTAGGAGACAGAACGCGTCTCCTTCCTGAGCAGTGTGACGGCTGCGTGGTCCCATGGTGTTTATACTTCGGTACTATTGTTTGTACAGATGAACGTAGTACCTTCAGGAGTTTGGAAATTGCTCCCAAGGATAAACCAGACTTGTGGAGGTCTACCATTTTTTTTCTGAGGTCTTGGCTGATTTTCTTTTATTTTCTCATGATGTCAAGCAAAGAGGCACTGAGTTTGAAGGTAGGCCTTGAAATACATCCACAGGTACACCTCCAATTGACTCAAATTATGTCTATTAGTCTATCAGAAGCTTCTAAAGCCATGACATCATTTTCTGGAATTTTCCAAGCTGTTTAAAGGCACAGTCAACTTAGTGTATGTAAACTTCTGACCCACTGGAATTGTGATACAGTGAATTATAAGTGAAATAATCTGTCTGTAAACAATTGTTGGAAAAATTACTTGTGTCATGCACAAAGTAGATGTCCTAACCGACTTGCCAAAACTATAGTTTGTTAACAAGAAATTTGAGGAGTGGTTGAAAAACGAGTTTTAATGACTCCAACCTAAGTGTATGTAAACTTCCGACTTCAACTGTATAAGGCTCTGGTCAAAGGTGCACTATATAGGGAATAGGGTGCCATTTGGGATGCACCGACATAAATAGAAAGAGAGAGCAGACCGCCTCCTAGATCCAAGTGCAGTCAGTGCTTCTGTGTATGTGTGTGAGAGTTTTATGTTTTCGTATGCGTCAAGATGGGTTAGGTGAGCAGACTACTATGCTCCACTGCTTCATCTACAGACACCTCTATGACCGAGCAGAGCAATCTCTCTCTCCTCAATGAGTCCAGATATAATACACATGGAGCAGAGCACTCTCTCCTCAATGAGTCCACTGGCTCAATCAGCTCTGGGTCATCATGACAAGGACTGCATCACAAATGGCACCCTATTCCCTGTATAGTGCACTACTTTTGACCAGGACCAAAAGCAGTGCACTATGTAGGGAATAGGGTGACAATTGGGACAACCATAATGTTCTCCCCTCGCCATTATTCCTTCTTTACTTATTTAGCCACTAATGACCTCATCACAGTCTTCTGCCATCCAGTCATGCAGTATAGGGATACAGCAAGGTGCTGCCCCAAGTGCTTTTAAAGTTCCCACTTAGCTGTGTGTCTCCATAATGTAATAACACATCTACAAAATAATAATTATATCACATAAGCATTCCTGTGTGTGTGTGCGTGCGTGCTTGAGTCTGCGTGCGTGTGTGCGTGTGTGCGTGTCTGCGTGCTTGAGTCTGTGTGTGTGTGTGTGTGTGTGTGTGCGTGCGTGCTTGAGTCTGCGTGCGTGTGTGTGTGTGTGTGTGAGTCTGCGTGCTTGAGTCTGTGTGTGTGTGTGTGTGTGTGTGTGTGTGTGTGTGTGTGTGTGCGTGCGTGCGTGCTTGAGTGTGTGTGTGTGTGTGTGTGCTTCTGCGTGCGTGTGGGCTCCCCCTAACCAGCTGCAGAGTAGAGGGCTCTAGGCCTGGTACTCTCCGAGCTCTACAGCCACTTGTTTTTCTCCTCTCCTAAGCGCAGCCGAATGTGTTTACAAGCCGACCCACTGCATCCAAGAATGCTCCCTGCCTCTTCAGATCAGTGTTAGCAACCCTCCTGAGTAAACTACACCACTACACCTCCTTACTTCAGAGAGAGAGAGAGAGAGAGGGAGAGAGAGAGAGACTTACTTAACTAGTTGGTATGGCCGCACAGAGAGTTCTGAAGGAGAACAAATTGGCTGCTACAAAAGTAGGTATGGTCGCGAAGAGAGCAACACATTGTTACTATACTATAGTCAGTGGCGATTTTAGCATGTACAGTGAGGGAAAAAAGTATCTGATCCCCTGCTGATTTTGTACGTTTGCCCACTGACAAAGACATGATCAGTCTATACTTTTAATGGTAGGTTTATTTGAACAGTGAGAGACAGAATAACAACAAAAAAATCCAGAAAAACGCATGTCAAAAATGTTATAAATGTATTTGCATTTTAATGAGGGAAATAAGTATTTGACCCCTCTGCAAAACATGACTTAGTACTTGGTGGCAAAACCCTTGTTGGCAATCACAAAGGTCAGATGTTTCTTGTAGTTGGCCACCAGGTTTGCACACATCTCAGGAGGGGTTTTGTCCCACTCCTCTTTGCAGATCTTCTCCAAGTCATTAAGGTTTCGAGGCTGACGTTTGGCAACTCGAACCTTCAGCTCCCTCCACAGATTTTCTATGGGATTAAGGTCTGGAGACTGGCTAGGCCACTCCAGGACCTTAATGTGCTTCTTCTTGAGCCACTCCTTTGTTACCTTGGCCGTGTGTTTTGGGTCATTGTCATGCTGGAATACCCATCCACGACCCATTTTCAATGCCCTGGCTGAGGGAAGGAGGTTCTCACCCAAGATTTGACGGTACATGGCGCCGTCCATCGTCCCTTTGATGCGGTGAAGTTGTCCTGTCCCCTTAGCAGAAAAACACCCCCAAAGCATAATGTTTCCACCTCCATGTTTGATGGTGGGGATGGTGTTCTTGGGGTCATAGGCAGCATTCCTCCTCCTCCAAACACGGCGAGTTGAGTTGATGCCAAAGAGCTCGATTTTGGTCTCATCTGACCACAACGCTTTCACCCAGTTCTCCTCTGAATCATTCAGATGTTCATTGGCAAACTTCAGACGGGCCTGTATATGTGCTTTCTTGAGCAGGGGGACCTTGCGGGCGCTGCAGGATTTCAGTCCTTCACGGCGTAGTGTGTTACCAATTGTTTTCTAGGTGACTATGGTCCCAGCCTCCTTGAGATCATTGACAAGATCCTCCCGTGTAGTTCTGGGCTGATTCCTCACCGTTCTCATGATCATTGCAACTCCACGAGGTGAGATCTTGCATGGAGCCCCAGGCCGATGGAGATTGACAGTTATTTTGTGTTTCTTCCATTTGCGAATAATCGTACCAACTGTTGTCACCTTCTCACCAAGCTGCTTGGCGATGGTCTTGTAGCCCATTCCAGCCTTGTGTAGGTCTACAATCTTGTCCCTGACATCCTTGGAGAGCTCTTAGGTCTTGGCCATGGTGGAGAGTTTGGAATCTGATTGATTGATTGCTTCTGTGGACAGGTGTCTTTTATACAGGTAACAAGCTGAGATTAGGAGCATTCCCTTTAAGAGTGTGCTCCTAATCTCAGCTCGTTACCTGTATAAAAGACACCTGGGAGCCAGAAATCTTTCTGATTGAGAGGGGGTCAAATACTTATTTCCCTCATTAAAATGCAAATCAATTTATAACATTTTTGACATGCGTTTTTCTGGATTTTTTTGTTGTTATTCTGTCTCTTACTATTCAAATAAACCTACCATTAAAATTATAGACTGATCATGTCTTTGTCAGTGGGCAAACATACAAAATCAGCAGGGGATCAAATACTTTTTTCCCTGACTGTACATCTTGGTGGGGCAAACAACAAATTTAAAGTGGGATGCATGCCAGCAAAGCCACTACACAACACAACACAACATTAATTGCACTATAACGGTGACAAACGGTGCCCACAAACTGTTAGGGCCAACATAAAGCTGTCCCAACATTTTACCACTGCTACACCTGGCTATCAGTGGAGCCTTGTCTGGCAGCGAAACAGTTCATTCAGCCTCATTTACTGCCTTTTAAAAAAACATAGATGATATAGCTAACTTGCTTAAACAAATGTGGTTTCTAATGACAATTGAGATACAAACTATGGCATAAGTGGACGACAAGCGGATAAGACTGTCAAGGGCTGATGTAAGTGTGGTGTGGAAGTCAGGCGCAGGACACCGAAGCTTAGTCCAACAAAGTTTACTAGTTAACCACTAGGCAAAAATACAATAAACGGCCTCAAAAACACACAGAGGCGAGCGATTACGCAAACTGTGCGTAAACTCCAAAACAACAAACAGAGCAAACACGCAGCACTAACTGACATGCGAAAAACAACACACAACCTAACCAATACAACACAGGCAACTTATAGAACACATAATCAGACACAAACGGACACAGGTGCAATAGACAGACAAAAGCAATCAACCATAGAAACATTCAACAGTGGCAGCTAGTACTCCGGGGACGACGAACGCCGAAGCCTGCCCGAACAAGGAGGAGGAGCAGCCTCGGCAGAATCCGTGACAAAGACGCAATCCATAATTTCAATTAAGACATTAATGAGCGAGCTAGGACGGATGTAGTCAATATAACTATTTGTTTAGCACTTTTGAAATGTACAGCGACAGAATTCAAAACATGAGCCGTTCTTACAGTGTTCTCCCTGTACACCAAGTCAGAACCGTAGGATAAATAAAGGGGGCATATAAGCAGACAATATTAAATGTAATCATTTAATATTGTAAGAGCTTTCATTAGCTCTTACAATATTAAATGATTACATTTCTCTAAAACAGGTTATAGGCTACATGTGCTATCTTCTGTATACCAACCCTACCTTGTCACAACACAACTGATTGGCTCAAACGCACTAAGAAGGAAAGAAATTCAACAAATTAACTTTTAACAAGGCACACCTGTTAATTGAAATCCATTCCAGGTGACTACCTCATGAAGCTGGTTGAGAGAATGTCAAGAGTGTGCAAAGCTGTCATCAAGGCAAAGGGTGGCTACTTTGAAGAATCTAAAATATAAAATATATTTTGATTTGTTTAACACTTTTTGGGTTACTACATGATTCCATGTGTGTTTCTTCATAGTTTTGATGTCTTCACTATTATTCTACAATGTAGATAATAGTACAAATAAAGAAAAGCCCTGGAATGAGTAGGTGTGTCCAAACTTTTGACTGGTACTGTATGTATGTATGTATGTATATATATATATATATATATATATATATATATATATATATATATATATATATATATATATATATATATATATATATATATAACTCAGCAAAAAAAGAAACTTCCCTTTTTCAGGACCCTGCCTTTCAAAGATAATTTGTAAAAATCCAAATAACTTCACAGATCTTCATTGTAAAGGGTTTAAACACTGTTTCCCATGCTTGTTCAATGAACCATAAACAATTAATGAACATACACCTGTGGAACGGTCGTTAAGACACTAACAGCTTACAGACGGTAGGCAATTAAGGTCACAGTTATGAAAACTTAGGACACTAAAGAGGCCTTTCTACTGACTCTGAAAAACACCAAAAGAAAGATGCCCAGGGTCCCTGCTCATCTGCATGAATGTGCCTTAGGCATGCTGCAAGGAAGCATGAGGACTGCAGATGTGGCCAGGGCATTAAATTGCAATGTCCGTACTGTGAGACGCCTAAGACAGCGCTACAGGGAGACAGGACGGACAGCTGATCATCCTCGCAGTGGCAGACCACGTGTAACAACACCTGCACAGGATCGGTACATCCGAACATCACACCTGCGGGACAGGTACAGGATGGCAAGAACAACTGCCCGAGTTACACCAGGAACGCACAATCCCTCCATCAGTGCTCAAACTGTCTGCAATAGGCTGAGAGAGGCTGGACTGAGGGCTTGTAGGCCTGTTGTAAGGCAGGTCCTCACCAGACATCACCGGCAACAATGTCGCCTATGGGCACAAACCCACCGTCGCTGGACCAGACAGGACTGGCAAAAAGTGCCCTTTACTGACGAGTCGCGGTTTTGTCTCACCAGGGGTGATGGTCGGATTCGCGTTTATAGTCGAAGGAATGAGTGTTACACCGAGGCCTGTACTCTGGAGCGGGATCGATTTGGAGGTGGAGGGCCCGTCATGGTCTGGGGCGGTGTGTCACAGCATCATAGGACTGAGCTTGTTGTCATTGCAGGCAATCTCAACGCTGTGCGTTACAGGGAAGACATCCTCCTACCTCATGTGGTACCGTTCCTGCAGGCTCATCCTGACATGACCCTCCAGCATGACAATGCCATCAGCCATACTGATCGTTATGTGGGTGATTTCCCGCAAGACAGGAATGTCAGTGTTCTGCCATGGCCAGCGAAGAGCCCGGATCTCAATCCCATTGAGCACGTCTGGGACCTGTTGGATCGGAGGGTGAGGGCTAGGGCCATTCCCCCCAGAAATGTCCGGGAACTTGCAGGTGCCTTGGTGGAAGAGTGGGGTAACATCTCACAGCAAGAACTGGCAAATCTGGTGCAGTCCATGAGGAGATGCACTACAGTACTTAATGCAGCTGGTGGCCACACCAGAAACGGACTGTTACTTTTTATTTTAACCCCCCCTTTGTTCAGGGACATATTATTTCATTTCTGTTAGTCACATGTCTGTGGAACTTGTTCAGTTTATGTCTCAGTTGTTGAATCTTATGTTCATACAAATATTTACACATGTTAGGTTTGCTGAAAATAAACGCAGTTGAAAGTGAGAGGACGTTTCTTTTTTTGCTGAGTTTATACAGTTGAAGTCTGGAGTTTACATACACTTAGGTTGGAGTCATTAAAACTTGTTTTTCAACCTCTCCTCAAGTTTCTTGTTAACAAACTATAGTTTTGGCAAGTCGGTTAGGACATCTACTTTGTGCATGACACAAGTAATTTTTCCAACAATTGTTTACAGACAGATTATTTCACTTATAATTCACTGTATCACAATTCCAGTGGGTCAGAAGTTTACATACACTAAGTTGACTGTGCCTTTAAACAGCTTGGAAAATTCCAGAAAATGATGTCATGGCTTTAGAAGCTTCTGATAGGCTAATTGACATAATTTGAGTCAATTGGAGGTGTACCTGTAGATGTATTTCAAGGCGTACCTTCAAACTCAGTGCCTCTTTGCTTGACATGATGGGAAAATGAAAAGAAATAAGCCAAGACCTCCACAAGTCTGGTTTATCCTTGGGAGCAATTTCCAAACTCCTGAAGGTACTACGTTCATCTGTACAAACAATCGTACCGAAGTATAAACACCATAGGACCACGCAGCCGTCACACCGCTCAGGAAGGAGACGCGTTCTGTCTCCTAGAGATGAACGTACTTTGGTGCGAAAAGTGCAAATCAATCCCAGAACAACAGCAAAGGACCTTGTGAAGATGCTGGAGGAAACAGGTACAAAGGTATCTATATCCACAGTAAAACGAGTCCTATATCGACGTAACCTGAAAGGCTGCTCAGCAAGGAAGAAGCCACTGCTCCAAAACCACAATAAAAAGGCCAGACTACGGTTTGCAACTGCACATGGGGACAAATATCTTACTTTTTGGAGAAATGTCCTCTGGTCTGATGAAACAAAAATAGAACTGTTTAGCCATAATGACCATCGTTATGTTTGGAGGAAAAAGGGGGCTGCTTGCAAACCGAAGAACACCATCATCCCAACCGTGAAGCACGGGGGTGGCAGCATCATGCTGTGGGGGTGCTTTGCTGCAGGAGGGACTGGTGCACTTCACAAAATAGATGGCATCATGAGGAAGGAAAATTATGTGGATATATTGAAGCAACATCTCAAGACATCAGTCAGGAAGTTAAAGCTTGGTCGCAAATGGGTCTTCCAAATGGACAATGACCCCAAGCATACTTCCAAAGTTGTGGCAAAATGGCTTAAGGACAACAAAGTCAAGGTGTTGGAGTGGCCATCACAAAGCCCTGACCTCAATCCTATATAAAATGAGTGGGCAGAACTGAAAAAGCGTGTGCGAGCAAGGAGGCCTACAAACTTCACTCAGTTACACCAGCTCTGTCAGGAGGAATGGGCCAAAATTCACCCAACTTATTGTGGGAAGCTTGTGGAAGGCTACCCGAAACGTTTGACCCAAGTTAAACTATTTAAAGGCAATGCTACCAAATACTAATTGAGTGTATGTAAACTTCTGATCCACTCGGAATGTGATGAAATCATTCTCTCTACTATTATTCTGACATTTCACATTCTTAAAATAAAGTGGTGATCCTAACTGACCTAAGACAAGGAATTGTTACTAGGATTAAATGTCAGGAATTGTTAAAAACTGAGTTTAAATGTATTTGGCTAAGGTGTATGTAAACTTCCGACTTCAACTGTATATATTTAGCTGAAAATGTGGGGCTCAAAACAGGTGGGGCTCGCCACTGACTATAGTGAGTATGTATGAGAGGGTTGTTGTGCTAGTCAGATGCTAACCAAATGCTGAAGCGTCCTCCCTGGTTGGCACTGCTTCACTTCCTTTGTTTTATGTTGTTTGATGCTGTCAGGGAAATCAAGGAACTAGCTCAGTGATGCTGTTTTAAGCCCAGTGAGTGAGTCAGAGTGAAGATAGCAGGGAGAAGAGATTTATGTGTCCCAAATGGCTCCCTATTTAGTGAACTACTTTTGATCAGGGCCCATAGGGGTCTGGTCAAAAGTAGTGCACTAGATAGGGAATAGGGTGCCATTTAGCTTAGCTAGAGATGGTGATAGACCTGGTGAATCAGGCAGATGCAGTTTCTTACATTGCCGCCCACCTAATACATTAATTCTAGACACACATGCAGGCACAAAAATCCATCCATGCACGCACACACAGACACACACACACAGACACACACACACATCTGTGGAGTAGAGCTGTCTGGGCCTAATGTAACCCTGGTCCTTCATTTGGAGCAGACTGAAGTACCACTCCTCCTCACCTCCTTCCATTCTTTCATCCTCCCCTGCTCTGAGTCATCCTCACCTGGTGAATAATTAAAGTGTCTGAGTGAGCCTTTCGGTCTGGACACACACACACGCAGTGATACCACTCCGTCTAGCTGGCCAGGGGGAGAGGAGAGGGAGCACAGTGATCACTAGGCTTATACCTCTCACAGCCTTGCCTAAGCAGGAAGTGATGCAGCACCAGATACAGCACCCCCCACAGACACACTTTTGTGTGTGTGTTTGTGTGTCTGTGTGTGTGTGTCTGTGTGTTTCAACTACAGCAGCCCCCACAGACCCGCTCCCTGCTCCCTCCTTCCTGCTCACAACATGGCAGCCATGTTTCTAGGATTTTATCACCTTGCAGCATACCAACAGTGGCACTATGACTTAGCTAATAGGCCTAATGCTTAATGGTCTTTGCCATAGACAACTGCTAGTGCTGAGTAGTGTCTTATATGAGGTGATTACAGTGGGAGAGGAGAGAGCTGTACTGGTGCTGGCATTTAGTCACTTAATGAGATTAGCACCACTTAATGCAGGGCACCGTATCTGCTATCCCCGGTGCCTGGTCTAACTAACTCACAGTGAAGAGAAAGTGTTTGGTGTTTTAGTTTTTTCCATTACTGATATCTACGACACTCTTTCATAGTCTATGAGATTTTATTAATCAGTTTTAGGATCAATTCATGGATATCAATGCAGAAAAGATTTTAGATGGTTTACTGCATCAGTCCCAGCAACTGTTTTATGCCAAGGCTCAGTGTGTGTGTGTCTGTGTGTCTCTGTGTCTCTGTCTGTGTGGCCGTGTTTGTGTATTGTCTGTTTTTGTTTGCGGTGATTCAGCTAAATCGAGGTTATCAAATTGTGTTAGATTGCATATACATAATATATTGTGCTGCTGATGTCAGGCTATATTCACATATCTAAAGTAGCTTTTTCCCCATGTATATCTATACTACTGCATCCATTCTTCCCATTTTGTTATTATTATTATTATTATTATTGGCTTAGCTGTAAAACATGCTTGGCCCAGCACTTTGTACATTTTGGGAAGGAATATATTATATAAATATCAGGAATTGGAGCTCATTATATTATGATGCTCCTTATGTAACACACACACACACACACACAATTTATCACACATGTTCTCCCCAGCCCTGACTCATGGTCTGTCTATTGCATTTA
This sequence comes from Coregonus lavaretus, assembly GCF_964263955.1. Classification (NCBI taxonomy): domain Eukaryota; kingdom Metazoa; phylum Chordata; class Actinopteri; order Salmoniformes; family Salmonidae; genus Coregonus; species Coregonus lavaretus. Next base: position 29,267,436 of record NC_140012.1, on the reverse strand, counting down.
TGTTGTACTGTGTCGCCTGCCCTAAACCAATAGATAGATATCACTTGACCACAGGATATTTCTTTCTGGGAGTGTACTGCCTTACAATAGATGGATCTGGAGATTAGGATGGAGTCAAATCCTCCATTTTATATCATATTAGTTGATATCTGATGCTGCAGTCTCCATCTCCACATGCAGCTCTCTGTACCAGGGTTGGGGGCCGGTTCCATATACCAGTTCTTCATTGGAATTGGAATTTTAGTTATTTCCTGAATTGATTTAATTGAAATGTAATTGACCTTTGACCACCAACCCTGCTCTGCACCAGTAGCATACTGCACACGGCTGCCAGGTTCCATTCTGTTATTCTTTCCATGTCCCTATCTGTTCTCTCATTGCCTCCTCTTTTCTCTAACTTCTGTTTGTCTCAGCTTCTGCTAACAACCATGCCTGGCAATCCCAATCACGTAAGTTTACTTTACTTTTATCTGGTTACATGTCTTGTAACATGCCTTTTGTCCAGGTTTCCACTGATGTTGTTTCAGATAACACAGCTAACTGTAAAGTTAAGAGAATCTGTCCTAAGAGACACAGAAGTAGGACTCCTGTTTAGATTTGGTCCTTCTCTCATCTCCAGACATATATTTTAGTCCGAACATAGTTTACATCCATTTGTTTTTAATTCTACACGTGTTCAGATGAAGGGATGCCCAGACAGTCTTTGAAAGACCAGACATTTATCTAATGACTCCCCCTAGTGAGGAAAAATAATAGTATTTGTGTTAGGACATACAGGTTTTATATGTGTAACAAATAAATATTTTCCTTGAATCCCTTCTCTGCCACACATGATTACAGTAGTGATTACAGCAGTAGGTGGAGGTCCCATGACAGTCAGGACTCACTATAGGCCATACACTCTCATTATCTCCATGTAATGGCAGCATTTCTCTGTAAAATAAAGAGCAACCGTTGTAACTGTCCATCCTCTCTCTCTCTCCCCCCTGCCCCTCCAGTGCGGTTTGCCCCATACCGGCCACCTGACATCTCCCTGAAGCCCCTCCTCTTTGAGGTGCCCAGCATCACCATGGACTCAGTGTTTACCGGTCGTGATTGGCTGTTCCAGGAGGTCGATGCCCATCTCAACAGAGGCAACAACATCACCAACCTCGGCGTGGTTGTCGTGGGCAACATCGGCTACGGCAAGACAGCCATCATCTCTCGTCTGGTGGCACTGAGCTGCCACGGAATGCGCATGAGACAGATCGCCTCTGACTCTCCGCAGGCCTCTCCCAAACGTAGGCTCAGATACTCATTATTAGAGAGTACCATTAAAATGGCCACAAACCAATAAGTCAGATTTCAATAAACATTTCTGTTTACCAAAACAGAGGCGGAGTGAACGCTTTGTTATTTTTGGAACGGCAGATTGGTTTGACAAGCATGCCATTGGTAAAACCCTCTTCCTTCTATGCTTCTCCTCAGATGGAGAGCTCCCCCTTACCCAGCCCCAGCCGGCCTATAGCACGGGTACCCTGGGAGGGGGCAGCTGTCCCGGGACCCCTGAGATGAGACGACGCCAGGAGGAGGCCATGAGGAGACTGGCATCTCAGGTAAAAAAAAGATGACCCTCCAAAAATGATTATACCCTAATTTCCTAGCTAGCAAACCAGTTCATCATACTAAGTGGCACGCTAGTCTGGATTTTGGAACAGTTTCACAGCACATTTAAGACATCAGTACACAAGGCTAGCTCTTTTAATTGCAGACATCCAGTTTGGCCTATAAACATTCTTTCTAACAACTCTTTCTCTTTCAGTGGAGTAAACTTGTTAACATTTATGAACCTGTCTAGTCTGAAGTTAAATAAGGTATGAATGATGTGTGAGGCGGTGCTTAGTGGCTTCCCTAAATCCCCACACCACCCACATCATCACACCATAGCCCCAGTCTCCCCTATCCCCTAAATGGGGGTGACAGATGCGCCTCGCCATCTGTAGCCCCATTCCATTCCCATTCCTCTCCGCAGCCCCAGCCTGCTGCATTATGCAGATGTGTTTAAAAGAGAAAAAACAACTTTGCCAGGGAGCCGTATGAAATATGTATACCTGCAGAAAGCTATTTCCCAGCCAAGCTATTATATCTTGTTAACTCGATGCATTAATAATTGAGCCCGCTCCCACTTTTCTCCCTTTGTTTTAAGCCCTGTTTTATTCCTCTGTGACTCAATTAGCATTTTATCCTGATTTGTTATTTTATCCCTGCGGTTTCCTTGATGAAACAGAAGAACAGAGGCTGGCGCTGGGTTCACGTCAACTGTCATAGTCCCCGAGCTGGACACACCTAGCTGGTGGCGCAGCTTTCTAATTGCCTCACCTCTCTCCTCCTCTTTTTCATTTTAATTTTCTCTCCTTTCCTCTTTCATGCCCGTCTGTTCTTTGTGTTATCTGCTCGTGGCAGTTTGTAAAGCTTTGTGCTCACCGTGCTGAGAATGTATTATTATAGAGAAACACACTGAGATTACTCATCTGTATTGTGCTGATAATCATTTAGACTTTTGACTCCTCTGGGTGTCCGTCTAAACATGCAATTAAACACACACACACTCATTCACATTCATCTTTTCTCAACGGCAGGGAGCTCTGAATTATTTATTAGCTTAAAACCGAAAAGAGAAATAAGACGTAATATGTTCATTATACTGCAATCATCCACCATGAACTAGTTGACTCACTCCCAAATCAATTGTAGCAGCGCCAGTTTATAAAACCTGATTTGAAAGACTGGTCATGGCTCACATCAACAGCATAATCCCAGAAACCCTAGACCCACTCCAATTTGCATACCGCCCCAACAGATCCACAGATGATGCAATCTCTATCGCACTCCACACTGCCCTTTCCCACCTGGACAAGAGGAACACCTACGTGAGAATGCTATTCATTGACTACAGCTCAGCATTCAACACCATAGTGCCCTCAAAGCTCATCACTAAGCTAAGGATCCTGGGACTAAACACCTCCCTCTGCAACTGGATCCTGGACTTCCTGACGGGCCGCCCCCAGGTGGTAAGGGTAGGTAACAACACATCTGCCACACTGATCCTCAACACGGGGGCCCCTCAGGGGTGCGTGCTCAGTCCCCTCCTGTACTCTCTGTTCACCCATGACTGCATGGCCAGGCACGACTCCAACACCATCATTAAGTTTGCCGACGACACAACAGTGGTAGGCCTGATCACCGACAACGATGAGACAGCCTATAGGGAGGAGGTCAGAGATCTGGCCGTGTGGTGCCAGGACAACAACCTCTCCCTCAACGTGACCAAGACAAAGGAGATGATTGTGGACTACAGGAAAAAAAAGAGGACTGAGCACGCCCCCATTCTCATCGACGGGGCTGTAGTGGAACAGGTTGAGAGCTTCAAGTTCCTTGGTGTCCACATCACCAACGAACTATCATGGTCCAAACACACCAAGACAGTCGTGAAGAGGGCACGACAAAGCCTATTCCCCCTCAGGAGACTAAAAAGATTTGGCATGGGTCCTCAGATCCTCAAAAAATTCTACAGCTGCACCATCGAGAGCATCCTGACTGGTTGCATCACCGCCTGGTATGGCAACTGCTTGGCCTCTGACCGCAAGGCACTACAGAGGGTAGTGCGTACGGCCCAGTACATCACTGGGGCAAAGCTCCCTGCCATCCAGGACCTCTATACCAGGCGGTGTCAGAGGAAGGCCCTCAAAATTGTCAAAGACTCCAGTCACCCTAGTCATAGACTGTTCTCTCTGCTACCGCACAGCAAGCGGTACCGGAGTGCCAAGTCTAGGTCCAAAAGACTTCTCAACAGCTTCTACCCCCAAGCCATAAGACTCCTGAACAGCTAATCATGGCTACCCGGACTATTTGCACTGCCCCCCCACCCCATCCTTTTTACGCTGCTGCTACTCTGTTAAGTATTTATGCATAGTCACTTTAACTCTACCCACATGTACATATTACCTCAACTAGCCGGTGCCCCCGCACATTGACTATGCAACGGTACCCCCCTGTATATATAGCCTCCCTACTGCCACTTTATTCTATTGTATATATAGCCTCCCTACTGTCACTTTATTTTTTACTTCTGCTCTTTTTTTCTCAACACTTTTTTGTTGTTGTTTTATTCTTACTTTTTTGTTTAAAATAAATGCACTGTTGGTTAAGGGCTGTAAGTAAGCATTTCACTGTAATGTCTGCACCTGTTGTATTCGGCGCATGTGACCAATAAAATTTGATTTGATTTGATTTGATTTGATTCTCATTGTCGAAACATAGAAAACAAGGTTGTGTTCATTAAGCACAGATCTGAAGAATGACCTGGACTTGGTCCAATAAGAAATGCAACTTTTTATTTTTTTATTTTTTTAAAAACGTTTTGCTACAGTGTGACCTAATGACCATAACCCAGTATTGTATTTTCGACCCCCTTTTACTGACCTATCATGTCTCCCCCCTCTCTATCGCCCCCAGGTGGTGGCGTACCACTACTGCCAGGCGGACAACGCCTACACGTGCCTGGTGCCGGAGTTTGTCCACAACGTGGCAGCGTTGCTGTGTCGCTCGCCACAGCTCATCGCCTACAGAGAGCTGCTGCTCAGGGAGCCACACCTACAGAGCATGCTCAGTCTGCGCTCCTGTGTTCAGGATCCCCTGGCCTCCTTCAGAAGAGGAGTTCTAGAACCCCTGGATGCCCTCTACAAAGGTGATACAACTCTCTGCTCCTATTATACACCCCTAGATAACTCTATCATAGCGAACTCTACTAGGTGTTCTAGAACCCCTGGATGCTTTCTACAAAGGTGAGTTCTGGTCTGCATCGCAAATGGTACCTTATTCCCTACAGTGAGGGGAAAAAGTATTTGATCCCCTGCTGATTTTGTAAGTTTGCCCACTGACAAAGAAATGATCAGTCTATAATTTTAATGGTAGGTTTATTTGAACAGTGAGAGACAGAATAACAACAAAAAAATCCAGAAAAAGGCATGTCAAAAATGTTATAAATTGATTTGAATTTTAATGAGGGAAATAAGTAGGCGTGACCCTGGACAACACCCTGTCGTTCTCCGCCAACATCAAGGCGGTGACCCGCTCCTGCAGGTTCATGCTCTACAACATTCGGAGAGTGCGACCCTGCCTTACACAGGAAGCGGCACAGGTCCTGGTCCAGGCACTTGTCATCTCCCGTCTGGACTACTGCAACTCGCTGTTGGCTGGGCTCCCTGCCTGTGCCATTAAACCCCTACAACTCATCCAGAATGCCGCAGCCCGTCTGGTGTTCAACCTTCCCAAGTTCTCTCACGTCACCCCCCTCCTCCGCACACTCCACTGGCTTCCAGTTGAAGCTCGCATCCGCTACAAGACCATGGTGCTTGCCTATGGAGCAGTGAGGGGAACGGCACCTCTGTACCTTCAGGCTCTGATCAGTCCCTACACCCAAACGAGGACATTGCGTTCATCCACCTCTGGCCTGCTGGCTCCCCTTCCTCTGCGGAAGCATAGCTCCCGCTCAGCCCAGTCAAAACTGTTCGCTGCTCTGGCACCCCAATGGTGGAACAAGCTCCCTCACGACGCCAGGACAGCGGAGTCACTCACCACCTTCCGGAGACATTTGAAACCCCACCTCTTTAAGGAATACCTGGGATAGGATAAAGTATTCCTTCTAACCCCCCCCCCCCCCCAAATTGTAAAGTGGTTATCCCACTGGCTATAGGGTGAACGCACCAATTTGTGAGTCGCTCTGGCTTAGAGCGTCTGCTAAATGACGTTAATGTGCCCTTGAGCAAGGCACTTAACCCTAATTGCTCCTGTAAGTCGCTCTGGTTAAGAGCGTCTGCTAAATGACTAAAATGTAATGTAAATGTAAGTATTTGACCTCCTCGCAATCAGAAAGATTTCTGGCTCCCAGGTGTCTTTTATACAGGTAACGATCTGAGATTAGGAGCACACTCTTAAAGGGAGTGCTCCTAATCTCAGTTTGTTACCTGTATAAATGACACCTGTCCACAGAAGCAATCAATCAATCAGATTCCAAACTCTCCACCATGGCCAAGACCAAAGAGCTCTCCAAGGATGTCAGGGACAAGATTGTAGACCTACACAAGGCTGGAATGGGCTACAAGACAATCGCCAAGCAGCTTGGTGAGAAGGTGACAACAGTTGGTGTGATTATTCGCAAATGGAAGAAACACAAAATAACTGTCAATCTCCCTCGGCCTGGGGTTCCATGCAAGATCTCACCTCGTGGAGTTGCAATGATCATGAGACCGGTGAGGAATCAGCCCAGAACTACACTGGAGGATCTTGTCAATGATCTCAAGGCAGCTGGGACCATAGTCACCAAGAAAACAATTGGTAACACACTACGCCGTGAAGGACTGAAATCCTGCAGCGCCCACAAGGTCCCCCTGCTCAAGAAAGCACATATACAGGCCCATCTGAAGTTTGCCAATGAACATCTGAATGATTCAGAGGAGAACTGGGTGAAAGTGTTGTGGTCAGATGAGACCAAAATCGAGCTCTTTGGCATCAACTCAACTCGCTGTGTTTGGAGGAATGCTGCCTATGACCCCAAGAACACCATCCCCACCGTCAAACATGGAGGTGGAAACATTATGCTTTGGGGTTGTTTTTCTGCTAAGGGGACAGGACAACTTCACCGCATCAAAGGGACGATGGACGGCGCCATGTACCGTCAAATCTTGAGTGAGAACCTCCTTCCCTCAGCCAGGGCATTGAAAATGGGTCGTGGATGGGTATTCCAGCATGACAATGACCCAAAACACACGGCCAAGGCAACAAAGGAGTGGCTCAAGAAGAAGCACATTAAGGTCCTGGAGTGGCCTAGCCAGTCTCCAGACCTTAATCCCATAGAAAATCTGTGGAGGGAGCTGAAGGTTAGAGTTGCCAAACGTCAGGCTCGAAACCTTAATGACTTGGAGAAGATCTGCAAAGAGGAGTGGGACAAAACCCCTCCTGAGATGTGTGCAAACCTGGTGGCCAACTACAAGAAACGTCTGACCTCTGTGATTGCCAACAAGGGTTTTGCCACCAAGTACTAAGTCATGTTTTGCAGAGGGGTCAAATACTTATTTCCCTCATTAAAATGCTAATTAATTTATAACATTTTTGACATGCGTTTTTCTGGATTTTTTTGTTGTTATTCTGTCTCTCACTGTTCAAATAAACCTACCATTAAAATTATAGACTGATCATGTCTTTGTCAGTGGGCAAACGTACAAAATCAGCAGGGGATCAAATACTTTTTTCCCTCACTGTATATAGTGCACTATTTTTGACCAGAGCCCTATAGGCCCTGGTTAGAAGAAGTGCACTATATAGGGAATCTCAGGTAAAAGGTAGTGCACTATATAAGAAATAGGCTGACATTTGGGACACACCCCTAGAACCCCTGGACGCTCTCTACAAATGTGATAAAACTCTCTCTACTCCTAGTGACTCTGTCAGTGCTCACATTGATTATACTAAGGGCATGATCCTCAAAACATATGTATTCTTGATTTTAGCAAGAATACATTAGGCAGAACATTTGCAGTCAGGTTTTTTGGTCCATATTGACTCTTTTCTCTGTGTGTGTTTTTCAGAGAGGAAGATCGCCTCTGTAGATGACCTGGTCATCCTGATAGATGGGCTAAATGAGGCAGAGTTCCACAAGCCTGACTACGGAGACACCATTGTCTCCTTCCTCAGCAAAACCATCAGCAAGTTTCCCCCCTGGCTCAAACTGGTGGTCACTGTTAGGACCACATTACAGGTAGACACATTAGACGCATTACGGTCCTCTACCCCTCCAATAAGAGTGTGGCCATTAAAAACATACAAGATGAACACTTAACACCAAACAAGGATAATTGTCTTTTGATAGAGTTTGTCAATAGATTGACATCAGTGGAAGATTGCTTCTATATCTCGTTACACTGCCTACGCATCTCTTTCCCTCCCCCACTTTTCTTCTTCCAACCCCCTTCATCTCCTGCCTCCATTTATCCTTTCCTCCCGCTTTCTTCATCCTCCTCTCTTCTCCTCATCCTCATTCCTCCATCATTCCCCCCCTCTTCCTCCTTCTCCCCTCATCCTCCCCTCTCCCCTCCCTTACCTCCCTCCTATAGGAGATCACCAAGCTGCTTCCATTCCACCGTATCTCTCTGGATGGTCTGGAGGAGAACGATGCTATAGACCAGGACTTACAGGGTTACATCCTGCACCGCATCCACAGCAGTCCTGAGATACAGAACAACATCTCTCTCAATGGCAAGATGGACAACACCACCTTCGGCAAGCTCTCCGCCCACCTCAAGGCCCTCAGCCAGGGATCCTACCTGTACCTCAAACTCACCTTTGACCTTATAGAGAAGGGGTACCTGGTTCTCAAGAGCTCCAGCTACAAGGTTAGCCTGCCTGGGAGGGGGTTTAATTTACAGTACATTGTATTGCCTTAGTTTTATTCTTGTCTTTATTATTTTATTTATTTCTACTATTAATTACACTGAACATAAATATAAACGCAACATGCAACAATATCAACGATTTTACTGAGTTACAGTTCATATAAGGAAATCGGTCAATATAACTAAATTCATTAGGCCCTAATCTATGGATTTCACATGATGCAGCGATCAGTGGGCCCACACACTTGGGAGCCAGGCCCAGCCAATCAGAATGAGTTTTTCCCCACAAAAGGGCTTTATTATAGACTGAAGTACTCCTCAGTTTCATCAGCTGTCCGGGTGGCTGGTCTCAGACGATCATGCAGATGAAGAAGCCGAATGTGGAGGTCCTGGACTGGCGTGGTTACATGTGGTCTGCGGTTGTGAGGCCAGTTGGACGTACTGCCAAATTCTCTAAAACAACTTTGGAGGCGGCTTATGCACATTACATTCTCTGACAACAGCTCTGGTGGACATTGCTGCAGTCAGCATGCCAATTGCACGCTCCCTCAAAACTTGAGACATCTGTGGCATTGTGTTGTGTGACAGAACTGCACATTTTAGAGTGGCCTTTTATTGTCCCCAGCACAAGGTGCACCTGTGTACTGATCATGCTGTTTAATCAGCTTCTTGATATGCCACACCTGTCAGGTGGATGGATTATCTTGGCAAAGGAGAAATGCTCAATAACAGGGATGTAAACAAATCTGTGCAGAAAATATTAGAGAAATAAGGTTTTTGTGCGTATGGAAAATGTCTGGGATCTTTTATTTCAGCTCATGAAACATGGGACCAACACTTTAAAACATTTTTATTTTTATACAGCACATTGTTTTGCACTCCCTATCTAATAAATATGCTATAATAATGATTGACTGACCGATTGATTGATAGATTAACTGATTGATTCATTGATCCCAGGTGGTGCCCGTCAACCTGGCCGAGGTGTACCTGCTGCAGTGCAACATGCGTTTCCCTACCCAGTCGTCCTTCGAACGGGCCCTCCCCCTACTCAACGTGGCCGTGGCATCCCTCCACCCCCTCACTGACGAACAGATCTACCAGGCTATCAATGCCGGCTCCCTGCAGGCAAATACACATATTGCACCGACGTGGAACTGTTAGCATTTCCCATAGGAAAACATGTCACACATAGCTGCCATGCTAACACTAGCTGGGCATGCGCAGTTGTATACCGGATAGCAACGATAATGCCCGTGAAGAACAGCCTTAGCAAAGCACTTGGGCATGTGCACAGCTAACAAGCTAACTTTCTTGGTTTCACTCTCTTTGCTGCAGGGCACACTAGACTGGGAGGACTTCACACAGCGCGTAGACAACCTGGCCATGTTCCTGGTCAAGAGGAGGGACGGGACCAGGATGTTTGTTCACCCATCCTTCAGGGAGTGGCTGATCTGGAGGGAGGAGGGGGAGAAAACCAAGTTCCTCTGTGACCCCAGGTCAGTGGGTGGATGGGTCTGCTGTTGTGTGGGGGGTGGGTACTAAATGAGAGACTGATGTAGTCTTAGATAGGGTTACAAAACTTTGCCCAAATTCCTAGGTTTTCCAGAAATTCCGGTTGGAAGTTTCCTAGAATCAGGAGGAAATAAGCAGGAATAAGCATACTAAACTAACTGTCAACAACATTACATCTAACAATCTACTAACCCTAACTATTTGTGCGGAAGCTCATGGTTTATGTTCCTCCCTGTCTCCCTTTAGGAGTGGCCACACCCTGCTAGCCTTCTGGTTCTCTCGCCAGGAGACCAAACTGAACCGACAGCAGACCATTGAACTGGGACACCACATCCTCAAAGCACACATCTTCAAGGTTCACCTAACCACACTCTACCTGCCTACACACGCGCACACAGACACACACAATGCACACACACACCTTCGTATGCACACAGCACAACTCAAAGCAGTGACAGCTCAAATTATGTCTATATTTCAGGGCCTAAGCAAGAAGGTTGGGGTTTCCTCGTCCATCCTCCAGGGGCTGTGGGTTTCCTACAGCACAGAGGGCCTGTCCACTGCCCTGTCCTCACTCAGAAACCTGTACACTCCTAACATCAAGGTAACTTACTGCTTTTCCCTCTTAACATCAAGGTAACTTACTGCTTTTCCCTCTTAACATCAAGGTAACTTACTGCTTTTCCCTCTTAACATCAAGGTAACATACTGCTTTTCCCTCTTAACTCTTAACATCAAGGTAACTTAATGCTTTTCCTTCTTAACGCTTAACATCAAGGTAACTTACTGCTTTTCCCTCTTAACATCAAGGTTAACTTACTGCTTTTCCCTCTTAACATCAAGGTAACATACTGCTTTTCCCTCTTAACATCAAGGTAACATACTGCTTTTCCCTCTTAACATCAAGGTAACATACTGCTTTTCCCTCTTAACATCAAGGTAACTTAGACCGGAGCAAATCGAGTCCGAGTCAAGACCAAGACTGGAGGGGGGGCGAGACCGAGACCAGAAAAATGCGAGACCAATTCAAGACCATGATTGCAATTTTGTCAAATCACCACCATAATAAGAGTTCAAAATGTCCAGTATTTCTGTGTTCATATTTCAGAACAACATATGGATTCTTTAGACATTCAAAATAGTGAAAAAATGCATGCTGAGGGAAAATGGAGCCACTCTACAAATTATTATTAACCCAAACACAGTGGGGAACAATGAGCCTTCTACACCTTCAGAGAAGGGCTAAGGATTTATAAAATAAAATAATGGTTATAATAATAATAATATTATTATTTTCAATGATCTGATTTAATCTCTTCAGTTTTTGTTGGAAAGGAAAGGGTTAACATTGAAGAGGAAAAAAATATCCAATCAGGATTTTTCTTTGCTGGTCTCTGGGGAGATACATCTAGCTAGCTAAGTCAGCTATTGGCTAGGCCATCAGAACCTAGATAAAGGCATCTGCCATTCAACTGTATTAGGGCACCATTTTGGAGTGACAGTGGAATCAACCAATCACATTTCGACTTAATAGGTGGGCCCATTTTTACAAAAACGTATGGAAACTTCTGCCTTCTTGAAGGCCAACAGCGGAGGCGGACTGGGCGACACAGAGCGTAACGAATGACGGTGGATGGTGGTTGGAAGAGCGCGCTTATTTGAAATGGAAAAGCGTTGCGGTAGCTATTGATAAAGAAGAACATCAATACGCGCTCTGTGGGATGCACTGTTGAGCGCTACATCCCGAGGGGTTCGTGCTGATTGTGACAGCCAGTTAAATGGCATCCCTTGAGAAGGCAAGAACAAGATGTATGTCAGGAGAAGTGCACTATTATCATAAGGAGACGTATACTTGGAATACGGAAGAGGAATGGAGGGAAAAAGAGAGGCAGAGGAGGTCTAAGAGAGAGAGGGAGGAAGAGGGTGAGATTGAGTCGGTAATAAAAGTTGGAAAAAAGGAAGATGGTTTGTTAAAGAAGAATGGTAGAAAGTATAAGCAGAGTGAGCTGAAGACGAGGAGAAATGGAAGTAAATGAGGGTGAAGTATCGGAGGTGGTAGGTGTGGTGAAGTTCTTGGAGCCCGAGGATTGCACTGAGGGTCAGGATAAAGATGAGTCTGTGACAGTAGGAGTGACGTTTTTGGAAAAGGTGGAAACTTGTCTTTTGGCTGATCCATTTGTGGTTTCAAGGTGGGTGAAAACAGAGTTGGGTGCTGTGGAATCGGTGAGGGTAACCAGAAGTGGTCTTGTGATAATTGTTTGTGTTTCTGCTCGTTAGAGGGAGCAGGCGCTCTGCGTTAAACGAATGGGGGCAAGAGATGTGAATTGTTTTGCGCTCAAGAAAAGGGCGCCATTGAAAGGGGTGATTACTGGGGTAGCAGTAAATGTAAAGGTTGACCAATTGAAGGGGAAGATTCCCGGTATTTGTGATGCTCGTCGTTTGGTGCGATGCAGACAGGTTGGCGTGAGTGGTGAAACAGAAGAATCATTGTCTGTTCTTTTGAGATTTGATGTTGAGTCTTGGCCCGACAAAGTGATGTTAGGGTATATAAGTAAGAGCTTTTGTGCCGAATACATTACGTTGTTACAGGTGTCAAGCTTATGGGCATGTGGCAGCAGTGTGTAGGAGGGAGGTTCTAGGTGTGAGAAGTGTGCAGAAGGGCATGAGTCAAAGGAATGTGTAGCATTAGTGAAAGTAATGGTATGTGTTAATTGTAGGGGTGCCCATGGGGCTGGGGATCAGAAATGTCCCGTGCGAGAGAGGCAGGTTGAGGTTTCAGTAGTGTAGTGTAGTGCAGAAGTTGTCATGTGCTGAGGCAGTGAAGAAAGTAGAGAAAGATGGGTCAAGGGGGAGGGATCCTGAGAGGAGTGGTGTGAGTAGTAGTTCTGTACCAGTACAGAGGGATAGGCCAACAAGTGATATATGTTTCAGTAAGATTGGATTTTTAGCATTTATAGCAATGGTTATCAACTGTACTGCAGGGATGGAACGTAAGTCGCAGAAAATTGTGGTTGTGGTGGCAGCTGCAGAGAGGTATTTGGGTGTGCGAGACTTGACATCAGAAGAGTTACAGGGTGTGTTGTTGGCCTGAGGTAGGACTAAATAGATTTAAATAGTGGAGTAGGGTGGTGTTATTTTATTATTATTATTATTATTACATGTATGTTTTTCTGAGTGTAGTGTTTGATGGTAGGGTATTTATTTTTAAAACATTCAAGCAAAGTATAAGGGAGTTGTAGTCCAGTCTAGTAGGTGGCGGTAATGCAACATTTAACCGCCGTTAAACCTCACCGAAGAAGAAAAAGAAGGCGGCGGCAGCCAACAGGTCACTGCGCAATAGCGAGATAACTTGTGTGTGTGTGTGTGAAACATTGTTGCATTTAAAGTGGAACTGACAGCATTTTAGCAACATGATATCTGATTTAAAATCTGTTCATATACACACCCAGGAAGAATGACACTTTTTAAACATTTTCTGACATGCAACCACTTAGATATGGTCATTTTCACGTTTTCATCAATTCTTAGAATGTTTGGGAATTATATATACAGTGAGGGAAAAAAGTATTTGATCCCCTGCTGATTTTGTACGTTTGCCCACTGACAAACAAATGATCAGTCTATAATTTTAATGGTAGGTTTATTTGAACAGTGAGAGACAGAATAACAACAACAAAATCCAGAAAAACACATGTCAAAAATGTTATAAATTGATTTGCATATTAATGAGGGAAATAAGTATTTGACCCCCTCTCAATCAGAAAGATTTCTGGCTCCCAGGTGTCTTTTATACAGGTAACGAGCTGAGATTAGGAGCAAACTCTTAAAGGGAGTGCTCCTAATCTCAGTTTGTTACCTGTATAAAAGACACCTGTCCACAGAAGCAATCAATCAATCAGATTCCAAACTCTCCACCATGGCCAAGACCAAAGAGCTCTCCAAGGATGTCAGGGACAAGATTGTAGACCTACACAAGGCTGGAATGGGCTACAAGACCATCACTAAGCAGCTTGGTGAGAAGGTGACAACAGTTGGTGCGATTATTCGCAAATGGAAGAAACACAAAATAACTGTCAATCTCCCTCAGCCTGGGGCTCCATGCAAGATCTTACCTCGTGGAGTTGCAATGATCATGAGAACGGTGAGGAATCAGCCCAGAACTACACGGGAGGATCTTGTCAATGATCTCAAGGCAGCTGGGACCATAGTCACCAAGAAAACAATTGGTAACACACTACGCCGTGAAGGACTGAAATCCTGCAGTGCCCGCAAGGACCCCCTGCTCAAGAAAACACATATACATGCCTGTCTGAAGTTTGCCAATGAACATCTGAATGATTCAGAGGAGAACTGGGTGAAAGTGTTGTGGTCAGATGAGACCAAAATGGAGCTCTTTGGCATCAACTCAACTCGGAGGAGGAGGAATGCTGCCTATGACCCCAAGAACACCATCCCCACCGTCAAACATGGAAACATTATGCTTTGGGGGTGTTTTTCTGCTAAGGGGACAGGACAACTTCACCGCATCAAAGGGACGATGGACGGGGCCATGTACCGTCAAATCTTGGGTGAGAACCTCCTTCCCTCAGCCAGGGCATTGAAAATGGGTCGTGGATGGGTATTCCAGCATGACAATGACCCAAAACACACGGCCAAGGAAATAAAGGAGTGGCTCAAGAAGAAGCACATTAAGGTCCTGGAGTGGCCTAGCAAGTCTCCAGACCTTAATCCCATAGAAAATATGTGGAGGGAGCTGAATGTTCGAGTTGCCAAACATCAGCCTCGAAACCTTAATGACTTGGAGAAGATCTGCAAAGAGGAGTGGGACAAAATCCCTCCTGAGATGTGTGCAAACCTGGTGGCCAACTACAAGAAACGTCTGACCTCTGTGATTGCCAACAAGGGTTTTGCCACCAAGTACTAAGTCATATTTTGCAGAGGGGTCAAATACTTATTTCCCTCATTAAAATGCTAATCAATTTATAACATTTTTGACATGCGTTTTTTTTCTGGATTTTGTTGTTGTTATTCTGTCTCTCACTGTTCAAATAAACCTACCATTAAAATTAGAGACTGATCATTTCTTTGTCAGTGGGCAAACTTACAAAATCAGCAGGGGATCAAATACTTTTTTCCCTCACTGTACTAAGGCATTTGAGAAAATTCTATAGCAATACAGAGTGGGAAAGCAGCCATGTGTTTGGACAATTAATAGACACTGCAGTCAATAAAACCGAATAAAAACAGACCGGTGCGCTATAGCCAATCAGAGCTACAATAGGCTTTTATATAAACAAGCCATTTACCACACGGGCCTGCCATCATTCATTTTGAACTGGACTGTGTGTTTACAGGCAGTTGCAACCGCGCGACTTTAGATTATTAGAACACATTCGCCAAAATACACCTGAATGGATTTCTGCAAATATACACTGCTCAAAAAAATAAAGGGAACACTTAAACAACACATCCTAGATCTGAATGAATTAAATAATCTTATTAAATACTTTTTTCTTTACATAGTTAAATGTGCTGACAACAAAATCACACAAAAATTATCAATGGAAATCAAATTTATCAACCCATGGAGGTCTGCATTTGGAGTCACAATCAAAATTAAAGTGGAAAACCGCACTACAGGCTGATCCAACTTTGATGTAATGTCCTTAAAACAAGTCAATATGAGGCTCAGTAGTGTGTGTGGCCTCCACGTGCCTGTATGACCTCCCTACAACGCCTGGGCATGCTCCTGATGAGGTGGCGGATGGTCTCCTGAGGGATCTCCTCCCAGACCTGGACTAAAGCATCCGCCAACTCCTGGACAGTCTGTGGTGCAACGTGGCGTTGGTGGATGGAGCGAGACATGATGTCCCAGATGTACTCAATTGGATTCAGGTCTGGGGAACGGGCGGGCCAGTCCATAGCATCAATGCCTTCCTCTTGCAGGAACTGCTGACACACTCCAGCCACATGAGGTCTAGCATTGTCTTGCATTAGGAGGAACCCAGGGCCAACCGCACCAGCATATGGTCTCACAAGGGGTCTGAGGATCTCATCTCGGTACCTAATGGCAGTCAGGCTACCTCTGGCGAGCACATGGAGGGCTGTGCGGCCCCCCAAAGAAATGCCACCCCACACCATGACTGACCCACCGCCAAACCGGTCATGCTGGAGGATGTTGCAGGCAGCAGAACGTTCTCAACGGCGTCTCCAGACTCTGTCACGTCTGTCACGTGCTCAGTGTGAACCTGCTTTCATCTGTGAAGAGCACAGGGCGCCAGTGGCGAATTTGCCAATCTTGGTGTTCTCTGACAAATGCCAAACGTCCTGCACGGTGTTGGGCTGTAAGCACAACCCCCACCTGTGGACGTTGGGCCCTCATACCACCCTCATGGAGTCTGTTTCTGACCGTTTGAGCAGACACATACACATTTGTGGCCTGCTAGAGGTCATTTTGCAGGGCTCTGGCAGTGCTCCTCCTGCTCCTCCTTGCACAAAGGCGGAGGTAGCGGTCCTGCTGCTGGGTTGTTGCCCTCCTACGGCCTCCTCCACGTCTCCTGATGTACTGGCCTGTCTCCTGGTAGCGCCTCCATGCTCTGGACACTATGCTGACAGACACAGCAAACCTTCTTGCCACAGCTCGCATTGATGTGCCATCCTGGATGAGCTGCACTACCTGAGCCACTTGTGTGGGTTGTAGACTCCGTCTCATGCTACCACTAGAGTGAAAGCACCGCCAGCATTCAAAAGTGACCAAAACATCAGCCAGGAAGCATAGGAACTGAGAAGTGGTCTGTGGTCACCACCTGCAGAACCACTTCTTTATTGGGGGTGTCTTGCTAATTGCCTATAATTTCCACCTGTTGTCTATTCCATTTGCACAACAGCATGTGAAATGTATTGTCAATCAGTGTTGCTTCCTAAGTGGACAGTTTGATTTCACAGAAGTGTGATTGACTTGGAGTTACATTGTGTTGTTTAAGTGTTCCCTTTATTTTTTTGAGCAGTGTATAAACACCAAAGGAGTCCACTTACATTTGGGAACTTAACAGTTCTATTGATCAAAACGACCATGAAAAGGTAGGCTCTCTCTCCCTCAGGTATGCACATCAACAATAACAAGATCAACAACTAATGCTAGCCGGAGCAAGATGAGCTATCATCTAATGAAGGAACATCAGATAAACCCTCTCAAATTTTCAGCTAGTTTGCTGTCAAAATTGCACTGATAAACAATGGGGAATTGTAGCCTCCTTGTCCTTCTGCAACTTGCCTGCCAATGCATGCTTGTCCCAACCAAGCACCCAAGCTAACTGGCTAAAGTTGGCTAGCTTGCTAGCTAGCTACTTCCAGACACAAATGAGAGAACACCTCACTCTGACCATTTTACTTGCCGTAGCAGAGCAGGTTAGACTGTTTACATGTTATCTAGAGCATTCTTGACTAACTATTACTTTTTTGGTCTACACTTACTGACATCGGTCATATCCAGCAGGTGTTACGCGTTTGTAAATTCATCAGTTGTTCTGCGCTTTCTAGCTCTAGCTCTAGCTGTGTATAGACACAGAAAATTGATATGAGGGAAAAAAGTCAGTAACTCACCCACTCCTCATATGACATCCTCCTAGCATCTAGCTAGCTAGCTATCTAGCTAACGTTAGGCTCCGTGTTTTTAGCTTGCTACATAAATAGATACGCTAGCCTATTAGCCACGTTATGACTGACTTGCGATCATTGCCCTTGCTAGTTTGATTGTATTGACATTCCCAGCCTTAGTTACATTAGTCCGTTTTTGTCCAGAACATTGAGTCATTGAAACTGAAACAGTGCCTCCCAAATGGAGGCAGCAAACAATGTACCAGCCCAGCTGTGATTTAAAACCTGATAGCAATATTTTTTGGACTACCTAGAAATGTATTGGTGAATTATATTAATCATGCGTTGAACTGCATCCATCTATTCTGCCAAAAATGCCTTAGTGTATGTCATGGAACGTTGAGTCAAATATAACCTATTTTTAAAACCTCTTATGAATTTGGTCTTGTAGCATAAACTGGGAATTTTATATTTGTGTCTGATATTATGATTGTCTGTTTGTTTCATATCTGCAAAGTAGTTAAAACACTGTCAGGTCCACTTTAAACGTTAGGTCACTGGTTACTTTGTGTGCTAAATTTGAAATGTTTTTTGCAATGGGAAGTAATAGTTGTACATTTCGATTGGAAAATGCTTAATGGTTTTGTTTTTGTATTCTTATGATTGGGACCTACTGGCTTATTATGTCAATCAATCAATCAATTTTATTTTATATAGTTCTTGTTACATCAGCTAATATCTCGAAGTGCTGTACAGAAACCCACCCTAAAACCCCAAACAGCTAGTAATGCAGGTGTAGAAGCACTATGTCAGAGTTTATGGACTGCTTATCCTTTAACATCATGCTGTTTGGGGTTTATGGACTGCTTATCCTTTAACATCATGCTGTATGTGACTGCTGTCTTTCCATCGGCCCTATGCAGTGGTGTAGTGGTGCCTGGAGAAGTGGGTATTCTAAAATGTTCCCCAAAAGTTTCCAAACGGCCCGCCCAGCGAAGGAAAGGCACCCTGTGTGAAAAATCCTATGTTTTTGTTTTAATGAGTTTTCCTATAGATTTTTCAGATTTTCACTCTCAAAATCACACTTTTTTTTTAAATAGAAAAAATACAACAATGTGATGGTCTAAGTCCACAACAATGCTTAAACCACATCAATCTGATTGGGTGGGCCTGTCAGGGCCTGGCTCCCCAGTGGGTTGGCCTCTGTTCACCCAGGCCCTTCCATGTCTACGCTCCTGATGCAAACAGGGCATGATGACAATTGCACATCACAAATACAGTGAGGGAAAAAAGTATTTGATCCCCTGCTGATTTTGTACGTTTGCCCACTGACAAAGACATGATCAGTCTATAATTTTAATGGTAGGTTTATTTGAACAGTGAGAGACAGAATAACAACAACAAAATCCAGAAAAACGCATGTCAAAAATGTTATAAATTGATTTGCATTTTAATGAGGGAAATCATTATTTGACCCCTCTGCAAAACATGACTTAGTACTTGGTGGCAAAACCCTTGTTGGCAATCACAGAGGTCAGACGTTTCTTGTAGTTGGCCACCAGGTTTGCACACATTTCAGGAGGGATTTTGTCCCACTCCTCTTTGCAGATCTTCTCCAAGTCATTAAGCCTGATTTTTGGCAACTCGAACCTTCAGCTCGCTACACAGATTTTCTATGGAATTAAGGTCTGGAGACTGGCTAGGCCACTCCAGGACCTTAATGTGCTTCTTCTTGAGCCACTCCTTTGTTGCCTTGGCCGTGTGTTTTGGGTCATTGTCATGCTGGAATACCCATCCACGACCCATTTTTAATGCCCTGGCTGAGGGAAGGAGGTTCTCACCCACGATTTGACGGTACATGGCCCCGTCCATTGTCCCTTTGATGCGGTAAAGTTGTCCTGTCCCCTTAGCAGAAAAACATCCCCAAAGCATAATGTTTCCTCCTCCATGTTTGACAGTGGGGATGGTGTTCTTGGGGTCATAGGCAGCATTCCTCCTCCTCCAAACACGGCAAGTTGAGTTGATGCCAAAGAGCTCGATTTTGGTCTCATCTGACCACAACACTTTCACCCAGTTCTCCTCTGGATAATTCAGATGTTCATTGGCAAACTTCAGACGGGCCTGTATATGTGCTTTCTTGAGCAGGGGGACCTTGCGGCCGCTGCAGGATTTCAGTCCTTCACGACGTAGTGTGTTACCAATTGTTTTCTTGGTGACTATGGTCCCAGCTGCCTTGAGATCATTGACAAGATCCTCCCGTGTAGTTCTGGGCTGATTCCTCACCGTTCTCATGATCATTGCAACTCCACGAGGTGAGATCTTGCATGGAGCCCCAGGCCGAGGGAGATTGACAGTTATTTTGTGTTTCTTCCATTTGCGAATAATCGCACCAACTGTTGTCACCTTCTCATCAAGCTGCTTGGCGATTGTCTTGTAGCCCATTCCAGCCTTGTGTAGGTCTACAATCTTGTCCCTGACATTCTTGGAGAGCTCTTTGGTCTTGGCCATGGTGGAGAGTTTGGAGTCTGATTGATTGACTGCTTCTGTGGACAGGTGTCTTTTATACAGGTAACAAACTGAGATTAGGAGCACTCCCTTTAAGAGTGTGCTCCTAATCTCAGCTCGTTACCTGTATAAAAGACACCTGGGAGCCAGAAATCTTTCTGATTGAGAGGGGGTCAAATACTTATTTCCCTCATTAAAATGCAAATCAATTTATAACATTTTTGACATGCGTTTTTCTGGATTTTTTTGTTGTTATTCTGTATTTCACTGTTCAAATAAACCTACCATTAAAATTATAGACTGATAATTTCTTTGTCAGTGGACAAACGTACAAAATCAGCAGGGGATCAAATACTTTTTTCCCTCACTGTAGCCTACTAACCAACACTTCGGACTAAACTTTTTCAATACCTGGTTTGCATACCCATTGTTGCATTAGTTAGCGTTTACTGGTAGATATCATAAGTTCAAACGTCTTTCCTACCCTACCGGCTACCGATGTCATTCTTCTGTGAGCTGCTCCATGCCGAAACCAGTTGAGAGCGGCACACTCTTGCTGCCTGCAGATGATATTCTGCTGAAACAAGGCTATGTGTGCGGGCACATGTGAATATATTTCACGTGCTTTGCAATTGTGTAGGCTACTTTGTGCATGATTTCTCTATTGTACTACATAAATCATATACCTTCACTACACTACTTTGATACGCATCAGTATGGATTAAGAAGTGAGTATATGCAATGCCCACTGAAAAAAATTTGTGTATACGGCTTATACTTGCGTATAGCCTCCACTACACTACTGGCCCTTTGTGTTTTACAAAAAGTGCACTCTCCTACATAAGTGCTCTGCTATTATGGTTGCTGTCCTTTCAGAATCACGAACCTGTCACACACTGAAGGCCTATAGTTTTGAAACTGCGCAAACATATATACAATAGATATAAAGGCTGTTAAGATACTGTATTAATGTTTCAAGAAAGGAGTGTATATATTTGGCCTGGCGAAGCGGTTTTATGCGCTGACTGAATGGAAGCTGATACAGTGGGGAAAAAAAGTATTTAGTCAGCCACCAATTGTGCAAGTTCTCCCACTTAAAAAGATGAGAGAGGCCTGTAATTTTCATCATAGGTACACGTCAACTATGACAGACAAATTGAGAAAAAAAAATCCAGAAAATCACATTGTAGGATTTTTAATGAATTTATTTGCAAATTATGGTGGAAAATAAGTATTTGGTCACCTACAAACAAGCAAGATTTCTGGCTCTCACAGACCTGTAACTTCTTCTTTAAGAGGCTCCTCTGTCCTCCACTCGTTACCTGTATTAATGGCACCTGTTTGAACTTGTTATCAGTATAAAAGACACCTGTCCACAACCTCAAACAGTCACACTCCAAACTCCACTATGGCCAAGACCAAAGAGCTGTCAAAGGACACCAGAAACAAAATTGTAGACCTGCACCAGGCTGGGAAGACTGAATCTGCAATAGGTAAGCAGCTTGGTTTGAAGAAATCAACTGTGGGAGCAATTATTAGGAAATGGAAGACATACAAGACCACTAATAATCTCCCTCGATCTGGGGCTCCACGCAAGATCTCATCCCGTGGGGTCAAAATGATCACAAGAACGGTGAGCAAAAATCCCAGAACCACACGGGGGGACCTAGTGAATGACCTGCAGAGAGCTGGGACCAAAGTAACAAAGCCTACCATCAGTAACACACTACGCTGCCAGGGACTCAAATCCTGCAGTGCCAGACGTGTCCCCCTGCTTAAGCCAGTACATGTCCAGGCCCGTCTGAAGTTTGCTAGAGTGCATTTGGATGATCCAGAAGAGGATTGGGAGAATGTCATATGGTCAGATGAAACCAAAATAGAACTTTTTGGTAAAAACTCAACTCGTCGTGTTTGGAGGACAAAGAATGCTGAGTTGCATCCAAAGAACACCATACCTACTGTGAAGCATGGGGGTGGAAACATCATGCTTTGGGGCTGTTTTTCTGCAAAGGGACCAGGACGACTGATCCGTGTAAAGGAAAGAATGAATGGGGCCATGTATCGTGAGATTTTGAGTGAAAACCTCCTTCCATCAGCAAGGGCATTGAAGATGAAACGTGGCTGGGTCTTTCAGCATGACAATGATCCCAAACACACCGCCCGGGCAACGAAGGAGTGGCTTCGTAAGAAGCATTTCAAGGTCCTGGAGTGGCCTAGCCATTCTCCAGATCTCAACCCCATAGAAAATCTTTGGAGGGAGTTGAAAGTCCGTGTTGCCCAGCGACAGTCCCAAAACATCACTGCTCTAGAGGAGATCTGCATGGAGGAATGGGCCAAAATACCAGCAACAGTGTGTGAAAACCTTGTGAAGACTTACAGAAAACGTTTGACCTGTGTCATTGCCAACAAAGGGTATATAACAAAGTATTGAGAAACTTTTGTTATTGACCAAAGACTTATTTTCCACCATATTTTGCAAATAAATTCATAAAAAATCCTACAATGTGATTTTCTGGATTTTTTTCTCATTTTGTCTGTCATAGTTGACGTGTACCTATGATGAAAATTACAGGCCTCTCTCATCTTTTTAAGTGGGAGAACTTGCACAATTGGTGGCAAGTCCTCACTTTCCGTGACAGAGTCCTCACTTTCCGTGACAGAGTCAAGACCGAGTACGAATGTATCCGACACCGAGACAAGACCGATTCACTGAGTACTTGTGACTCGAGTACTACAACACTGCTGCTTTTCCCTCTTAACATCAAGGTACTGCTTTCCATCTGAAAAGAAAAGCCTCACACTCATGGCTCCGTAGATCCCAACGTTTGGACAGCTATGCTGCCTTCATCAGGGTTTCAGCTCTCCCTCTGATAGGGGGCCAACCAACTTGTGTATTCCAAATTAGGTTCATCGCCTGAGGGGCTGTTCCTACTGATAAATGAAACTGTACTTTCTCTACAGTTTTCTCTGTGTATAACATTGTGTGAAATCTGTCTGTGTGCAGGTGAGCCGGTTGCTGATGCTTGGTGGTGCCAACGTGAACTACCTTACAGAGGTGTTGAACAACGCCCCGGTGCTGTGTGTGCATGCCCACCTGGGTTATATTGACATGGTGGGGCTGCTGTTGGAGTACGGAGCCTCTGTAGACCAGCCCTCAGAGAGCGGTCTCACCCCGCTGGGCTATGCTGCCTCTGGGGGACACATGGCTATAGTCAACACACTGTGTCGCAGGAGAGCCAAGGTGAGAGGGGGAGAGAGGGGGCAGTGTGTGTTTGTAGATTCATCTCTATCTATGGATATGTTCCGAGGACGAATGGGGATTGACCAACTTTGTGTGTGTGAATTGTGTGTGTGTGTGTGTCCATCAACAGGTGGACCACCTGGATAAGAATGGTCAGTGTGCCATGGTGCATGCAGCTCTCAGGGGCCACATAGAGATGGTCAAGTTCCTCATCCAGTGGGACTGGGCCATGGGGCAAAAACAACCACAACAGCAGCAGCAAGGAGCCTTCAGCAAGAGCCACGCCATCCAGCATGCCCTCATTGCTGCAGCTAGCATGGGATACACAGAGGTAGGCCTCCCAGCAGATCGCCTTACCTGGGATATTTTGTGAAATATATTACCTGGGTATACTGTAGACCTCACTTAGCTGACAGTTTTGTAGAGCTAAGAATAGAGAGTTTCTTTTTTAGACGTCTGGGTAATTTCCCTGCAGTGTGTGGACTGGATAGCAATTCATTTTTTATCCCTCTGCGGTCCTACTAGTATTGCATGCCACTCACACTAGTGATTTTTCAGTTGTTTGTGTTTTTTGGAGGTGTAATATGTATAATAATATAATAATCATTATTTCCACCAGATTGTGTCCTACCTGCTGGACCTGCCAGAGAAGGATGAGGAGGAGGTGGAACGTGCTCAGATTAACAACTTTGACACCCTGTGGGGAGAGACAGGTACGCTAAGGCCTCTCGTCATGTGCTTTTTAAAAAGGTCTTCAGATATAGTCCGCAGCCTTGTGGAGATTCAGTTTT
Organism: Coregonus lavaretus; assembly: GCF_964263955.1. Lineage (NCBI taxonomy): Eukaryota > Metazoa > Chordata > Actinopteri > Salmoniformes > Salmonidae > Coregonus > Coregonus lavaretus. The sequence continues at coordinate 29,243,359 of NC_140012.1, read as the reverse complement.
CAACTCCGCAAACTAGTTTTTTTTACCCTGTCCATTTTTACAGTGCTGTTTTCTTAGGGAGAATCATTACGTGTCCGTGGCTTTAGGTTTGATACTTGAATTCTAAGCCGATGCTTAGTCTGGGCTAAAGATAAGTTGTAGCGGCCACCAAAATGTGAATGGATGTCATGATTGCTTGCTTAAACATAGGAAGTGATGCTTGCTGTCTTGTTTATCACAAGGTTTTAGATCACTACACTTCGATAAAACATGATAATAAATTGTCTTCAATCAGACTAGTCATGACGGATTTGAGCAGACCCCTAGAGCGAGGGCTGCAGTGCAGATATGAGAGAGATTTGCTCTGCTGCTTCTGCGCCAGACAGAGGCTGACTGATGTCAGACAGTGCAGTGGTGTCATTGGAGCACAGACAGACAGGGCAGGGCAGAGCTCGGAGCTAGTCTCAGAGGGAGAGCAGAGGGGGGACCGGTCTGCTCTGGGGTGCTCAACAATGACTGTGTTATTTTATTTTTTAGATTTCTTACCTTTATTTAACTAGGCAAGTCAGTTAAGAACAAATTCTTATTTACAATGACGGCCTACACCGGCCAAACCTGGACGACGTTGGGCCAATTGTGCGCCGCCCTATGGGACTCCCAATCACGGCCGGTTGTGATACAGCCTGGAATCGAACCAGGGGGTCTGTAGTGACGCCTCAAGCACTGAGATGCAGTGCCTTAGACCGCTGTGCCACTCGGGAGCACTGAACATGTGGTTCCCACATGAGGATTGGAAAGATTGAGATAAATCAAGCTATTACTGTTAGAGCCTATTCTCTCTCTCAGTACTAATATGACTCAGTCAGTTAAATCCATAGATGTTACTGTCTGTCTACTGTCTGTCTGTCTACTGTCTGTTTACTGTCGGTCTACTGTTTATCTACCGATATCTACTGTCTGTCTGTCTACTCCCACTCTCCACTCTGTCTGCATACTAACAAATGACACACATAATGGCTGTAACTCTTATAATGATGTGCAACCAGAGGAAAAAAAAACTCTAGACCACCTTTACTCCAAACACAGAGACGTATACAAAGCTCTCCCTCGCCCTCCATTTGGCAAATCTGACCATAACTCTATCCTCCTGATTCCTGCTTATAAGCAAAAACTAAAGCAGGAAGCACCAGTGACTCGGTTAATAAAAAAGTGATCAGATGACGCAGATGCTAAGCTACTGGACTGTTTTGCTAGCACAGACTGGAACATGTTCCGGGATTCTTCGGAGGGCATTGAGGAGTACACCACATCAGTCACTGACTTCATCAATAAGTGCATCGATGACGTCATCCCCACAGTGACCGGACGTACATACCCCAACCAGAAGCCATGGACTACAGGCAACATCCGCACTGAGATAAAGGGTAGTGCTGCCGCTTTCAAGGAGCGGGACTCTAACCTGGACGCTTATAAGAAATCCCGCTATGCCCTCCGACGAACCATCAAACAGGCAAAGAGTCAATACAGGACTAAGATTGAATCGTACTACACCGGCTCTGATGCTCGCCGGATGTGGCAGGGCTTGAAAATGATGACAGACTACAAAAAGAAGCACAGCCGCGAGCTGCCCAGTGACACAAGCCTACCAGACGAGCTAAACCACTTCTATGCTCGCTTCGAGGCAAGCAACACTGAAGCATGCATGAGAGCACCAGCTGTTCCGGATGACTATGTGATCACGCTCTCCATAGCCGATGTGAGTAAGACTTTTAAGCAGGTCAACATTCACAAGGCTGCAGGGCCAGACGGATTACCAGGACGTGTACTCCGAGCATGTGCTGACCAACTGGCAAGTGTCTTCACCGACATTTTCAACATGTCCCTGACTGAGTCTGTAATACCAACATGTTTCAAGCAGACCACCATAGTCCCTGTGCCCAGGGACACTAAGATAACCTGCCTAAATGACTACCGACCCGTAGCACTGACGTCTGTAGCCATGAAGTGCTTTGAAAGGCTGGTCATGGCTCACATCAACACCATTATCCCAGAAACCCTAGACCCACTCCAATTTGCATACCGCACCTAACAGATCCACAGATGATGCAATCTATATTGCACTCCACACTGCCCTTTCCCACCTGGACAAGAGGAACACCTACGTGAGAATGCTATTCATTGACTTAAGCTCAGCGTTCAACACCATAGTGCCCGCAAAGCTCATCACTAAGCTAAGGATCCTGGGACTAAACACCTCCCTCTGCAACTGGATGCTGGACTTCCTGATGGGCCGCCCCCAGGTGGTAAGGGTAGGTAACAACACATCTGCCACACTGATCCTCAACACGGGGGCCCCTCAGGGGTGCGTGCTCAGTCCCCTCCTGTACTCCCTGTTCACCCATGACTGCACGGCCAGGCACGACTCCAACACCATCATTAAGTTTGCAGACGACACAACAGTGGTAGGCCTGATCACCGACAACGATGAGACAGCCTATAGGGAGGATGTCAGAGACCTGGCCGTGTGGTTCCAGGATAACAACCTCTCCCTCAACGTGACCAAGACAAAGGAGATGATTGTGGACTACAGGGGAAAAAACATTCTCATCGACGGGGCTGTAGTGGAACAGGTTGAGAGCTTCAAGTTCCTTGGTGTCCACATCACCAACAAACGATCATGGTCCAAACACACCAAGACAGACGTGAAGAGGGCACGACAAACCCTATTCCCCCTCAGGAGACTGAAAAGATTTGGCATGCGTCCTCAGATCCTCAAAAGGTTCTACAGCTGCACCATCGAGAGCATCCTGACTGGTTGCATCACTGCCTGGTATGGCAACTGCTCGGCCTCTGATCGCAAGGCACTACAGAGGGTAGTGCGTACGGCCCAGTACATCACTGGGGCCAAGCTTCCTGCTATCCAGGACCTCTATACCAGGCGGTATCAGAGGAAGGCCCACAAAATTGTCAAAGACTCCAGCCACCCTAGTCATAGACTGTTCTCTCTGCTACCGCACGGCAAGCGGTACTGGAGTGCCAAGTCTAGGTCCAAAAGGCTTCTCAACTGCTTCTACCCCCAAGCCATAAGACTCCTGAACAGCTAATCATGGCTACCCAGACTATTTGCACTGCCCCCCCACCCCCACCCCATCTTTTTACGCTGTTGCTACTCTGTTAATTATTTATGCATAGTCACTTTAACTCTACCCACATGTACATATTACCTCAACTACCTCAACTAGACGGTGCCCCCGCACATTGACTCTGCACCGGTACCCCCCCTGTATATAGCCTCCCTACTGTTTTTTTATTTTACTTCTGCTCTTTTTTCTCAACACTTTTTTGTTGTTGTTGTTTTATTTGACTTTTTATTAAGAAATAAAGGGCTGTAAGTAAGCATTTTACGGTAATGTCTACACCTGTTGTATTCGGCGCATGTGGCAAATACAATTTGATTTGATTTGATAAAGGTTAGTTATTTATTTTTTGAAGAGTTGTGTTGTATAACATGGCTGATCCCTGTGTGCCCCTCTACTCTCTGTCCTGTTGGGAACAATACTTGTATGACTCAATCAGATAAATGCGTAGACGTGACTGTCTACTCCCACAACACAATACGTTCTCTCCTTTCTCGCCTCCCTCTTTCCCTGTAAAATACTTGTGTTGTATAACATGGCTGATCCCTGTGTGTCCATCTCCTCTCCCTGTAGCTCTGACGGCAGCGGCAGGCCGGGGGAAGCTAGACGTCTGCAGACTACTGCTGGAGCAAGGAGCAGCTGTGGCTCAGCCCAACAGACGAGGCATCATACCCCTGTTCAGTGCTGTCCGACAGGGAAACTGGCAGGTGAGACTGAGTGCACCCTTTACAATGTACTACTTTTGACCTGGGCCCATAACACAAAACACTTCATATTAAAGGTAGACTCAGAAAAATGATGTTGCTACGAGCAGCACCGCAGATATTGCGATGAGCGAGATGCAAGACTTCGCTCTCACACAGCCACACACAGTATCTGCACATGTGCATGGGTTCGCTTCACGCTGTTAGAGCGTGGTAGGTACGGGTCCAAAACAGCTGAGAAGTTTAGCCTCGCGCTTCAATCCCTCCTGAGATGTGTGCAAACCTGGTGGCCAACTACAAGAAACGTCTGACCTCTGTGATTGCCAACAAGGGTTTTGCCACCAAGTACTAAGTCATGTTTTGCAGAGGGGTCAAATACTTATTTCCCTCATTAAAATGCAAATCAATTTATAACATTTTTGACATGCGTTTTTCTGGATTCTTTTGTTGTTATTCTGTCTCTCACTGTTCAAATAAACCTACCATTAAAATTATAGACTGATCATTTCTTTGTCAGTGGGCAAACGTACAAAATCAGCAGGGTATCAAATACTTTTTTCCCTCACTGTATAGACAGGTCTGTGCCTTTACAAATCATGTCCAATCAATTTAATTTATCACAGGTGGACTCCAATCAAGTTGTAGAACATCTCAAGGATGATCAATGGAAACAGGATGCACCTGAGTTCAATTTCGAGTCTCATAGCAAAGGGTCTGAATCAAAGGGTCTGAATACTTATGTAAATAAGGTATTTCAGTTAATTTATTTTTTTACATTTGAAAATAATTCTAAAAACCGGTTTTCGCTTTGTCATTATGGGGTATTGTGTGTAGATTGCTGAGGAAAAAAAGTTGTTTAATCAATTTTAGAATATAGCTTTAACATAACAAAATGTGGAAAAAGTCAATGGTTCTGAATATTTTCCGAAGGCACCGTGTATATATATATATACACACACACACACACACACCAGACTCCGACATTGCTCATCCTAATATTAAAAATCCAGAAAAACGGATGTCAAAAATGTTATGAATTGATTTGCATTTTAATGAGGGAAATAAGTATTTGACCCCTCTGCAAAACATGACTTAGTACTTGGTGGCAAAACCTTTGTTGGCAATCACAGAGGTCAGACGTTTCTTGTAGTTGGCCACCAGGTTTGCACACATCTCAGGAGGGATTTTGTCCCACTCCACTTTGCAGATCTTCTCCAAGTCATTAAGGTTTCGAGGCTGACGTTTGGCAACTCGAACCTTCAGCTCCCTCCACAGATTTTCTATGGGATTAAGGTCTGGAGACTGGCTAGGCCACTCCAGGACCTTAATGTGCTTCTTCTTGAGCCACTCCTTTGTTGCCTTGGCCGTGTGATTTGGGTCATTGTCATGCTGAAATACCCATTCACGACCCATTTTCAATGCCCTGGCTGAGGGAAGGAGGTTCTCACCCAAGATTTGACGGTACATGGCCCTGTCCATCGTCCCTTTGATGCGGTGAAGTTGTCCTGTCCCCTTAGCAGAAAAACACCCCCAAAGCATAATGTTTCCACCTCTATGTCTGACGGTGGGGATGGTGTTCTTGGGGTCATAGGCAGCATTCCTTCTCCTCCAAACACGGCAAGTTGAGTTGATGCCAAAGAGCTCAATTTTGGTCTCATCTGACCACAACACTTTCACCCAGTTCTCCTCTGAATCATTCAGATGTTCATTGGCAAACTTCAGATGGGCCTGTATATGTGCTTTCTTGAGCAGGGGGACCTTGCGGGCGCTGCAGGATTTCAGTCCTTCACGGCGTAGTGTGTTACCAATTATTTTCTTGGTGACTATAGTCCCAGCTGCCTTGAGATCATTGACAAGATCCTCCCGCGTAGTTCTGGGCGGATTCCTCACCATTCTCATGATCATTGCAACTCCACGAGGTGAGATCTTGCATGGAGCCCCAGGCCGAGGGAGATTGACAGTTATTTTGTGTTTCTTCCATTTGCGAATAATCGCACCAACTGTTGTCACCTTCTCACCAAGCTGCTTGGCGATGGTTTTGTAGCCAATTCCAGCCTTGTGTAGGTCTACAATTTTGTCCCTGACATCCTTGGAGAGCTCTTTGGTCTTGGTCATGGTGGAGAGTTTGGAATCTGATTGATTGATTGCTTCTGTGGACAGGTGTCTTTTATACAGGTAACAAGCTGAGATTAGGAGCACTCCCTTTAAGAGTGTGCTTCTAATCTCAGCTCGTTACCTTTATAAAAGACACCTGGGAGCCAGAAATCTTTCTGATTGAGAGGGGGTCAAATACTTATTTCCCTCATTAAAATGCAAATCAATTTATAACATTTTTGACATGCGTTTTTCTGGATTTTTTTTGTTGTATTCTGTATCTCACTGTTCAAATAAACCTACCATAAAATTATAGCCTGATCATTTCTTTGTCAGTGGGCAAACGTACAAAATCAGCAGGGGATCAAATACTTTTTTCCTTCACTGTATAAGGTCCCACAGTTAACAGTGCATGTCAGAGCAAAAACCAAGCCATGAGTTCGAAGAAATTGTCCGTAGAGCTCCGAGACAGGTTTGTGTCGAGGCACAGATCTGTGGAAGGGTACCAAAACATTTCTGCAGCATTGAAGGTCCCCAAGAACACAGTGGCCTCCATCATTCTTAAATGGAATAAGTTGGAACCACCAAGACTCTTCCTCACCAAGACTCTTCATTCTGACAGGGGTCTAGAGTTCCTCTGTGGAGATGGGAGAACCTTCCAGAAGGACAACCATCTCTGCAGCACTCCACCAATTAGGCCTTTATGGTAGAGTGGCCAGACGGAAGCCACTCCTCAGTAAAAGGCACATGACAGCCCGTTTGGAGTTTGCCAAAAGGCACCTAAAGAATCTCAGACCATGAGAAACAAGATTCTCTGGTCTGATGAAACCAAGATTGAACTCTTTGGCCTGAATGCAGGCGTCACGTCTGGAGGAAACTTGAAACCATCCCTATGGTGGTGGCAGCATCATGCTGAGGGGATGTTTTTCAGCGGCAGCGACTGGGAGACTAGTCAGGATCGAGGCAAAGATGAACGGTGCAAAGTACAGAGATATCCTTGATGAAATCCTGCTCCAGAGCACTCAGGACCTCACATTAAGGGCGAAGGTTCACCTTCCAACAGGACAACGACCCTAAGCACACAGCCAAGACAACGCAGGAGTGGCTTCGGGACAAGTCTCTGAATGTCCTTAAGTGGCCCACCCAGAGCCCGGACTTGAACCTGATCGAACATCTCTGGAGAGACCTGAAAATAGCTGTGCAGCGACGCTCCCCATCCAACCTGACAGAGCTTGAGAGGATCTGCAGCGAAGAATGGGAGAAACTCCCCAAAATACAGGTGTGCTAAGCTTGTAGCGTCATAACCAAGAAGACTCGAGGCTGTAACCGCTTCCCAAGGTGCTTCAACAAAGTACTGAGTAAAGGGTCTGAATACTTATGTAAATGTGATATTTCCGTTGTCACTATGGGGTATTGTGTGTAGATTAATGAGGGGAAAAAACAATGTAATCCATTTTAGAATAAGGCTGTAACGTAACAAAATCTGGAAAAAGTCAAGGGGTCTGAATACTTTCCGAATGCTGTGTGTGTGTGTGTGTGTGTGTGTGTGTGTGTGTGTGTGTGTGTGTGTGTGTGTGTGTGTGTGTGTGTGTGTGTGTGTGTGTGTGTGTGTGTGTGTGTGTGTGTGTGTGTGTGTGTGTGTGTGTGTGTGTGTGTGTGTGTGTGTGTGTGTGTGTGTGTATTTATCTACAGTACCAGTCAAAAGTTTGGACACACCTACTCATTCAAGGGTTTTTCTTTATTTTTACTATTTTCTACATTGTAGAATAATAGTGAAGACATCAAAAGTATGAAATAACACATATGGAATAATGTAGTAACTAAATAAGTGTTAATCAAATCAAAATATATTTGAGATTCTTCAAATAGCCACCCTTTGCCTTGATGACAGCTTTGCACTCTCTTGGCATTCTTTCAACCAGCTTCACCTGGATGCTTTTCCAACAGTCTTGAAGGAGTTCCCACATATGCTGAGCACTTGCTGGCTGCTTTTCCTTCACTCTACCGTCCGACTCATCCTAAACCATCTCAATTGGGTTGATGTCGGGGGATTGTGGAGGCCAGGTCATCTGATGCAGCACTCCATTACTCTCCTTCTTGGTAAAAATACCCCTTACACAGCCTGGAGGTGTGTTGGGTCATTGTCCTGTTAAAAAACAAATGATAGTCCCACTAAGCCCAAACCAGATGGGATGGCGTATCGCTGCAGAATGCTGTGGTAGCCATGCTGGTTAAGTGTGCCTTTAATTCTAAATAAATCACAGACAGTGTCACCAGCAAAGCACCCCCACACTGTAACACCTCCTCCTCCATGCTTTATGGTGGGAACTACACATGCGGAGATCATCCGTTCACCCACAACGCGTCTCACAAAGACATGGCAGTTGGAACTAAAAATCTCTAATTTGGACTCATCAGACCAAAGGACAAATTTCCACCGGTCTAATGTCCATTGCTCGTGTTTCTTGGCCCAAGCAAGTCTCTTCTTCTTATTGGTGTCCTTTAGTAGTGGTTTCTTTGCAGCAATTCGACCATGAAGGCCTGATTCACGCAGTCTCCTCTGAACAGTTGATGTTGAGATGTGTCTGTTACTTGAACTCTGTGAAGCATTTATTTGGGCTGCAATCTGAGGTGCAGTTAACTCTAATGAACTAATCCTCTGCAGCATAGGTAACTCTGGGTCTTCCTTTCCTGTGGCAGTCCACAGGATTTGTGGGAACTCCTTCAAGACTGTTGTAAAAGCATTCCAGGTGAAGCTGGTTGAGAGAATGTCAAGTGTGAAAAGCTGTCATCAAGGCAAAGAGTGTCTACTTTGAAGAATCTCAAATATATAACATATTTTGATTTGTTTAACACTTTTTTTGTTTACTACATGAGTCCATACAGTTGAAGTCAGAAGTTTACATACACCTTAGCCAAATACATTTAAACTCAATTTTTCACAATTCCTGACATTTAATCGTAGTAAAAATTCCCTGTCTTAGGTCAGTTAGGATCACAACTTTATTTTAAGAATGTGAAATGTCAGAATAATAGCAGAGAGAACTATTTATTTCAGCTTTTATTTATTTCATCACATTCCCAGTGGGTCAGAAGTTTACATACACTCAATTAGTATTTGGTAGCATTGCCTTTAAATTGTTTAACTTGGGTCAAACGTTTCGGGTAGCCTTCCACAAGCTTCCCACAATAAGTTGGGTGAATTTTGGCCCATTCCTCCTGACAGAGCTGGTGTAACTGAGTCAGGTTTGTAGGCCTCCTTGCTCGCACACGCTTTTTCAGTTCTGCCCACACATTTTCTATAGGATTGAGGTCAGGGCTTTGTGATGGCCACTCCAATACCTTTACTTTGTTGTCCTTAAGCCATTTTGCCACAACTTTGGAAGTATGCTTGGGGTCATTGTCCATTTGGAAGACCCATTTGCGACCAAGCTTTAACTTCCTTTCAGGTTATGTCGATATAGGACTCGTTTTACTGTGGATATAGATACTTTTGTACCTGTTTCCTCCAGCATCTTCACAAGGTCCTTTGCTGTTGTTCTGGGATTGATTTGCACTTTTCGCACCAAAGTAGACTCATCTCTACGAGACTCCTTCCTGAGCGGTATGACAGCTGCGTGGTCCCATGGTGTTTATACTTGCATACTATTGTGTGTACAGATGAACGTGGTACCTTCAGGCGTTTGGAAATTGCTTCCAAGGATGAACCAGACTTGTGGAGGTCTACAATTTTTTTCCTGAGGTCTTGGCTGATTTCTTTTGATTTTTCCATGATTTCAAGCAAAGAGGCACTGAGTTTGAATGTAGGCCTTGAAATTCATCCACAGGTACACCTCCAATTGACTCAAATGATGTCAATTAGCCTATCAGAAGCGTCTAAAGCAAGCAGCCCCCTTTTTCCTCCAAACATAACGATGGTCATTATGGCTAAACAGTTCTATTTTTGTTTCATCAGACCAGAGGACATTTCTCCAAAAAGTAAGATATTTGTCCCCATGTGCAGTTGCAAACCGTAGTCTGGCCTTTTTATTGTGGTTTTGGAGCAGTGGCTTCTTCCTTGCTGAGCAGCCTTTCAGGTTACGTCGATATAGGACTCGTTTTACTGTGGATATAGATACTTTTGTACCTGTTTCCTCCAGCATCTTCACAAGGTCCTTTGCTGTTGTTCTGGGATTGATTTGCACTTTTCGCACCAAAGTACGTTCATCTCTAGGAGACAGAACGCGTCTCCTTCCTGAGCGGTGTGACGGCTGCGTGGTCCTATGGTGTTTATACTTCGGTACGATTGTTTGTACAGATGAACGTAGTACCTTCAGGAGTTTGGAAATTGCTCCCAAGGATAAACCAGACTTGTGGAGGTCTACCATTTTTTTCTGAGGTCTTGGCTGATTTCTTTTCATTTTCCCATCATGTCAAGCAAAGAGGCACTGAGTTTGAAGGTACGCCTTGAAATACATCTACAGGTACACCTCCAATTGACTCAAATTATGTCAATTAGCCTATCAGAAGCTTCTAAAGCCATGACATCATTTTCTGGAATTTTCCAAGCTGTTTAAAGGCACAGTCAACTTAGTGTATGTAAACTTCTGACCCACTGGAATTGTGATACAGTGAATTATAAGTGAAATAATCTGTCTGTAAACAATTGTTGGAAAAATGACTTGTGTCATGCACAAAGTAGATGTCCTAACCGACTTGCCAAAACTATAGTTTGTTAACAGGAAATGTGTGGAGTGGTTGAAAAACAAATTTTAATGACTCCAACCTAAGTGTATGTAAACTTCTGACTTCCAACTGTATGTGTTATTTCATACTTTTGATGTCTTCACTATTATTCTACAATGTAAAAAATAGTAAAAATAAAGAAAAACCCTTGAATGAGTAGGTGTGTCCAAACTTTTGACTGGTAGTGTATGTGTGCATATGTATGTGTATATATGTATGTGTGGATGATGGGATGTATAGACATTATGGATAGTATATGGATAGAATATGTGGTGTATCTGAAGAATGTGTAGGATAGAATAGTATATGTACAGCAATAGTTGAATAGGGTGGCCTTGACAACAATACAGCATACGGCAATGTTGACAAAAACAGACAGTTGTGTGCTGGATGGTAACGATAGTGTTGTCCTCTCTCAGATCGTGGACCTGCTCCTTACTCACGGAGCAGACGTGAACCTGGCTGACAAGCAGAGCCGAACCCCTCTGATGATGGCTGCATCAGAGGGTCACCTGGGCACTGTGGAGTTCCTACTGGCACAGGGTGAGGGTCAGGAGGAAGAAAACAACATCCACTCATGTCATTGTCATTTACGTTATCTTTGACCTGCTGTCCTTTCATCCTTTTAATTATATACCTCAAACTCTCAATTACTTTTTCTACATCATTATTTTGTTAAATACAATCACCAAAGCATTGATGGTACTTTATTTTACCAATTGACCTTTGACTCCCAATGCTGGCCTCTAACCCCTGACCCCTCTGATCCCCCTGACCCCTCTGATCCCCCTGACCCCTCTGATCCCCCTGACCCCTCTGATCCCCCTGACCCCTCTGATCCCCCTGACCCCTCTGATCCCCCTGACCCCTCTGATCCCCCTGACCCCTCTGCCAGGTGCGTCCCTGTCTCTGATGGACAAGGAGGGGTTAACGGCTCTGAGCTGGGCGTGTCTGAAGGGACACCTGCCCGTGGTGCGCTGTCTGGTGGAGCAGGGGGCTGCTACGGACCATGCTGATAAGAACGGACGCACGCCCCTCGACCTGGCCGCCTTCTACGGGGACTCCGAGGTGGTGAGTGGATGGACAACATTAGGAACAAAAGAGACACACTTGTATTATATGTCTTTTGTCTATCCCGATGTGTTCAAGTATACTGTATGTTCAAGTATAATTATATTTGTGTATATTTTGCTAGCAGTAACTCTCCCAAATTGTAGTACCATCCTATGATTCTACTCTAATGAAGATCATTTTAATCACTACATTTCTCCCTCCTCCCTCCTGTTCCCCCCTCCCCCTTCTGCTGTCTGTCCTCTCAGGTCCAGTTTCTAGTGGACCAGGGGGCGATTATAGAGCATGTGGACTACAGTGGGATGCGTCCTCTGGACCGGGCCGTGGGCTGCAGGAACACCTCCGTGGTGGTTGCCCTGCTCAAGAAGGGAGCAAAGATAGGTATGGAGAATGGACTTAGTGTTAGACTGAAAGCCAATAGAATTTGGGCAGGGGCTGTCCCAAATGGCACCCAATGGGCCCTGGTCAAAAGTAGTGCACTATGTGGGGAATAGGGTGCCATTCGAGACGCAGGCAGGATTTGTAGACAGTGAATGAAATACCTCTCCTGGAAAATAACCCCCATCTCTCCACAGTGCAACAGTTTGGATATTTTGGCTGTTGACAGTTTTAAAAAATTTAACTATCCATGCATACAGTAGGATGACACAGCAATACAGAATCTGTGTCCTAAATAGCAACCTATTTCTTATTTAGTGCACTACTTTTGACCAGAAGTCTCTTTGGCGCTGAGCTAACAGCTAAACCCCCATTGCTACTGTATGTCCCCCCCACCCTGCTGCTGCTGCTGAACCATACTGCAGCTTTTCTCTGTTCTCTCTGGCTAGTCACTCCTCAGATCTTTATGTGTATCTTTGTTGTACTACTGTTAGTGTCTCCTGTATTCTTTCTCTTTCATGTTGTCTCTCTGTCTCTTCCTCTCTCTCAGCTCTCTGGTTCTTTCTTTCTTTCTTCCTTGTTCTTTCTTTATCTATAGTTCTTTTTTTCTATCTCTCTCTCTGCTCTCTCGACAGGTGGTTAGCACTGGCAGTATGTTTTTTTCTTCCTGTGTCTCTTTTTTCTTTCCGCTGGGGCACTTATCCCCGCTTCTCACTGCTGCTTTTTTCTGTTCCTTCTCTCACTCTTCATCTTCCACCACCTCCTTTTTCTCTTTCTCTTTTCTTCCACTCGCCCTCTCTCTCCCACGCACCTTTTTCTGTTTTTTCTTCTTTGATTACTCTGGCCCACTGCTCGCCGCTCCCCCCCCCCCAACACTCACTTCCTCCCTCGCTCATGACCTCTCCCCCTCCCCCCTGATCTCTCTGCGGTACCAGGATGTCAGACGCTGCCCAGTCGGCCCAGAGGTAATCCCAAGGCTGTCGACATCTCACCCCAGCAGGCATTTTGACAGCCCTATCTCCTCTTTCTGTGTTGTCTCTGTGTCGTTATGGTCTAAGTGTCAGCAGGCCAGCTTAGCTACAAACCCCATGCTGAGAAATAACACTCAGGTATTACTATTAGCACTGAGGCCAGGATTCAATCCGATCGCAGGTTATAGGCATTGCAGCTTTTAAAGTCAATGTTCCCGCATTCGTGGAGATCCCGTTCACGGTAAACACTGCATATGTTGGCTCAGTCATAAATTGCCTTTAAAAGCTGCAATGCCTATAACCCGTGATCAGATTGAATCCCAGCCTGACAGAGATATCTATAACTATAACTTGGACTGGTTTTATTTAGAGGTAGATGTTCACATTCCAGTTGGTTATCATATGACAGCATGCCCAGCCTCCAGCATACTACATTGTATCAAGGTGTTTTTTTATTTCCATCACACAGATGCATGATGAACCCCTCCTATACCTTCACTTGGTAATGATCACCAGGGGAACTGCATGCGTCTGTAATGCCTTTTCTCCACTATCCACAGTTCAGATGATTCTACTGTGCATTGTTCATCCTTCTGAAACATTCCTCAGTGTCAGCTAGGCCAGTCAGAAGTCCTGTTCCTACCTACTTCCTCTACCGTTGCCTCACCCTTGCCCTGGTCTGCAGAGCTCTTCTGTGTACTGCTTGCCTAGCTGCTATGAGTCTTCTCGTCATGCAAGAAGCCCACCAACCTTGTCCTCATCTCTCTAGTCTCTGTGTAAACGGGTTTCAAGTATTGCTGTCCGCAGAGAGATACTGTATGACAAGCTATCCTGATTAGGTTAATTGTCTTGCGTCAGAGTGCGATGATTCCGCCTGCACTGACTGGCGCGTAGGAGTGACGCCACCTGATGTAAGACAATTAGATTGGAAGTGACTCAGCCTTTACCAGCCACATAATTTTAGTATTTTGATATCTTTCATATTTCTACCCTTTTGGCTGGGATGTTGTCCCTACAGTGTACTTACTCCTCTACCTAGATCAATAGACTTTAGAAAGAGAATAGCTTAATTTCCTCTGCGGCGGACAGACATCTGCCTAGCTCTGTCATTCCTGCCATTTTGTTTGTTGTTCACATCAGTTGTTGTTGTGTGTTTACTGTGACTCCAAAACAACTCCTACATTCCTCTTATTTTATCTTTCCCTGCTTCTCTCACTCCTTTCTTTCTCATCCTGTGTTGTTCAGGTCCAGCCACGTGGGCCATGGCTACCTCCAAACCTGACATCATGATCACCCTACTGAGCAAGCTGATTGAGGAGGGAGACAGCTTCTATAAGGTGAGATCAGGAAGCCCTACCCGAATCTGAGGAAGGACTGTCACCTATTTATGGAAAATATTAATACATACTGTATAAGAAAGAAAATATCTATACATCAAAGAAAGACAATTTGATCTAATTAAACTGTGATTATTTTATTTTTTTTACACATTTTTATTACAGATTTAGTTATCCACAAGTGCTATACAACTTTTTTTGTTTTAATGGTCAATAAGACCTACAGTTGAAGTCAGAAGTTTACATACACTTAGGTTGGAGTCATTAAAACTTGTTTTTCAACCACTCCACAAATGTCTTGTTAACAAACTATAGTTTTGGCAAGTCGGTTAAGACATCTACTTTGTGCATGACACAAGTAATTTTTCCAACAACTGTTTACAGACAGATTATTTCACTTATAATTCACTGTATCACAATTCCATTGGGTCAGAAGTTTACATACACTGAGTTGACTGTGCCTTTAAACAGCTTGGAAAATTCCAGAAAATGATGTCATGGCGTTAGAAGCTTCTGATAGGCTAATTTACATCATTTGAGTCAATTGGAGGTGTACCTGTGGATGTATTTCAAGGCCTACCTTCAAACTCAGTGCCTCATTGCTTAACATCATGGGAAAATCAAAAGAAATCAGCCAAGACCTCAGAAAAAAAAGTGTAGACCTCCACAAGTCTGGGTCATCCTTGGGAGCAATTTCCAAACATCTGAAGGTACCACGTTCATCTGTACAAACAATAGTACGCAAGTATAAACACCATGGGACCACGCAGCCGTCATACCGCTCAGGAAGGAGACGCGTTCTGTCTCCTAGAGATGAACGTACTTTGGTGCGAAAAGTGCAAATCAATCCCAGAACAACAGCAAAGGACCTTGTGAAGATGCTGGAGGAAACAGATACAAAAGTATCTATATCCACAGTAAAACGAGTCCTATATCGACATAGCCTGAAAGGCCGCTCAGCAAGGAAGAAGCCACTGCTCCAAAACCACCATAAAAAAGCCAGACTACGGTTTGCAACTGCACATGGGGACAAAGATCGTACTTTTTTGAGAAATGTCCTCTGGTCTGATGAAACAAAAATAGAACTGTTTGGCCATAATGACAATTGTTATGTTTGTAGGAAAAAGGGTGTGGCTTGCAAGCCGAAGAAAACTATCCCAACCGTGAAGCAGGTGGGTGGCAGCATCATGCTGTGGGGGTGCTTTGCTGCAGGAGGGACTGGTGCACTTCACAAAATAGATGGCATCATGAGGAAGGAAAGTTATGTGGATATATTGAAGCAACACCTCAAGACATCAGTCAGGAAGTTAAAGCTTGGTCGCAAATGGGTCTTCCAAATGGACAATGACCCCAAGCATACTTCCAAAGTTGTGGCAAAATGGCTTAAGGACAACAAAGTCAAGGTATTGGGCGGCACACAATTGGTCCAGCGTCGTCCAAGGTAGGGGAGGGTTTGGCCGGCAGGGATGTTGGTTCGTTTCCCACAGGGGGCCAGTATGACAAAAAAACTAAACAAACAAAAAAACATGTATGCATTCACTAACTGTAAGTCGCTCTGGATAAGAGCGTCTGCTAAATGACTAAAATGTAAATGTATTGGAGTGGCCATCACAAAGCCCTGACCTCAATCCTATAGAAAATTTGTCGACAGAACTGAAAAAGCGTTTGCGAGCAAGGAGGCCTACAAACCTGACTCAGTTACACCAGCTCTGTCAGGAGGAATGGGCCAACATTCACCTAATTTATTGTGGGAAGCTTGTGGAAGGCTACCCGAAACGTTTGACCCAAGTTAAACTATTTAAAGGCAATACTACCAAATACTAATTGAGTGTATGTAAACTTCTGACCCACTGGGAATGTGATGAAAGAAATAAAAGCTGAAATAAATCACTCTCTACAATTATTCTGACATTTCACCTTCTTAAAATAAAGTTGTGATCCTAACTGACCTAAGACAGGGAATTTTTACTAGGATTAAATGTCAGGAATTGTGAATGTAAACTTCCGACTTCAACTGTATATGTTGTCTGTCTTGTATGTTGTGTGTGTCGGTGTGTTCAAAAGAAAGGGAAAGTGAAGGAGGCAGCGCAGCGGTATCAGTACGCCATCAAAAAGTTCCCCCGTGAAGGCTTCAGTGAGGACCTCAAGACTTTCAGGGAGCTCAAAGTGTCCATCTTCCTCAATCTGTCCCGATGTAGGAGGAAAATGAACGTGAGTTGGTGGGCTCTGACCATGGATGCATCACAAATGGCACCCTATTCCCTATATAGTGCCCTACTTTTGACAAGAGCCCTGTGGGCCATCTATATTATATTATCTATATGTAATAGTGCAAAGTATGGTAATAGTATAGGTGATATGCATTATAGTACTGTACCTATAATATTACCTCTATTTTACCTCAGTAATTATTTGTACGTTTCTGACTCATGGATCACTTGTTATTGCTCTCAGGACTTTGGGATGGCTGAGGAGTTTGCTACAAAAGCGCTTGAATTGAAACCAAAATCCTACGAAGCGTACTATGCCAGAGCCCGTGCCAAGCGTAGCAGCAGGTATTTATTTCCCCTGCACATCCCTGCTATCCATCTACTGTAGAATAGTTTACCTATTCCGCTTCGTTCTCTTATCTTCTTCAGTCTCTCATCAAACAGTTTTCCTCCTTTTTTGACCAATTGATTTAAAATTAGTTCATTTTCACAGCAGTTTTAAAAATACAATACAATCATTCCATGTAAGTATATAAACCTTTCCTCATTTCCAACCCTGTCATATCTTTCCTTATTGTCTGGATCTGTAGGCAGTTCCCTGAGGCCTTGGAGGACCTGAATGAAGCCATGAAGCAGAGCCCCAACAACCGTGAGATCCAGCGCCTCCTGCAGCGGGTAGAGGAGGAGTGTCGTCAGCTCACCCAGGAGGAGGAGGATGCACAGAAGCTGGAGCCTCCCCCGTCTCCTCCCCCATCGCCTCCCCCAGAGGAGGGGGAGGAGGAGGCGATGACCCTGTCCTCCCTCCCTCTCCCCCTGGAGCTCCCCCCTCCCCCAGAGCCTCGGCTGGAGGACATGGAGCCGGTCCAGGATCTGTTTGAGGACGAGGACTATCTGGAGCTGGAGGCCATGTCTATGGGGAGTATGAGTTCTATGGGTCTGGCCCTCGAGAGGGAGCCCCGCTCCAACCCCTCCAGTCTGCCTATCATCCAGAGCCCACCTCTCTCACCGACCAACCACCACCACCCCTACCATCACCAGGACCAGGCCTACCTGTCAGGGGGCTCCACCATGGGCCAGGCTTACGACTATGGCCACCCCAGCCCCACCTCCATGTCCTCCCCCGGCAGCCAGAACTACCAGCCGCCATCGCCCCCCTCCCTCTCCCCCACGCACCACAACTCCCACTACCGACACAGCCCTCCGCAGACCTCCCCGGTGCACCAGACCACCTACCACTTCAGCCCCCCGCCCATGGGAGGCAATGGAGGAGGGGGGCAGGGGACGGACCACGGATACCAGAGCCCCCCGCTCTCCCCCCTGCGTCGGGGTGGGGTACAAAGCCAGTACAGAGCCAGCCCCCCGGTGGAGAGTGTGTGTCTGTACAGGTCCCAGTCAGGCTCTCCGGTGCGCTACCAGCAGGAGCAGCCTCCCCTGTCCAAGATGAGCAGCCAGAGGTCCTTCCAGCTGAGCTCACAGCCCTCCCTGCACCACCAGGCCTCCCTGCACCACCAGGCCTCCCAGCACCATGACACCCTCCAGACACACCAGCACCACCAGGTCTCCCAACTGCACCACCAGGTCTCCCAACAGCACCACCAGGTCTCCCAACAGAACTCCCAACAGCACCACCAGGCCCAACTACACCACCAGGCCTCCCTGCACCACCAGGCCCAACAGCACCAGGCCCAACAGCACCACCAGGCCCAACAGCACCACCAGGGCCTGCGCCTCCAGCCCTCCATGGCCCAGATTGTTCGCACCAACCAGCCCAGCAACGCATACGGCCAGATGGGCCACCCCATGCGCTACCAGGGGGGCTCCATGGACGTGCCGATGGAGAGCCAGAGCCGATTGATGTACCAGCCCTCCCTGGATGGTCGCTCCATGCCCCAGTCCAGCCTATCAGCTGGGGCCCTCTGTCAGCACGGGGGCCGAGGAGGGGTCATAGAGGGACTGATGAAGGATGAGCTACCCCAGCGCCCCTCCTCTGCCTACCGTGCCAGCAGTGGGGGGGGACAAGGGGGCCAGGTCCAGGGGGGGGTCCGCTACAGCCAGACCCCCCAGATTAGCCGCAGCCAGTCAGCCGCCTACTACCCTGTCGCCAAGCACGAGCTGGAGCGCCAGAACAGTGCCATGCCCCAGTGCCAGCTGGGATCGCCAGAGATCGGCCACATGGTGAGGCGGCCCATCAGTGCCATTACCCCAGAGATCAAACCGCACATGTCCACTCCGCGGCCCCTCATCCACTCCCAGAGCGTGGGCCTCCGCTTCTCCCCCTCCAGCAACAACATCTCCATGGGGGGCTCCAGCTGTAATCTAGCCCCAGGCTTCAGGCCTTCCTCTTCCGTCCAGGGGATGGAGATTCCGCTACAGGTGGCCTACGAGGGCTACGAGGAGTACGAGCACTCCTGTAACGATGACATCTCCCCAGTCTCGCCCGCCCAGGGAGGTGGTGGGGGGCTGTACCAGGGCGAGGGCACCCGCTCACGGACCACGCCCTTTATGGGCATCATAGACAAGACGGCGCGGACTCACCAGACTCAGTACCTGCAGCAGCCCTCCTCCCAGCGGCCCTGGGCCATGACCTCCATGGACTCTGGCATCAGCCCCACGTCGCCCGGCCAGCTGGTCCAGCAGGGCTCGTCCTACAGCCCCCCCACCTCGCTGGGGAACATCGCCTACTACAACAAGACTAACAACGCCCAGAACGGACAACTCCTGGAGGAGGACTACTACCCCCAGCAGCAGCAGTCATCCCTGGGCAAGCTGGCCAACGGCAGCTCCCGGGGCGGAGGAGGGGACATCCTGGAGAGGGTGAGCCAGGTGCCCACCTATCCAGACGTGAAGGTGGCCAGGACTCTGCCCGTAGCTCAGGCCTACCAAGACAACATGTACCGACAGCTCTCCCGTGATATGTCCCGTGACTCTAGGCAGGGTCCAACCTCCCCCATCAAACCAAAGAGACCTTTCGTGGAGTCGAATGTGTGAATGTCCAGTCCACAGCCGGACTGAGCGTGTGAGTGGGAGGGGAAGAAAGGGGGAGGGGGAAGTTGAGTTGGGCTGGTGACCTTGTCTGACATTGATGAGGAACACATAATACAAAGACAGAGTACAGCCCCACTCACACAGAAAGCAGTGTCTACAATAGGCACACACTGGCGGTAGGAGTCATACAGTACATAGATACTAAATACTAACACGTGAGAGATTGTACTATTTTGTTGTTAAACTTCAACTCTGCACACATAGAAATAGAAAGATATGTCATTGAAAGGTGATGACAGGGCCAGTGCTGATCACACCCAGGGTCAGAGGCCCTAACACTTTTATAGGGGGGTGTGTGGCACAACTTTCTCCCCGTTTGGGGAGGTCTTGTGTGGGGTGGTGAGAGTGAAACTGGGGGCCCTTACCTTACTGTACCTGTGGACTCTCTAACCATCTACCATCTTCTATCCTTAAAATACAAAGTGTGCACTTATTCAAGGTTGCTAGACTCTCTGTAATACAATACTAATATGTTCAATACTGTAAATGGAAATTACAACTTGACAGTGCTTAGAGAAAAAAAGTATAATATTTATTATTAAGCTATATACGTATAAAAACATAACATAGTTTGCATTTGGATTGTATTTCTGTTTTGCCATGTTGTTAGCCTTTTGTCCTAATAGTCATGCAACGACAGGTTTTGAAGATTTATGCTGCATTCATGACATGTCGGCCAGGGAAACTGATATTTCCGACTTGGAAACTCATTGTAGAAAAATGATACCCGACTTTCCGACTTGGAAACTATCAGAATCAACCAAGATGAAGCTCTACGCAAATAACTTATGATAATTTCAACTCTGAAATAGGAAGTTCCGACAAGCACATGAACGCCCCACAATTAGGGCAGGGGGTGAGGGACATTTACAAACCTTAAATTACTCAATGTCAAATGTTATTTTCGTATTTTTCGAAATATTAGGTTTGTTATGTTATATTTGTGGTATTTTCACTCAAACATACCACATAATGTTGCCTTTCATTTGAAGTTCAATTGTTACTGCCATGGCCTTCTACAAACATCCTCTAGAGAATAGTTCAACCAATAAACTACTCCTAATACTTACGCTGCGTTGTACTTGTTGAATGTTATTTGTCTTTCTTCCAACTAGGATAACTTTGCAGTGTTTAAAGGGGTATAAGAGGTTTAGTTTTGTGAAATATATTAATTTGTTCATTGATCCATTATTATGCATAAATCATTGTCATTAGTTTGAGGACAGAGAAAGTCATACAAATACCAAAGTTAGGAGATGTCCCCCTTCTGAAGTTCCTGGTAATAAAAGTATATATATATATAAAAGAAACTAAAATCATATACAGAATATAATAATGTAAGGAATATTTGAAGTTTTCTTTGTAATTACCCCGTGTATATAGAGTGGCTTGCGAAAGTATTCACCCCCCTTAGCATTTTTCCTATTTTGTTGCCTTACAACCTGGAATTAAAATGGATTTTTGGGGGGTTTGTATCATTTGATTTCCACGAATGGTCTCTTTGGTTTAGACCACTGCGCCACTCGGGAGGCCATTCCTTCAATTCTGACCAGTTTCCCAGTCCCCACCACCATGCTTTACTGTCCCCACCACCATGGCTTTACTGTGGGGATGGTGTTCTCGGGGTGATGAGAGGTGTTGGGTTTGCGCCAGACATAGCGTTTTCCTTGATGGCCAAAAAGCTCAATTTTAGTCTCATCTGACCAGAGTACCTTCTTCCATATGTTTGGGGAGTCTCCCACATGCCTTTTGGTAAACACCAAACGTGTTTGCTTCTTTTTTTCTTTAAGCAATAGCTTTGGCCAGTCTTCCGTAAAGCCCAGCTCTGTGGAGTGTATGGCTTAAAGTGGTCCTATGGACAGATACTCCGATCTCCGCTGTGGAGCTTTGCAGCTCCTTCAGGGTTATCTTTGGTCTCTTTGTTGCCTCTCTGATTAATGCCCTCCTTGCCTGGTCTGTGAGTTTTGGTGGGCGGCCCTCTTTTGGCAGGTTTGTTGTGGTGCCATATTCTTTCCATTTTCTAATAATGGATTTAATGGTGCTCCGTGGGATGTTCAAAGTTTCGGATATTTTTTTATAACCCAACCCTGATCTGTACTTCTCCACAACTTTGTCCCTGACCTGTTTGGAGAGCTCCTTTCCTTCATGGTGCTGCTTGCTTGGTGGTGCCCCTTGCTTAGTGTTGTTGCAGACTCTGGGGCCTTTCAGAACAGGTGTATATATACTGAGATCATGTGACAGGTCATGTGACACTTAGATTGCACACAGGTGGACTTTATTGAACTAATTATGTGACTTCTGAAGGTAACTGGTTGCACCAGATCTTATTTAGGGGCTTCATAACACCACTTTTCCGTTATTTATTTTGTAGAGAGTAATTTTTTTCATTTCACTTCACCAATTTGGACTATTTTGTGTATGTCCATTACATGAAATCCAAATAAAAATCAATTTAAATTACAGGTTGTAATGCAACAAAATAGGAAAAACGCCAAGGGGGATGAATAGTTTTGCAAGGCACTGTAGCCAAGTTATCGTTAGTCATTGTGTATTTATTCCTCGTTATTATTATTTTCTATTATTTCAATTTTTTTCTCTCTGCATTGTTGGGAAGTTCCCGTAAGTAAGCATTTCACTGTTAGCCTACACCTGTTGTTTATAAAGCATGTGTCAAATAACATTTGATTTGAAACCACTGTTAAAGACATTATTCTGCATCTGCATCATATTTTCTTGTTTTCTTTTCTTTTTGTTTACTGAGTTTTCATTCATACATTTCTGCACTAAATGCCTGTAAAGTTTTTAACTAAGGGTGCACTTTATGTATTTGAATTACTTAATTTTAGTTATGATTGTTACTGAATTTGGATGAATGGAGGTCAGGTGGGACTTCTTCTGACCAGTGATAATGGATTATTACTGATGACTCATCATCATAGTAATGAATGACAACATGAAGAATAAAACAATGTATAAAGATGTATATATCCCCCTCAACCCAACCCCAGATCCCTTCATAGACAGACAGGTCTCATACACAAATGGCTTGTTTAAAGAAAAAAAAAGATCTGTACCACAAGTGGAAATGCTCCTCTTTTGCAGTTTCCTTATAGCTACTGTTCAATTCAATTACAGTGTGTGTGTAACCTATTGACTGACAAAGTCAGTCAGATGGCCCCAAATCCAGTGACAAAGCACTTAATTTCAGTGTCAAGGGAAAGTCCTGGAGAGAAAAATGTAAAGGTTGTATTCATGACTAACATATTTTTATATTTGCCATGTGAGAGTATAAAAACAATGGATGTGTGAAAGTACTTCAGTCAGATTGAATGCTCAGTCAGTTGCCACTGCTTCATGAACAGTTTCCATTTGGGTCTTGTCTGCCATTCAAATGGCTGAATAAAATTATTCAAATGGTTCCCAACCCATAGTATAGCTCATTTATACAAATGTAAGACCGTACTGTATATGTGAGGAATTGTACTATTCTTTCAAAAAGGACTTTGAGGTGTTTTGTTTTTCAACTTTTGATGTAAAGTTGGTTGTAAATATTCAGATGCATGTTTGATTATTTCGCCAATCATGATCTCAAACAGAAACACATAGTGTCCTGAATCTGGTCTGTGATATACATTTGCGATTTGGGATAAGAGTAATGAAGCTGTTATCCCTGAATGTCCTTTATCCTTTCCCTCTAACCTCCAACCAGACACAACGCAAAACTCTGAAGCGTTCTATTTTTATTATTTTATTTAAATGTATTTGCTTGCTGAGCAGAGTTATTTTGTCTGTAAATGTGAGCTTTCAGAGCGCTGTGATAAGTTGAATTAAAAATAATAAAAAAATAATAATGTGTTTTTATCTCATGATAACTGATTGTAATCTGTACAGTCAAACCTATGTATTGAAGAATAACATTTATAAATGGTTACCAACTGAAAAACATCCTGCATGCATGTCATTTATTTGCTTCGGTCTTTCAGGTGAATGATATGAATAGCTGCTTATGTAGCATACAGTAACCTTACATTTTCATTGTCAGGTCATTTTTTACTTCTTTAATGTTACATGCCAAGCATAACATCTAGTACTACCTGAGGGAACTGCACACTAGCCTACTTGATTGTAACAGAGTCATTAATTGATTAGGTATAACCAGAATGTGGCACCATTTACCTTTACTTACAGATAATTTGTCAATCAAATTGTAAGGCAACATTGTAACTAAACGAAGTGAGATATTGCATACATATTTGGGAAGGAGAAGGTTACACTGCTGTTTACATAGCTAGGGAGTGAGAAGGTTACACTGCTGGTTACATTGCTAGAAATAACAGACGCATAGTAGAAGCTGAGACAAAATAACACCAAAAACATTTGGCCTATATCATGCAAATGGAATTATACAATCTTCAATCATCAGCAGAAAAATTTGCATTCAGCATTTATGTCTGACAATTTCCTTAGAATTCAACACCCATATTGCTATCAATTTCCCAATTTATACAGGAGTGTGTATGAAAAGAAAAGCATTATTTTAAGAGTACCTATAGAAACTTTTTCTCTCAGTGTCCAGAGTTGATCTTTTGAGGAATGTCGTTTTACTCCTTTTTCTTTTTGTGTGTGAGGAGGTGTACAAAGCCAGGTACATAGATCATGACCACCTGGGGCACGATGGTAAACTTGATAAAGAAGAGGAAGTAGAAGAGGGGCTGTGGTTGGATTGGTAGAGGCAGTCGATGGACATGGTAGAGAGCCATGGAGCAGAGGGCCAGACACAGGGCACGTGGAGCCCAGGGGAGAGTGTACCCACCTGGCTTCCAGTACTGGGCCAGCCCCAGGCCCAGGATAGCACCACAGTCCCGGGTGAGTGAGGAGAAGGGGGCTGTGTCCAGCCGAATCCACTCTGAATGGGAGCACCACTTCTTAGCCAATGCAATGGACCTTGGAAATGGAAAATGTTAGAAATTCTATTAAATGCAATTAGAGCTATACAGTGAGGGAAAAAAGTATTTGATCCCCTGCTGATTTTGTACGTTTGCCAACTGACAAAGACATGATCAGTCTATAATTTTAATGGTAGGTTTATTTGAACAGTGAGAGACAGAATAACAACAAAAAAATCCAGAAAAACGCATGTTAAAAAAGTTCTAAATTGATTTGCATTTTAATGATGGAAATAGGTATTTGACCCCTCTGCAAAACATGACTTAGTACTTGGTGGCAAAACCCTTGTTGGCAATCACAGAGGTCAGACGTTTCTTGTAGTTGGCCACCAGGTTTGCACACATCTCAGGAGGGATTTTGTCCCACTCCTCTTTGCAGATCTTCTCCAAGTCATTAAGGTTTCGAGCCTGACGTTTGGCAACTCGAACCTTCAGCTCCCTCCACAGATTTTCTATGGGATTAAGGTCTGGAGACTGGCTAGGCCACTCCAGGACCTTAATGTGCTCTTCTTGAGCCACTCCTTTGTTGCCTTGGCTGTGTGTTTTGGGTCATTGTCATGCTGGAATACCCATCCACGACCCATTTTCAATGCCCTGGCTGAGGGAAGGAGGTTCTCATCCAAGATTTGACGGTACATGGCCCCGTCCATCGTCCCTTTGATGCGGTGAAGTTGTCCTGTCCCCTTAGCAGAAAAACACCCCCAAAGCATAATGTTTCCACCTCCATGTTTGACGGTGGGGATGGTGTTCTTGGGGTCATAGGCAGCATTCCTCCTCCTCCAAACACGGCGAGTTGAGTTGATGCCAAAAAGCTTGATTTTGGTCTCATCTGACCACAACACTTTCACCCAGTTCTCCTCTGTATCATTCAGATGTTCATTGGCAAACTTCAGACGGGCCTGTATATGTGCTTTCTTGAGCAGGGGGACCTTGTGGGCGCTGCAGGATTTCAGTCCTTCACGGCGTAGTGTGTTACCAATTGTTTTCTTGGTGACTATGGTCCCAGCTGCCTTGAGATCATTGACAAGATCCTCCCGTGTAGTTCTGGGCTGATTCCTCACCGTTCTCATGATCATCGCAACTCCACGAGGTGAGATCTTGCATGGAGCCCCAGGCCGAGGGAGATTGACAGTGTTTTGTGTTTCTTCCATTTGCGAATAATCGCACCAACTGTTGTCACCTACTCACCAAGCTGCTTGGCGATGGTCTTGTAGCCCATTCCAGCCTTGTGTAGGTCTACAATCTTGTCCCTGACATCCTTAGAGCTCTTTGGTCTTGGCCATGGTGGAGAGTTTGGAATCTGATTGATTGATTGCTTCTGTGGACAGGTGTCTTTTATACAGGTAACAAACTGAGATTAGGAGCACTCCCTTTAAGAGTGTGTTCCTAATCTCAGCTCGTTACCTGTATAAAAGACACCTGGGAGCCAGAAATCTTTCTGATTGCGAGGGGGTCAAATACTTATTTCCCTCATTAAAATGCAAATCAATTTATAACATTTTTGACATGCGTTTTTCTGGATTTTTTTGTTTTTATTCCGTCTCTCACTGTTCAAATAAACCTACCATAAAAATGATAGACTGATCATTTCTTTGTCAGTGGGCAAACGTACAAAATCAGCAGGGGATCAAATACTTTTTTCCCTCACTGTAGATGTTATGAGGCAAGCTGCTTCTAAAATAGATGTAATCACATTCCCTATTTTCTTTATGATATGTGAAAACATTGGGTAGACTAGACTCACCAGGACAGGTCGAAGCCCAGCCGTGTCAGTCCTGAGTGGATTAGGAAAGCACTGAGGAGTAGCCCAAAGCTGGAACTCACAAAAAACACCAGAGGGCGACCTTCTGGAACCTGACGGCTCAGAACTACCCCAAGAATGAAGCCTGAAGAAAAGAGATAGGGACACTCACTTCAGAACGAAGACTATGTTCTAGAATTCTAGAATATTCTAACCCAAAACCTTGTCAACCTTAGAATAAGTTAGATACAGTATTCTACAGTAGGTTATACACATCTCTGAGTCTCCCGAGTGGCGCAGTGGTCTAAGGCACTGCATCGCAGTGCTAGCTGTGCCACTAGAGATCCTGGTTCGAATCCAGGCTCTGTCGTAGCCGGCCGCGACCGGGAGACCCATGGGGCGGCGCACAATTGGCCCAGCGTCGTCCAGGGTAGGGGAGGGAATGGCCGGCAGGGGATGTAGCTCAGTTGGTAGAGCATGGCGTTTGCAACGCCAGGGTTGTGGGTTCGATAAAAAATAAATAATGTATGTGCTAACTGTAAGTCGCTCTGGATAAGAGCGTCTGCTAAATGACTAAAATGTAAATGTAAGTACAGTATTGTACATGCATAACTCCCACTACAAAGAACAAATGATTACATCCTCCTGAATAAAGTTGCACAAGACAGTACAGGTACTTTCTGACCTGTCAAAGAGCCAGCTATGACCTGATGGGGGAAGTGTGCCAGGATGAAGATACGAGAGAGGCCAACTGCCACTAACCCCAGCAGATACAGCAAGTACGGAACCGCTGATAGCAACACGCTGAAATAGATGCAAGAAGGGACAATGAAAACGGTTATTTATTAACCATGTCAAACATGCTCACACAGATTTTACAATATAGATTGCCTGACGGTCAATAAACAATGATTGCGTTAAAATAAAAATCTCATATTAGACTGACAGTCTAAATTTAGCAGGGACACATAGGGTATGCAGAAGTTGTTTATGTGATATTAATTTATTGTTTAAATTTAGTACGGAATGAAATGGTCAGACCTGCGCGTGTAGGAGTAGAGAAGAGAACCCAGGGATGAGGCCATCACCCACCACACTGCTGCTGTTACCATTGCATGACCAGATGGACTGCCTGAGAGATGGAGAGGAATAACATTACTGTTCAAATAGGGTGATATTATGGTGGGATTACATTATTACCCATGGTTGTAAGGTCACACAGTCAGTTTGTCTGGTCAAGTAAATTATGTGCACAATATTTGGATGCTTTGTTGCTGTATGAGAATTACTAGCTTTTGGAATATTGTATTACATCTCACTAACCTGGACCTGTTTCACAAGTTGAAGCAAACTGGTGGAGTTTGGGAGGGTTTTTGTCAAATAAATGGGATTCTCCAACCCACCAGAATGGCCTCTCCCCAAAGAGCATCCTGCGTTGGAACGAAAATTCTAACGTCAAAATGTACACCACAAAAAGTCAAAATATGTTTGCCTTTATACTTACATCCTCCAACTCTTTAAGGTTCCGACGTTTGTTTTACCGTCGGACCAATAATAGAAAAGGACATGCCACGAATCCAAACGTGTTGCATAAAATATCAGAGATGTATGCGTTATATGCTCACCATAAATAAATGTTGATGCGTTAAAAAATGTAAATGAAACATATGATTTGTAAACGAATGACTTTAGATCAGAATAGTGGGTTTTCTTAAAGTTTATCAAGCATTCAGCGGACATTGCAGCTATAGGGCCGAGACTTCCGGTAAGTTAATTGAACGTTTTTAAAGCATAATGGACCAAATAAACGTTCTCTTACCATTTGAACACTAGATTAAGCCACTCTGAAATAGCAGCCACCCAGACAACTGCAAATCCAGTCCGTCGGTTGAGAAAGTAAGTCATGGGGAACACGAGTAGGAAGGCAGCTTTGGGATCCCCAATGTGAGTGGCAATCAACCAAAGTTTGTCTTGGCTCTTCGTTCTTTGCTGAAGTGCTTCAGCCATCCAAATACCTTGGGTGTGTATGGCCTCCATCATTAAAGTGAATACACAATATCAAGGATCCAAATAAGAGGATGATATTGTGAGGATATTCTGATTGATGGCGTGATAGTCAGGACGGAAATATTTTGCAGCAGAAGCATTTCTGAATCCTGACAACAGGGGGAGGGATGGGACAAACTTTGCAGGTGCATGTTAATGTTCTGATGGTAGTCATCGAACTGTTCTGCATGGAACTGTTCCATCAGTATCAGTCAATGCCTCCCTATCAGAGAGAGAGTGCAACTCCTTTTTTCATCCAGGGAGGAAACCCTATAATATAGTATTCTTGGTAAAAATCTTAATGTAATGCTAAAATACTAGCTACTAGCTAGCTACAGAACTGTGGAATTAATGAAAATCATGAGATGGGACGTAGCTACGTGATTTGACACGCCCCGAAGTCGTGCAAGTGACGAGATCACGTACTAATTTTACGTAAGACTTGCGCTCCGGTTTTCTGGCGGAGAAGATGGCGGCTCCTGGACCGGGGGAGTATTTTAGCGTCGGGAGCCATGTCTCTTGTCTCACCTGCTTGGGCCAGCGTCTGCAAGGAGAGGTGGTGGCCTTCGATTACCAGTCCAAGATGTTGACTTTGAGTATCCTTTCTCAATTTTAGGATGCCATTGAATCATTGGCCTGTTTGCCTGCAAGGGCATGTGTCAAATAGTGATCCGCGCAGGCGTAATTAATAGTACAGTAGCTAGCCGAATTGCTTAGCTAGCTTTGTCCCCGTGAAAGATTTTGATACAATTCATTAAGATTGTCTGAGTCGTACGCTCCTTCATCTGTATTACATTTGGTTAATGTTGATGGATTTTTGCTCTGAGTTCTTAGTTATTTTTACATGTGTTGTTGTGATTCAACGTAGAATTGCTGGTCCTCGACTAGGATCACTATTTGGCAGAATCCTGTATGGCATGGCATCATGGCAGATTCACTGTTAATGGTATAATTGATATTGGCTAGCGTGACAGTCTTGCTAGATAGTTAACTTAACTAGTCAACTGACCATCACAGAGGCTTTTTTAAACAGACCACCTGACTGATTGCATACATATCAATAATAAATGACAACACTGAATTTCATTGTACCTCAATGCTAACTAGCAGCTAGATAGCTAACGTTAGCTAGCTAGCTTTAGATAGCCAGCATATTACGGGACCATTTGACGCTGTCTTTATGTTTGATATTCGTAAGTGTCACTCATGAAATCTAACTCACGGCATGATTGATTTGTCAAAGTCAGTGACGTTAAGTATTCTGACAGAAACGGCATAACGCTAGCTACAAGCTAATAGTATTGCCCGACTATGGCTTTTCAATACACCTTGGCCCAAGTAGCTAGCTGAAAAAGCTATGGATGTTTCTCTCCGCAATCCACACTCCTGAGGGTGGGCGTGGGACCACCTTGCACTGGCTCCAATGGCTGGTTGTCACATGAGTGCTTCTATTGCTAGCCATTCAACTATCTTTTTTTTCTGCTAGCTATACCAGTCCACTGAGACTGGAGCTGTAATTTAGCATCCACGGAGCATTTTAATTGAATAGGAGAGAACCGGTTGGTGTCAAATAATGGCAGTGGCAGACAGTAAAGATCCCACTAGGAACAAAGCAAGTAAAAATGTAACCACAGTTGCAATTCATTTCTGTAGTATGTGATTTAATGTTTTGTAGTTGAATAGAATAGCATGCGTTTTGTTTAGATGGCGTGATTGAAGTGACCAGTCCGCAGTGCTGATGAGGGATGTCCAGCATCTTGCCATGTTTCCTGGCAATTTTTTACAAGCTATCCCAGAGGTGATAGTTATACCTTCAGGAGAATGTGTATGTTTTCAGCATTTAGGCCTAGATGTTTAATACTAAGCTAGGGCCTATGTTGTGGAAGGACACACTGTCTCTGCATTTAGGGCCTTGTGTTGTGCATTATTTTATTGTTCCATTCATGCCTCAACCTTCTTTAGGATGCTTGCTGTCATTCATTGCCATGCTACAACCTGTGTATGTTGACCCAGGCTACTACAGGTGGCAGAATTGCCCTTGGTTGTCATTCCAGCTGACTGTGCCAGTACTGCCACTGACTGATAGGCCTGCCCCAACCTTAACTCGGTGTCTTACTGAAGCCGCTAGTGGAGTGCCATACGTCTGGCAAGTGAGACTTCCTCAGTCTACCACTCTATTACAGTGAGCTATGGTGTTGAAGTTGTCTGATATATTTTACATTTTGATAGGGAGAATAGACCATCATATTTCAATGTTGACGATTCACACATTCTAACGCTGCTGATGGTGATGTCATATTTGCTCAGTCAAATACCTGTAGAGGAGTAGAAGGCTCTCAACCAACGTGAGATGAGGTACAACCAAAAAATTATATGAGCATTTGGAAGGAATAGGTGTGACTCATGTGCGAGACATACCTCTTCCTTCCAAATGCTCAGTCATGCATTTTACATTTACATTTTAGTCATTTAGCAGACGCTCTTACCCAGAGCAACTTAGTTAGTGCATTCATCTTAAGATAGCTAGGTGAGACAACCACATACCACAGTCACAGTAAGTACAAGAGCTAGTAAGAAAAATAATGTAAAGTGAGAGTGTTAGTTCCAGAAATGTTTTATTTTATTTTTATGCACACCTATTTTGCTCAAAGCAATGAACTTAAAATGCCATGACATCTGTATGCACCTGCCCATTATTTGAAGTACGGCAATTAAATCAGTCTAATAATTTATACTTGCTCAGGTAATTTTATAGCAGCGTGTGCTTATAGGCTGTATGCAGTCTGGACCATTGGTATTGTAGGATGTTTTTGTATATACCTAGAATGTGAACTCTATATTTATTCATGTCTTGAGATTATTTTAATGTCACTGATGCTCTAGTCTTGTACACCAACTGCCATGTGTGCATGTGTTACTACCTTTACAGTTTGTTTACCTTGACTTGAGTTCCTCCCAGAATGTGCTCCCTCCAGCGGAAAGCCAAACCTCAACGACGTCATCCTGATCAATTTAGCCTATGTTTCTGAAGTTGATATAATAAATGACCGGACTGAAGCTCTTCCTCCTCTAGCATCACTGAATGTTAGCAAGGTAGGCCCTCATCTGCTGTCATACTGTAGATCCCTCAAATTCAGCCAGTTCCACTGCTTTTTTACATTCTTCCCCCACTAATCAGGGACTGATTTAGACCTGGGACACAAGATTGGTGCTATTCATTATCAGATAGAACATCCCATGTTTTGGGTCAAGGTTGTCAATTGTGTTTTCAGTTGTTAGCGAGAGTTGCGTTTCACGCCTATTCCCTTCAAATGCTCTTATAGTTTGTGGTTGCACCTCGACTCACGTTGGTTGAGTGCCTTCTACTCCAGATCCCCTCCTAACTTTCTCCTCCCTGTCATCTTCCTCCCAGCTTGCCAATCGGGCACGGTCAGAGAAGGAGGACAAGCTGTCCCAAGCCTATGCAATCAGTGCTGGGGTTTCTGCGGAGGGCCAGCTGCTATTCCAGACTATTCACAAAACGTAAGTGCCTTTTTTCAATTTAGATTCAATAAACTTGATGAATTCCTGAGGGGCAGAGAATCGGTGGGTGGAATAGGATACAGGTAATAATTACTGGGTAACTAATATGGGCAGGTGATTTGAGGACAAAATTGAAGTAGTAGCAACAAAAAAAAACGGTATTGATCCATTTAACTCACAGGCCATGGAAATGGGCCTACTTAATCGCCTTTTTTCAGTCATACTGGCTAGATTTAGGCAGGTGACGTTTGAGGTCTTGACCTGATTTGGGCTCTTAAGCTTAGTTTAAATTGGTAAGAAGCGGGAACGACAATCCCATCTGACACCTCAGTTTTCCCCACACGGCAGACGTAGAATTTATACCGGTGCGGTTGGTCAACCATAAATAAAAACAATTATTACAATTTGAGATTTCATGCTTTATTTAGAAAATTGTAGAGTGGTTTAAATAGACTTGACTCCTCATCTCAAGGTCAGGGACTGTTTGACCAATTAATTGTTTCCAGACGTTAATCTAATGATGTGTACTGTGTTCTGCAGCATCAAAGACTGTAAATGGCAGGAGAAGAACATACTGGTCATGGACGATGTTGTAATTTCGCCGCCATACCAGGCTGAGAACTGCAAAGGCAAAGAGGGAAGCGCTTTAAGTCATGTACGCAAAATAGTGAGTATCGCCTACCTACTACTACTTCATCTGTCATTGTTGTGGAATTATGATACAGTTTACATGTCATTTGCCCTTTTATTTCTTACAAATAACTTTTGATACAATGGCATATAGAATTGGATCATGCATCAATTGTTCTTCCCCTGTCGTTCCTCTTTAGGTTGAGAAACATTTTAGAGACGTGGAAAGGCAGAAGTCCATGCAACGTTCACAAGCACAGCAAACACAGAAGGACACCACTTTATCTTCTTGAGTCGGTGTAGGGCAGTGTGGGTCCAGCCAGCCAGGGTAGGCAACACGGCGGGGGACAGGAAGGCTGCACGGCTGGCAGTCTGTCCCCACTGCCGGACAAGGTTGGCATTCCTAGCCCTCGGTGTCAGAGACCAGGAAGATACAGCGCTAAGGGGCCCTGGGTCCAGAAGATCAAACCATTTACGAAAAAGACAACAAAAAGAAGGAGGAAGAGAGTGAATCTTCAATTAGACTTTATAAAGATAATTTAAAACATGAAGCAACCATAGTTTCCTTTAACTAACTTCATCATCGTCTCCCTCACCCCCCCCCCCCCCCCCCCCCCCCCCATCCATTAATTCATCATCGTCCCCCCTATCCACCCACCTCCTCAGTTTCATTTCTTCAAAAAGAGAAAATAGAGCAGTCAGAAAGGCTTGTTAGCTTTATTTTCGGTCATTTTCTTTTTGCTGTATCCATGTTCTACAAGTGTCTGTTTTTTCTGTATTTTAAACAAAATGTGACTTGAAATGCCACACTTTAAAAATACATTTTCTAAAATAAAAGTAACAAAAATTCTGACTAATACTGTAATTTCAATCGCTTGTTGCGAGGCAAGGAAACAAAACTTAGAAAGATTCAGATGGCAAATTATTGATTTCCTGTTGGTAGGACTTTAATTTTTTGCAATGACTTGTGGTATATGGAACATTGTAGAATATCAC
This sequence comes from Coregonus lavaretus, assembly GCF_964263955.1. Taxonomy (NCBI): domain Eukaryota; kingdom Metazoa; phylum Chordata; class Actinopteri; order Salmoniformes; family Salmonidae; genus Coregonus; species Coregonus lavaretus. Next base: position 29,209,827 of record NC_140012.1, on the reverse strand, counting down.
AAATTGTCTCTGCAAAAGAATGGTCACTCAATAGTGCAGTAAGCCTTGTGAAACCAGACTGACCACTGTGCTCATGTTTTGTTTCACATGGAGTGAAACAGAATATGAGCTATCACGAGATCGGTCTGGTTTCACAAGGCTGCAGTAGGCTACCGTTTAATCATGACTGTATTCAATGTGCATGGTCATACCTGGCAAGCCACCCATTATACACCAACTTAAACATGTTAGTGGTATTGGTGTCATACAAGTAAAATTATCTATCACATAAGTTGTTTAATCATTCCCATTTGCTATAATTTGACAACACTGCAATTAGAATTTCTCAGGTTATTTTCTCTATTTTGGAATAGATTTGATTACAGAGAACTGTCTTCTCAGAATCCCTTGATTACCTGGACATTCAATGAATTATTCAAATGAGTAAAGGATTATTGTTTCTCTCAGGCTGCCCGGTACTCAAATGTAACATGCTGCTGTGCTTGCTGCTTCAAAGAACTCCGGACAGATGATTAACAAAATGAGTGAAGAGAGGCCAAGTTGTCATTCCAAAGGACTGTAATTTACAGGTAATTTTGGTGTCTGTGATGGTAAAGTAGGAAGTGAGAATCTGCAGGTAATGTAATTACATTCCACTGGGTAACTGCTAGTCTAATCTGAAGTCTAATAGTGGAGAAGACCGATTCACGGACTGCTGGAGTTACGATTGGACTAGGGTACGTGTATGTTTTTATTGTTTTTATTTAACCAGGAAGTCCCATTGAGGTAAGAAGAACTCTTTATATTGTATATTTTGATTACAGAAATGTTAATACATAGGTTTACAGGACTAAGTACTTGATAATGAATCTATATACATATTTTTTTTGTTGGTAAATTACCTTTGGACAAAAGTGCAAATCTCATCAATGTTCTGGAAGTCATGGTTTTATATTGTGGAAAACATTGCTATTTTGGGGATCCACCCAAAATTGACCATATCTGACATTGGATGTTTAATGTTCCGTTTAATCTAATCAGGAATGTTCAATGTTCACCAACTGAACTGTACACATGACCACCCCCCCCCCCCCCCCCCCATAACAGCTACAGAGTGTGTATTTTTCCCATTAGAAAACAGAATCAACAGCATCTTAGACCAACATCTTGGGGGATCCAGTTTGGGAATAGCACTTGCAAACAGTGACTGATACATCCTCCAGATTCATAAATGAGACCTCTACATTACATTTACGTCATTTAGCAGACGCTCTTATCCAGAGCGACTTACAAATTGGTGCATTCACCTTATAGCCAGTGGGATAACCACTTTACAATGTATAAAAAAATAAATTTGGTGGGGTAGAAGCATTACTTTATCCTATCCCAGGTATTCCTTAAAGAGGTGGGGTTTCAAATGTCTCCGGAAGGTGGTGAGTGACTCCGCTGTCCTGGCGTCGTGAGAAAGCTTGTTCCACCATTGGGGTGCCAGAGCAGCGAACAGTTTTGACTGGGCTGAGCGGGAACTGTGCTTCCGCAGAGGTAGGGGAGCCAGCAGGCCAGAGGTGGATGAACGCAATGCCCTCGTTTGGGTGTAGGGACTGATCAGAGCCTGAAGGTACGGAGGTGCCGTTCTACTCACAGCTCCGTAGGCAAGCACCATGGTCTTGTAGCAGATGCAAGCTTCAACTGGAAGCCAGTGGAGTGTGCGGAGGAGCGGGGTGACGTGAGAGAACTTGGGAAGGTTGAACACCAGACGGGCTGCGGCATTCTGGATGAGTTGTAGGGGTTTAATGGCACAGGCAGGGAGCCCAGCCAACAGCGAATTGCAGTAATCCAGACGGGAGATGACAAGTGCCTGGATTGGGACCTGTGCCGCTTCCTGTGTAAGGCAGGGTCGTACTCTCCGAATGTTGTAGAGCATGAACCTACAGGATCGGGTCACCGCCTTGATGTTAGCGGAGAACGACAGGGTGTTGTCCAGGGTCACGCCAAGGCTCTTCGCACTCTGGGAGGAGGACACAACGGAGTTGTCAACCGTGATGGCGAGATCATGGAACGGGCAGTCCTTCCCCGGGAGGAAGAGCAGCTCCGTCTTGCCAAGACACAGCGTATCCATTATGCTAGACCTGGGCGACATAATCACTATGTCCGGCGACATCAAGATGGTTAGTGCTATCCAGAAACCTTGGGATGTCCCTACCCTAACCTAATCCTAACATTAACCCTTACCCAGTGATGTGTACTTAAGTAAAAAATACTTGAAAGTACTTTTACAGATGCTCTTATCCAGAGTGACTTACAGGAGCAATTAGGGTTAAGTGTCTTGCTTAAGGGCACATCGACAGATTTTTCACCTAGTCGGCTCAGGGATTAGAACCAGCGACCTTTCAGTTACTGGCACAACGCTCTTACCCACTAAGCTACCTGCCGCGCTAAAGTACTACTTAAGTAGTTTTTTTTGGTATCTGTACTTTACTTGCCTATTTATATTTTTGACAACTTTATATTTTACTTCACTACATTCCTAAAGAAAATTATATACTTTTTACTCCATACATTTTCCCTGACACCCAAAAGTACTTGTTACATTATGAATGCTTAGCAGGACAGGAAAATGGTCTAATTCACACACTTACCAAGAGAACATCCCTGGTCATCCCTACTGCCTCTGATCTGGCGGACTCACTAAAAACATGCTTCGTTTGTAAATTATGTCTGAGGGTTGGAGCATGCCCCTGGCTATCCATCTTTTTTTTTTTTTACAAGAAAATGGTGCCGTCTGGTTTACTTAAGGAATTTGAAATGATTTACACTTTTACTTTTGATACTTAAGTATATATAAAACCAAATGCTTTTAGACTTTTACTCAAGTAGGATTTTTCTGGGTGACTTTCTCTTTCACTTCAGTCATTTTCTATTTAGGTATCTTGACTTTTACTCAAGTATGAAAATTGGGTACTTTTTCCACCACTGCCCTTAACCCTTACCTTAATGTCAGTTGGGACATCAAGGATCCGTTTAGACTTTTCAGTTTCAAAATGTCCCCACCGATGCCTGTGCTATGAAGCCTCAGACCTGGTGGAGTGTATGTCTCATGCCTTCACCCACATCCCTCACGGTGTGGCTCCTGGACCTGAGTAATAAAAAGCTGACTGAGCTACGGAGTGACTCCTTCACTGGGATCTGGTCGCTACGCATCCTCATGATCTCATAGAATGATCTGCAGGCTCTGCAGCCAAGAAAATGCTCATCCACAGGCTGCTCTCCCAGTGACCAGTGATTTTAATACAGGAAACTGAATCAGTTTCAACTAATTTCTACCAGCATGTCACGTGTGCAACTAGAGGTGAAGAAACTCTAGATCACCTTTACTCCACACACAGAAATGCATACAAAGCTCCCTTGCCCTCCATTTGGCAAATCTGACCATAACAGGACTGTTTTGCTAACGCATACTGGAATATGCTCTGGGATTCATCCGATGGCATTGAGCTTACCACATCAGTCACCGGCTTCATTAAGTGCATCGAAGACATCGTCCCCACAGTGGCCATACGTACATACAGTGGGGAGAACAAGTATTTGATACACTGCCGATTTTGCAGGTTTTCCTACTTACAAAGCATGTAGAGGTCTGTCATTTTTATCATAGGTACACTTCAACTGTGAGAGACGGAATCTACAACAAAAATCAAGAAAATCACATTGTATGATTTTTAAGTAATTCATTTGCATTTTATTGCATGACTTAAGTATTTGATACATCAGAAAAGCAGAACTTAATATTTGGTACAGAAACCTTTGTTTGCAATTACAGAGATCATACGTTTCCTGTAGGTCTTGACCAGGTTTGCACACACTGCAGCAGGGATTTTGGCCCACTCCTCCATACAGACCTTCTCCAGATCCTTCAGGTTTCGGGGCTGTCGCTGGGCAATACGGACATTCAGCTCCCTCCAAAGATTTTCTATTGGGTTCAGGTCTGGAGACTGGCTAGGCCACTCCAGGACCTTGAGATGCTTCTTACGGAGACACTCCTTAGTTGCCCTGGCTGAGTTTTCGGGTCGTTGTCATGCTGGAAGACCCAGCCACGACCCATCTTCAATGTTCTTACTGAGGGAAGGAGGTTGTTGGCCAAGATCTCGCGATACATGGCCCCATCCATCCTCCCCTCAATACGGTGCAGTCGTCCTGTCCCCTTAGCAGAAAAGCATCCCCAAAGAAAAGAATGATGTTTCCACCTCCATGCTTCACGGTTGGGATGGTGTTCTTGGGGTTGTACTCATCCTTCTTCTTCCTCCAAACACGGCGAGTGAAGTTTAGACCAAAAAGCTCTATTTTTGTCTCATCAGACCACATGACCTTCTCCCATTCCTCCTCTGGATCATCCAGATGGTCATTGGCAAACTTCAGACGGGCCTGGACATGCACTGGCTTGAGCAGGGGGACCTTGCGTGCGCTGCAGGATTTTAAATCCATGACGGCGTAGTGTATTACTAATGGTTTTCTTTGAAACTGTGGTCCCAGCTCTCTTCAGGTCATTGACCAGGTCCTGCCGTGTAGTTCTGGGCTGATCCCTCACCTTCCTCATGATCATTGATGCCCCACGAGGTGAGATCTTGCATGGAGCCCCAGACCAAGGGTGATTGACCGTCATCTTGAACTTCTTCCATTTTCTAATAATTGCGCCAACAGTTGTTGCCTTCTCACCAAGCTGCTTGCCTATTGTCCTGTAGCCCATCCCAGCCTTGTGCAGGTCTACAATTTTATCCCTGATGTCCTTACACAGCTCTCTGGGCTTGGCCATTGTGGAGAGGTTGGAGTCTGTTTGATTGAGTATGTGGACAGGTGTCTTTTATACAGGTAACGAGTTCAAACAGGTGCAGTTAATACAGGTAATGAGTGGAGAATAGGAGGGATTCTTAAAGAAAAACTAACAGGTCTGTGAGAGCCGGAATTCTTACTGGTTGGTAGGTGATCAAATACTTATGTCATGCAATAAAATGCAAATTAATTACTTAAAAATCATACAATGGTATTTTCTGGATTTTTGTTGTAGATTCCGTCTCTCACAGTTGAAGTGTACCTATGATAAAAATTACAGACCTCTACATGCTTTGTAAGTAGGAAAACCTGCAAAATCGGCAGTGTATCAAATACTTGTTCTCCGCACTGTACATATCCCAACCAGAAGCCATGGATTATGGGCAACATCCACACATAGCAAAAGGCTAGAGCTGCCGCTTTCAAGGAGTGGGACACTAATCCGGGACACTAATCCAGATGCTTATAATTAAATAAAGGACTAAGATTGAATCCTACTACACCGGCTCTGACGCCCGTCAGATGTGGCAGGGCTTGCAAACTATCACGGATTACAAAAGGAAAACGAGCCGCAAGCTGCACAGTGACGTGAGCCTACCAGACAAGCTAAATGCCTTCTATGCTCGCATCGAGGCAAGCAATACTGAATAATGCTAGAGAGCACCAGCTGTTCCGGATGACTGTGTGATCACGTTCTCCATAGCCGATGTGAGTAAGACCTTTAAACAAGTTAACATTCACAAGGCCGCAGGGCCAGACGGATTACCAGGACGTGCACTATGAGCATGCACTGACCTGCTGGCAAGTGTCTTCACTGACATTTTCAACCTCTCCCTGACAAAGTCTATAATACCTACATGTTTCAAGCAGACCACCATAGTCCCTATGCCCAAGAACGCCAAGGTAACCTGTCTAAATGACTACCACCACGTAGCACTCACATCTGTGGCCATGAAATGCTTTGAAAGGCTGGTTATGGCTCACAACACCATCATCCCAGACACCCTGGACCCACTACAATTCGTATACCGCCCCAACAGATCCACTGATGATGCAATCTCTATTGCACTCCACACTGCCCATTCCCACCTGGACAAGAGGAACACCTATGTGAGAATGCTGTTCATTGACTACAGCTCAGCGTTCAACACCATAGTGCCCTCCAAGCACATCACTAAGCTAAGGACCCTGGGACTGAACACCTCCCTCTGCAACTGGATCCTGGACTTCCTGACGGGCCGCCCCCAGGTGGTAAGGGTAGGCAACAACACACCCACCATGCTGACCCTCAACTCGGGGACCCCTCGGGTGCGTGCTTAGTCCCCTCCTGTATTTCCTGTTCACCCACGACTGCGTGGCCGCACACGACTCCAACACCATCATGTTTGCCAATGACACGGTGTTGGTAGGCCTGATCACCAACGACAATGAGACAGCAGCCTATAGGGCGGAGGTCAGAGACCTGGCAGTGTGGTGCCAGAACAACAACCTCTCCCTCAACGTCAGTAAGACAAACGAGCTGATCGTGGATTACAGGAAACGGAGGGCCGAACATGCCCCCATTCACATCGACAGGGCTGTAGTGGAGCGGGTCTTGAGCTTCAAGTTCCTCGGTGTCCACATCATTAAGGATCTATCATGGTCCACACACACCAACAGTCATGAAAAGGTTTGGCAGATCCTCAAAAAGTTATACAGCTGCACCATTGAGAGCATCTTGACTGGTTGCATCACAGCTTAAGCTCCCTGCCATCCAGGACCTCTATACCAGGCGGTGTCAGAAGGCCCTAAAAATTGTCAGACTCCAGCCACCCAAGTCAGACTGTTCCATCTGCTACTGCACGGCAGCTTCTACCCCCAAGCCTTAAGACTGCTAAATAGTTCGTTAAATATACTGAACTAAAATATAAACGCAATATGTAAAGTGTTGGTCCCATGTTTCATGAGCTGAAATAAAAGATCCCAGAAATGTTCCATACACACAAAAATATTATTTCTCTCAAATGTTGTGCACAAATTTGTTTACATCCCTGTTAGTGAGTATTTTTACTTTGCCAAGATAATCCATCCGCCTGACAGGTGTGGCATATCAAGAAGCTGATTAAATAGCATGATCATTACACAGGTGCACCTTGTGCAGGGGACAATAAAAGGCCACTGACTGCAGTTTGGCGTCGTAACCGACTTCAGTGGGCAAATGCTCACCTTAGATGGCCCTTGCACGCTGGAGAAGTGTGCTCTTCACGGATGAATCTGTACCGGGTAGACTGAGCGTATGGCGTCGTGTGGGCGAGTGCTTTGCTGATGTCAACGTTGTGAACAGTGTGCCCCATGGTGGCGGTTGGGGTTATGGTATGGGCAGGCATAAGCTTCCGACAATTGCACAATTGCATTTTATTGATGGCAATTTGAATGCACAGAGATACCGTGACGAGATCCTAAGGCCCATTGTCATCAATCCGCCACCATCACCTTATGTTTCAGCATGTTAAAGCAGGGCCCCATATCACAAGGATCTGTACACAATTCCTGGAAGCTGAAAATGTCCCAGTTCTTCCATGGCCTGCATGCTCACCAGACAAGTCACCCATTGAGCATGTTTGGAATGCTCTGAATTGACGTGTATGACGGCGTGTTCCAGTTTCCGCCAATATCCAGCAACTTCGCACAGCCATTGAAGAGAAGTGGGACGATATTCCACAGGCCACGATCAACAGCCTGATGAACTATGTGAAGGAGATGTCATATTCTTTACCTTTTTGGATTATTTGTTACCATTTTATCACATTTTGTCTTAATTATTTTCACTTTGTCATATTGTTACCTTTTGAGGAATAATTTCTCTCATACAGCATATCATTAAGAAAATCTGTATTTTCCAGGCCCTGTCATCCCTTTCTTTCCTGGACAGGTTGTACCTGAGCTACAACCAGCTTCGGTGGCTCCTGCCTGACTTCTCCCACAGCCTGTCCTCTCTCCTGGAGCTCCGCCTGGACCAAAATAGCTGGGCGTTCTGGGCCTGGAGCAGTTTGAGAACCTCAGGAAGCTGCACCTCAGCCACAACCACCTCTGGATGATGGAGCTCAGGGCGCTGAGGGGCCTGTCCCGCCTACTCATACTCCAGGTTCATGTTTCATGTCATCTTGTTTGTCTTCAGTTCAGAATATATGTGCAATTTGATTGTGTTGTCCTGAAACAATAAAAAATGAAATATTGAAAAAAGATCTAACCTGCAGGGGAACCAGGCCTCTGTACTGAGAGAGGGTTTGCTGACCAGGCAGCAAGGTCTGGCGGTACTGCTATTAAGACTTGTTGCTATGAGTTAACGTGTATATTTTGGCCATTTAGCAAAATCTTTTATAATACATTTGAAGTCGGAAGTTTACATACACCTTAGCCAAATACATTTAAACTCTGTTTTTCACAATTCCTGACATTTAATCCTAGTAAAAATTCCCTGTCTTCGGTCAGTTAGGATCACCACTTTATTTTAAGAATGTGATATGTCAGAATAATAGTAGAGTGATTTATTTCAGCTTTTATTTATTTCATCACATTCCCAGTGGGTCAGAAGTTTACATACACTCAATTAGTATCTGGTAGCATTGCCTTTAAATTGTTTAACTTGGGTCAAATGTTTTGGGTAGCTTCCCCCAATAAGTTAGGTGAATTTTGGCCCATTTCTCCTGACAGAGCTGGTGTAACTGAGTCAGGTTTGTAGGCCTCCTTGCTCGCACACACTTTTTCAGTTCTGTCCACAAATGTTCTATATGATTGAGGTCAGGGCTTTGTGATGGCCACTCCAATACCTTGACTTTGTTGTCCTTAAGCCATTTTGCCACAACTTTGGAAGTATGCTTGGGGTCATTGTCCATTTGGAAGAACCATTTGCGACCAAGCTTTAACTTCCTGACTGATGTCTTGAGATGTTGCTTCAATATATCCACATAATTTTCCTTCCCCATGATGCCATCTATTTTGTGAAGTGCACCAGTCCCTCCTGCAGCAAAGCACCCCCACAGCATGATGCTGCCACCCCCGTGCTTCACGGTTGGGATGGTTTTCTTCGGCTTGCAAGCCACCCCCTTTTTCCTCCAAACATAACGATGGTCATTATGGCCAAACAGTTCTATTTTTGTTTCATCAGACCAGAGGACATTTCTCGAAAATGTACGATCTTTGTCCCTATGTGCAGTTGCAAACCGTAGTCTGGCTTTTTTATGGCCGTTTTGGAGCAGTGGCTTCTTCCTTGCTGAGCGGCCTTTCAGTTTATGTCGATATAGGACTCGTTTTACTGTGGATATAGATACTTTTGTACCTGTTTCCTCCAGCATCTTCACAAGGTCCTTTGCTGTTGTTCTGGGATTGATTTGCACTTTTCGCACCAAAGTACGTTCATCTGTAGGAGACAGAACACGTCTCCTTCCTGAGCGGTATGTCGGCTGCGTGGTCCCATGGTGTTTATACTTCCGTACTATTGTTTGTACAGATGAACGTGGTACCTTCAGGCGTTTGGAAATTGCTCCCAAGGATGAACCAGACTTGTGGAGGTCTACAATTTTATTTTCTGAGGTCTTGGCTGATTTCTTTTGATTTTCCCATGATGTCAAGCAAAGAGGCACTGAGTTTGAAGGTAGGCCTTGAAATACATCCACAGGTACACCTCCAATTGACTCAAATTATGTCAATAAGCCTATCAGAAGCTTCTAAAGCCATGACATTTTCTGGAATTTTCCAAGCTGTTTAAAGGCACAGTCAACTTAGTGTATGTAAACTTCTGAACCACTGGAATTGTGATACATTGAAATAATCTGTCTGTAAACAATTGTTGGAAAAATTACTTGTGTCATGCACAAAGTAGATGTCCTAATAAACTTGCCAAAACGATAGTTTGTTAACAAGACATTTGTGGAGTGGTTGAAAAACAAGTTTTAATGACTCCAACCTAAGTGTATGTAAACTTCCGACTTAAATTGTATATGCCATTAATCGTGTGTGCATACATTTTACATATGGGTGGTCCCAGGAATCGAACTCACTACTCAGGCGATACAAGCACCATGCTCTACCAACTGAGCTACAAAGGACCTTATACAGCTAAAAATATATATAATAATATAAAGGTAAACTTCACCGCTAGACACTATTTGGGGTGTTTTTCCAGTCTCCCTACATAATGAGTGATGAGATGGTGATTCAGACATAGTTATGCACTATAGCTGTATTTTTTTAGAAATTTCGCCCTGGGAGACTTCAGACAATGTTGTCATTGGTTGATTGAGCCTGCTGTCTGATCTAAAAATTAATGGTGTCATGTTTTGTAGCAATTATTGTGCACTTTGTTTCGCTGATTGCACAATCACGCTAACAGCAAGTAGATATGGTTGTCCTTGTTCCATAGAGCCATTGGATTTAACGATATACCTACAGTGGGGAAAAAAAGTATTTAGTCAGCCACCAATTGTGCAAGTTCTCCCACTTAAAAAGATGAGAGAGGCCTGTAATTTTCATCATAGGTACACGTCAACTATGACAGACAAAATGAGAAAAAAAATCCAGAAAATCACATTGTAGGATTTTTTATGAATTTATTTGCAAATTATGGTGGAAAATAAGTATTTGGTCAATAACAAAAGTTTCTCAATACTTTGTTATATACCCTTTGTTGGCAATGACACAGGTCAAACGTTTTCTGTAAGTCTTCACAAGGTTTTCACACACTGTTGCTGGTATTTTGGCCCATTCCTCCATGCAGATCTCCTCTAGAGCAGTGATGTTTTGGGGCTGTCGCTGGGCAACACGGACTTTCAACTCCCTCCAAAGATTTTCTATGGGGTTGAGATCTGGAGACTGGCTAGGCCACTCCAGGACCTTGAAATGCTTCTTACGAAGCCACTCCTTCGTTGCCCGGGCGGTGTGTTTGGGATCATTGTCATGCTGAAAGACCCAGCCACGTTTCATCTTCAATGCCCTTGCTGATGGAAGGAGGTTTTCACTCAAAATCTCACGATACATGGCCCCATTCATTCTTTCCTTTACACGGATCAGTCGTCCTGGTCCCTTTGCAGAAAAACAGCCCCAAAGCATGATGTTTCCACCCCCATGCTTCACAGTAGGTATGGTGTTCTTTGGATGCAACTCAGCATTCTTTGTCCTCCAAACACGACGAGTTGAGTTTTTACCAAAAAGTTCTATTTTGGTTTCATCTGACCATATGATATTCTCCCAATCCTCTTCTGGATCATCCAAATGCACTCTAGCAAACTTCAGACGGGCCTGGACATGTACTGGCTTAAGCAGGGGGACACGTCTGGCACTGCAGGATTTGAGTCCCTGGCGGCGTAGTGTGTTACTGATGGTAGGCTTTGTTACTTTGGTCCCAGCTCTCTGCATGTCATTTACTAGGTCCCCCCGTGTGGTTCTGGGATTTTTGTCACCGTTCTTGTGATCATTTTGACCCCACGGGGTGAGATCTTGCGTGGAGCCCCAGATCGAGGGAGATTATCAGTGGTCTTGTATGTCTTCCATTTCCTAATAATTGCTCCCACAGTTGATTTCTTCAAACCAAGCTGCTTACCTATTGCAGATTCAGTCTTTCCAGCCTGGTGCAGGTCTACAATTTTGTTTCTGGTGTCCTTTGACAGCTCTTTCGTCTTGGCCATAGTGGAGTTGGGAGTGTGACTGTTTGAGGTTGTGGACAGGTGTCTTTTATACTGATAACATGTTCAAACAGGTTCCATTAATACAGGTAACGAGTGGAGGACAGAGGAGCCTCTTAAAGAAGAAGTTACAGGTCTGTGAGAGCCAGAAATCTTGCTTGTTTGTAGGTGACCAAATACTTATTTTCCACCATAATTTGCAAATAAATTCATTAAAAATCCTACAATGTGATTTTCTGGATTTTTTTTTTCTCAATTTGTCTGTCATAGTTGACGTGTACCTATGATGAAAATTACAGGCCTCTCTCATCTTTTTAAGTGGGAGAACTTGCACAATTGGTGGCTGACTAAATACTTTTTTTCCCCACTGTATCTGCCAGGACATTCCAGGATATCTAGGTTGACTCATTTTCCCTGGCTTTGTAAAGACTACATACAGCCTGATGGGAGCCGTACTGCCAAGTTCCCACCCTTGAAGGCAGGCTTTCATTCAAAATGGGGGCGGTACTAGTTTACAGGTTACAGGAGCTATGTTACCATGCACTCACTGTCTAGCCGAGATTGCTAAATAATTAGCTACAATGGCTGCTTCTGATGATTCCTCTTTCCAAGAAGAGCTGGACGACACATTTATTTTGTATGTTATTTTACAAGAAGAAATGTGAAAGGTCCCATAACAATCTCCCCTAGTATCAAAGTGACTCCGAACACCTCTGCACCACATGCAAGTATTCCCTTTGTATAACTATTTTTTTATAAGCGTTATTAGTATATTTTCCTTCTACAGTATATGTCAAACATTGCCATAACTGTTGTTGTATACTTCTGTGTAAACTCACCTCGGTCTCCAGAGCAAATAAACTTTGTCTTGAATACAAGCCATGTCTAGTTATTTGCTATATTGACAGACTATTCTGTTTTATTAAAACACGTTTACTTGCCAACAAATTAAAGTTTAAATTATAAACCAACTCCCTGCATCTTTTGTTTTAGCAGTAAGACTGAAGCTATATAGTTCATCCAAATACATTTCATGAATATCACAAAGAAGTTGAAGGGTTTGGGTTGTCATGGCTCTGGCTCTTTGTAGACAACCGTGTGGTCCTTTCTGCATTCCACAGCCAGGTGGACAAGCCTCTCATACACTTTCTTAACCACCCACTGCTTTGACCTCTTGCAGAAGATTTGTTTGTACTGGAAGTCTCCTGGGCTGGGGCGGCAGGTAGCCTAGCGGTTAAGAGCGTTGGGCCAGTAACTGAAAGGTCGCTGGTTTGAATCCCCGAGCCGGCAAGGCGGAAATATCTGCCGTTCTACCCTTGAAAGACCGTTAACCCCCAACAACAACTGCTCCCTGGGCGCCGATGACATGGATGTCTATTAAGGCAGCCTCTCTGATCCAGAGGGGTTGGGTTGAATGCATTAAGATGTGACTCTGATTAGGTATCCCCTTTCAAATATAGTGCCTTCAGAAACTATTCATAAAGCTTGACTTATTCCACATATTGTTGTTACAGCCTGAATTCAAAATGGATTACATTTTTTTTAACTCACCCATCTACACACACTACTCTATAATGACAAAGTGAAAACATGTTTTTAGACATTTTTGCAAATGTATTGAAAATTAAATACAGAAATATCTAATTGAAGTATTCACACCCCTGAGTCAGTACTTTGTAGAAGCACCTTTGGCAGCGATTACAGCTGTATGTCTTTCTGGGTAAGTCTCGAAGAGCTTTCCTCACCTGGATTGTGCAACATTTGCTCATTATTCTATTTAAAATTCTTCGATCTGTCAAATTGGTTGTTGATCATTGCTATACAGCCATTTTCAGGCCTTGCCATTTAGATTTTCAAGTATATTTAAATCAAAACTGTTACTCTGCCTCTCAGGAACATTCACTGTTTTCTTGGTAAGCATTGTAGATTTTGCCTTGTGTTTTAGGTTATTGTCCTGCTGAAAGGTGAATTAATTTCCCAGTTTGTGGTGGAAAGCAGACTGAACCAGGTTTTCATCTAGGATTTTGCTTGTGCTTAGCTCCATTCAGTTGATTTTTTTATCCTGAAAAACTCCCCAGTCCTTAACGATTACAAGCATATCCATAACATGCTGCAGCCACCACTGTGCTTGAAAATATGGAGTGGTACTCAGTAATGTATTGGATTGGATTTGCCCCAAACATAACAAACATATTCAGGACAAAAAGTTAATTTGCAGTATTACTTTAGTGCCTTGCTGCAAACAGGATGCATGTTTTGGATTTTTTAAAATTCTGTACAGGCTTCCTTCTTTTCACTCTGTCAATGAAGTTAGTATTGTGGAGTAGCTACAATGTTGTTGATCCATCCTCAGTTTTCTATCACAGCCATTCAACTCTAACTGTTTCAAAGTCAGCATTGGCCTCATGGTGAAATCCCTGAGCGGTTTCCTTCCTGTCTGGCAACCACGTTAGGAAGGACACCTGTATCTTTGTAGTGACTGGGTGTATTGATACACCATCCAAAGTGTAATTAATAACTTCACCATGCTTAAAGGGAGATTCAAGGTCTGCTTCTTTTATTTTTACCCATCTACCAATCGGTGCCCTTCCTTGCGAGGCATTGGAAAACCTACCTGGTCTTTGTGGTTGAATCTGTGTTTGAAATTCAATGCTCGACTGAGGAACCTTACAGATAATTGTATGTGTGGGGTACAGATATGAGGTAGTCATTGTTGCACACAGAGTAAGTCCATGCAACTTATTATGTGACTTGTTAAGCACATTTTTACTCCTGAACTTATTTTGGCTTGCCATAACAAAGGGGTTGAATACTTATTGACTCAAAGACATTTCAGCTTTTCATTTTTAATTAATTTGTAAAAGTTTTGAAAAAAACATAATTCCACTTTGACATTATGGGCTATTGTGTGTAGGTCATTGACAAAAAATCTAAACTTAATCCATTTTAAATTCCGTCTGTAACACAATGTGGAAAAAGTCAAGGGGTGTGAATACTTTCTGAAGGCGCTGTAATAGATTTTAGTACGATTTTAGAAGGTGACAGTTTCTGGTGCTGAGCTTGATGTTGATGGGATCGGACAGTCAAGTTAACCTCTGCGGTAGTTAGCTAGCTAGCGGTTAGCTAACCTAACCTAACGAAGCTAATGTTAGCTTGCAAAATTACAAATCACATTGCCAGATAGCAGCTGGCTAATTACATTGATATGATTTGGAATGTCTAGCCAGAGTATTATAAAAGCTAGCTAGCTAACTAGACTTTGTTTTACATATACAAATGTAGTTAGCTAGGTAACTTTAGCTACCTTACCTCAGCTTGTTCACTTTTCTGCTGCACTGATGTTGGCCTTCCTCTTTGACGTGAAGGGGAAAATCGATGGAATTGCATTCATTTAACGTTCGACGAAATGGCAACCCTGTCAGTTGAGACTTCAGTTCCGTTTTGAAATCCTCTGTCTGAAAGTGCTGGCTACAAACACATACATTTTGATATATCTCACATCAATTGCATACAGGTCCGCCACTTCCTGAAATTGCTATGAATTCTGGATATTGTGGTTTACTTTCAACCAGGAAATGTAGCTGGCCCGATCCACAAATGGATCAGCCAAAAGGCAAGGGTCCACTTTTTCCAAAAACTTCACTCCTACTGTCACAGACTCATCTTTATCCTGACCTTCTGTGCAAGCCTCTGGCTCTGAGTACTTCACCACACCTACCACCTCAGATATTTCACCCTCATTCACTTCCATTTCTCCTCCTGTCTTCAACTCACTTTGCTTACATTTCCTACCATTCTTCTTTACCAAACCTTCTCCCTTTTTCCTGCGATTGTTTTTTTCCCGACTCAAGCTTACAATCTTCCTCCCTCTCTCTCTTAGACCTCCTCTGCCTCCCTTTTGCCTTCCATTCCTCCTCCACCATCCAAGTATTCGTCTCCTTATCCCACAGCTGTCTGTTAGACATAGTTGTTCCTCTTGCTTCCTCTAGCTGGCCCGTTTCTACGGGTGAGATGCAGAAATGCTCATATTTGCGTGTAGTGAGGAAATTCTAAATTTTTATGACACATGTTAACATATTAATGGACAAATACAGTGAAATAGAGCCCCGGTGAAATGTCCCTTTAATGAAAATTAAAACAAAGTTTCAATTGCAAATAATATCCAAGTGATTGCTGGCCTGTTTTTAGGTATTGCTCCTGAGCCACAATAATATATCTCTGCAGTGCCTTAGACCACTGTGCCACTCGGGAGGCTGTATCACTTGCGCCACTACGGAGGCTGACTTTACTGGGGGTGCAGGATAACCAGCTGGAGCACCTAAAGTTAAATAGCTTCGTGAACCTACATACCCCAAGCACCCATCTGCAGCTGTCCCTCAACCCCTGGACCTGTGACTGCATCTTCACGAAGATTCTGCGTGTGAGTCACCTCCACGTGGACAACTATAAAAACGTCACCTGCCAGGGCCCGCCCCAGCTTGTTGGGCAGTCTGTGGCCTGGATGGACAGCCAGCTCTGTATGGCTGAGACAGCTACTGTCATGGTCACTATTACGGTCATGTTCACGGTGGTGGCTGCCATGGTTATGGCTGAACGTATTACTGCCCTCAGAATGGAGATCTGAGGGCAGTAAAATGGTAATCTGAAATGTTGTGGGAAAAGGAAGCACATGAGAATGATTCAACTTTATCACGTAACTCTGTTTTAATAATCAAAAGTTGAATAAGTGAATATTCATATCAAATAAGTTTACATAAATAGGAAATTCATCTCAGAATGAATTTCACAAAATAACAGAAATCATTGACATTACAAAACACCATTTATTCAGTATTTCAATCTCCATGAACACACTAACATTCACTGTCCCAGTCTTGTATAGCAAGCGCCGCCATTTTAAGACGACCACATCAGCAAGAGACAACGGTTCAAAAGGCTGCAGAACATAGTTGGGCTACAGTAATCTAACCGTTGTCTCTTGCTGATGTGGTCGTCTTAAAATGGCGGCGTTTGCTATACAAGACTGGGACAGTGAATGTTAGAGTGTTCATGGAGATTGAAATACTGAATAAATGGTGTTTTGTAATGTCAATGATTTCTGTTATTTAGTTAAATTCATTCTGAGATGAATTTCCTATTTATGTAAACTTATTTGATATGAATATTCACTTATTCAACTTTTGATTATTAAAACTGAGTTACTTGATAAAGTTGAATCATTCTCATGTGCTTCCTTTTCCCACAGCATTTCAGATTACCATTTTACTGCCCTCAGATCTCCATTCTGAGGGCAGTAATATGTTCAGCCATAACCATGGCAGCCACCACCGTGAACATGACCGTAATAGTGACCATGACAGTAGCTGTCTCAGCCATACAGAGCTGGCTGTCCATCCAGGCCACAGACTGCCCAACAAGCTGGGGCGGGCCCTGGCAGGTGACGTTTTTATAGTTGTCCACGTGGAGGTGACTCACACGCAGAATCTTCGTGAAGATGCAGTCACAGGTCCAGGGGTTGAGGGACAGCTGCAGATGGGTGCTTGGGGTATGTAGGTTCACGAAGCTATTTAACTTTAGGTGCTCCAGCTGGTTATCCTGCACCCCCAGTAAAGTCAGCCTCCGTAGTGGCGCAAGTGATACAGCCTCCCGAGTGGCGCAGTGGTCTAAGGCACTGCATCGCAGTGCTAGCTGTGCCACTAGAGATCCTGGTTCGAATCCAGGCTCTGTCGTAGCCGGCCGCGACCGGGAGACCCATGGGGCGGTGCACAATTGGCCCCGCGTCGTCCATGGAAGGGGAGGGAATGGCCGGCGGGGATGTAGCTCAGTTGGTAGAGCATGGCGTTTGCAACGCCAGGGTTGTGGGTTCAATTCCCACGGGGGGTATGAAAAAAAAAAAAATGATGTATGCACTAACTGTAAGTTGCTCTGGATAAGAGTCTGCTAAATGACTAAAAATGTAAATGTAAAAATCTCCCTAGAACCACGAGATGACATTTTGCTCCCATTTGTAGAAATATACCGTCCAGTACATTCTCTGTAATATACAGTGGGGAGAACAAGTATTTGATACACTGCCGATTTTGCAGGTTTTCCTACTTACAAAGCATGTAGAGGTCTGTAATTTTTATCATAGGTACACTTCAACTGTGAGAGACTGAATCTAAAACAAAAATCCAGAAAATCACATTGTATGATTTTTAAGTAATTAATTTGCATTTTATTGCATGACATAAGTATTTGATACATCAGAAAAGCAGAACTTAATATTTGGTACAGAAACCTTTGTTTGCAATTACAGAGATCATACGTTTCCTGTAGGTCTTGACCAGGTTTGCACACACTGCAGCAGGGATTTTGGCCCACTCCTCCATACAGACCTTCTCCAGATCCTTCAGGTTTCGGGGCTGTCGCTGGGCAATACAGACTTTCAGCTCCCTCCAAAGATTTTCTATTGGGTTCAGGTCTGGAGACTGGCTAGGCCACTCCAGGACCTTGAGATGCTTCTTACGGAGCCACTCCTTAGTTGCCCTGGCTGTGTGTTTCGGGTCGTTGTCATGCTGGAAGACCCAGCCACGGCCCATCTTCAATGCTCTTACTGAGGGAAGGAGGTTGTTGGCCAAGATCTCGCGATACATGGCCCCATCCATCCTCCCCTCAATACGGTGCAGTCGTCCTGTCCCCTTTGCAGAAAAGCATCCCCAAAGAATGATGTTTCCACCTCCATCCTTCACGGTTGGGATGGTGTTCTTGGGTTTGTACTCATCCTTCTTCTTCCTCCAAACACGGCGAGTGGAGTTTAGACCAAAAAGCTATATTTTTGTCTCATCAGACCACATGACCTTCTCCCATTCCTCCTCTGGATCATCCAGATGGTCATTGGCAAACTTCAGACGGGCCTGGACATGCGCTGGCTTGAGCAGGGGGACCTTGCGTGCGCTGCAGGATTTTAATCCATGACGGCGTAGTGTGTTACTAATGGTTTTCTTTGAGACTGTGGTCCCAGCTCTCTTCAGGTCATTGGCCAGGTCCTGCCGTGTAGTTCTGGGCTGATCCCTCACCTTCCTCATGATCATTGATGCCCCACAAGGTGAGATCTTGCATGGAGCCCCAGACCGAGGGTGATTGACCGTCATCTTGAACTTCTTCAATTTTCTAATAATTGCGCCAACAGTTGTTGCCTTCTCACCAAGCTGCTTGCCTATTGTCCTGTAGCCCATCCCAGCCTTGTGCAGGTCTACAATTTTATCCCTGATGTCCTTACACAGCTCTCTGGTCTTGGCCATTGTGGAGAGGTTGGAGTCTGTTTGATTGAGTGTGTGGACAGGTGTCTTTTATACAGGTAACGAGTTCAAACAGGTGCAGTTAATACAGGTAATGAGTGGAGAACAGGAGGGCTTCTTAAAGAAAAACTAGCAAGTCTGTGAGAGCCGGAATTCTTACTGGTTGGTAGGTGATCAAATACTTATGTCATGCAATAAAATGCAAATGAATTACTTAAAAATCATACAATGTGATTTTCTGGATTTTTGTTTTAGATTCCGTCTCTCACAGTTGAAGTGTACCTATGATAAAAATTACAGACCTCTACATGCTTTGTAAGTAGGAAAACCTGCAAAATCGGCAGTGTATCAAATACTTGTTCTCCCCACTGTACATTACGAAATAGTTACTTGGATATATACACGTAACCAGGTGCACAGGCGGCATCCACTGAAGCTCGCTCGAAGTCCCTCTCGATAGCTAGCTAGCTAGCTAGCTCAGCTCCCGAGACGATTATCTTCATTTGCATTTGTCTAAAATATAAGTCTGTGACCAATAAACATTTCAAAGAATGTCACACCAACTTGGCTAGTCTTGTTAGCTAAATCAAATCTAATCACAATTGATTGGTCACATACACGTGTTTAGCAGATGTTATTGCGGGTGTAGCTAAATGCTTGTGCTTCTAGCTCCGACAGTGCAGTAATATCTAACAAGTAATATCTAACAATTTCACAACATATACCCAATACACACAAATCTAAGTAAGGAATGAATTAAGAATATATACATATATGGACGAGCGATGTCAGAGCGGCATGGACTAAGATACAGTAGAATAGTATAGAATACAGTATATACATATGAAATGAGTAATGCAAGATATGTAAACATTATTAAAGTGGCTTGTGTTCCATTTTTTAAAGTAGCCAGTGATTTCTAGTCTATGGCTATAGGCAGCAGCCTCTAATGTGCTAGTGATGGCAGTCAGATGGCCTTGAGATAGAAGCAGTTTTTCAGTCTCTCGGTCCCAGCTTTGATGCACCTGTACTGACCTCACGTTCTGGATGACAGCGGGGTGAACAGGCAGTGGCTAGGGTGGTTGATGCCCTTGATAATCTTTTTGGCCTTCCTGTGACATCGGGTGCTGTAGGTGTCCTGGAGGGCGGGTAGTTTTCCCCCGGTAATGCGTTGTGCAGACCGCAACACCCTCTGGAGAGCCTTGCGGCTGCCGGCGGTGCAGTTGCCGTACCAGGTGGTGATACAGGATGCTCTCAATTGTGCATCTGTAAAAGTTTGTGAGGGTTTTAGGTGCCAAGCCAAATTTCTTTAGCCTCCTGAGGTTGAAGAGGCTCTGTTGCGCCTTCTTCACCACACTGTCTGTGTGGGTGGTCCATTTCAGTTTGTCAGTGATGTGTACGCCAAGGAACTTTAAGCTTTCTACCTTCTCCACTGCGGTTCCATCAATGTGGATAGGGGGGGTGCACCCTCTGCTGTTTCCTGAAGTCCACAATCATCTCCTTTGTTTTGTTGACGTTGAGTGAGAGGTTATTTTCCTGGCACCACACTCCCAGAGCCCTCCCCCCTCCCTGTAGGCTGTCTCGTCATTGTTGGTAATCAAGCCTACTACTGTTGTGTAGTCTGCAAACTTGATGATTGAGTTGGAGGCGTGCTTGGCCACGCAGTCATGGTTGAACAGGGAGTACACGAGTGGGCTGAGCACGCACTCTTGTGGGGCCCCAGTGTTGAGGATCAGCGAAGTGGAGGTGTTGTTTCCTACCTTCACCACCTGGGGGCGGCCCGTCAGGAAGTCCAGGACCCAGTTGCACAGAGCGGGGTTCAGACCCATGGCCTCGAGCTTGATGATGAGCTTGGAGGGTACTATGGTGTTGAATGCTGAGCTATAGTCAATGAACAGCATTCTTACATAGGTATTCCTCTTGTCCAGATGGGATAGGGAAGTGTGCAGAGTGATGGCGATTGCATCGTCTGTGGATCTATTGGGGCGGTAAGCAAATTGAAGTGGGTCTAGGTTAGCAGGTAAGGTAGAGGTGATATGATCCTTGACTAGTCTCTCAAAGCACTTCATGATGACAGAAGTGAGTGCTACGGGGCAATAGTCGTTTAGTTCAGTTACCTTTGATGTCTTGGCATGTGGGGACAGCAGACTGGGAGAGATTGAATATGTACGTAAACACACCAGCCAGCTGGTCTGCGCATGCTCTGAGGACGCGGCTAGGGATGCCGTCTGGGCCGGCAGCCTTGCGAGGGTTAACATGTTTAAATGTTTTTTAACACAGTGCCACCGACCGCGTCGGTGGCACTGTGTTATCCTCAAAGCGGGCGAAGAAGGTGTTTAGATTGTCCGGAAGCAAGGCTGGTTTTCATTTTGTAGTCCGTGATTGTCTGTAGACCCTGCCACATACGTCTCATGTCTGAGCCGTTGAATTGCGACTCCACTTTGTCTCTATACTGACATTTTGCTTGTTTGATTGCCTTGCGGAGTGAATAACTACTTGTATTCTGCCATATTCCTAGTCACCTTGCCATGGTTAAATGCGGTGGTTCACGCTTTCAGTTTTGTGCGAATGCTGGTTTCTGGTTAGTTTAGGTTTTAATAGTCAGTGGGTACGACATCTCCTATACACTTCCTGATATCCTCAGTTACGGTATCGGTGTATTCGTCTAAATTATTTTCGCAAGTTACCTGGAACATAACCCAGTCCGCGTGATCAAATCAATCCTGAAGTGTGGATTCCAATTGGTCAGACCAGCGTTGAATAGTCCTTAGCACGGGTACTTCCTGTTTGAGATTCTGCCTATAGGAAGGGAGAAGCAAAATGGAGTCGTGGTCAGATTTGCCGAAAGGAGGGCTGGGGAGGGCCTTATAAGCATCGCGGAAGTTTGAATAACAGTGGTCCAGTGTTTTAGCAGCGGGGATACTACAGTTGATATGTTGATACAACTTTGGCAGCCTAGTCCTCAAATTTGCTACAATAAATGCAGCCTCAGGATATGTGGTTTCCAGTTTGCATAAAGCCCAGGGAAGTTCTTTGAGGGCCGCCGTGGTATGGGCTTGAGGGGGGATATAAACGGCTGTGGCTGTAACGGAGGAAGATAATACGGTCGGCGTGTTATCTATGCTGGTTGTTAGCTTGCAAAACTGATATGTGTATAAGGGACGCTTCATGTTTTGTGGCTAATTCAAATCAAATCAAATTTTATTTGTCAGTTGCGCCGAAGACAACAGGTGTAGACCTTACAGTGAAATGCTTACAAGCCCTTAACCAACAATGCAGTTTTAAGAAAGAATACCCTCCAAAACATCACACAAAAAAATACAATATAAAATAATACGAAATAAAAGCAACAAATAATTAAACAGCAGCAGTAAAAATAACAATAGCAAGGCTTTATACAGGGGGTACCGGTACCGAGTCAATGGGCAGGGTCACCGGTTAGTCGAGGTAATTGAGGTAATATGTACACTACCGTTCAAAAGTTTGGGGTCACTTAGAAATGTCCTTGTTTTTGAAAGAAAATAATAAAATGTGTCCATTTAAAATAGCATAAAATTGATCAGAAATACAGTGTAGACATTGTTAATGTTGTAAATGGCTAATGTAGCTGGAAACGGCTGATTTTTTAAAATGGAATATCTACATAGGCGTACAGAGGCCCATTATCAGCAACCATCAGTCCTGTGTTCCAATGGCACGTTGTGTTTGCTAATCCAAGTTTATCATTTTAAAAGGCTAATTGATCATTAGAAAACCCTTTTGCAATTATGTTAGCACAGCTGAAAACTGTTGTGCTGATTTAAAGAAGCAATAAAACTGGCCTTCTTGAGACTAGTTGAGTATCTGGAGCATCAGCAATTGTGGGTTCGATTACAGGCTCAAAATGGCGACTCCGGGATGCTGACCTTCTAGGCAGAGTTGCAAAGAAAAAGCAATATCTCAGACTGCCCATCTTAATCTTTTATTTTTATTGGCCAGTCTGAGATATGGCTTTTTCTTTGCAACTCTGCCTAGAAGGTCAGCATCCCGGAGGCGCCTCTTCACTATTGACGTTGAGACTGGTGTTTTGCAGGTACTATTTAATGAAGCTGCCAGTTGCTGATAGAAATGAGGTAAACTGGATTTAAGTTTCCCTGCATTAAAGTCCCCGGCCACTAGGAGCGCCGCCTCTGGATGAGCGTTTTCCTGTTTGCTTATGGCCGTATACAGTTCATTGAGTGCGGTCTTAGTGACAGCATCAGTTTTGGTGGTAAATAGACAGCTACGAAGAATATAGATAAACTCTCTTGGTATATAGTGTGGTCTACAGCTTATCATGAGATACTCTACCTCAGGTGAGCAAAACCT
The DNA here is from genome assembly GCF_964263955.1 of Coregonus lavaretus. Taxonomy (NCBI): domain Eukaryota; kingdom Metazoa; phylum Chordata; class Actinopteri; order Salmoniformes; family Salmonidae; genus Coregonus; species Coregonus lavaretus. The sequence goes on along the minus strand of NC_140012.1, from coordinate 29,186,735 downwards.
CAAGACTTCCTTAGATATCGTTCACCAGCTGTTGTTTACAAATATACATAGACCGCCACCCCTTGTCTTACCAGAGGCTGCTGTTCTATCCTGCCGATACAGTGTATAACCCGCCAGCTGTATGTTATTCATGTCTTCGTTCAGCCACAACTCTGTGAAACATAAGATATTACAGTTTTTAATGTCCCGTTGGTAGGATATACGTGCTTGTAGTTTGTCCACTTTATTATCAAGCGATTGTAAATTGGCCAATAGTATCGATGGCAAAGGCAGATTAGCCACTCATTGCCGGCTCCTTACCAGGCACCCCGATCTCCTTCCGCGATATCTCCTTTTCTTTCTACTGCCAATGACGGGGATGAGGGCCCTGTCGGGTGTCTGGAGCAAATCACTCTTGTCCGACTCATTAAAGAAAAATTCCTTGTCCAGTTCGAGGTAAGTAATCACTGTTCTGATGTCCAGAAGCTCTTTTCGGCCATAAGAGACTGTAGCAGCAACATTATGTACAAAATAAGTTACAAACAATGCGAAAAAACACAAAATAGCACGGTTGGTTAAGAGTCCATAAAACGACAGCCATCCCTTCCGGCGCCAGCAGTGGGTGAGCTCCATTCCTGACAGGCTGATCAGATTCCATTTCAGCCTCAGAGGCTGATAAATCAGGATGCTGCCTTGTAGGCTGTTTCATATGTAAGGCTTCTTGCAGACAACCTACAAGGCAGCATCCTGACTTATCAGCCTCGGAGGCTGCTATTGAATCTTATCAGCCTGCCAGGAATAGAGTGCACCTACTCTTGATCATATACATAATGTACTGACTGCTAATCTGCCTGCAAGGAGCTTTACCTAGGAAACAGCCTACAAAGCAGAATCCTGATTTATCAGCCTCTGAGGCTGCTATTGAATCTGATCAAGCTCTGAGGCTGAAATTGAATGTCATCAGCCTGTCAGGAATGGAGCTCACCCACTCTGTAAATGTAAATATTATCCATAAAACGTGGTGTCCCTTACAAGTATACACATATCAGTTATGCAAGCTAACAACCTGTGGTCCTCTGTAGCTCAGCTGGTAGAGCACGGCGCTTGTAACGCCAAGGTAGTGGGTTCGATCCCCGGGACCACCCATACACAAAAATGTATGCACGCATGACTGTAAGTCGCTTTGGATAAAAGCGTCTGCTAAATGGCATATTATTATATTATTATTATTATAAAGATAACAAGCTAGCTATCTACATGTATCTAGCTAACAAGACTACCTAGCTAGCTAGCTCGCTCACTCACATGACTAGCCAAGTTAGCGGCGTTGTTGCTTGCATGCGATTGGCTGTGGTCTTGGGCTGGCACACAGCCTGGGAGACAGCCAGGCATCGTTCAAGGCTTGAATGCCACACGAGGGTTAACTCCCCCACAAGCTCTTAGTTCAAGGTAAGGGACATTTATCTTGCTAAGGTTCTTCACTGAACAAAATATAAACACCACATGTAAAGTGTTGGTCTCATATTTCATGAGCTGAAATAAAAGATCCCTGAAATGTTCCATATGCACAAGGCTTATTTCTCAAGAATGTTGTGCACATTTGTTTACATCCCTGTTAGTGAGCATTTCTCCTTAGCCAAGATGATCCATCCACCTGACAGGTGTGGCATATCATGAAGCTCATTAAACAGCATGATCATTACACAGGTACACCTTGTGCTGGGGACAATAAAAGGCCACTCTAAAATGTGCAGTTTTGTCACACAACACAATGCCACAGATGTATCAAGTTTAGAGGAAGCGTGCAATTGGTATGCTGACTGCAGGAATGTCCGAGAGAGCTGTTGCCAGAGAATTGAATGTTCATTTACCTACTATAAGCCACCTCCAACGTCGTTTTAGACTCAAGTGCCAAAATAGGGTCTGGTATGCAGCTAGTAGAAAAAAGCTCTGAATAATATAGATCATGAAGGAACGCCTAGGGGCGCATCAAAACTAAACAATTATCTTCACAATTATTTGAGGGTCAGAGTTTTTCAATTTAGTATCTCTAATGCAAGCAATAGAGCAGTGGTCCAGCATTCATAGCGAATGCAGCTACTGCCCGCTAGGTAGATGGGGCGTGCCCACAAACTTGGAAAACTGTTTAGCTACTTCGAACAACCATTTTTTAACACTGGAATGTGATGTAATCTACACCTCGATTAGGCTGATAGAAATCCTCATTATTTTGTTTAGTGATTTTCAATTTCAGCATCATTATTTTTATATAGTCTACACTTTCTCGTTCTGAACTTCTTTATTTTTTTTATTTTTTTTATTTCACCTTTATTTAACCAGGTAAGCCAGTTGAGAACAGGTTCTCATTTACAACTGCGACCTGGCCAAGATAAAGCAAAGCAGTGCAATAAAAACAACACAGAGTTACATATGGGGTAAAAAAACATAAAGTCAAAAATAGAACAGAAAATATATATACAGTGTGTGCAAATGTAGCAAGTTATGGAGGTAAGGCAATAAATAGGCTATAGTGCAGAATAATTACAATAGTATTAACACTGGAATGCTAGATGTGCAAGAGATTATGTGCAAATAGAGATACTGGGGTGCAAAAGAGCAAAATAAATAACAATATAGGGATGAGGTAGTTGGGTGGGCTAATTTCAGATGGGCTGTGTACAGGTGCAGTGATCGGTAAGGTGCTCTGCCAACTGATGCTTAAAGTTATTGAGGTAGATAAGAGTCTCCAGCTTCAGAGATTTTTGCAATTCGTTCCAGTCATTGGCAGCAGAGAACTGGAAGGGAATGGCGGCCAAAGGAGGTGTTGGCTTTGGGAATGACCAGTGAGATATACCTGCTGGAGCGCAGACTACTGGTGGGTGCTGCTATGGTGACCAATGAGCTAAGATAAGGCGGGGATTTGCCTAGCAGTGATTTATAGATGGCCTGGAGCCAGTGGGTTTGACGACGAACATGTAGTGAGGACCAGCCAACAAGAGCGTACAGGTCACAGTGGTGGGTAGTGTATGGGGCTTTGGAGACAAAACGGATGGCACTGTGATAGACTACATCCAATTTGCTGAGTAGAGTGTTGGAGGCTATTTTGTAAATGACATCGCCGAAGTCAAGGATCGGTAGGATAGTCAGTTTTACGAGGGCATGTTTGGCAGCATGAGTGAAGGAGGCTTTGTTGCGAAATAGGAAGCCGATTCTAGATTTAACTTTGGATTGGAGATTCTTAATGTGAGTCTGGAAGGAGAGTTTACAGTCTATCCAGACACCTAGGTATTTGTAGTTGTCCACATACTCTAGGTCAGACCCGTCAAGAGTGGTGATTCTAGTCGGGTGGGCGGGTGCCAGCAGCGTTCGATTGAAGAGCATGCATTTAGTTTTACTAGTGTTTAAGAGCAGTTGGAGGCTACTGAAGGAGTGTTGTATGGCATTGAAGCTCGTTTGGAGGTTTGTTAACACAGTGTCCAATGAAGGGCCAGATGTATACAAAATGGTGTCGTCTGCGTAGAGGTGGATCTGAGAGTCACCAGCAGCAAGAGCGACATCATTGATATACACGGAGAAAAGTGTCGGCCCAAGAATTGAACCCTGTGGCACCCCCATAGAGACTGCCATAGGTCCAGACAACAGGCCCTCCGATTTGACACACTGAAGTCTATCTGAGAAGTAGTTGGTGAACCAGGCGAGGCAGTCATTTGAGAAACCAAGGCTATTTAGTCTGCCAATAAGAATGCGGTGGTTGACAGAGTCGAAAGCCTTGGCCAGGTCGATGAAGACGGCTGCACAGTACTGTCTATTATCAATCGCGGTTATAATATCGTTTATGACCTTGAGCGTGGCTGAAGTGCACCCGTGACCAGCTCGGAAACCGGATTGCATAGCGGAGAAGGTACGGTGGTATTCGAAATGGTCGGTGATCTGTTTGTTAACTTGGCTTTCAAATACTTTCGAAAGGCAGGGCAGGATGGATATAGGTCTGTAGCAGTTTGGATCTAGAGTGTCACCCCCTTTGAAGAGGGGGATGACCGCGGCAGCTTTCCAATCTCTGGGGATCTCAGACGTTATGAAAGAGAGGTTGAACAGACTAGTAATAGGGGTTGCGACAATTTCGGCGGCTAGTTTTAGAAAGAAAGGGTCCAGATTGTCTAGCCCAGCTGATTTGTAGGGGTCCAGATTTTGCAGCGCTTTCAAAACATCAGCTGTCTGAATTTGTGTGAAGGAGAAGCGGGGGGGGCATGGGCAAGTTGCAGCAGAGGGTGCAGAGTTGGTGGCCGGGTTAGTGGTAGCCAGATGGAAAGCATGGCCAGCTGTAGCAAAATGCTTGTTGAAATTCTCGATTATTGTAGATTTATCGGTGGTGATAGTGTTTCCTAGCCTCAGTGCAGTGGGCAGCTGGGAGGAAGTGCTCTTATTCTCCATGGACTTTACAGTGTCCCAAAACTTTTTGGAGTTAGTGCTACAGGATGCAAATTTCTGTTTGAAAAAGTTAGCCTTTGCTTTCCTGACTGCTTGTGTATATTGGTTCCTAACTTCCCTGAAAAGTTGCATATCGCGGGGGCTATTTGATGCTAATGCTGTACGCCACAGGATGTTTTTGTGCTGGTCAAGGGCAGTCAAGTCTGAGGAGAACCAGGGGCTATATCGGTTCTTAGTTCTGTATTTTTTGAATGGGGCATGTTTATTTAAGATTGAGAGGAAATTACTTTTAAGGAACAACCAGGCATCCTCTACTGATGGAATGAGATCTATATCCATCCAGGATACCTGGGCCAGGTCAATTAGGAAGGCATGCTCGCTAAAGTGTTTTAGGGAGCGTTTGACAGTGATGAGGGGTGGTCGTTTGACTGCGGACCCGTTACGGACGCAGGCAATAAGGCAGTGATCGCTGAGATCCTGGTTGAAGACAGCTGAGGTGTATTTAGAGGGTATGTTAGTCAGGATGATATCTATGAGGGTACCCATGTTTACGGATTTAGGGTTGTACCTGGTAGGTTCGTTGATAATTTGCGTGAGGTTGAGGGCATCTAGCTTGGATTGTAGGATGGCTGGGGTATTAAGCATATCCCAATTTAGGTCACCAAGCAGTACAAACTCTGAGGATAAATGGGGGGCAATCAATTCACATATGGTGTCCAGGGCACAGCTGGGGGCTGAGGGGGGTCTGTAGCAAGCGGCAACAGTGAGAGACTTATTTCTGGAAAGGTGGATTTTTAGAAGTAGAAGCTCAAACTGTTTGGGCACAGACCTGGATAGTATGATAGAGCTCTGCAGGCTATCTCTACAGTAGATTGCAATTCCACCCCCTTTGGCAGTTCTATCTAGACGGAAAATGTTATAGTTGGGGATGGAAATTTCAGAATTTTTGGTGGCCTTCCTGAGCCAGGATTCAGACACTGCTAGAACATCAGGGTTGGCAGAGTGTGCTAACGCAGTGAATAACTCAAACTTAGGAAGTAGACTTCTGATATTTATGTGCAAGAAACCAAGACTTTTGCGATTACAGAAGTCATCAAATGATAGCGCCTGGGGAGTAGGAGTGATACTGAGGGCTGCAGGGCCTGGGTTAGCCTCTACATCACCAGAGGAACAGAGGAGGACTAGAATAAGGATACGGCTAAAGGCTTTAAGAACTGGTCTTCTAGTGCGTTGGGTACATAGAATAAAGGGGGCAGATTTCCGGGTGTTATAGAAAAGATTCAGGGCATTATGTACAGACAAGGATATGGAAGGATATGAGTAAAGTGGAGGTAAACCTAAGCGTTGGGTAACAATGAAAGAGATAGCATCGCTGGAGGCATCAATTGAGTCGGTCTCCACGTGTATAGGGGGAGGGGCAAAGGAGCTATCTAAGGCAGGTTTAGCTAGGCTGGGGGGTCTACAGTGATATAGTAAAATTAGAAATAACCGAAACAACAATAAACTAACCATGTTTGGGCTGAGGCTAAACATAAACAGGATGTAGTACCGTAAAAAGGAACAGTCCAGCAGACATCAGCTGGACACACAGTAATCTCAGAATCTCAGTAATCTCAGAACTTCTCTAAGCAAGATTTTCTTGAAAATGTTTGTTTTTCACTAACGTTTGTCATCATGCCCGTGTCGTGTCCAATAGCGATCAATACAATTAGTGGGGTGGTTAAAGTGTGTATTGTTGTGTGTTTTGTTGCAGGTGGTACAGAATCTGATTCCACCAGTTTGTGCTTCCAACTCCTAGCTCTGCACAAGGTGAAGCGTCGTCAGCCGGACCGGGCTGACGACGCGCACCACTGGCTTGGTGCGGGGAGCAGGAACAGGCCGGACCGGGCTGGCGACGCGCACCACTGGCTTGGTGCGGGGAGCAGGAACGGGCCGGACCGGGCTGACGACGCGCACCCCTGGCTTGGTGCGGGGAGCAGGAACGGGCCGGACCGGGCTGACGACGCGCACCACAGGCTTGGTGCGGGGAGCAGGAACGGGCCGGACTGGGCTGGCAACGCGCACCACAGGCTTGGTGCGGGAAGCAGGAACAGGCCGGACCGGGCTGGCGACGCGCACCACAGGCTTGGTGCGGGGAGCAGGAACAGGCCGGACCGGGCTGTGGAGATGGACTGGAGGTCTGGAGTGAAGAGCTGACACAACCCATCCTGGCTGAATGCCTATTACTACACACTCTGTGTGAGGCATCAGCACAGGACGTACAGGGCTGTGCACTCGTACTGGCACTACAGCACGTGGCACTGGCGCAGGATATCCGGGACCGAGGAGGGGTACTGGAGGCCACGAGCGTTGAGCCGGCACACTCCGTCCTGGCTGCATGCCCACCTTAGCACGATACGTGCGTGGTGCTAGCACAGGACGTACAGGACTGTGCCGGACCACTCGCGGCACAGTACGCAGCTCCGCATACCTCGGAACCTGCCCAGTCTCATGCTGCCTAGCCTGAGTACGGGGAGTTGGCTCTGCTCTACCTCTAGGCTCCGCCAACCTCCCTTCCAGCCCCCCAAACCTGGTGGCCTCCTCTCCTAATCCGCCGATACGTCCTGTAGCTGCCTCCAGCATCCCCGTCGTCCATGCCGTGTGCCCCCCCCCAAAAAATGATTGGGGTTGCCTCTCGCCTGTCCGACGACGAACCGGTTGGCGCCGCTTCGGCTCTCCTGCCTGGGCATCCTCCCTCATCGCCCTCCGGTAGCGGACGGCCTCCTCCTCAGTGATTCTCCCCCAACCGAGGAGGACATCTACCAGAGTAACCTCCTGTTCCATACCCGGCGTTTGCTCCTGCACACGCTGCTTGGTCCTTCTTTGGTGGGATCTTCTGTCACGGTCGTTACATGATGAAGACCAAGGCGCAGCGTGATATGCGTACATCTTTTATTTAGTACACACACGAACAAAACAATAAACCAAACGATACGTGAAGTCCTAGGTTAATCCAAAACAAACCTTATGGAACAAGATCCCACAAAACAAAAGTGCCAACAGGCTGCCTAAGTATGGTTCCCAATCAGAGACAACGAGAATCAGCTGCCTCTGATTGGGAACCACCCTGGCCAACATAAAAAACACAAACTAGAACACAACATAGAAAATAACTAAACATAGGAACTAACACCCTGGCTCAACATTAAAGAGTCCCCAGAGCCAGGGCGTGACATATACAGCCCGCCTACAGCAGGGTGGGATTTTTGTATGACATGTGTGTATAAAAGATGGACTGTGAAATTGTGATAACAGAATTCTCAATTAATAAAGATCTCTGACTATTGCAACTGGGAGCTCTGTCCGTTTCTTGATCTAAAAGCCTTACAACCTTTTGGGAGACGCACAGAGACACTGAAATAGTTAGTTAATAAATTATCTTAACAGCTTGGTCCTTTCGAGACGGATTCCAATACCTGCTTCTGTCATTCCAGGTAACTCTGAAAACCGTCGACGGGCGAATGATACATTCGTAAATAGAAAGACCTGACCTTTGGCATTAAGGGTTCAATAACACAAGCCAGAGAACACCTGATAATGACAGAGACGGTGACGGAATCCAACCTACATTGAATCTCAGCTGCAAGGATAAGTTCAGTAGTCTTTATTCATTAATTGGGGAAATTGATTTGAGAACTTGCTAAAATATTGACTGAAGTAAACGTCATAATTCAAAGTAGCACAGATCAATGGATTAGCCAATTAAAAGTGAAGCAGTCTGGGATTGCTTAGGGTGGGTCCGTAACGATTCACGGTAATAGGCCATTACCAAAAGAAACTACCCCGGTATTGAAATAGAAGGAACTTTTGAAAGCATACCTAAAGGGATGAACCTGCAGTAGATTATAGAACAGTAATGTTCAACAAATAATCCGAGTTAAACAAATACAAAAAGTAAAAGAGAGGATATAATTGAGTAAATTTGGACGGTTAAGATCACTAGGAAAGGGAGAACCCATTCCTGTTGTATGAGACTGTCAGGAATTGTCAAGATTACATTTGAGGGGATACATTCCTCTGTAATGGTATGAGATACAGTGGGGAAAAAAGTATTTAGTCAGCCACCAATTGTGCAAGTTCTCCCACTTAAAAAGATGAGAGAGGCCTGTAATTTTCATCATAGGTACACGTAAACTATGACAGACAAATTGAGAAAAAGAAATCCAGAAAATCACATTGTAGGATTTTTAATGAATTTATTTGCAAATTATGGTGGAAAATAAGTATTTGGTCACCTACAAACAAGCAAGATTTCTGGCTCTCACAGACCTGTAACTTCTTCTTTAAGAGGCTCCTCTGTCCTCCACTCGTTACCTGTATTAATGGCACCTGTTTGAACTTGTTATCAGTATAAAAGACACCTGTCCACAACCTCAAACAGTTACACTCCAAACTCCACTATGGCCAAGACCAAAGAGCTGTCAAAGGACACCAGAAACAAAATTGTAGACCTACACCAGGCTGGGAAGACTGAATCTGCAATGGGTAAGCAGCTTGGTTTGAAGAAATCAACTGTGGGAGCAATTATTAGGAAATGGAAGACATACAAGACCACTGATAATCTCCCTCGATCTGGGGCTCCACGCAAGATCTCACCCCGTGGGGTCAAAATGATCACAAGAACGGTGAGCAAAAATCCCAGAACCACACGGGGGGACCTAGTGAATGACCTGCAGAGAGCTGGGACCAAAGTAACAAAGCCTACCATCAGTAACACACTACGCCGCCAGGGACTCAAATCCTGCAGTGCCAGACGTGTCCCCCTGCTTAAGCCAGTATATGTCCAGGCCCGTCTGAAGTTTGCTAGAGTGCATTTGGATGATCCAGAAGAGGATTGGGAGAATGTCATATGGTCAGATGAAACCAAAATAGAACTTTTTGGTAAAAACTCAACTCGTCGTGTTTGGAGGACAAAGAATGCTGAGTTGCATCCAAAGAACACCATACCTACTGTGAAGCATGGGGGTGGAAACATCATGCTTTGGGGCTGTTTTTCTGCAAAGGGACCAGGACGACTGATCCGTGTAAAGGAAAGAATGAATGGGGCCATGTATCGTGAGATTTTGAGTGAAAACCTCCTTCCATCAGTAAGGACATTGAAGATAAAACGTGGCTGGGTCTTTCAGCATGACAATGATCCCAAACACACCGCCCGGGCAACGAAGGAGTGGCTTCGTAAGAAGCATTTCAAGGTTCTGGAGTGGCCTAGCCAGTCTCCAGATCTCAACCCCATAGAAAATCTTTTGAGGGAGTTGAAAGTCCGTGTTGCCCAGCGACAGCCCCAAAACATCACTGCTCTAGAGGAGATCTGCATGGAGGAATGGGCCAAAATACCAGCAACAGTGTGTGAAAACCTTGTGAAGACTTACAGACAACGTTTGACCTGTGTCATTGCCAACAAAGGGTATATAACAAAGTATTGAGAAACTTTTGTTATTGACCAAATACTTATTTTCCACCATAATTTGCAAATAAATTCATTAAAAATCCTACATGTGATTTTCTGGATTTTTCTTTCTCATTTTGTCTGTCATAGTTGACGTGTACCTATGATGAAAATTACAGGCCTCTCTCATCTTTTTAAGTGGGAGAACTTGCACAATTGGTGGCTGACTAAATACTTTTTTCCCCCACTGTAATTCTGGGGGACTAGTCAAGACTACCTATACAGGAAGGGGTGATTCCAGGTGGTTGTATAGAGAAGAGGGAGAACCCATTCCTGTTGTATGAGACTGTCAGGAATTGTCAAGATTACATTGAGGGGATAAATTCCTCTGTAACAGTATGAGATAATTCTGGGGGACTAGTCAATACTACATAAACAGAAAAGGGTGATTCCAGGTGTTGTGTTAATGTGATATGAAAGTCGTATGAATATGAGAATGTTCGAACCCCAAGAGGGGTTGATAAACTGGTAGCAAACCCCTCAGAGGAGGGGTGTAAAAAGGATACTCTCCAGTTGTTAACCTTTATGGCAGGACAAGGACACAAGGTCAGTAAAAAGAAACTACAACTGGCAGAAAGAGGTAATTTATTTAGGTCACACGATAACGCAGGATGGGAGAACCCTAAACTCGTCAAGAAAAATGGCAATATTAAAAGCTCCTAAACCTCTGAATAAGAAACAAATGATGAGCTTTTTGGGAATTATTAATTACTGTCGAGCATGGATTCCCCATTATGTGTTACACACTGGAAAATTGAGTGATCTTATCTATTTGAAAGCTATGGCAGCACATTATAAAATAATTTTGAATAACGAGGCTGATTTGCAATTTGAGGAAATTAAGCAATTATTGACCTCTTCAACGGTGCTGGCGTTTCCTAGATATGATAGACCATTTACTCAAACTGTGGATTGTAGAGAGGGATATATGACATCAGTACTGACACAAAAACATGGGGACAAAAATAAACTGGTTGCATATTTTTCTTCAAGACTTGATGAGGTGGCTCAGGCAATGCCTGTCTGTTTGCAATCAGTTGTGGCAGCTGCAAATACAGTGCAGGATTCAGCTTCAATTGTACTATACCATGATCTAACCTTAAAAGTTCCACATGCAGTATCAATTCTGCTATTGGAACACAAGATGGCGTACATGTCACCAGCCCAACACCTATCTTGTATGATAGTATTGCTGAACATGCCAAATCTAACTATTGAACGATGTACAACGTTGAATCCTGCAACATTAGTTCCTGTTGTAAATGATGGTAGTCCCCATAACTGTATTGAAGAAACTGAAAAAATAGTACTACCCAGGCCTGATTTAACAGACTTAGCTATACCATGTTGTGAAGTAACAATGTTTGTTGATGGATCTTCTAGGAAAAATCCTGATGGCACCAATGCAACTGGTTATGCTGTGGTGACAGAGAATGAGGTTCTAGCTGCTGAACCCTTGCCAAGAAACTACTCTGCCCAGCAGGCAGAGATAGTGGCATTAACAAAAGCATGCCAACTGGGTAAAGGGAAGGTTATAACTATCTATACCGATTGTGCATACGCCTTTAATACTGTACATGTCTTTGGTGCCCAGTGGAAGAATAGAGGAATGGTTACGACTTCGGGTAAACCAATTACACATGCAGAGTTGATTCTTGACCTCCTAGATGCAGTACTATTACCAAAAAAGCTCGCAATATGTAAGTGCGAGGCGCATACTACAGGGAAGGATCGTATTACTTTGGGTAATGCAGTACGTAGTGAGGAGAAGGAGAGTGCAGGGGAACAACGTCATCCCCCCACCGGCCCCACCTCCCTATGAGGAAGGAGGGGCTGGAGGAGGAAGGGAAGACGAAGGTGAGGAAGAGCAAAAGGTAGAGGAGTACAGGACAAGGGCAGAGAAAGTCAGACAGGAGTTGAAAAGAGAGAAAGACGAGACAAGGAGAAAGCTAGAGAGGTACATGGCTGAGGCCAAGAGAAAGGGAGAAGAAGAGACAGAAAAAGGAAGTTAAAGAGCAGAAAGCCAGAAAGAGAAGGCTAAGAAAGTAACTAGAGTACTAGGGTACAATAGGGGGGTCAAGGGACCGAAGGGTGGAAGACCCAGGTCCCTGAGGAGACTTGAACCCCACAACAAAAGTCCAGTTAGGAGAGAGGAACAGGAGGATTCAGAGCTAAGCTCAGGAGGGAGTCAGGAGATGCGAGAGTAGGAGGGGGCCAGTACCCAATGATAGCCTTACCTAATCTATTGGCAGGGAATGAAGGGGCCCCAGCAACCTTAGATGTATACAGGCCATGAACACAGAGGGACGTGGCCCGAGCGGAAGAAGGAATGACCCACCCCTAAACAGGAATAGTAAGGTTTGGGCTGCCGTTAGAGGGCAGTGGGTTTCAGGGGATGCCCAGAGGGCACTTTTGCCATGGGCCGATCACGGAGAGCATGTTGGGAAAATAACTGAATTGTGTAATAGCCTCAGAGAACATTACCATCGTCATGCAGACTTCTCTAAAGTACATGAGTGTAAACAAGAGGATAGTGAGACTGTCAGCCAGTACTTAGAGAGGCTTAAAGATGTGTTTAACGCAAACAGTGGCATACCCGAGCCAGACCAGAGACAGGGGAGTGATACGCCCTACCATCAGCAACTAAAGATAGCGTTCCTCAGTGGAATGAGACCAGAGATAAGCAGAACCATTAAAAAGGCCCTGATTGGCTGGGGCACAGCAACACTCATTAAGAGAGACCTAAAGGGAGTTGAGTCATGCCAACTCTCGGGGAGATAGTGAGGCCAGAACAATGGTGGTCTGTGGGGAAGGGGAACCATGTTATTGGTATAGTCAAGACTTGTTATGGGGGGGAATAACTGATATTCCCCGAACCTTAATGGAACTTGCTGATGATGTGGTACCAGGCCCCACTAAAATGTACCCCGATGACCTACACTGTACTCTCTGGTATAACCAACACCCAGGTCCAGATTCAATCTATGAGGAAGCACTATTTAAAACCACAGAAAGAACTGTAGCACTAAAATGGTTTCACTATGACAACACCCACGCAGCAGTGGAAGTGGAACTAGGGCCCCAAAGTAAACAATAGGTTTATATTTTACTAAATTAATGCAACAGGTTTAAATCAGGATATTACCGGAAGGTGTTTATGGGCTTGTTATTTATAGGTTTAGTGAATTATCCGGAGCGACTTACAGTTGGTGAGTGCATACATTTTCATACTGTAAAGAAAGGGGCAATCCTACGAGATAATGTCTGGCACAAGGATAAATTATTAAATGTATTAAAGTCACTGTTTTGATATGCAGAAATATTGACACATGGGTAAAGCAATGTGTCAATAAGGGGATGGTAGAGCAGGTTAGGATACACTTTGTGGCCTATGGTATAACGAATTACTAAAAAATATATATTTTTGGTTCCAGATGTGTCATCTGTGCACAGAATAATCACCAAGATAGACAGAGAGCACCCCAGGGGGAATATCCCCCTGGCAAAATATCCAGTCCAGCAATTGGAAATTGATTTTATAGAGTTATCACGGAGTGAAATGAAGAAATTGGGTACAATGTCTACCGATAGTATTAATGACGATTAGGGTAACACCAGATAAATTGGGTTGTCCCCCTTTGAGAAAGTGTTTGGAAGACCTTACAGAATGCCACAGTTAGCAGGACCAGAACAGGCAGACATAGAACTAGAGAATACACTAGCAGAACACATGAGAAAATTGTTCGTTAACCATACCCGTATGTCTAAGAATTTGCGTCCTACAGGAGAATTAAAGGAGAAGGTGACTCATAGTATACAACCTGGAGACTGGGTGCGGATCCAATCGTTGAGGAAAAAGGATTGAAAGCAGTCACGCTGGGAGGGACCATACCAAGTCCTATTGGTAACTGCTTTCGCTATAAGAATAGCTGAGAGAGCCACTTGGGTCCACGTTACACACTGCAAAAAGGTAGGCCCACATACCAACACCGTTGAACACACACAGAGTTAAAGAGAAGAACTGAACCACTAGGGTTCGGGGGTAGAAACCCTACCCCGACCTTTCATCACTGTGGGGTGTTCCTAGAGGTGTGGGTATGGGGAAGTACCAGGCAGGTGGGTCAGGGACAGGATTGGGATGGCGGTTTTTGGGATTTTGGGGGACTCTGAGCTGCATCATCGTGTTATCCATATTATGGATTAATCCAGGTCAACCTAAACAGGGAAATTATGAACAAAATAATACCAAGGCACTGATTCGATCTCGTAGAAATACTGAAACCAAGAAAGACTATTGGGGGAATGATTATTTTATAGTTAAAGTCAGTTTAGGACAAGATGGGGGATTCAAGATACCATTCGACTTCTCCCATGAAGAGATAGGAGGTTTTGGGGGTTTTGGTAAGAAGGGGGCGTGTACAAGAAAGTTAGGTCCTAGAAGGTATGGTAAATACATTTGCACTGGGGAACGCTCATGTCCTTGGGCAAAGGTGTTTAAACATACCTAGGGAACATACTATGAGAATGGGATGGACGCAGTACACCGACGGGGAATTAAACAAACCCATGATAAATGTAAAACGGAACTGGTGATAACGGTAAAGTCAATTATGCAAGATGACATAGCAAGGAACTATTGGGCCTGTGTTGATGATTTCGGGGCAGATATATGTTTGAGGTTCATTTTTCAGGAGAGAAATGAATCTTCCACCTCCGAGACAGAACAGCAGGTAGATCCAATGTTATCACCAGAGGTATCAAAAAATAGTCTAATACGCCTTGGAAGGCCCTCAGAAGGAATCCTAAATAGCACTAAACCACCAAGGGTAGAAGATTTCATCTTGCAGGAAATGAACCAAGGAGAAGTAGAAGGAATTTCAAATGAGAACTTCTGGGTTCAGCGAGGGCGTTGGGTCAAACTAATTGTTATGCCTGTTCAACAGGTAGGCCAACCCTTCTAACTGCACCTATGCCTCAGACCATGTTCTCTTGTGTGATAGATTTGGGATCAAACCAAACCTCACCTAATTGTTCTGATATTAAAACAACCACTCTTAAAAAGGATAATACTAAGGCACCCCAATTCACCATGACCCCCGGAGATTATCAATGTTATAGACACCAAAGTAATGCGAATCACAGATAAAATTGGAGAAGGGTTTACAGCAACGTTTTTCTGGTGGGTTACAATTCATAAAAATGTTGACTGGATTAATTACATCTACAAAGGTTCGTTAATTAGACAAGGGATGCAGTGAAGAGAATCTCAGACCAACTATCCGCCACCTCACTCATGACCTGACAGAATAGGTTGGCTCTCGATATGCTTTTAGCAGAGAAGGGCGGATGGTGGGAGGTCATTGTTGTATGTTTATCCCCAACAATACAGCCCCAGATGGTACAGTAACTAGAGCACTGGCCGGTCTCACGGCATTAAGTGAAGAATGGGCTGAGAACTCGGGGGTGTATACATCAATGACTGGTTGGTTTGATAACATGTTTGGAAATTGGAAAGCTATTGTTGCAACTATTCTGGGTGCAGCTATAGCTTGTACGGGTATGCTTGTTCTTTGTGGATGTTGTCTTATTCCCTGTGGCAGAGGGTTGGTGAGCAAGGTGTTGGAGAAAGCAGTGACCTATGGGCCCATTCCCTACTCAGACCGATGGAACGACGACCTATATCCTCCCACTCTAGTGGACGATGCAGAACATTTCAATCCTGATGAACCTGTATTAAATGAGACAATTTTTGATGTTTAGTATACTATCTTTTCAATTAATATTATAGTGAAAATCCTAACAAGGAGAGTGAGTTATGGTTGGAAGTAAAATTTGGTAGCAATGCAAGACAAATTGTATTTTTATAGTCTGTTTTGTACTAGTGATTCATTTTATATGCAAATTTACATTTACATTTAAGTCATTTAGCAGACGCTCTTATCCAGAGCGACTTACAAATTGGTGCATTCACCCTATAGCCAGTGGGTTAACCACTTTACACATTTTTATTTATTTATTTTATTTTATTTTTTTTTGGGGGGGGGGGGGGTGGCGGGGGGGTAGAAGGATTACTTCATCCTATCCCAGGTATTCCTTAAAGAGGTGGGGTTTCAAATGTCTCCGGAAGGTGGTGAGTGACTCCTGGCGTCGTGAGGGAGCTTGTTCCACCATTGGGGTGCCAGAGCAGCGAATAGTTTTGACTGGGCTGAGCGGGAATTATGCTTCCGCAGAGGAAGGGGAGCCAGCAGGCCAGAGGTGGATGAACGCAATGCCCTCGTTTGGGTGTAGGGACTGATCAGAGCCTGAAGGTACGGAGGTGCCGTTCCCCTCACTGCTCCATAGGCAAGCACCATGGTCTTGTAACGGATGCGAGCTTCAACTGGAAGCCAGTGGAGTGTGCGGAGGAGGGGGGTGACGTGAGAGAACTTGGGAAGGTTGAACACCAGACGGGCTGCGGCATTCTGGATGAGTTGTAGGGGTTTAATGGCACAGGCAGGGAGCCCAGCCAACAGCGAGTTGCAGTAATCCAGACGGGAGATGACAAGTGCCTGGATTAGGACCTGTGCCGCTTCCTGTGTAAGGCAGGGTCGTACTCTCCGAATGTTGTAGAGCATGAACCTGCAGGATCGGGTCACCGCCTTGATGTTAGCGGAGAACGACAGGGTGTTGTCCAGGGTCACGCCAAGGCTCTTCGCACTCTGGGAGGAGGACACAACGGAGTTGTCAACCGTGATGGCGAGATCATGGAACGGGCAGTCCTTCCCCGGGAGGAAGAGCAGCTCCGTCTTGCCAGGGTTCAGTTTGAGGTGGTGATCCGTCATCCATACTGATATGTCGGCCAGACATGCAGAGATGCGATTCGCCACCTGGTTATCAGAAGGGGGAAAGGAGAAGATTAGTTGTGTATCGTCAGCGTAGCATTGATAGGAGAGGCCATGTGAGGATATGACAGAGCCAAGTGACTTGGTGTATAGGGAGAAAAGGAGAGGGCCTAGGACTGAGCCCTGGGGGACACCAGTGGTGAGAGCACGTGAGGAGAATGTGGCAAAGAGCTTCCTAGGGTTAGAGGCAGATGCTTGGAATTTAGAGTGGTAGAAAGTGGCCTTAGCAGCAGAAACAGATGAAGAAAATGTAGAGAGGAGGGAGTGAAAATATGCCAGGTCGGCAGGGAGTTTAGTTTTCTTCCATTTCCGCTCCGCTGCCCGGAGCTCTGTTCTGTGAGCTCGCAATGAGTCATCAAGCCACGGAGCTGGAGGGGAGGACCGAGCCGGCCGGGAGGATAGGGGACACAGGGAGTCAAAGGATGCAGAAAGGGAGGAGAGGAGGGTTGAGGAGGCAGAGTCAGGAGATTGGAGGGAGAAGGATTGAGCAGAGGGAAGAGATGATAGGATGGAAGAGGAGAGAGTAGTGGGAGAGAGAGAGCGAAGGTTGCGGCGGCGCGTTACCATCTGTGTAGGGGCAGAGTGAGTAGTGTTGGAGGAGAGCGAGAGAGAAAAGGATACAAAGTAGTGGTCGGAGACATGGAGGGGAGTTGCAGTGAGATTAGTAGAAGAGCAACATCTAGTAAAGATGAAGTCAAGCGTATTGCCTGCCTTGTGAGTAGGGGGGGACGGTGAGAGGGTGAGATCAAAAGAGGAGAGGAGTGGAAAGAAGGAGGCAGAGAGAAATGAGTCAAATGTAGACGTAGGGAGGTTGAAATCCCCCAAAACTGTGAAGGGTGAGCCATCCTTAGGAAAGGAACTTATCAAGGCGTCAAGCTCATTGATGAACTCTCCAAGGGAACCTGGAGGGCGATAGATGACAAGGATATTAAGCTTAAATGGGCTAGTGACTGTGACAGCGTGGAATTCAAATGAGGAGATAGACAGATGGGTTAGGGGAAAAATTGAGAATGACCACTTGGGAGAGATGAGGATTCCTGTGCCACCACCCCTCTGACCAGATGCTCTCGGGGTATGCGAGAACACATGGTCAGACGAGGAGAGAGCAGTAGGAGTAGCAGTGTTTTCAGTGGTAATCCATGTTTCCGTCAGCGCCAGGAAGTCGAGGGACTGGAGGGTAGCATAGGCTGGGATGAAGTCAGCCTTGTTGGCGGCAGAACGGCAGTTCCAGAGGCTGCCTGAGACCTGGAACTCCAGGTGTGTGGTGCGTGCAGGGACCACCAGGTTAGAGAGGCAGCAGCCACGCGGTGTGAGGCGTTTGTGTAGCCTGTGCGGAGAGGAGAGAACAGGGATAGGCAGAGGCATAGTTGACAGGCTGCAGCAGATGGCTACAATAATGCAGAGGAGATCGGAATGAAATGAACTAAACATCTGGGAAAGGAGAGAGCAGGCCTCCCTCACCAAAAAAAATATAACTCTCCCAACTTCCACCTCAGAAACTATAATTGTTTCACTGAACCACCCGAATAAAACTCTCCCAACTTCCACTTTAGAAATTAGAATTGTTGTAAACTACAGCGGTTCAATGTTTCAATGAATAGACTCAACTTACTTTATTCAGCTAGCTAACTATGACGCCATAGCTAACTAGCATGCTAGCATCCAATAACACACAGTTTAGCACCAATACTTGGTTACAACAAACTACCAATAGTGTGTGAACACACTAAACAGATAATTCGTGTCCGTGTCTAGTTCTTTCATAACGCAGCAATGATTAAACGTTGGCTAGCTAGCACAAAGATATTGTATTTAGCTACCACAGTACAGCCAGCTGGTAGTGTTGGCTAGCTAGCAATGGCTGCTGTGTTGACTTTGTTTGAAAATACGGCGTCGCTGCGAACGAATGTAGCTGGCTAAAAGGATATTGTTTTTAGTTGCTACCGTTGCTAATAGCTACTCGCCAGCTAATCCAGGAGGTGAGTTAGCTAGCTAGCTTCGTGCTACACCCGGCACCGCCGACTACAAAAGTAACCTACAATAACTACACAACAACTACCCACAACAGCCCACGATGCCTACCTATACTACTTAATAATATACAGCCCACGATGCCTACCTATAATACCTAACTACAATCTAAATACATAGTTTAAGCCTTACTCGACAAAGCCCAAGCTATGTATAAAGCCAAACTGGCAGACTGCAATCAGTAGCTGTAATTAAGTACAGCAGCTACCAACCACCTAACGTTAATGCCTCGGATAATGAGGTTAGAAAAACAGCTGAATGGTGGCAGCTAGCTGGCTCAATCACAGGTACTCTTAAGCGTGAAATAACATTGGAAACAACTAACCACAGTTGCTAAAAGTTACCAGTAGCTACCCGCTAGCTAGCTAGCTAGCTTTGTTGGTCCAAGTAGTGGGTAGGCTAGCCTCGTGCTTCACCGGGGTCCGCCGAATACAATACTTACCTACAATAATTACCTACAATAACCTACAATAACTACCTGAGTAAACTACCTATAATACCTAACTACAATACCTACCTACAATCTAAATACATGGTTTAAGCTTTACTCAACACCATATAAGAAGCCAAGCTTACCTCCTGCTAGAGAAAACACAACCTCTCCCGACAACCGCTCCCCTTTCTTTATTACAACCACTGGCCTATATTCTCTCTCCAGATGCAAACTCGGGATCGTCTCGTGACTTCGCCAGGCTGATCGGCATCCCGTTGTCTTTCACCTTTGAGCTGAGGGACAAGGGCGAGCACGGCTTCGAGCTCCCAGAAGACCAGATCCAGCCCACCTGTGAGGAGGCCTACGCCGGAGCACACCACATCATCACCTACGCACACGACAATGCTTCAATGTGTGTGATTTCATTTCTATAACAACATATATTTAGTGAGTATGTGTGTAATATTTAGTCAAAGGGTGGATTGATAGAATAATTATTAATTACTAATTATTACACCCTGAAACTGTGTGAAATGTGTTAGAATGTGTGAGTGTAGGACCAGTAAAGATTATGACATTGTGTTACTATTTAGCAATGTGAGTAAGAGTTAGGCCAGACAACAAAAGACAAGGAGAACTGTCTACAGACAACTGAGAAACCAAGATAAAGAGGCCTCCTAATTTAGGGAGGAGATAAACCGTTAGGCTTGTTAAAGAGTATGCAATATGGTGCAGGATATTGTGAGAACGGTGATAACTAAGGAATGCAGCCTATGATAAGAACGTGTGTGTGACCTGATGGTTAGGAGAGCAGAGGAAAACATGAGCTAAACCCAGGTACAGTGGAAATATACAGCCCGCCTACAGCGGGGTGGGATTTTTGTATGACGTGTGTGTATAAAAGATGGACTCAGAAATTGTGATAACAGAATTCTCAATTAATAAAGATCTCTGACTATTGCAACTGGGAGCTCTGTCTGTTTCTTGATCCAAAAGCCTTACAACCTTTTGGGAGACGCACAGAGACACTGAAATAGTTAGTTAATAAATTATCTCAACAACTGCTTGCATCAGTTACCTGATGTGGAATAGAGTTCCATGTAGTCATGGCTGTATGTAGTACTGTGTGCCTCCCATAGTCTGGTCTGGACTTGGGACTGTGAAGAGACCTCTGGTGGCATGTCTTGTGGGGTATGCATGGGTGTCTGAGCTGTGTGCTAGTCGTTTAAACAGACAGCTCGTGCTTTGAACATGTCAATACCTCTCACAAATACAAGTAGTGATGAAGTCAATCTCTCCTCTACTTTGAGCCAGGAGAGATTGACATGCATATTATTAATGTTTGCTCTCTGTGTACATCCAAGGGCCAACCGTGCTGCCCTGTTCTGAGCCAATTGCAATTTTCCTAAGTCCCTCTGTGGCACCTGACCACACGACTGAACAGTAGTCCAGGTGTGACAACACTAGAGCCTGTAGGACCTGCCTTGTTGATAGTGCTGTTAAGAAGGTAGAGCAGCGCTTTATTATGGACAGACTTCTCCCCATCTTAGCTACTGTTGTATCAATATGTTTTGACCATGACAGTTTACAATCCAGGGTTACTCCAAGCAGTTTAGTCACCTCAACTTGCTAAATTTCCACATGATTTATTACAAGATTTAGTTGAGGTTTAGGGTTTAGTGAATGATTTGTTCCAAATACAATGCTTTTAGTTTTTGAAATATTTAGGACTAACTTATTCCTTGCCACCCATTCTGAAACTAACTGCAGCTCTTTGTTAAGTGTTGCAGTGATTTCACTCACTGTAGTAGCTGATATGTATAGTGTTGAGTCATCTGCATACATAGACACACTGGCTTTACTCAATGCCAGTGGCATGTCATTACAAAAGATTGAAAAAAGTAAGGGGCCTAGACAGCTGCCCTGGGGAATTCCTGATTCTACTTGAATTATGTTGGAGGCTTCCATTAAAGAACACCCTCTGTGTTCTGTTAGACAGGTAACTATTTATCCACAATATAGCAGGGGGTGTAAAGCCATAACACATACGTTTTTCCAGCAGCAGACTAATGTCAAAAGCCGCACTGCAGTCTAACAAAACAGCCCCCACAATCTTTTTTATCATTTTCTCTCAGCCAATCAGTCATTTGTGTAAGTTCTGTGCTTGTTGAATGTCCTTCCTTATAAGTGTGCTGAAAGTCTGTTGTCAATTTGTTTACAGTAAAATAACATTGTATCTGGTCAAACACCATTTTTTCCCAAAACTTTACTAAGGGTTGGTAACAGGCTGATTGGTCGGCTAATTGAGCCAGTAAAGGGGACTTTCCTATTCTCAGGTAGCGGAATGACTTTTGCTTCCCTCCAGGCCTGAGGGCACACACTTTCTTGTAGGCTTAAATTCAAGATACGGCAATATCGCCCACTATTATCCTCAGTAATTTTCCATCCAAGTTGTCAGACCCCGGTGGCTTGTCAATGTTGATAGACAACAATAATTTATCCACCTCTTCCACACCCACTTTATGGAATTCAAAATTACAATTCTTGTCTTTCAACATTTGGTCATATATACTTGGATGTGTAGCATCAGCGTTTGTTGCTGGCATGTCATGCCTAAGTTTGCTAATCTTGCCAATGAAAAAAATCTTTAAAAGTAGTTGGCAATATCAGTCAGTTTTGTAATGAATGAGCCATCTGTAAATTATGGAGCTGAGTTTGCGTTTTTGCCCAAGATTTCACTGAAGGTGCTCCAAAGCTTTTTACTATCATTCTTTATGTCATTTATCTTTGTTTCATTGTGTAATTTCTTCTTTTTATTCAGTTTAGTCACATGATTTCTCAATTTGCAGTATGTTTGCCAATCGGTTGTGCAGCCAGACTTATTTGCCATTCCTTTTGCCTCATCCCCCATACAATTGTTAAATTCCTCATCAATCCACTGGGATTTAACCGTTTTTACAGTCATTTTCTTAATGGGTGCATGCTTATTAGTAACTGTGATAAGCAATTTCATAAATGTGTCAAGTGCAATGTCTGTTTGCTCCTCATTACACACCATGGACCAACAAATATTATTTTCATCAACAACATAGGAATCACTACAAAACGTATTGTATTACCTCTTATACACTGTATTAGGCCCATCCTTTGGAACTTTGGTTTTCCTAGATATTGCTACTATATTGTGATCACTACATCCGATGGATCTAGATACTGCTATCAAGCACATTTCTGCAGCATTAGTAAAGATGTGAACAATACATGTTGATGATTTCATTCCTGTGCTGTTTGTAAGTAGGTTGACTGATAACCTGAACCAGGTTGCAGACACTGGTTACAGTTTGAAGCTTTTTCTTGAGTGGGCAGCTTGATGAAAGCCAGTCAATATTTAAATCACCCAGAAAATATACCTCTCTGTTGATATCACATACATTATCAAGCATTTCACACGTTATCCAGATACTGACTGTTAACACTTGGTGGTCTATAGCAGCTTCCAACAACAATGGGTTTTAGGTGAGCCAGATGAACCTGTAGCCATATTACTTCAACAGTATTTAACATGAGATCCTCTCTAATCTTTACAGGAATGTGGTTCTGAATATAAACAGCAACACCTCCACCACCGGCATTTCTGTATTTTCTGTAAATGTTATAACCTTGTATTGCTACCACTGTATCATCAACGGTATTGTCTAAGTGAGTTTTTCAGAGAGTCAGAATATGAATCATCTATTAATAGCAAGTTAGTCATTTCATGAACCTTGTTTCTTAAGATACATATGTTAACGTGGGCTATTCTTAGCACTTTTCTGGGATGCTTGCTTGTTTTCATTGCTTTACTGGGAAGCTTAGCAGAAGTAGATATTTTCATGTTATTTATGTTAGTGCAGGGTTAGCTGCACAGTGGACTTCCTACTAGGGCACACCGCCTCAGTGCTAACAGCATAAATCTGGTTCATAGATACATGATTGCTGCATAGAATAGCTGTAGGATCAGCAGAGGCATTCAGGGCAGTTAGAGGGACATACATTAGGTTACTTACATTGTCTACCAATACCCCTGGTATAATGTACATTTGCTAAAGCATTGTGGATGACTCAGCGACACAATGGTCAGGATTAACTGAGCTGGGCTTGGGTCATTGTCTCAACGCAGCCTTATAATGCTGTGAAAGGATCCAGGAACCCAAATTATTTGGGTGGATCCCATCCTCCTTATAAAACGTGTTTTGTTTCCAAAAGGTATCGTAATTGTCAACAAAAGTTACACCCATTGAGCTGCAATAATCACATAGCCAGTTGTGAAGAGAAAGAATCCTGCTAAAGCGTTCAATGCCACGATTCAGAGAGGGCACAGGGCCAGATATGATGGGTATTTTATTAGTGTCTAGCAGAGAGTCAATCAGCTCTTTGAAATCCAGTTTCAACTGTTCAGAGCTGCCCTTCATAATGTCATTAAACCCCACATGGACTACGATAAAATCGATGTACATGTCCTAGCGTAGTACATTCGGGAGCAGCTTAGTAGTGTAATTTACTCAAGCTCCGGGATAGGACATTGTTTTTGCACCAGGAACAGTCACATTTCTTACCATGGAGCTGCCCAAAATCACGTCTGGCTAGAAGGACGAGGAAATCGACCAACTCCCACGCTTCACAGGACGGTGCAGTCCTTCAACAGATGGAGAAGCCCCGCTCGATCCAGAGCAGGGATGGAAGGTTGTCGACTTCGAAATCGTAGGGGAAGGAGTAGGAGTATTGGGTTACAGGTGGTTAGATGTAGCCTGAGAACCACAGTGTACCTTCCAGACCATGTAATAAATGTAGTCTACCCCTTTTCTCTTTGTAAAACTCAGGTTATCTGGAGTCCTTCCACAGTGCCTTAATTAAAAATACCCCAAAGCGGCAGAATTTTGGGTACATGAGCATGAGGGAGGGACCACACCTTGCGGTTATGGAGCACAACAAGATTGTGTGACAAAAACTAGCAAGGGACACTGAAAGGTATACAATCAAGACTACAATAGTAGTAACACAACCACCTCATTCTCTCTGCAGATAAGGGCTACTATTGACAAGAATGTTCTGTCAGTTAATGGGCTGGGGAGGTTTACAGATAAAAAATGTTTTTGCTCCATGAAGTAATCCAACAAAGTGTACCCCAGCATCTTGTCTATTTCAAGTCTTCTCTCATTGATCGAGACAGGTGGGTGTCCACCCCAAAGGGCCGCACGTCATGTTGACAGACACCTGTATCGATCAATGACAGAAGACTTGTCATGATCAAATTGCCATTCAGCTCCTCAAGTCATCTTCTGCTTGAAATTTACATTTACATTTTTGTCATTTAGCAGACGCTCTTATCCAGAGCGACTTACAGTTAGTGAGTGCATATATTATTATTATTATTATTTTTCATACTGGCGGGGAATCAAACCCACAACCCTGGCGTTGCAAACGCCATGCTCTACCAACTGAGCTACATCCCTGCCGGTCATTCCCTCCCCTACCCTGGACGACGCTGGGCCAATTGTGCGCCGCCCTGTGGGTCTCCCGGTCGCGGCCGGTTACGACAGAGCCAGCATAATGTCCAATCCATCGAGAGGGATGAAGTTTACAAGATACGGTTATAATACAATGACACACGCAGGCAAAGGAATTATGTTTCTCTCCATCTAGAATCCACTCCAAGAAGAAGCCCAGGCACTACACGGTATTGTCTGAAATACAAAAAAGATAATAAATTGTACTCTACAGTCGTGGTCAAAAGTTTTGAGAATGACACAAGTAAGGTCTTCACAATGTTCGCTGCTTCAGTGTTATGAGATATTTTTGTCAGATGTTACTATGGTATACTCAAGTATAATTACAAGCGTTCCTTAAGTGTCAAAGGCTTTTATTGACAATTACATTAAGTTTATGCAAAGAGTCAATATTTGCAGTGTCGACCTTTCTTTTTCAAGACCTCTGCAATCCGCCCTGGCATGCTGTCAGTTAACTTATGGGCCACATCCTGACTGATGGCAGCCCATTCTTGCATAATCAATGCTTGGAGTTTGTCAGAATTTGTGGGTTTTTGTTTGTCCACCCGCCACTTTAGGATCGACCACAAGTTCTCAATGGGATTAAGGTCTGGGAAGTTTCCTGGCCATGGACCCAAAATGTCTATGTTTTGTTCCCCGAGCCACTTAGTTATCACTTTTGCCTTATGGCAAGGTGCTCCATCATGCTGAAAAGGCATTGTTCATCACCAAACTGTTCTTGGATGTTTGGGAGAAGTTGCTCTCGGAGGATGTGTTGGTACCATTCTTTATTCATGGCTGTGTTCTTAGGCAAAATTGTTAGTGAGCCCACTCCCTTGGCTGAGAAGCAACCCCACACATGAATGGTCTCAGGATGCTTTACTGTTGGCATGACACAGGTCTGATGGTAGCGCTCACCTTGTCTTCTCCTGACAAGGTGTTTCCGGATGCCCCAAACAATCGGAAAGGGGATTCATCAGAGAAAATGACTTTACCCCAGTCCTCAGCAGTCCAATCCCTGTACCTTTTGCAGAATATTAGTCTGTCCCTGATGTTTTTCCTGGAGAGAAGTGGCTTCTTTGCTGCCCTTCTTGACACCAGGCCATCCTCTAAAAGTCTTCGCCTCACTGTGCGTGCAGATGCACTCACACCTGCCTGCTGCCATTCCTGAGCAAGCTCTGCACTGGTGGTGCCCCGATCCCGCAGCTGAATCAACTTTAGGAGATGGTCCTGGCGCTTGCTGGACTTTCTTGGGCGCCCTGACGCCTTCTTCACAACAATTTAACCTCTCTCCTTGAAGTTCTTGATGATCCAATAAATGGTTGATTTAGGTGCAATCTTACTAGCAGCAATATCCTTGCCTGTGAAGCCCTTTATGTGAAAAGCAATGATGACGGCACGTGTTTCCTTGCAGATAACCATGGTTAACAGAGGAAGAACAATGATTTCAAGCACCACACTCCTTTTAAAGCTTCCAGTCTGTTATTCTAACTCAATCAGCATGACAGAGTGATCTCCAGCCTTGTCCTCGTCAACACTCTCACCTGTGTTAACGAGAGAATCACTGACATGATGGCAGCTGGTCCTTTTGTGGCAGGGCTGAAATGCAGTGGAAATGTTTTTGGGGGATTAAGTTCATTTTCATGGCAAAGAGGGACTTTGCAATTAATTGCAATTCATCTGATCACTCTTCATGACATTCTGGAGTATATGCAAATTGCCATCATCAAAACTGAGGCAGCAGACTTTGTGAAAATTAGTATTTGTGTCATTTTTAAAACCTTTGACCACAACTGTATTGTACAGTTTGAATGACAGTTGTACTGTGCCAGAATAACATCAACATTAGGGTAGAATAGTTGAACATGCATACAGATTACATTTAGAACAATATCTAGCCTAATATAAATAAATATGGCATAACCCTCAACCTTTTCACAGTGACCAGACCATACAAATATATCTAGGTAGGTAGGCAGACAATATCTAGCTACACAGCCATGTCTATCAGGCATGCTTAGGCAAATCTTTTTTATAGTAAAACCAGTTTATCAGTTTGAGATTTACAACAGTAAATTGTTGTATTATTGTTTTTTCTCACTGTTAGCTAGTAAACTTAGCTAGCTGGATAGCCAATAATTGTTATTTACATCTGTTTAGAATCCTATCTTGCGTCACGCCTATAATTTTGTGAGATTGGTTATGATTATGAATGTGGATGCGTTTCAATGTCAACCCTCGTCAATTATTGTTAAGTTGCATCAATTCAAATCTGGTATTAGGAACAAAAGAGGTCAATACACGTCCTCTAAAATAGACTAGTATTTTAATTAATGCAAACCACTTCAATGGTAAATATGATGTTCGTATATACGGGTCCACTGAAATACCACGCAGGGCACTCAGAGAACTGATCCATTGTTCTAAGTTCTTCTCCAAATACTCTGACAGAGATAGTTCCCGCTCCCTGCTGGCCAATCAGAGTAGAGACTGAGCGTGGTTTAGACTTACTCAGCCTATCGTTGGCGCACAGGCTGGTCCCAGCCCCTTGGCGCTTCACTGTTGCCAGGTGTTTAGTTGTTTTGCAACTTCAGACATAGTCTGCTCCTCTCCACTGTAGCAGAACACATGTCCTTGAGCGTGGTTTAACAAAGAGGCAGTGTTCATGTATGTAAGACACAAATTCTTATCACCCCCTACTCCCTAACAGCTCCTCACATGAATCACAGCTTGTTATGTTAAACAGTCTATATCAGTACAGCACAAACCTATTATGTTTAATCATTAATGCATTCCTTCTAAGCTAGGCATCACATCAAGTTATAAGAAAATAGATCCCCACAATCCCCCTTTTCACACCCACTGGGTGTGAACCCAAAACAAGAAAACCCCAAATAAGAAATTTCAGGGAAATTCAGGAATCCCCCTATTGACACCCTCTCATTAAAATACAATACAAACAAAAAGAATCACACTTTTATTAATAGGCAATAATGATAATAAAAAGGCCTTCAGTCCTTCCATCTACACCCAACTTGTACTAGGTTGGCTACCAGCCACCCAGGAACTTCAAACCTTCACATAAGGAAAGATAAACATTCACAATGGTTAACTTGATTAATAAAGCATAAAACACAGGATTAATAGAACACAAAACACAAGATTAATAGAACACAAAACACAAGATTACTAAAACATAAAACACAAACAGGGAAGTACATTTTGGCCCCCTTTAGACACCCTCTAGGGTGTCACTCCACCACCTCACCAATAGCAAACCAAGGGTCATCCTCAGTCAACTTCATCTCAGTGTCTGCATCTCCTTCTTGAGCCCCTAGGAGGGGCATCATACCAGCCGTATGCACAACATCTGTAACAGACTTTCTCAGACAAGGAATTACACAGGCAGTACAGCACATTCATATTAGAAACACAAGTACTAGGGTCAGAAATCCAGCAACCACCATAACAGAGTACCCACCAAACCAATCACACAACCAGGAGAACAGTCCGTTTCCCTTCATTCCAGCCATGCTCTTCATTTCAGCTGATAGTTTATCTAAACCAACTAGGGCTTTAGAGATACTCCCGTCAGGACTGGTATTGTTAGGGATAAATGTACAACAATGGCTTAACATTCTATAGACACCACCCCTTTCTGCCTGATCTAGAGCCAACCTCTTTTTACTAAGTCATAAGAGTGAGATGGCGGATAATTGTTCAAAAGATCCCTTCCGTTGCATCCCTAGTCCAGCCAATAAATCGTTGTTGGTCGTAATAGATATAATTAATCCAATTCACAATTTTGTTTATTGTCACCCACCAAAAGAACGTGGTAGCAAACCCTTCCCCTAATTGTTTCATAGCTCGGTATTCATCCGATACCCCCCTTTGTATCCCAATCGCATCCATCTAAATAGGGCTATTCTCCATCTTGTTAAAACTCCTCCTACATCTGTTTAATCATTGGTTCCTGTTGACTAATTCTAACTAGTTGTACCAGTATAACCAGGGCGCATGTATCTAGCCACCCCTTTGGAATTCTCTGCCTTACACTGCCCTTACTGGCACACGCCCACCACACATCAGTTACAGGGGCTGTAAGGTTTAGAATTCTCTCCTGTGCTTCCGAACTTAAGTCTCCAATTGATAATTGGTGATGTCTTTGTTTCTCTTTACCCCCCATCTGGATGTTCAGTCCCCCTCGGTCTCATATCCCCATCCCCAAGTGTATTTAAACACTTGAGTCTAGGAACAATCTGCCGTGGGGTCCAAACATGAATATAATAGGATTTTATAATCCCAATTTGCTTATTGACATGTACCCCACCTGTTGGCTACGTCCCAAACCCTTATTTTGAATCTGACAGTCTGCCCTTCTCTGACTCCTATTTTGTAGGCCACTCGTCCTTGACGGTCAGTATGTCGGGTCGCTTCTCTTCTCTTTTACTTCTTAACAATGGTAAGGGTATAGCATAATTGGTGGTGGATCTTGACATATCAAGACCATTACCGAGACTGATGCAGCTCAAGTTATATAGTATTTTGTCCTCTCCTTTGTATATATTTATTATTTAATCCTACCATCTCCTTATCATCCCCCTTTTGACACGTTTTGCCCATGTGTCAATATTACCACCTACCTAAACAATCACTTAAGTAATATTGGTAATTTATCATCCAATTGCCATCCCTTATTTTTATTTTTGAGACTGTCCCTTGCTTCTTTATTGCTCCTATCTTCCTGATCTCATTACTAAATAAATGATATAGGTAATAGCTGTTTCGCATTAGATTGTGCCTTCCTCTGATTACTGCAGCTCATTGCATTAATTTAGTTTCAAATACCAACTTGTTGTTTATTAAAGCATACTAAAAATGAAATTTAAATGACAACATTTGATAATACCTCAATTTACTTCTATCCCGTAAAAGTAATCCAAGATTAGTACAATTTACTAGCAACAGGTATCCCTCATTCAGGGAAAGCGCTCTCTCTCTTCTGTTATTTTATGGTTCAAATCATATATATTATTACCAAATTATAATATTCTTCACACTTTTCACAGTATTATAAATTACCCTCAACTTAGTAAAATAAACTATCTTAACGTCCTCCTCTCATGCCTTTAGAATTTACTAGTGTGGATGATTAATTAACACCAGAAGGTTAAAACAGAGTTCAGAGGCAATTGAAATTATTCAACGAACTGTTTCATCCCATAGTATACCAAACATTACCATTATTCTAAATATTTCATAAATGTTACTTATCCCAAGTGTTCATTAAGTCCTCATGACATTCATTCTCATAAGAAATCATACAGTGGGGAAAACAAGTATTTAGTCAGCCACCAATTGTGCAAGTTCTCCCACTTAAAAAGATGAGAGAGGCCTGTAATTTTCATCATAGGTACACGTCAACTATGACAGACAAAATGAGAAGAAAAAAATCCAGAAAATCACATTGTAGGATTTTTTATGAATTTATTTGCAAATTATGGTGGAAAATAAGTATTTGGTCAATAACAAAAGTTTCTCAATACTTTGTTATATACCCTTTGTTGTCAATGACACAGGTCAAACGTTTTCTGTAAGTCTTCACAAGGTTTTCACACACTGTTGCTGGTATTTTGGCCCATTCCTCCATGCAGATCTCCTCTAGAGCAGTGATGTATTGGGGCTGTCGCTGGGCAACACGGACTTTCAACTCCCTCCAAATATTTTCTATGGGGTTGAGATCTGGAGACTGGCTAGGCCACTCCAGGACCTTGAAATGCTTCTTACGAAGCCACTCCTTCGTTGCCCGGGCGGTGTGTTTGGGATCATTGTCATGCTGAAAGACCCAGCCACGTTTCATCTTCAATGCCCTTGCTGATGGAAGGAGGTTTTCACTCAAAATCTCACGATACATGGCCCCATTCATTCTTTCCTTTACACGGATCTGTCGCCCTGGTCCCTTTGCAGAAAAACAGCCCCAAAGCATGTTTCCGCCCCCATGCTTCACAGTAGGTATGGTGTTCTTTGGATGCAACTCAGCATTCTTTGTCCTCCAAACACGACGAGTTGAGTTTTTACCCAAAATTTATATTTTGGTTTCATCTGACCATATGACATTCTCCCAATCCTCTTCTGGATCAATCAAATGCACTCTAGCAAACTTCAGACGGGCCTGGACATGTACTGGCTTAAGCAGGGGGACACGTCTTGCACTGCAGGATTTGAGTCCCTGGCGGCGTAGTGTGTTACTGATGGTAGGCTTTGTTACTTTGGTCCCAGCTCTCTGCAGGTCATTCACTAGGTCCCCCCGTGTGGTTCTGGGATTTTTGCTCACCGTTCTTGTGATCATTTTGCGTGGAGCCCCAGATCGAGGGAGATTATCAGTGGTCTTGTATGTCTTCCATTTCCTAATAATTGCTCCCACAGTTGATTTCTTCAAACCAAGCTGCTTACCTATTGCAGATTCAGTCTTCCCAGACTGGTGCAGGTCTACAATTTTGTTTCTGGTGTCCTTTGACAGCTCTTTGGTCTTGGCCATAGTGGAGTTTGGAGTGTGACTGAGGTTGTGGACAGGTGTCTTTTTATACTGATAACAAGTTCAAACAGGTGCCATTAATACAGGTAACGAGTGGAGGACAGAGGAGGCTCTTAAATAAGTTGTTACAGGTCTGTGAGAGCTAGAAATCTTGCTTGTTTGTAGGTGACCAAATACTTATTTTCCACCATAATTTGCAAATAAATTCATTAAAAATCCTACAATGTGATTTTCTGGATTTTTTTTCGTCATTTTGTCTGTCATAGTTGACGTGTACCTATGATGAAAATTACAGGCCTCTCATCTTTTTAAGTGGGAGAACTTGCACAATTGGTGGCTGACTAAATACTTTTTTCCCCCACTGTATATAACAATAGGTGTCTGCTTACCTGTTTTTAGTAGTCCGGACTCTTTGTGAAACACACCGTTCAATGACAGAGACGTCCAGTGGGCCGGACAATACCCAGCGAAGTCCCTTCTACCAGATCACGTCGGGGTCACCAATTGTTAAGTTGCGTCAATTCAAATCTGGTATTAGGAACAAAAGAGGTCAATACACATCTTCTAAAATAGACTAGTATTTTAATTAATGCAAACCACTTCAATGGTAAATATGATGTTCGTATACGGGTCCACTGAAATACCACGCAGGGCACTCAGAGAACTGATCCATTGTTCTAAGTTCTTCTCCAAATACTCTGACAGAGATAGTTCCCGCTCCCTGCTGGCCAATCAGAGTAGAGACTGAGCATATCGTTGGCGCATAGGCTGGTCCCAGACCCTTGGCGCTTCACTGTTGCCAGGTGTTTAGTTGTTTTGCAACTTCAGACATAGTCTGTTCCTCTCCACTGTAGCAGAACACATGTCCTTGAGCGTGGTTTAACAAAGAGGCAGTGTTCGTGTATGTGAGACACAAGTTCTTATCTCCCCCTACTCCCTAACAGCTCCTCACATGAATCACAGCTTGTTATGTTAAACAGTCTATATCAGTACAGCACAAACCTATTATGTTTAATCATTAATGCATTCCTTCTAAGCTAGGCATCACATCCAGTTATAAGAAAATAGATCCCCACAATAGCTAGCTAGAAAAATGATTTACAGTTGCTGATGTTACACGTTTGCTAACAAGTTACAAACGCAAGGCGTGACGCATAAGTTAGCAGGCACCAGGATAACTAGCTAGCCGGCGCCAGGCTAGCTAACGTTTGCTGGTAAACCTAGCTTTAGGTGGCTGGTTGTAATGTTGTAGCTTGCTGTTTAGTAGCCATATCTACAACTAAAAAGAGAACAGGTTTTACAATAGATGCCCGATTGTAAAACCGCTTCTATTTTCTGTCATATGGCTACATGTAGTTGTTTAGCTAACTTAGGTATCTAGCTAGCTAAGTTAGCAAACAGAAAAATAATATGATTTTCCCCCACTGTTACAGTAGTATGTTAGCCAGCAATACACACTATGGGTTTCAGTAGATTAACTAAAGTTAGCTAGCAGGTGGCTTGCAGGAAAAATAACTTACTTAGCCACTGTATTTGTGCCCTCTTGGTGCTGGAATCGGCTGTAGCTGAGCCTCTAGCTAAATCCAAGTCTTTGTTTCCAATCCTCTTCGCTATATTCCGTTTGAAACATGTATGGTTAAATGTCACCATGTAGCTAATAGAACATCAAAAAAATGCTCCATTGTCAAATTCGTATTGATGAAAGGAATCACTTGAAGCCATTGCGGTCTGGTCAGTCCTTTCAGTTTTGCCCATAGTGTGTTGTTAGTGTCCGCCTCCCTTTCAAAAAAGCCTGCCTTGGGGAGGGATGGGGCCAGAGCACGAAGCACCGCCCCACCCGAGTTGTAGTCTTTCGGAGACTGGAAAAAAATGTCAGCTTGTATATTTAGCAATGAATCCGCTGATAGGAACCTCGCTGAAAGACGTCCAATGGCTCTATCGAACAAGGACAACCATATCTACATGCACAAAAACATATAGTGCGATCAGTATAACATAGAGCCTTTGCGAAATGCCACAAAGCAGGACTTGATTTTTTTTCTCCAACTTCCCGACAGGGGGGGGGGGGGGGGGCCTAGCCCCCCTCCGGGCCATCCTCACGTACTTTGTGCCCCCTCAGATTTTTGGGGTACATGACGCCACTGGATAGTTCTACCATCTGTCCATGAGTTCAGGTAGTCACTAGTTGCCACAGTCAAAATTGGCAATAGTAAAAATGCATGCAAACTAAAATATGCTTTTTGGTCTAAATTTAAGGTTAGGGTTAGGCTTAAGGTTAGCAGTGTGGTTAAGGTTAGGTTTCAAATCAGATTTTAAGAGACATTGTAGAAATAGGCCGGGTTTATGACTTTGTTACTGTGGTAACTAGTGACAACCGTCAGTTCAGGACAAGATCTCGTTGTGCATAAAAACACAGCTTGATAAATAATGAAATACTATTGTATACTAAGTGAATGTGAACACACAATATACAAAACCAAACCAGTAGTTGTTTTATTTAGTTGTATGACAACCTACACTCAGGAATGTTGTCAGGAATGGAAACAAATTATATTCAAAAAATAATATGATCCAAAATTCATATTGCATTACGTACAAAAGGAGTACACTGTAGTTCTATTAATATGCAAAATGTCAAGTTACCCTTAATTTCTTACCATAAATTGCAGTAAAACATTTGACAATTAAACCACGATATGACCCAAAAAAATTCCCCCACAAAAACTCAGAAACTGAAATCTGCTATAGCCGATATTTAAATACTCAGTGCCCGGTTTCAGAATAAAACATTGAACAGAGCAGGATTATAATTTTTTTGTAACATAATTCTAGCTATAAATTATTAAATATACTGAACAAAAATATAAACGCAACATGTAAAGCTGAAATAAAAGATCCCAGAAATGTTCCATACGCACAAAAAGCTAATTTCTCTCAAATCTTGTGCACAAATTTGTTTACATCCCTGTTAGTGAGCATTTCTCTTTTGCCAAGACAATCCATCCACATGACCGGTGTGGCATATCAAGAAGCTGATTAAACAGCATGATCATTATACAGGTGCACCTTGTGCTGGGGACAATAAAAGGCCTCTTTAAAATGTGCAGTTTTGTCACACAACATAATGCCACAGATGTCTCAAGTTTTGAGGGAGCGTGCAATTGGCATGCCGACTGCAGGAATGTCCACCAGAGCTCTTTTCAGAGAATTGAATGTTCATTTCCCTACCATAAGCCACCTCCAACGTCGTTTTAGAGAATTTGGCAGTACGTCCAACCGGCCTCACAACCGCAGACCACGTGTAACCACGCCAGCCCAGGACCTCCACATCCGGCTTCTTCACCTGCGGGATCGTCTGAGACCAGCCACTCGGGCAGCTGATGAAACTGAGAAGTATTTCTGTCTGTAATAAAGCCCTTTTGTGGGGAGAAAATAATTCTGATTGGCTGGGCCTGGCTCCCCAGTGGGTGGGCCTATGTGAAATCCATAATTTATTTATTTGAATTGACTGATTTCCTTATATGAACTGTAAAATTGTTAATTGTTGCATGTTGTGTTTATTTTTGTTCAGTATTTTTAAAAACTAAATGGAGCTCATGTCTGTATTTTTTGCAAAAGCAAAGTTGGACAGGTAGTTAACGATAATGTCTACCCACATGGCTGTCTGTCAGGCAGGGATTAGTGTCCAATCACCATCTATCTCCTGCTGTAAGTGAGGATCAGTTCGTCTGAGGATCCAGAGAGACTGTGTATAAGTCTCACATGGCACCTTATTCTCAATATAGTGCACTACTTTTGACCAGGTGGCACCCTATTCCCAATATAGTGCACTACTTTTGGCCAGGGCTTCGGTCAAAAGTAATGTAATAAATAGGGAATAGTGTGCCATTTGAAACTTGTAGCTTCAGTCCGATGTTAAATAGTGGCCTCTTTTCTGATAGACTTCAGTCTGCCAAGGTGTCCATTCCATTCAGCCGTCTGTAGCCAGAATCAGCACAGCCCCAAATATACCCACGTTATGTCCCATCAGCTTCAACTGGTTCCAGAACTCTACATGGCAGGTGTTGTGCCAGTAGCCCAGGTTACCGTCGATGAAGAGCAGGATGAGGGGCAGGACCACGGCCAGGATCTGTGAGGCTAGGCGGATATAACAGCCAGAGAGAAAGGCCAGGGCCAGCACCCCAAACAGCACCACCAGTAGCATCAGGGTGATCTCCCCACCAGGGATGTGGTTCAGGTAGGCCATCCTGTCCTCTTTACTGTGCTGGAGCGAGTACACCTGGTGGACGGAACACAGCGCTGCATTGAGTTGTTGTTATTTATTTAGGCTGCCTGCTACTGTATATTTGTTGGACTCAACATTCAGTTTATTGCACCTATTTGTACAATGATTTGATCTATCTCTCTCTCTTATCTGATTAGGACACAAGTGTCAAACTTGACACTGGGCTATTTAAATCAGGAAAAATCTAGGCCTTTTGCTATCCTGGTCTCTAGGTCTGCAGTAATTGATTTTAAGGATGGAGGAGGGGGATTCATATTCTAGGTCAAACACTGTAGCTAAATCACTGAAGTAGGTTGTTTGTCTTACCATACAGATTAGGTAGACCCCTATAAAGACCTGTCCGGTGGACTGCAGCGATCTGGTGCGATGTTTCTGTCTGTATACCTCCCCCGCACCACTGGCTAGGATCAGGAAACCCCCGATGATAGCCAGGGCTCTGGAGTACATCCTTACCTACAGGACCACACAAGACACAGAAGGTCAGTTGAGCATTCCTAGAGATGTAGTGAAGAGGGGATGCAAACACTCAAAAAAAATTCTACACAATCTTGTAATTAATCCTAAAATAGAATAATATTTGACATGTCAGGTTTTTTGGCCCAGCACCCAGTATTACCCCATAATAAAGGTACAGTGGGGAGAACAAGTATTTGATACACTGCCGATTTTGCAGGTTTTACTACTTACAAAGCATGTAGAGGTCTGTAATTTTTATCATAGGTACACTTCAACTGTGAGAGACGGAATCTACAACAAAAATCCAGAAAATCACATTGTATGATTTTTAAGTAATGAATTTGCATTTTATTGCATGACTTAAGTATTTGATACATCAGAAAAGCAGAACTTAATATTTGGTACAGAAACCTTTGTTTGCAATTACAGAGATCATACGTTTCCTGTAGGTCTTGACCAGGTTTGCACACACTGCAGCAGGGATTTTGGCCCACTCCTCCATACAGACCTTCTCCAGATCCTTCAGGTTTCGGGGCTGTCGCTGGGCAATACGGACTTTCAGCTCCCTCCAAAGATGTTCTATTGGGTTCAGGTCTGGAGACTGGCTAGGCCACTCCAGGACCTTGAGATGCTTCTTACGGAGCCACTCCTTAGTTGCCCTGGCTGTGTGTTTCGGGTCGTTGTCATGCTGGAAGACCCAGCCACGACCCATCTTCAATGCTCTTACTGAGGGAAGGTTGTTGTTGGCCAAGATCTCACGATACATGGCCCCATCCATCCTCCCCTCAATACGGTGCAGTCGTCCTGTCCCCTTTGCAGAAAAGCATCCCCAAAGAATGATGTTTCCACCTCCATGCTTCACGGTTGGGATGGTGTTCTTGGGGTTGTACTCATCCTTCTTCTTCCTCCAAACACGGCGAGTGGAGTTTAGACCAAAAAGCTCTATTTTTGTATCATCAGACCACATGACCTTCTCCCATTCCTCCTCTGGATCATCCAGATGGTCATTGGCAAACTTCAGACGGGCCTGGACATGCGCTGGCTTGAGCAGGGAGACCTTGCGTGCGCTGCAGGATTTTAATCCATGACGGTGTAGTGTGTTACTAATGGTTAATTTTTGAGACTGTGGTCCCAGCTCTCTTCAGGTCATTGACCAGGTCCTGTCGTGTAGTTCTGGGCTGATCCCTCACCTTCCTCATGATCATTGATGCCCCACGAGGTGAGATCTTGCATGGAGCCCCAGACCGAGGGTGATTGACCGTCATCTTGAACTTCTTCCATTTTCTAATAATTGCGCCAACAGTTGTTGCCTTCTCACCAAGCTGCTTGCCTATTGTCCTGTAGTCCATCCCAGCCTTGTGCAGGTCTACAATTTTATCCCTGACGTCCTTACACAGCTCTCTGGTCTTGGCCATTGTGGAGAGGTTGGAGTCTGTTTGATTGAGTGTGTGGACAGGTGTCTTTTATACAGGTAACGAGTTCAAACAGGTGCAGTTAATACAGGTAATGAGTGGAGAACAGGAGGGCTTCTTAAAGAAAAACTAACAGGTCTGTGAGAGCCGGAATTCTTACTGGTTGGTAGGTGATCAAATACTTATGTCATGCAATAAAATGCAAATTAATTACTTAAAAATCATACAATGTGATTTTCTGGATTTTTGTTTTAGATTCCGTCTCTCACAGTTGAAGTGTACCTATGATAAAAATTACAGACCTCTACATGCTTTGTAAGTAGGAAACCCTGCAAAATCGGCAGTGTATCAAATACTTGTTCTCCCCACTGTATGTACATTTGACTAAATAGAGCCCACTACTCATTGTCTTCTGACAGGTGGTGTCATTCCTTCGCAACGCACAGTTTTCAATGCAGACGGAGTTGTCACGCTCCAAAAAACATTCCTTACCCCTGGATTCTTCAAACTATCTGACATAAGTAAGACGTAAGACAATGTCCACTCCACCTAGGTGCTGATTCACACAGGCAGTACTCACCTTCAGCCAGTCACTATAGTGCACTTGTTCACCAATATAAGAAGCGTAGGTGCTGATAGCTAACTGTATGGCAGCCCCCATTGCAAACCACCTCCTCTTCACCCCAAAGGACATGAAGCTGGCACAAAGCACTGATGCCCCCATGTCAAAGTACAGGTAGGGAACCTGGATGTCAGGTTTCCTGGAGATTAAGAAAAAAGCTAATTCATTACAACACTGAAATGGTTAAATATTCAAAAATCAGTGTTCAGATACCAAATCAACTAATTGATTACACTCATGGTTAACAATAGCTATGATTTCATAACTCCAAACACATTGATTTGTCTCACTTAGCTACCTTAAAGTGGAACTGACAGCATTTTAACTACTTTGCCGATATGAAACAAACATACATAATATCAATCAGAAATATCAAATTCCCAGTTTTTGCTACAAAACTAACTTTATAAAAGGTTACAAAAAATAGGTTATATTTGACCCAAACTTCCATGACATACAGTAAGGTATTGTTGGTATACCGGGGTATTTGGAAAAAGCCACGGGATGGTTTTCAATACCATTTAAAACGATTTATTATAAGTTTTTTAATACATTTGGAATAATTGTAGCTACTTTAAGTAAATACCTGCAGTCAACTTGTGCAATATGTTAGGAGATCAAGAACATTGAATTCTTCATTTCAGCTGTCACATTATTATGAAGTTTACGGTAGTCCCCAGTCAAGCACACAACGAGAGCCCGGAGCCTTGTGAGTCACTCACTGTTGTGCAGCATGCGCCAGGCGATCTAATTACAGTATGGAATTCACTTTTTCCCCTCATATCATTTTTCAGTAGCTACAGCTAGAGATGCAGGTGTCATTTGGTTAGCTAGCAAGAAATGTGAATCGTTTTGCTAGCTAGCTAGTTATGCTGAACTTGAACGACTGTTATTCAGGATGTGTTCGTAAATTCACTCAGGCTATCTTCTCCGATTTCAGAGCACTCTCATTTAAGTGTGCCAGAGTGCAGAATACCTGATGAATTTACGAACGCACAACATCCGCTGAATATGACCGGTGTCAGTAAACGTGTGCAAAAAAAGTTATTAAATTGTTGCCAGCAGTACAGTTAGTCACTAACGCTCTAGATAACATGTAAACAGCCTAACCAGCTCTGCTAGGGTGAGTAAAATGGCCAGAGTGAATTGTTCTCTCATTTGTGTCTGGAAGTACTGTAGCTAGCCAACTTTAGTCAGTTAGCTAAAGTTGAGCGTCCAGTGTCAATAGTGAAGTGTGTGCTCTGAATTTATGAACGAACCAGAGCGCACTCCGACACACTGAATGCAATTTACGACCGCAACCTTAGTTATCAGTCAAATTTATTTTGGCATCGATCAAATGGGCGGGCAGGCAGGCAGGGAAGTTCCCATTCAGTTGTCAAAATGTGGGTTGGGACAAGCATGCCCGGGCAGGCAAGTTGCAGAAGGACGAGCTGGCTACTATTCCACATCGTTTATCAGTGCAATTTTAATGGCCAACTAGCTGAAAAAGTTTGAGAGGGTTTATCTGATGTTCCCTCATTAGATTTTAGCTCATCTCGCTCTGGTTAACATTAGTTGTTGATCTTGTTGTTGATGTGCATAACTGATTGTTTGATCAATAGGACTGTGAAGTTCCCAAATGTAAGAGGACTCTTGTGGTATTTATATATTTGCAGAAATCTATTCAGGTGTATTTTGTGGCTTTTGGTGAATGCGTTCTAATGATCTAAAGTCGCTCTGTTGCTACTGCCTGTAAAGACACAGTCCAGTTCAAAATGAATGATGGCAGGCCCACCAATGTCAGTTTTCCTACTCTGTTGCTATAGAATTTTCACAAATGCTTAACTATACGTCATTCCCAAACATTCAATGAATTTATGAAAATGTGAAAATCACCAAATGTTTTTAAAAAAGTGTCATTCTTCCTGGAGGTGTATATGAACAGATTTTAATAAGATTTCATGTTAAAATGCTGTCAGTTCCACTTTAAGATGAATACACTAACTGTAAGTCGCTCTGGATAAAGCATCTGCTAAATGAGTAAAATGTAAATGACTTGGTATTCTTCGTAAAAAGCCAATAATACATGAATGAATGGCTTATGCCATGTGAGAAGATAGTTGAAGTCGGAAGTTTACATACACCTTAGCCAAATACATTTAAACTCAGTTTTTCACAATTCCTGACATTTAATCCTAGTAAAAAATTCCCTGTCTTAGGTCAGTTAGGATCACCACTTTATTTTAAGAATGTGAAATGTCAGAATAATAGTAGAGAATTATTTATTTCAGCTTCTTTCTCCCCTCTCTCTCCAGATAAAATCCTGCGACTTGTGACTGCAGGCCGCCCAACAACCTGCCCGCTTGACCCCATCCCCTCCTCCCTTCTCCAGACCATCTCCGGTGACCTTCTCCCCTACCTCACCTCGCTGATCAACTCATCCTTGACCGCTGGCCATGTCCCTTCCGTCTTCAAGAGAGCGAGAGTTGCTCCCCTTCTCAAAAAACCAACACTCGACCCCACTGATGTCAACAACTACAGACCAGTATCCCTTCTTTCTTTTCTTTCCAAAACTATTGAGCGTGCCGTCTTTAGCCAACTCTCTTGCTATCTCTCTCAGAATGACCTTCTTGATCCAAACCAATCAGGTTTCAGGACTGGTCATTCAACTGAGACTGCTCTTCTCTGTGTCACGGAGACTCTCCGCACTGCTAAAGCTAACTCTCTCTCCTCTGCTCTTGTCCTTCTAGACCTGTCTGCTGCCTTTGATACTGTGAACCATCAGATCCTCCTCTCCACCCTCTCCGAGATGGGCATCTCCGGCGCGGCTCACTCCTGGATTGCGTCCTACCTGACCGGTCGCTCCTACCAAGTGGCGTGGCGGGAAGCTGTCTCCGCACCACGTGCTCTCACCACTGGTGTCCCCCAGGGATCGGTTCTGGGCCCTCTCCTTTTCTCCCTATACACCAAGTCACTTGGCTCTGTCATATCCTCACATGGTCTCTCCTATCATTGCTACGCTGACGATACACAACTAATCTTCTCCTTTCCCCCTTCTGATAACCAGGTGGCGAATCGCATCTCTGCATGTCTGGCAGACATATCAGTATGGATGACGGATCACCACCTCAAGCTGAACCCTGGCAAGACGGAGCTGCTCTTCCTCCCGGGGAAGGACTGCCCGTTCCATGATCTCGCCATCACGGTTGACAACTCCGCTGTGTCCTCCTCCCAGAGTGCGAAGAGCCTAGGCGTGACCCTGGACAACACCCTGTCGTTCTCCGCCAACATCAAGGCGGTGACCCGCTCCTGCAGGTTCATGCTCTACAACATTCGGAGAGTGCGACCCTGCCTTACACAGGAAGCGGCGCAGGTCCTGGTCCAGGCACTTGTCATCTCCCGTCTGGACTACTGCAACTCGCTGTTGGCTGGGCTCCCTGCCTGTGCCATTAAACCCCTACAACTCATCCAGAATGCCGCAGCCCGTCTGGTGTTCAACCTTCCCAAGTTCTCTCACGTCACCCCCCTCCTCCGCACACTCCACTGGCTTCCAGTTGAAGCTCGCATCCGCTACAAGACCATGGTGCTTGCCTATGGAGCAGTGAGGGGAACGGCACCTCTGTACCTTCAGGCTCTGATCAGTCCCTACACCCAAACGAGGACATTGCGCTCATCCACCTCTGGCCTGCTGGCTCCCCTTCCTCTGCGGAAGCACAGCTCCCGCTCAGCCCAGTCAAAACTGTTCGCTGCTCTGGCACCCCAATGGTGGAACAAGCTCCCTCACGACGCCAGGACAGCGGAGTCACTCACCACCTTCCGGAGACATTTGAAACCCCACCTCTTTAAGGAATACCTGGGATAGGATAAAGTATTCCTTCTAACCCCCCCCCCCCCCCCCAAATTGTAAAGTGGTTATCCCACTGGCTATAGGGTGAACGCACCAATTTGTGAGTCGCTCTGGCTAAGAGCGTCTGCTAAATGACGTTAATGTGCCCTTGAGCAAGGCACTTAACCCTAATTGCTCCTGTAAGTCGCTCTGGTTAAGAGCGTCTGCTAAATGACTAAAATGTAAATGTAAATGTTATGTCTTCCCAGTGGGTCACATTCCCAGTGGGTCAGAAGTTTACATACACTCAATTAGTATTTGGTAGCATTGCCTTTAAATTGTTTAACTTGGGTCAAACGTTTCGGGTAACCTTCCACAAGCTTCCCACAATAAGTTGGGTGAATTTTGGCCCATTCCTCCTGACAGAGCTGGTGTAACTGAGTCAGGTTTGTAGGCCTCCTTGCTTGCACACGCTTTTTCAGTTCTGCCCACAAATGTTCTATAGGAATGAGGCCATTTTGCCACAACTTTGGAAGTATGCTTGGGGTCATTGTCCATTTGGAAGACCCATTTGCGACCAAGCTTTAACTTCCTGACTGATGTCTTGAGATGTTGCTTCAATATATCCACATAATTTTCCTTCCTCATGATGCCATCTATTTTTTGAAGTGCACCAGTCCCTCCTGCAGCAAAGCACCCCCACAGCATGATGCTGCCACCCCGTGCTTCACGGTTGGGATGGTGTTCTTTGGCTTGCAAGCCACCTCTTTTTTCCTCCAAACATAACGATGGTCATTATGGCTAAACAGTTATATTTTTGTTTCATCAGACCAGAGGACATTTCTCCAAAGAGTACGATCTTTGTCCCCATGTGCAGTTGTAAACCGTAGTCTGGCTTTTTTATGGCGGTTTTGGAGCAGTGGCTTCTTCCTTTTTATTTTTATTTAATTTAATTGTACCTTTATTTAACTAGGCAAGTCAGTTAAGAACAAATTCTTATTTACAAATTACGGCCTACACCGGCCAAACCCGGACGACGCTGGGCCAATTGTACGCCGCCCTATGAGACTCCCAATCACGGCCGGTTGTGATACAGCCTGGAATCAAACCAGGGGGTCTGTAGTGACGCCTCAAGCACTGAGATGCAGTGCCTTAGACCGCTGCGCCACTCGGAAGCCCTTGCTGAGCGGCCTTTCAGGTTATGTCGATATAGGACTCGTTTTACTGTGGATATAAATACTTTTGTACCTGTTTCCTCCAGCATCTTCACAGGTCCTTTGGTGTTGTTCTGGGATTGATTTGCACTTTTCGCACCAAAGTATGTTCATCTCTAGGAGACAGAACGCGTCTCCTTCCTGAGCGGTATGACGGCTGCGCGGTCCCATGGTGTTTATACTTGCGTACTATTGTTTGTACAGATGAACATGGTACCTTCAGGCATTTGGAAATTGCTCCCAAGGATGAACCAGACTTGTGGAGGTCTACCTTTTTTTTTTAAACCTGAGGTCTTGGCTGATTTCTTGTGATTTTCCCATGATGTCAAGCAAAGAGGCACTGAGTTTGAAGGTAGGCCTTGAACTACATCCACAGGTACACCTTAAATTGACTCAAATGTCAATTAGCCTATCAGAAGCTTCTAAAGCCATGGAATTTCCCAAGCTGTTTAAAGGGCGGCAGGTAGCTTAGTGGTTAAGAGCGTTGTGCCAGTAACCGAAAGGTCGCTGGTTCTAATCCCCAAGCAAACTAGGTGGAAATCTGTCGATGTGCCCTTGAGCAAGGCACTTAACCCTAATGTCTCTGGATAAGAGTGTCTGCTAAATGACAAAAAAATATGTAAAATGTAAGAGCTAAATACCTTTGCTCTAAAATGTGCCCATCATGACTACTAGTGACCTGTGCTGGTATCCCACAGTCAGGTTGCACTCCAGTGTAGCTCAGTTGGTAGAGCATGGCACTTGCAACGCCAGGGTTGTGGGTTCGATTCCCACGGGGGACCAGTATGAAAATGTATGCACTCACTAACTGTAAGTCGCTCTGGATAAGAGCGTCTGCTAAATGACTTAAATGTAAAGGCACAGTCAAATTTGTGTATGTAAACTTCTGACCTATTGGAATTGTGATATAGTGAAATAATCTGTCTGTAAACAATTGTTGGAAAAATTACTTGTGTCATGCACAAAGTAGATGTCCAAAACTATAGTTTGTTAACAAGACATTTGTGGAGTGGTTGAAAAACGAGTTTTAATGACTCCAACC
Source organism: Coregonus lavaretus (assembly GCF_964263955.1). Taxonomy (NCBI): domain Eukaryota; kingdom Metazoa; phylum Chordata; class Actinopteri; order Salmoniformes; family Salmonidae; genus Coregonus; species Coregonus lavaretus. The sequence continues at coordinate 29,142,599 of NC_140012.1, read as the reverse complement.
TAAGTGTATGTAAACTTCCGACTTCAACTGTATGTCACACAGTCACTGTTACAGTAGTAGAGTGTAGTAGACCATATGACTTGATCAAAGTAAGGTAACTGGAGACTCCACCAGATAAATTACAGGGTGGTACACTCATATTTAAAGATTACAGAAATATCTCCCTGCCATAACTAGAGCCAGATGGTTCACAATCCAGGAAGTAAATTGTAGATAAGGACCATTCAAAAATAATCTGTAGTTCTTTTACACAACCAAATGAGCACGTTCATGCCCCAGAAAACGGTACCTGGCATAGAAAAGCCACATGTAGTTAATATGTCCGTCAATAATGTAGCTAAATTAACAAGCAAAGTGACGCTGTAAAGCCAACCCTCTGTTTAGCCGATTAACGGCTAGCCGAGGTCTGCACAAACGTGACCTGTACTCTATAACGTTACATATCAACCACGCTTACCTTTTTACATCCGCGCGCTCGGCAAAGAGCATCAGCATGGTAAAGCAGTTCCAGAAACCAAATCGGGTCAAAATAAACGCTCCGAATTGACAGAGGCGCCGGAGAACTTGCCTACTGCTAGGGGCAGCCATGATTGTTACTACAATGTTACGCCAGCAGTTTGCAAAAATGTCACTTCCTGTCTAGAATTTTCGATAATTTTCAAAATAGAAGTTGACCATATTACATTAAAGGTAGGCTCCGAGCGATGACATTGCTACGAACAGCACCGCAGATATTGGGCGCGTTCAAGCAGATCACTTTTGTTGCCTATCAAAATGTGTTGCATTATTGGGATAAAAATGGTCTGGCTTGCACTTACATATCGACTGCCAGTACCTGTTTTCAGGGAAGCCAATGGTCCAAAAATATTCCACCTACACTACATGGCCAAAAGTATGTGGACACCCCTTCAAATTAGTGGATTCGGCTATTTCAGCCACACCCGTTGCTGACAGGTGTATAAAATCTAGCACGCCGCCATGCAATCTCCATAGACAAACATTGGCAGTAGAATGGCCCGTACTGAAGAGATCAATGACTTTCAACGTGGCACTGTCATAGGATGCCACCTTTCCAACAAGTCAGTTCGTCAAATTTCTGCCCTGCTAGAGCTTTTCCGGTCAACTGTAAGTGCTGTTATTGTGAAGTGGAAACGTCTAGGAGCAACAATGGCTCAGCCGAGCCGTGGTAGACCACACAATCTCACAGAAGGGACCGCCGAGTCCTGAAGCGCGTGGTGCGTAAAAATAATCTGTCCTCGGTTGCAACACTCACTACTGAGTTCCAAATTGCCTCTGGAAGCAACGTCAGCACAAGAACTGTTAGTTGGGAACTTCATGAAATGGGTTTCTATGGCCGAGCAGCCTAAGAAGCCTAAGATCACCATGCGCAATGCCAAGCGTCGGCTGGAGTGCTGTAAAGCTCGCTGCCATTGGACTCTGGAGCAGTGGAAACGCGTTCTCTGGAGTGATAAATCACGTTTCACCATCTGGCAGTCTGACGGACGAATCTGGGTTTGGCGGATGCAAGGAGACCTCTACCTGCCCTAATGCATATTGCCAACTGTAAAGTTTTTTTGAGGAGGAATAATGGTCTGGGTCTGTTTTTTAAGCCCCTTAGTTCCAGTGAAGGGAAATCTTAACACTACTGCATACAATTACATTCTAGACGATTCTGTGCTTCCAACTTTGTAGCAACAGTTTGGGGAAGGCCCTTTCCTGTTTCAGCATGACAATGCCCCATTGCACAAAGTGAGGTCCATTCAGAAATGGTTTGTCGAGATTGGTGTGGAAGAACTTGACTGGCCTGCACAGATCCCTGACCTCAACCCCATCGAACACCTTTGCGATGAATTGGAACGGTGACTGCGAGCCAGGCCTAATCGCCCAACATCAGTGCACAACCTCACTAATGTTCTTGTGGCTGAATGGAAGCAAGTCCCCACAGCAATGTTCCAACATCTAGTGGAAAGCCTTCCCAGAACAGTGGAGGCTGTTATAGCAGCAAAGGGGGGACCAACTCCATATTAATGCCCATGATTTTGGAATGAGATGTTCAACGAGCAGATGTCCACATACTTTTGCCAACTAAAGTAATGTAGTTAAGAGCTTCCTTTTCTGGTAAATGCAGGGCCGTTTTTCTTTCCCAACGGAAAATGACAGCTGCCTGAGCATTTGCAATAATACAGTGATTAAAGTAGTTAGCAGATGTTTCCGTTTAGCTCATTTTGCAGTTATACCAGGTCATTTACAAAAGAAACTGCACAGCATCATGCCACTTCTCCGAAATGCTCAACTAGATGATCAGGACAGTCTAGGGTACTATTTGCCCAAAGAGGTGAAGTATTGCGATGAGCTATATGACTGTACTTCTGATTCTAATCCTCAAGAGGAAAGTTAAAACCTTCAGCCTTGAGGTCACTGAGGAGGACAGCAATAGCGGGATCACCTGAAAGGGACTGACATGCAGAGATGTAACAAAGATTTTGGGCACTGGCCAGCAGACCACAATTTTACATTCAGGTCCTAAATCTGTGGCATGCAATGTTTGATGTGTCAGGCTAGTTTGGCTCATTTTTTACTAGCCATTTCACTGCTGTGTCAGGTTAGTTTGGCACATTGTCTACTAGCCCAGTCTGAAAAGTACTAGACTTGGGCTAGCTTAATTTCCATCCCTGCTGACATGTATAACTGACTTAACAGGTAATTTGATTAGTCATGTACAACAGATGCACTCGTGGAACAAAACCGTTGGTGTTTTGTATGGGAAAACCTTGAGCCCACAAGTCCTTTGTGAGCAAGCTAGCCAGGTAGTTAACATTAGCTCGTGTAGTCACTTTTCCATGTGGAGACATGCTAGCTAATGTTAGCCCACCAGGGCAGGAATATTTAGCTAACGTTTAGTTACCTAGTTACGTTAGCTCATCGTTCGTGTAGTCAGACATTTCCCCAGACCTCATGGGTGGTGACATGCTAACTAGTCCACGAGGGCAGGGCTATTTAACGTTAGCTAGTTAGCATTAATTGCTAATGTTAGGCACATTCGCTAGCATGTCATCGCCTGTCGGGAAAGTCTGACTACACCACGGTGAGATACGGTGCAACCAAATATATTTTATAACTAAACATATCTGTGGTGCAATGTTAGCCAACTAGCCAACCAAGGTGCCTAACTAGCTAGCCCACCAGGCAATATTTCGCTAGCTAGCTATACCCTTGCCCTGGTGGGCTAACGTTAGCTAGCTAGTCACCACGTGAAAAAGTATGACTACACAAACCCTGTGCTTACGTTAACTACAGTACCTTCCAAAAGTATTCATCCCCCTTGGCGTTTTTTCCTATTTTGTTGCATTACAACCTGTAATTTAAATTGATTTTTATTTGGATTTCATGTAATGGACATACAAAATTGTCAAAATAAAGTCACCTGTGTGCAATCTAAGTGTCACATGATCTGTCACATGATCTCAGTATATATACACCTGTTCTGAAAGGCCCCAGAGTCTGCAACACCACTAAGCAAGGGGCACCACCAAGCAAGTGGCACCATGAAGACCAATGAGCTCTCCAAACAGGTCAGGGACAAAGTTGTGGAGAAGTACAGATCAGGTTTGGGTTATAAAAAAATATCAGAAACTTTGAACATCCCACGGAGCACCATTAAATCCATTATAAAAAAATTGAAAGAATATGGCACCACAACAAACCTGCCAATAGAGGACCGCCCACCAAAACTCACGGACCAGGCAAGGAGGGCATTAATCAGAGAGGCAACAAAGAGACCAAATATAACCCTGAAGGAGCTGCAAAGCTCCACAGCGGAGATGGGAGTATCTGTCCATAGGACCACTTTAAGCCATACACTCCACAGAGCTGGGCTTTACAGAAGAGTGGCCAGAAAAAAGCCATTGCTTAAAGAAAAAAATAAGCAAACACGTTTGGTGTTCGCCAAAATACATTTGGGAGACTCCCCAAACATATGGAAGAAGGTACTCTGGTCAGATGAGACTAAAATTGAGCTTTTTGGCCATCAAGGAAAACGCTATGTCCGGCGCAAACCCAACACCTCTCATCACCCTGAGAACACCATGGTGGCAGCATCATGCTGTGGGGATGTTTTTCATCGGCAGGGACTGGGAAATTGGTCAGTTTCTTCAAGTGCAGTCGCATAAACCATCAAGAGCTATGATGAAACTGGCTCTCATGAGGTCCGCCACAGGAAAGGAAGACCCAGAGTTACATCTGCTGCAGGGGATAAGTTCATTAGTTACCAGCCTCAGAAATTGCAGCCCAAATAAGTGCTTCACAGAGTTCAAGTAACAGACACATCTCGACATCAACTGTTCAGAGGAGACTGCGTGAATTAGGCCTTCATGGTCGAATTGCTGCAAAGAAACCACTACTAAAGGACACCAATAAGAAGAAGAGACTTGCTTGGGCCAAGAAACACGAGCAATGGACATTAGACAGCTGGAACTGTGTCCTTTGGTCTGGAGTCCAAATTGGAGATTTTTGGTTCCAACCGCTGTGTCTTCGTGAGATGTGGTGTGGGTGAACGGATGATCTCCGCATGTGTATTTCCGACTGTAAAGCATGGAGGTGGAGGTGTTATTGTGTGGGGGTGCTTTGCTGGTGACACTGTCTGTGATTTATTTAGAATTGAAGGCACACTTAACCAGCATGGCTACCACAGCATTCTGCAGCGATACGCCATCCCATCTGGTTTGGGCTTAGTGAGACTATCATTTGTTTTTCAACAGGACAATGACCCAACAAACCTCCAGGCGGTGTAAGGGCTATTTTACCAAGAAGGAGAGTGTTGGAGTAATGCATTAGATTACATGGCCTCCACAATCCCCCGACCTCAACCAAATTGAGATGGTTTGGGATGAGTTCGATCGCAGAGTGAAGGAAAAGCAGCCAACAAGTGTTCAGCATATGTGGTAACTCCTTCAAGACTGTTGGAAAAGCATTCCAGGTGAAGCTGGTTGAGAGAATGCCAAGAGTGTGCAAAGCTGTCATTACATTTTAGTCATTTAGCAGAAGGTCTTATCCAGAGCGACTTACAGTTAGTGAGTGCATACATTTATTTTATTTTTTTCATACTGGCCCCCCGTGGGAATCGAACCCACAACCCTGGCGTTGCAACACCACGCTCTACCAACTGAGCTACATCCTTGCCGGCCATTCCCTCCCCTACCCTGGGCCAATTGTGCACCGCCCCATGGGTCTCCCGGTCACGGCCGGCTACGACAGAGCCTGGATTCGAACCAGGATCTCTAGTGGCACAGCCTTAGACCACTGTACCACTTGGGAGTTATCAAGGCAAAGGGTGGCTAGTTGAAGAATCTAAAATATAAGCTATGTTTTTATTTGTTTAACACTTTTTTGGTTACTACATGATTCCATATGTGTTATTTCATAGTTTTGATGTCTTCACTATTATTCGACAATGTAGAAAATAGTAAAAAGAAAGAAAAACCCTTGAATGAATAGGTGTTCTAAATCTTTTGACCGGTAGTGTGTGTGTGTGTGTGTGTGTGTAATTATATATGGTAGTGTGTGTGTGTGTGTGTGTGTGTGTGTAATTATATAATTACACACACACACACACACACACTACCAGTCAAAAGTTTTAGAACACCTATTCATTCAAGGGTTTTTCTTTCTTTTTACTATTTTCTACATATATATATATAATTACACACACACACACACACACACACTACCGGTCAAAAGTTTTAGAACACCTATTCATTCAAGGGTTTTTCTTTATTTTTACTATTTTCTACACACACATATATATATATATATATATATATATATATATATATATATATATATATATATATATATATATATATTAATGTATGGGGGATTGGAAATGATGCAGACTATTACATTGATGGAAGCCACAATCTGCAATATTAAAAGCTGATCTACCCCCTAAATAACACCTGTAATTGTCTTTGAAACGTTTAATTAATTGATATAATGTAGAATTCCATTCATTCGTATGGAGGTCCTCTAGTGGCCAAAATGATATGTTAGCATGGGCAGCGCCATTGAGGGATTCCACCATGCTTCCACCATTTTAAAGTAGTCAAAGTAGTCAACTGGGTGGGGATTCCTATGGGTTGTAGCCTCAATAGTGCTGCCCATGCTGTCACAGACGCTATAATGACACAGATATAAAGATGATGAGTCAGATAGATATATATATATATATATATATATATATATATATATATATATATATTGACTGCTCCTACTGGGGAGTCCAATTTGGCCAACCGGTGGCTTCAAAGCCTCTCATTGGCCAATACATAGCATCAGCAATCCAGGGTTTATATACATCATTGTTCAATGCTCTTAGTTGTTGCGGAAATTGGAGCAGCAGTTAACATGCAACCAATATCATGGTTCTATTCAAAGTTCTAGAAGGATCTACCTGAAGAAAACAGAGGGCCCCTGGAGGCCAGGGTTGTATTCAGTAGTGCACACTAAAGCAAACTGTAGCAAAGCGTTTTGCAACGGAAACCGTTTGTCATGTTAAACGGTTCACGTGGCAAAACGTTTTGCTACGGTGTGCACTAATAACTACAACCCATGGGTCAGCCTTGGCACAGTTCCCCTGGAGCAGATTAAGGGTTAAGTGCCCTGCTCAAGGACACAACAGCAGGAGAGGGTATCCAGAATACACTTCTGACCAAATATTCCCAAATCAACCTGATTTCACTACCACCGGCGAAACGATAGAGTTGAATCCCTAACTTTATTAACCAATTAAGATGAGAGGTGACTAAATTACAGCCAATGTAGATAGTCTTAATTGCCTTATGGTAGTAATATCCTTGAGGGGAAGCATTATAATGCGCTGTGGCTCTGCTGCATTTGATGCAACAAAATACTTTATTGCATTTCACACAGTGTGGAAGAGTAATTCGGAGTAATCCATATGAATAGAATATATAGTACTTTATTTGTTCATCTGTTAGGTTAAGAGAGACATTCTTCCTCTGGAATGCACAATGGAATACACAGTCCAATTCAGAACTGGCACTGCAGCACAGTCCTATCTAATGTTGAATTTACAGTAACGGTGGTTATTTAATAAGTGCTAGGCCTATCTTTTGCCTCATCACAGGTTCTGACCATTGGTCAACTCTTACCATGTGGCTTATCAGGTGAATGTCTGTGAAAGACAAACCCACCTGTGGTACAGTAAATCCAGAGTGACGTCGGTCTCACTGCCTAATCTATGGTGGGGGGATGAGACTAACCCAGATCCTGAAATGGCATATGGGTGAAACGAGTGCCAGTAAAGGCTTATCCAGGGATCAGTGGCCGAACAACAAAGTATATATATATATACAGTGAGGGAAAAAAAGTATTTGATCCCCTGCTGATTTTGTACATTTGCCCACTGACAAAGAAATGATCAGTCTATAATTTTAATGGTAGGTTTATTTGAACAGTGAGAGACAGAATAACAAAATAAAAATCCAGAAAAACGCATGTCAAAATTGTTATAAATTGATTTGCATTTTAATGAGGGAAATAAGTATTTGACCCCCTCTCAATCAGAAAGATTTCTGGCTCCCAGGTGTCTTTTTTACAGGTAACGAGCTGAGATTAGCAGAACACTCTTAAAGGGAGTGCTCCTAATCTCAGTTTGTTACCTGTATAAAAGACACCTGTCCACAGAAGCAATCAATCAATCAGATTACAAACTCTCCACCATGGCCAAGACCAAAGAGCTCTCCAAGGATGTCAGGGACAAGATTGTAGACCTACACAAGGCTGGAATGGGCTACAAGACCATCGCCAAGCAGCTTGGTGAGAAGGTGACAACAGTTGGTGCGATTATTCGCAAATGGAAGAAACACAAAATAACTGTCAATCTCCCTCGGCCTGGGGCTCCATGCAAGATCTCACCTCGTGGAGTTGCAATGATCATGAGAACGGTGAGGAATCAGCCCAGAACTACACGGGAGGATCTTGTCAATAGTCTCAAGGCAGCTGGGACCATAGTCACCAAGAAAACAATTGGTAACACACTACGCTGTGAAGGACTGAAATCCTGCAGCGCCCGCAAGGTCCCCCTGCTCAAGAAAGCACATATACAGGCCCGTCTGAAGTTTGCCAATGAACATCTGAATGATTCAGAGGAGAACTGGGTGAAAGTGTTGTGGTCAGATGAGACCAAAATCGAGCTCTTTGGCATCAACTCAACTCGCCGTGTTTGGAGGAGGAGGAATGCTGCCTATGACCCCAAGAACACCATCCCCACCGTCAAACATGGAGGTGGAAACATTATGCTAAGGGGGTGTTTTTCTGCTAAGGGGACAGGACAACTTCACCGCATCAAAGGGACGATGGACGGGGCCATGTACTGTCAAATGTTGGGTGAGAACCTCCTTCCCTCAGCCAGGGCATTGAAAATGGATGGGTATTCCAGCATGACAATGACCCAAAACACACGGCCAAGGCAACAAAGGAGTGGCTCAAGAAGAAGCACATTAAGGTCCTGGAGTGGCCTAGCTAGTCTCCAGACCTTAATCCCATAGAAAATCTGTGGAGGGAGCTGAAGGTTCGAGTTGCCAATCGTCAGCCTCGAAACCTTTAATGACTTGGAGAAGATCTGCAAAGAGGAGTGGGACAAAATTCCTCCTGAGATGTGTGCAAACCTGGTGGCTAACTACAAGAAACGTCTGACCTCTGTGATTGCCAACAAGGGTTTTTCCACCAAGTACTAAGTAATGTTTTGCAGAGGGGTCAAATACTTATTTCCCTCATTAAAATGCAAATCAATTTATAACATTTTTGACATGCGTTTTTCTGGATTTTTGTTGTTGTTATTCTGTCTCTCACTGTTCAAATAAACCTACCATTAAAATTATAGACTGATCATGTCTTTGTCAGTGGGCAAACATACAAAATCAGCAGGGGATCAAATACTTTTTTCCCTCACTGTATATATATATATATATATTTTATTCAATAGGATCTCTGTGGGCCTGGTCGTAAAGATTTGTCATTTACGTTTTACAATGTATTACCTTTTATTGTGGCATAAACACAACCAGTCATGATGTCATCTGATTGTCAAACAATCAATTCAAAGGGCTCCTTTACTAGGCTACCCCCGCACGTTCATCCACTCACAACATATATCCAGCCTCCAAACAGTGGTGAATGGAAAGAGACATCTGCTACACAACACACCAAAAAGTGTAATGACATTCAGCGATTGTTATTAGGGCACAATTTATGCATCCACTGCTGTCCGCGCGCCGCGTCTCAGTGTCAGCCACTCATCTCTGCCTTGGCAAAATGTCAGTGTTCTCGTCTAACCACATCATTTTGGAGTGTATACCACCTGTTTAAGTCCATTCGCTACGCCTCTGACATGCGGTAATGTTAAATGGTGTAATAGCCCACAGTTCTTTTGACATTTTGTTTGAATTATTGCGATAGTGGCGTACCTCCACTATTTGTTTAGCCGGGATGCCATACCGGACCGGCTTATTTCACCCCTGGAAACAGTATTATCAATACTTGTTGCATAACAGTATGACAGTTGATTGGATTTTGACTACATGGAGGTGGGCCCATAATTACACTAATTAGAGCAGACTATAGGCTACATCAGGGGGATCTGATGTCATTTGGTTGGAATGACGTTAGAAAGATGTGGGGAAAGGATTGGATAGTGTATGAGATCAGATCCTCCTCATGTAGCCTGTAGTGTACTCTAATTGGTGTAATCATGGGCTCACCTCCATGTGCGGCATGCCAAGGGCCTTTGGCATTAAGTGAGGCTAATGACGCAGGGACTGCCAGGTATTGTCATTGTTGACCTGCTCTAAGGTACTTCCTTTCCATTTCCCTGTGAAAACAGACAAAAATGTATTATTCTTTACGCTATAGCCTATGTATTGTAAGACCATATTTGAAATGTTGGGATTGCTGAATTAGCATTAATCTGATAACATTATATTTTGTATGAAATGATATATGTACAGTATATATACACACATTGTTGCATACATGTTATGTACAGTTTATATACCGTTTTTGTACATGCATGCATTCTACATGATACAGCACATGATAGCCTATGTACTGTATGACGCCCCCCTGAACTACACAGGACTCAATTGCTTGTTATGACACAATACCACCCACTCAGTGTCCGCATCCTCTAAAATGGTACATACACATTGGGTTTATGTGTGTTCCCCTCACCCCTCATTCTGCTCAGGGTGCTAGGGTTGAGGATTCTGAGGTTTACGGCCCCTTGATTGTTTAATTAGATCATAGACGATTGGTGACAATCCTGTACCGACCTCTCCCCAAAGCAAAGCCTACCTGGATCAGCCTGGCAGCTGAAGAGGGTTGAGGCGGAGACCCATCAGTAAGTCAGTCAGTGCAGTTACTGTCTATCAGAAAGCAGCTCACAATAGCCAAGCCCCTAGGAGCTAAGACTTCTCTCTCTGTTGCATACCCCACCATTCAACAGGTAAGAGATGGGTTACTTTAATTATTGTGTATTCCTTTAATTTCTTATTTACATTGTTTGTAAAGAGTTGATGTAGTCCGTTTTGGTTAGATAAATAATTTTATCAAATGAATGTGCAATAATTAAAGCAACAATAGAAACAAAAGGATATGGATTGGAAATGTTGAGGATGTGGGAATGACATTCCTTGAGAAAGAAAAGAGTAACTTGAATTGATGACTACATTACTTGATTAGTCTACATTACTTGTCTGCCAGTGATGCTCTAGCTGTCTAAATACCACATAATCTATTCCTGTTTTCCTACTAACCATTTTCTGGGTTCATTTTTCTTTCAAAGGCAAGATGGCTCGCGATATGTCTGATAAGGAAATCCTGCAAATGGAGCTGGCTCAACTAAAGATTGAAGTTAGCACTACACGCACAGCTGTGAGTATCTCTTTACAATATTACATCATATCTGAGGTGAAATGTTACCAAATCATAGAACATGTATCATGAAAGATGGCAGAGAATTAGATGTAGTTGTAATAGTGTTATATTTGATTTAGATAGAGATAAATCAATATAATTTTCATAGAAAGATGGTTACAAGAAGTGAAAGAATGTACAGTTAGAATAATATTTCACTGCACACAATCTGCATTTGTATTTCCTGTTGTACTGCAGATGAATGTGAACATTACATTTTTCATGTAACTGAAAGGAACAAAGGCATTTTTCCACAAAACAAGCAAAGAAATCGTGGAGTATTCTCTTGCATGAGAATAGTATGCTCATTCTTCTGCTCTTCTTCACATCACCAGGTGTCAGTGAATTGCAAGGAGACAATGGAATGGGTGGAGGCCCAAACGGAGGGTGACCCACTCCTAAAGGGCGTGTCAGATGACAAGAACCCCTACAAGGGAGACAAGGGAGGCTGCATTATAACCTAGAATACACAAACCCAGGGAAAAGAAGCCACACATTTTGATTTAATGAGAGACCGTGGAGTGCATTCAAACAAAAATGTAATCTGATCTTTTAGATTGATGTTTGGACAGACAGAAATACATCTCAGAGAGAAAAGGACAACTGCTACATTTGTGGTGATGTTGTATTGTTACAAGAAGCCAGATATTTCCCCTTTCACCATCTCTGGATATTTCTGTTGATATCATTGTGTCTGTCAAATTGTAAATAAACACATCTAGCTGTGTAAGGCTGTTACCTAGTTCATCTTGGTGTTATTCACTTTCCTCTACTAAATTAAAAGCACATATTGTGATTAGTCTTCTTGCTGCTTATTGAAACTATAACAAATATTGGGGTATAGTAAGTATAGTAATTTACATGTATAGTAGGTATATGGAAAGTATAGTATCCACATTTAACCTTGAACAGTCTACGGGAGTCGGGACAGTTTCATGATGCGACTATCGAATCTCACAGCAACAGTCACACCATGGAGAAACTGTATCGTCTTACTGAAACAAGGGACTAAACATGCCATTCACCTTCTTCTGTGATACCTGACAGTTGTAAAAGTCATCTCAGTAGTTCTTAGTGTAATGTATAATATGATTTATGAGTCAGGACAAGGAGGGGGCCTTCTTCAGCTGCCTCCTAACCTCCAAGTACATCGCTTATAACCCGTACCTCAGCCCTGGCTTCCATTTTGAGCTTTCCATCCACTTAGACCAAATTTCACCCTCTAGAAAAACTGTATACATACTGGTAAAAAATATATATATATATCTCATATGTAAGCTGTGATGGCTTTACAAGTCTGGTATAACGAATTTGGAAACTAGGTAACTGATGCAAAAGGTGCGAAAGTCCACCTTTTCACTCGTTAAATGATAGTTTGTCTAAAACAATGACATGTACAGCTCATCACATGAAAACCTTGAATGGACCAGTCAGAGTTTAGAAAACCTCTCTTGAAAATATAGGAAATCACAATACAAATACACAGCATCATACTCCAAAACACAACCATTGAACCTATACGTCAACCTATAGGTCAGTGTTATAATATAAAAGGGTAAATGGTCAAGTGGTTGGCGCTACTGAAGCTGAGAGCACCTTCAGCTCAACCAGACTAATTGCTTTAACAGCAACAAAACAAAACACACAGCTTACTGTAAGCTGTGAATCCCCTGTTAGTGTGTGGCAGTGGGTCATAGTGTATTCTAGTACTTGCACTGCAGACACAGGCCTTATAGCAGACCAGCCAACATGGGAAAGGTGCTTGTTGTTTTTGCTAGATCAAACAATGATGGGGTGATGCACAAAGTTCAAATCTGGTGAAAATGGCCATCATGGAAATAGTAATAGATTTAGGTCAAATATCCTGAAATTCTCAACAAAAACTGAGTGGATTATCAAACAAACACTTAGACTATGGAATGGATGGACTCAGTTACTTTTCATACAGTTATGCTTTAAGACAAGCAAATATACAGAAATGATGACAATTCTGATGACGTAGACCCTCTAAGAAAACTGTGGGAGACCCAACTGAACCAGGATAACTTTACCTCGTAAGAATCTGACTTTCTGAGCCAGAGATATTGAAACTGTAATGCCATTTTTAAGGGGTAAAATGTACAAGTAGCCAAATAGGTTAGTCAAAGATTCTGACCAAATGTCCTACATTATCTGGGAAGGGTCCTTGGTGGTGCTACAGACTACAACTGTAGCTGAAAACATTTGAATGTTCATCCTTTCTGTATTTGCTTGTCTTAAAGCATAATAAACTGTATGAAAACATATTGTCATGTGTAGTTGTTCGATTTCTGTATCACACATGTATAGTATAGTTCAAAGTCAACATCTACTTGATTTAGGACTTCAAAGTCCATGAATAGATTATCAGCACTTTGCATTTTCTTATCAGTTGGATAAGTGGAGGTTTGTGGGCCTCAATAAATAACAAAGACAAATATGGAGTGATTTTAGTGCCACCAGAAATTGAATCAGAATTTACTCATTCTGAATTGAAATTGTATTTAAATTAATGATTTGTTTTTCATTAAATTGAATAATTGAATTCATAAATTGAACGAATATTGCATTCACTTAAAATTATATTTAAGTTTTTATTGAATGTTCAAATTGAACATGTATATATTCAGTTTCAATATGGTAGGTATTTCATTCATTGTCTGTATCACGTTTACAAACTATCATTTCAAGTTTATCAAAGTATATATTCATAGATTAAACTTCTCAGATGCATTCAGATTTAATTAATATAAAGGTAGAGGAGAACTGGGAAACAGAAGCTAGTGATACCAACGGAGTAGTTTCTAAAGCCAATGTGACAGGTTGAATATTTTTTCCCCCTATGAACTGGGCTCCAGCATTTGAACGGTTAGGGCTATATTTGTATGTGTAACCGGTGTGAAATGGCTAGCTAGTTAGCGGTGCGCGCTAGTAGCATTTCAATCGGTGACGTCACTCGCTCTGTGACATTGAAGTAGTTGTTTCCCTTGCTCTGCAAGGGCCGCGGCTTTTGTGGAGCGACGGGTAACGGTGCTTCGAGGGTGACTGTTGTCGATGTGTGCAGAGGGTCCCTGGATCAAGCCCAGGTAGGGGCGAGGAGAGGGACGGAAGCAACACTGTTACATTGGTGCCGTGACCCGGATCGGATCACTGGTTGCTGCGGAAAAGGAGGAGGTCAAAAGGGGGGTGAGTGTGAAATGGCTAGCTAGTTAGCGGTGCGCGCTAGTAGCATTTCAATCGGTGACGTCACTCGATCTGAGACATTGAAGTAGTTGTTTCCCTTGCTCTGCAAGGGCCGCGGCTTTTGTGGAGCGACGGGTAACGGTGCTCCGAGGGTGACCCGGAAGCCAGCCGCACCAATGTGTCGGAGGAAATGCCGTCCAACTGGCGACCATGTCAGCGTGCATGCGCCCGGCCCACCACAGGAGTCCTTAGAGCACAATGGGACAAGGACATCCCGGCCGGCCAAACCCTCCCCTAACCCGGACGATGCTGGGCCAATTGTGCGCCGCCTCATGGGTCTCCCGGTTGCGGCCGGCTGCGACACAGCCTGGGATCAAACCCGGATCTGTAGAGACGCCTCTAGCACTGTGATGCAATGCCTTAGACTGCTGTGCCAGTCGGGAGGCCCAAGATTGAACTCTTTGGCCTGAATGCGAAGCGTCACGTCTGGAGGAAACATGTTATCATCCCTACGGTGAAGCATGGTGGTGGCAGCATCATGACGTGGGGATGTTTTTCAGCAGCAGGGACTGGGAGACTAGTCAGAATCGAGGGAAAGATGAATGGAGCAAAGTACAGAGAGATCCTTGATGAAAACCTGCTCCAGAGCGCTCAGGACCTCAGACTGTGGTGAAGGTTCACCTTCCAACAGGACAACGACCCTAAGCACACAACCTAGACAACTCAGGAGTGGCTTCAGGACAAGTCTCTGAATGTCCTTGAGTGGCCCAGCCAGAGCCCGGACTTGAACCCGATCGAACATCTCTGGAGAGACCTGAAAATAGCTTTGCAGTGACGCTCCCCATCCAACCTGACAGAGCTTGAGAGGATCTGCAGAGGAGAATGGGAGAAACTCCCCAAATACAGGTGTGCCAAGTATGTAGCATCATACCCAAGAAGACTCGGGCTGTAATCACTGCCAAAGGTGCTTCAACAAAATACTGAGTAAAGGGTCTGAATACTTATGTAAATGTTTTATTTCAGTATTTTATTTGTAATTAATTTGCAAAAATTTCTAAACCTGTTTTTGCTATGTCATTATGGGGTATTGTGTGTAGATTGATGAGGGGAAAAAACGATTTCATCCATTTTAGAATAAGGCTGTAACGTAACAAAAAGTCAAGGAGTCTGAATACTTTCTGAATGCACTGTATGATATGTGTAGTGTGAATAACAGTTATCAATAGACCTGCTAAATTACGAACGTATAGTCAATCAAATAATTACTCTGTAAAACTAGGAATGCATTTACTCAATTCAACTAATAGGATTGATTAGTCACAAAATAATTAACACTCAAACATTTACAGTGTACATGAAATAATGATACATTAAAGAATAACACAGAGTAAATAACTATCACCAATAGGCTAAGACCTCAGTTCAGAATAATCTCTAAGAGAAAAAAAGGTGGGTCTGATACATACAGGAGCACTCTAACAAGTTCTCAATTAAACTGTTCTTCTTCTTCTTCATTGAGGTGTTATGGCGGTGTGCATACCAATATTAGGTGCATTACCGCCACCTACCGGGCTTGAGTGTGATGGCGACTCAAGTCCTTTTTTTTTTTTACTAACCCAAAATAGCCCGGCCACAGCCTGTGTTTCTAATGGGAGCAAATTAATCATAGTGGGCAGAACAGGCAAGGACGTGGGTAGAGCAAAGCATGAGCTAGCAAGATCCTATTGGTGCGTTCTAGCATGTATTTGCATATTTCCATTTAGGAACGCACATGTGCAATAACTCAATTCGCCCTTGCACTCCTTCTTAACAACACACTTTTTTGGAACTTTGGCAAAGGGTAAAGTCTACAACACTTTGCCCTCTCTGTACATAACAGATTCTGTTATTTCTGTATAACTAAAAATCGACAATGAAGTTAGCTCTTTTAGTATGGCGGTCAATGGGAAAGAATGTTTGTTTTCCCCAATTTGTGGATGTGGGAATTCCTTCTTATGACGTGAATATCGACTCGGAGTATGGAGATTCAGATTCTGCACTCTAGTCTACATAGATGGTGGAAGGAAATTATTGCTGACTGAATTACAGATTTTCTGGATGGGTTTTGAGTAAATTGGGGAGGGTGAGGCTTATTCCCAGGGATGTGATCGTTCTTCTGAGCGTTTGCCTTTGATGTTCATAGGTTTGACAGTGAAGGAGGACATGATCTGTAATTTATGCTGCTGGAGAGTTGGGTCATGTTGTGTTTTCCTATCTTTTGGAGGGAGTGGTTGAGGCCATTGTGTCCTATTTGCAGCTTGTGGATTAGGCACTGCCATAAAATGTTATAATCTAGGATCCTCTTGGATTGTACTTATGTCATTGGGCCAAAGTTTTATTTAATACGGTTACAATAGCTTACAGCCTTATATTTAATTCGTTTACAATATGTGGGTTACAGGTGATCATAGATACTGTGCAATACCAAACCAGTCTTCATCTTTTCTGAAATGCTTTCACAACTGAAGTGCTGTCATAAATGAATAAAACAGAATACTTTGTGTTTAAAGTCTACTCTTATCTTAATTACCTCATCTGATAACGTAACATTATCTCCCTAAACCAATTCAAACTTGTTATTCTCTTCAAGCGGGCAGATAAGCATTTTGAAATGCAAGCACATTTGAACCTGTAGTTGAGGTTAAAATTGTGTTTAATAATAAACCACATTCAGCAATCTGACTCCATTATTATGTGAATGCTATAGGCCCATAGGCGTATCCGATGGGTGTAGTCAAGGTAGCTAGCCTTGCATCACCTCTCGGAATACTATAAGTTACATGTATCCAAGATAACTGTTATACAATTATTAAGAGGCTGAGAGACAAAGTGCTAATATATTGCAATCAATGTCCTGGTATTAAGTGATTGAGTTAACCTTAGCTCAGAGCTGCACAGTTAGAGGCTAAGCATACAGTGGGGAAAAAATGTATTTAGTCAGCCACCAATTGTGCAAGTTCTCCCACTTAAAAAGATGAGAGAGGCCTGTAATTTTCATCATAGGTACACGTCAACTATGACAGACAAATTGAGAGAGAAAAAAATCCTGAAATCACATTGTAGGATTTTTTATGAATTTATTTGCAAATTATGGTGGAAAATAAGTATTTGGTCAATAACAAAAGTTTCTCAATACTTTGTTATATACCCTTTGTTGGCAATGACACAGGTCAAACGTTTTCTGTAAGTCTTCACAAGGTTTTCACACACTGTTGCTGGTATTTTGGCCCATTCCTCCATGCAGATCTCCTCTAGAGCAGTGATGTTTTGGGGCTGTCGCTGGGCAACATGGACTTTCAACTCCCTCCAAAGATTTTCTATGGGGTTGAGATCTGGAGACTGGCTAGGCCACTCCAGGACCTTGAAATGCTTCTTACGAAGCCACTCCTTCGTTGCCCGGGCGGTGTGTTTGGGATCATTGTCATGCTGAAAGACCCAGCCACGTTTCATCTTCAATGCCCTTGCTGATGGAAGGAGGTTTTCACTCAAAATCTCACGATACATGGCCCCATTCATTATTTCCTTTACATGGATCAGTCGTCCTGGTCCCTTTGCAGAAAAACAGCCCCAAAGCATGATGTTTCCACCCCCATGCTTCACAGTAGGTATGGTGTTCTTTGGATGCAACTCAGCATTCTTTGTCCTCCAAACAAGAGTTGAGTTTTTACCAAAAAGTTCTATTTTGGTTTCATCTGACCATATGACATTCTCCCAATCCTCTTCTGGATCATCCAAATGCACTCTAGCAAACTTCAGATGGGCCTGGACATGTACTGGCTTAAGCAGGGGGACACGTCTGGCACTGCAGGATTTGAGTCCCTGGCGGCGTAGTGTGTTACTGATGGTAGGCTTTGTTACTTTGGTCCCAGCTCTCTGCAGGTCATTCACTAGGTCCCCCCGTGTGGTTCTGGGATTTTTGCTCACCGTTCTTGTGATCATTTTGACCCCACGGGGTGAGATCTTGCGTGGAGCCCCAGATCGAGGGAGATTATCAGTGGTCTTGTATGTCTTCCATTTCCTAATAATTGCTCCCACAGTTGATTTCTTCAAACTAAGCTGCTTATCTATTGCAGATTCAGTCTTCCCAGCCTGGTGCAGGTCTACAATTTTGTTTCGGGTGTCCTTTGACAGCTCTTTGGTCTTGGCCATAGTGGAGTTTGGAGTGTGACTGTTTGAGGTTGTGGACAGGTGTCTTTTATACTGATAACAAGTTCAAACAGGTGCCATTAATACAGGTAACGAGTGGAGGACAGAGGAGCCTCTTAAAGAAGAAGTTACAGGTCTGTGAGAGCCAGAAATCTTGCTTGTTTGTAGGTGACCAAATACTTATTTTCCACCATAATTTGCAAATAAATTCATTAAAAATCCTACAATGTGATTTTCTGGATTTTTTTTCCCTCATTTTGTCTGTCATAGTTGACGTGTACCTATGATGAAAAAATTACAGGCCTCTCTTATCTTTTTAAGTGGGAGAACTTGCACAATTGGTGGCTGACTAAATACTTTTTTTCCCCACTGTATATGATTTGTGTAATGTGAATAACAGTTACCAATAGACCTACTAAATTATGAACGTATAGTCAATCAAATAATTACTCTGTAAAACGAGGAATGCATTTACTTAATTCAACTAATAGGACTTATTAGTCACAAAATTATCACTTAACCAGTGGAGGCTCCTCAGAGGAGGAAGGGGAGGACCATCCTCCTCAGTGAATGTCCTTTTTTTTTTTTTATAGTGAAACATTTAAAAAGTTAACAATTTTAGATAAAACTATACTAAATATATTCATATGTCACCAAATAATTGATTAAAACACACTGTTTTGCAATGAAGGTCTACAGTAGCCTCAGCAGCACTCTGTAGGGTAGCACCATTGTGTAGCCGGAGGACAGCTCCTTTCCATACTTTTCTGGGTACATTGACTTCAATACAAAACAGAGGAGGCTTGTGGTTCTCACTCCCTTCCATAGACTTACACAGTAATTATGACAACTTCTGGAGGACGTCCTCCAACCTATCAGAGCTCTTGCAGCATGAACTGACATGTTGTCCACCCAAGCTGACGCCTTTAATCATTTCTTCCTTTGCAACTCAGTAGTTACTATATTCATTTGTGATGGCTATATAGGTTACTTTTGTGAATGTGCTTTCTTTGATGTACAGTATACAGAGTGCTAGACAAAATGTATTGGCTCCTGTTAAGACACAAAGAATAGTTTGTTTTCCTATGCATAGTGCATATGGCTAAGTCCATCTGAATGTATAGATGTGTGTGTGCTATGAGTAAAATCATTGCCTTGTTTCTCACAAAATGGCTATAGAACCTTCACCATTGGTATGCTAATGTTGGGTGCTGTAAACTGAGATGGCTAATACACTTCATTTTCAAATTGCTTGTGAAACCGTTCTTACCCTATCATTTTATGTATATTTTGAGTTGCTTGAAAGTTGTTTTGATTCAACTTCAGGAATTGTTCTTAATTAATTCAAAATGTTGTTTATTTTCTCATTTTCAAGGCGATTCCATTTTCTCTCAAAGGGAGGAGAGTTTTGGAGAGTTTTATTTAGTAAAGATTCCCTCTGCAGGACACATTATTTAGACAGACAGGGAAAATGGGTCTGTGACAGTGCAAGGGGTTTTACACTGTCTGGGGGTCGGGCCTAGGCAATGAATCAAAGGTAAAGGCATAGGAGACGGGAGCATGGTGCAAACAAACTTAAGGGAACAGTGTTCAACTGGAGCTTGTTACCCTAGTCAGCATTCCTGGTGCTGGCTAGGCTTGGCGTTGAGAGGTGGCGTGGCAGTGGAGGTACACTGCTGCACCACAGGGTCTTTCACATCTCTGTCTTTATTGTTAGTCATAGTCATAACAAGATAATTGAGTGTTGCACAAACTAATTTGCTTATCACTTTCCACCTCAGACGTTTAGCACTTCCCTCAATAAAAGGGGCCTGCAGAAGGTAGAGGTGTTTCAGAAACGTCAAGACTCTCTGCTGTCAACTCTCCTTCCTCCTGCCTTATTGACAGACAGGGAATTCAGTGCTTGATTGCTCTGTGCAGTCTTCATCATGTGGCTATTGATATTCTTAGCCTGGTTGGTGATATGGGCTGGTGGGACGTACTGGTATCTTTTCGGCAAGCCAAGCCCTTTCTCTCTGGAGTCAGTGAGGCCTCCAGGACCCCGGGAGTTTGACCAGAGGAAGAGGGACAAAGTGATCAAACAAGGTAAGGTAAAGCTCTGGGTTGATTATTTGATTATGGCTCTGTGATTGTGGTAGCATTCTAATCCATCTCCGAGCGATAGAAGATATATCATTTATGTACAATCATATAGGAGCAAAGACAAGGAATGCCCCAATGAAAATGAAATGTAGATACCTTACGTTTATGACCGTTAGAAGAAGATGGGTATTGTATGACAACCTCTGTACACTTTTGAATTTCACTTTTCACCTCATTTTATGATAACATGTACCGCCATTTTCAGATAAGGATTGAGAGTGTAGAGAGAGGTATAGACAGAGAGAGATACTGTATACTGCAAATGGCCTGGTTGAATGAGTATGTTATCTCAATGACCTACTAAATGTCATAATACATCTGATTGTAAAAGAGCATTTTAACTTAGCAACATTATTAACTTGAATTTGGTTTTCTGTCCAGGTTTCAGAGTTGACAAAGTGCCCCAGAACCTGGATGCCATAGTGATTGGTAGTGGCATTGGGGGCCTGACGGTGGCGGCCACGTTGGCCAAAGTGGGGAAGAAGGTCCTGGTCCTGGAACAGCATGACCAGTCAGGAGGCTGCTGTCACACCTATGTAGAGAAAGGATTCGAATTTGATGTTGGTAAAACAGAGGTCTTATTTATTTTTATTTATTAAGGATCCTCAAGGCAGCAGCTACTCTTTCTGGGGTCCAGCAACATTATGGCAGTTATATACAATTTAAAATATTACATGACATTACATTTCATAACACTTTTCACAAACATTAAGTGTGTTCCCTCAGGCCACTACTCTACTATCACATATCTACAATACAAAATCCATGTATACATGTGTGTAGAGTGCGTGTCTTATCATGTGTATGTGTGTCTGTGCCTGTGTGTGTGTGTCTCTTCACAGTCCCAGCTGTTCCATAAGGTGTATTATTATCTGTTCTTAAAAAATCTGATGTGGAATAGAGTTCCATGTAGCCATGGCCCTATGTAGTACTGTACGCCTCCCATAGTCTGTTCTTGACTTGGGGATTGTGACGAGACCTTTGGTGGGATGTCTTGTGTGGTATGCATGCGTGTCCGAGCTGTGAGCTAGTAGTTTAAACAGACACGTCGGTGCATTCAGCATGTCAACACAGACTTCTCCCAATCTTAACTACTGTTGTATCGACATGTTTTGACCGTGACATTTTACAATCCAGGGTTACTCCAAGCAGTTTAGTCACCTCAACTTGCTCAATTTCCACATTATTTATTACAAGATTTAGTTGAGGTTTAGGGTTTAGTGAATGATTTGTCCCAAATACAATGCTTTTAGTTTTTGAAATATTTAGGACTAACTTATTCCTTGCCACCCATTCTGAAACTAACTGCAGCTCTTTGTTAAGTGTCACTGTAGTAGCTGAAATGTATAGTGTTGAGTCATCCGCATACATAGACACACTGGCTTTACTCAAAGCCAGTGGCATGTCATTACTAAAGATTGAAAAAAGTAAGGGGCCTAGACAGCTGCCCTTGATTATGTTGGCGAGGCTTCCATTAAATAACACCCTCTGTGTTCTGTTAGACAGGTAACTCTTTATCCACAATATAGCAGGGGGTGTAAAGCCATAACACATACGTTTTTCCATCAGCAGACTATGATCGATAATGTCAAAAGCTGCACCGAAGTTGAACAAAACAGCTCCCACAATCTTTTTATCATCAATTTCTCTCAGCCAATCATCAGTCATTTGTGTAAGTGCCGTGCTTGTTGAATGTCCTTCCCTATAAGCGTGCTGAAAGTCTACAGTAAAATAACATTGTATCTGGTCAAACACAATTTTTTCCAAAACTTTACAAAGGGTGGGTAACAGGCTGATTAGTCGGCTATTTGAGCCAGTAAAGGGGGCTTTACTATTCTTGGGTAGCGGAATTACTTTTGCTTCCCTCCAGGCCTGAGTGCACACACTTTCTAGTAGGCTTAGATTGACGATATGGCAAATAGGAGTGGCAATATCGTCCACTATTATCCTCAGTAATTTTCCATCCAAGTCGTCAGACACCGGTGGCTTGTTATTGTTGATAGATACCAATACTTGTTTCACCTCTTCCACACTCACTTTACAGAATTCAAAATTACAATGCTTGTCTTTCATAATTTGATCAGTTATACTCGGATGTGAAGTGTAAGCGTTTGTTGCTGGCATGTCATGCCTAAGTTTGCTAATCTTGCCTATTGAAGAAATGGTTAAAGGTATTGGCAATATCTGTGGGTTTTGTGATGAATGAGCTATCTGACTCAATGAATGATGGAGCTGAGTTTGCCTTTTTGCCCAAAATTTCATTTAAGATGCTCCAAAATATAGTATAGTTTCTTCTTCCTTTAATTCAGTTTAGTCACATGATTTCTCAATTTGCAGTATGTTTGCCAATCAGTTGTGCAGGCAGACTTATTTGCCATTCCTTTTGCCTCATCCCTCTCAACCAAACAATTTTTCAATTCCTCATCAATCCATGGGGATTTAACAGTTTTTACAGTCATTTTCTTAATGGGTGCATGCTTATTAGTAACTAGAATAAGCAGTTTCATAAATGTGTCAAGTGCTGTGTCTGGTTGCTCCTCATTGCAAACCACAGACCAACAAGTATTCTTTACATCAACAACATAGGAATCCCTACAAAACGTATTGTATGACCTCTTATACACTATATTAGGCCCAGCCTTTGGAACTTTGGTTTTCCTGGATATGGCTACTATATTGTGATCACTACATCCAATGGATTTGGATACTGCTTTAAAGCACATTTCTGCAGCATTAGTAAAGATGTGATCAATACATGTTGATGATTTCATTCCTGTGCTGTTTGTAACTACCCTGGTAGGTTGACTGATAACCTGAACCAGGTTGCAGGCACTGGTTACAGTTTGAAGCTTTCTCTTGAGTGGGCAGCTTGATGAAAGCCAGTCAATATTTAAATCACCCAGAAAATATACCTCTCTGTTAATATCACATACATTATCAAGCATTTCACACATATTATCCAGATACTGACTGTTAACACTTGGTGGTCTGTAGCAACACTGGGCTTTAGGTGGGGCAGATGAACCTGTAGTCATTTTACTTCAACAGTGTTTAACATGAGATCCTCTCTATGCTTTACAGGAAGGTGGTTCTGAATATAAACAGCAACACCTCCAACATTGGCATTTCTGTATTTTCTGTAGATGTTATAACCATGTATTGCTACCACTGTATCATCAAAGGTATTATCTAAGTGAGTTTCAGAGATTGTCAGAATATGAATGTCATCTGTTACAAGCAAATTATTGATTTCATGAACCTTGCTTCTTAAGCTACATATGTTGACGTGGGCTATTTTTAGCACTTTTCTGGGATGCTTGATTGTTTTCATTGCTTTACTGGGAAGCTTAGCAGAGGTAGACATGATCATGTTATTTATGTTAGTGCAGGGTGAGCTGCACACAGTGGACTTCCTACTAGGGCACACCGCCTCAGTGCTGAAAGTATATCTCTTGTTCATAGGCACCTGATTACTGCATACAATAGCTGTAGGATCAGCAGAGGCATTCAGGGCAGTTAGAGGGACATAAATTAGGTTACTTACATTTTGTCTACCAACGCCCATGGGATAATGTACATTTGCTGAATCATTATGACAACTCAGTGACACAATGGTAGGGATTAACTGAGCTGGGCTACGGTCATTGTTGTGGGATTCTTACACTGATAACTTGTATTTAATAGACCACATGTCATAGAAAGTTTACTATGACTTATTCCAAGTATTCAATGTATCATGCATTACTTTGGAGTGAACACATTTGAAATTAGCACAAATGCCATCTAAATGTAATTAATTCACAAACAAGAAGCTGTGTTGAGAAGAAGGGCCTGCTTGTTTCTCTAAAGGTTAGGGTAGTACATTATCCTCATGCATAGTCAATGGTTTCTCATTAGATGGGCAAGTGGCAAAGTCAAAATTGGCTATATCATAAAAATGTACATTGGTCTTAATTTAAGGTTAGGGTTAGGCACATGCTTGCTTAGCAATGTGGTTAAGGTAAGGTTTAAAATCTTTAAGAAGATGAATTGTAGAAATTGGCGGGTTTATGTTTTTGCCAGTCAATGGCTTTGTGACCTGATGTAACATCTTATTGAAGCATGATTTGTCCCCATTGTCCCATCCAGGTCTCCACTACATCGGCCAGCTCCATGAGAACAGTCTGCTGCGTATTGCGTTCGACCAGATCACCGAGGGCCAGTTGGAGTTTGTGGAGCTGGACCAGCACTTTGACACCATCCAGATTGGTGAGGGAGAGGACAAACGCGAGTACACCATCTTCGCTGGCAAGACAGAGATGGAGGCTCACCTGAAGAATCAGTTTCCAGACGACGTCACTGCCATTGAAACTTTTTTCAATATCATGAAGGTACTTTATTTTTTTCAGCTCAGGGCTTTGTTGGTAATGAGAACACTGAAGTGATCAAATGAGTATCAACAGTATTGTAGTCACCTCAACCCATCACCTAGCAACCTTATCAAGAGATTTGGATCTCTTTGTGTAACAGCTGAGGTGTTTGGTTGACAGTTCCAAGGTCATAGGTTCAAGCCCTGGTTGGGACTACCCTCTGACTTCACTAAAGTATAATAACTGGTGTTTTTACCTCAAATGTCCTTTTATATCATGCCAGGTGTCAGCCAAGAAGACCCACTACCTGGCCTCTCTGAAGCTGATCCCCCAGTGGCTGGCTCTGTTCTTGCTGAAGTCCAGGATCACCAACCTCTGCTCCTCCATCTTTACCCTCTCTGGGACTGGAGCTACAGACCTGGTGAGCACCTTGACCACCAACAAGGACCTTCACATCATCTTCAGCTACCTATTCTACGGTACGTGGTCTTAACATTCTAGATTCTATTGTATTGTATTCTATACTAAACTATACTATTCTATTCCATTCCATTATATTATTTCAGTATTATTCTATATATTCAGTATTATATATGTATACACAGTACCAGTCAAAAGTTTGGACACACCTACTCATTCAAGTGTTTTTCTTAATTTTTTACTATTTTTGTACATTGTAGAATAATAGTGAAGACATCAAAACTATGAAATAACACATATGGAATCATGTAGTAACCAAAAAGTAGCCACACTTTGCCTTGATGACAGCTTTGCACACACTTGGCATTCTCTCAACCAGCTTCATGAGGAATGCTTTTCCAACAGTCTTGAAGGAGTTCTCACATATGCTGAGCACTTGTTGGCTGCTTTTCCTTCACTCTCCGGTCCAACTCATCCCAAACCATCTCAATTGGGTTGAGGTCGGGTGATTGTGGAGGCCAGGTCATCTGATGCAGCATTCCATCACTCTCCTTGGTCAAATAGCCTTTACACAGCCTGGAGGTGTGTTTTGGGTCATTGTCCTGTTGAAAAACAAATGATAGTCCCACTAAGCGCAAACCAGATGGGATGGCGTATCGCTGCAGAATGCTGTGGTAGCCATGCTGGTTAAGTGCGCTTTGAATTCTAAATAAATCACAGACAGTGTCATAAGCAAAGCATCCCCACACCATAACACCTCTTCCTCCGTGCTTCATGGTGGGAACCACACATGCGGAGATCATCCGTTCACCTACTCTGCGTCTCACAAAGACACTGCGGTCAGAACCAGAAATCTCAAATTTGGACTCATCAGACCAATGGTCTGATTTCCACCGGTCTAATGTCCATTGCTCGTGTTTCTTGGCCCAAGCAAGTCTCTTCTTCTTATTGGTGTCCTTTAGTAGTGGTTTCTTTGCAGCAATTTGACCATGAAGGCCTGATTCACGCAGTCTCCTCTGAACAGTTGATGTTGAGATGTGTCTGTTACTTGAACTCTGTGAAGCATTTATTTGGGCTGCAATCTGAGGTTCAGTTGACTCTAATGAACTTATCCTCTGCAGCAGAGGTAACGCTGGGTCTTCCTTTCCTGTGGCGGTCCTTCGGAGAGCCTGTTTCATCATAGCGCTTGATGGTTTTTGCGACTGCACTTGAAGAAACTTTCAAAATTCTTGAAATGTTCTGGATTGACTGACCTTCATGTCTTAAAGTAATGATGGACTGTCGTTTCTCTTTGCTTATTTGAGCTGTTCTTGCCATAATATGGACTTGGTCTTTTACCAAATAGGGCTATCTTCTGTATACCACCCCTACTTTGTCACAACATAACTGATTGGCTCAAACGCATTACGAAGGAAAGAAATTCCACAAATAAACTTTTAACTAGGCACACCTGTTAATTGAAATCCATTCCAGGTGACTACCTCATGAAGCTGGTTGAGAGAATGCCAAGAGTGTGCAAAGCTGTCATCAAGGCAAAGGGTGGCTACTTTGAAGAATCTAAACTCTAAAATATATTTTGATTTGTTTAACACTTTTTGGTTACTACATGATTCCATATGTGTTATTTCATAGTTTTGATGTTTTCACTATTATTCTACAATGTAGAAAATAGTAAAAATAAAGAAAAACCCTTGAATGAGTAGGTGTGTCCAAACTTTTGACTGGTACTGTATATTTTTTGTGTGTGTGTTTTACACCCTTTTTCTCCCCAATTTCAATCTTGTCTCATTGCTGCAACTCCCCAACAGGCTCGGGAGGCAAAGTTTGAGTCATGCGTCCTCCGAAACATGACCCAGCAAACCGCGCTTCTTAACACCCGCCCGCTTAACCCGGAAGCCAGCCGCACCAATGTGTCAGAAGAAACACAGTTCAACTGATGACCGAGGTCAGCCTGCAGTCGCTCGGCCCGCCACAAGGAGTCGCTAGAGCGCGATAAACCAAGTAAAGCCCCTCCGGCCAAACCCTCCCCTAACCCGGACGATGCTGGGCCAATTTTGCGCCGCCCTATGGGACTCCCAATCACGGCCGGTTGTGATACAGCCTGGGATCGAACCCGGGTCTGTAGTGACACCTCTAGCACTGCGATGTAGTGCCTTAGACCGCTGTGCCACTCGGGAGGCCCTCAGTATTATATTCTATGCTCGGAAAGAGCCTAAGACAAACTGAGCCACAACTGGACTATGGCAACCAGGGAATATCTGCCATAATTCATGAAATAGAACTGAGGTAGCTAATCGTTTCTTTTCTGTTTTTTTCCCCTCAGGTGTTCCCCCCAAGGACTCCAGTGTTGTTATCAATGCTCTTTTGTTGCACCACTACAAGAGAGGAGCGTACTACCCTAAAGGAGGAGCCAGTGAGATCTCCTACCACATCATCCCTGTCATCCAGAAGTCTGGAGGCAACGTCCTGGTCAGAGCACCTGTCACTCAGATCCTGGTCAACAAGGACGGGGCTGCATATGGTGAGAATCCAGATATCGTCCATATCCGTTTCACGATGGACAAGTTTTAATACTCACCACTGCACCCTGTATCAAAAGGTTGGCTGGTCCTCATTGAAGTCCCGTAGATAACTTAATTACTTCCTTTTGGTTTACAAAGCTCTACTACACAAGCTTCCAACTTACCTTCATTGCTAAAGTATAAAAGAATGAGCTACCAAACTCGCTCGCAGGGTTGGTTAACTCTTGAGGTCCCTCTGGTCTTTTAGTGCCCCCCACCTGCAAAATTCCTTGCATCTTGATTCCCTGGTGCCGCTAGGGCAGTTTAGGACTCTGGTGTTAAATGAATTAATTGAGGATTGCAGTTGTTTTGATTGATTGTAATGGTTTAGTTCCTGAAATTGTAGTATTGTAATTGTACCTTTGTAGTTTCTTTTTTCTTGTTTTATTTGGAATGGTCATTTTCTTGATTGTGAATATGTTTGTACTCAGGGCGCCATTGTGAATGAGACTCTGGTCTCAATTGGGCTTCCCTAAATAAATAAAAGTCCAAAAATATATTTTTTTAACAAATGCTGACAATCCCGATATGGTCCATATCCATTTCACAATGGACAAACAGAGTCCTATTGTATTGATTCAGTCCCTGAAACATAGGACAGATGTGAAAACTCTATAATAACAGCCCAAAGACAAATTACATGCACAGTCCACACAGTCTCCCCTTGTGTGCTAGGAGAGTAAGTGTCCCATCGCTTATTTCCGAATGCAAGAATTATGAGGACTTAAAGAAACTTGTCCTATTTCTAATAATTAAATATATTTCCATGATGAGATCATGTTGATATTTCAAAGGCATACAATGTCTTTCTGAGTCTGCTCCTGTTTGTTTCCATTGCCAGGTGTAAAGGTGAACAAGGGACAGGAGGAGGTGGAGGTACATGCTCCTGTGATCATCTCCAACTGCGGTCTGTTCACCACCTTCCAGAAACTACTGCCCCCTGAGATCCAGACCAAGCCAGGTGAGTCACACTGACAAACTAACAGCATGTAGGATTTCAATCAATTGATTGATTGATCAGTCAATATGTGTTGCCTTATGATGTTCTATCTTACTACTGTAAAGTATTGCTATGGGTTGATGGTAAAACACTTTTATTCCTAACAGACATCCAGGAACGTTTGGACATGATGAAACACGGCAGAGGATCATTATTGGTCTTCTCTGGCTTTGATGGAACCCAAGAGGAGCTGGGTATTGTCTCCACCAACTTCTGGCTCTACAAAAATAATGATATGGATGGCTCGTAAGTACCAGGCACCGAATCCTCTTTCAACATTGAAATGAGATGATATCGCCATCTGTACTCAGAAGGTGGCGCTGCTGCATAAACAATAAGTACAAGCAGTTACTATGGCATCACTACATAGCCTACAGTTGTATATGGAGATTAGTTTAATTGATGCATCATCACTCCAGCATTTTTCAGATGTTTACAGCCTTGTTGTTTTGTGTAGGATGGAAGGGTTCTTTGCCATGAGTAAAGAGGACGCACCTGATAACATCCCTATGATGTTCATCACCTTCCCCTCTGCCAAAGATCCTACAGCCAAGACGAGACACCCAGGTAGGATACTGTACCAATGAATATCAAAGATAATGTAGTCAAAGGGCGTGTACTTCTTTGTGCCACAACTACGCTGCAGACGTGTCGGCTGTTTACCATGTTACATTTCCAGGGAAATCATGCATGACGATATTGACCATGGTGAAATACGAGTGGTTTGAGGAATGGACAGAAACCTCAGTAAGAAAAAGGGGAGATGACTACACCAACTACAAAATGAAATTCGCAAACAATCTCTTTGACTGGGCATGCACCCTATTCCCCAAGCTGAGGGAAAAGGTATGAACAATTTTTTTCAATTAACATACAAGAGTGTATATTGTGTCTCTCTCTGTGTCTGTCTGTGTTTGGGGCTTTTTAGTGGTTAATCCATGTTAATTGATAACGTCTCTATGCTCTGTCTGTTTCCAGTTGGTGTTCCAGGACGTTGCGACCCCCCTGACTAACATGCACTACCTGGGAGCCCAGCGTGGGGCTATGTACTCTGCTGAGCACAACCTGGACCGCTTCCATGCTGAGGCTGTGGCCAGGAACCGCTGCTCCACCCCTGTCAAAAACCTCTTCATCTCAGGTAACACTCCTGGAACTTCTCCTCTAATGCTTCTCTTAAAGATTAAATCATTTATAAAGGGAGACGAAATGTGCATTAGCCGTAAAGTCTATTTTGTATGAGCTATATAGTCACATTTTGTGAAGACTATTTACAGTTACAAACTCTTGTTAGATTTTTTTTTGAATGTACTGGGCAGCAGGTAGCCTAGTGGTTAAGAGCGTTGGGCCAGTAACTGAAAGGTCGCTGGTTTGAATCCCCAAGCTGACTAGGTGAAAAAAAATCTGTTGATGTGCCCTTGAGCAAGGCACTGAACCCCAATTGCTCCTGTAAGCCGTTCTTAATAAGAGCATCTGGTAAATGCACTGTATGTGAGGGAGCTTGCATGTCTTCAGGCCATCTTTGCCTTATATGGTGTGTGTGGTTGTACCTTTTCCAGGGCAGGATGTGTTCAGCTGTGGGATAGCAGGAGCGTTGCACGGGGGTCTCCTGTGTGCCTCCACGGTCCTGGGCCACATCGTCTACATCGACCTCCTCTTCCTCAAGAAGAAGCTGAAGAAGCAGAAATCCAGAAAGATGGCCAGGCTGGTTAAGAAGCTCGAGTGAGGAGACTGCACTCTATTTCTATGCTCCGGAGTGAAGTTTCCCCTATAAGTACAGATCTAGGATCAACTTCCCCTCCCCCCAATCCTAACCTAAACAATAAGTTGGGACAATTTAAAACTGACCCAAGATCAGTGTCTATGGCCAGCTTCATCCTACACACTACTTCTACAGTAAGGTAGCCTATGCAGGGTCGAAGAAGAAGAAGAAACCACTAACATCCGTTTTTCAGGGACACAATATCTTCAACATAAAAACGTATGTAGGGACCACAGGAGGTTGGTGGCACCTTAATTGGGGAGGATGGGCTCGTGGTAATGGCTGGAGGGGAATAGGTGGAATGGTATCAAATACAACAAACACATGGTTTCCATGTGTTCGATGCCATCCCATTCGCTCTATTCCAGCCATTATTGTGAGCCGTCCTCCGCTCAGCAGCCTCCACTGGTAGGGACTCCGCTCAAGCGTTTCTTTTACACCTGCTACATTAGGTTAACAGTAAGGCTGCTCTCTCCTTCCCCGCAGGACTAAGTCTGAACTGCAGGATTCATTCTTGAATATGTACAGAATGCACCACTTACACCGTGTCAAAGTTTTAAATGTTTTAATGTGAATCATTTAATATTGTATTATTGTAAACATGTAACATGGTCAGACCAGGTGCCAGGATAAAGTGACTAAGGGGACAGTTGAAGTCAGCTATCGGGCACAACTTGTGGGGGTCTTGCATTGGAATTATATTGAATTCTGCTTATATCAGGTTATACCACAATAAACATAAAGTTCAAAGCTGACACTCTGAGATCATTGAGTGCTTTTGAAGTGACAGGTTGGCGCGAAATCTGTAGCCTATCTCAGCTGTGGTGTATCTACACAATGGACAGCACCCTAACACACTAAAGCAAGGCCGTTTTATTAATTAATATAGACTACAAGATATATAGGGTAATTCACCTATTACAAACAGCCTATGTGAATGCAGCCTTACACACCGCTGTCTTACAAAAATAATGCTAACTAAATGCTGAAAGTAGTAGCTTAGTTATTTTTGCTTGCAAACTAAAAAACTGAATAGCAGTTTGGCTTAGAATACTGCGAATGTGAACAATTGAATGACAACAGAACAAAACAGCGGTACCAAGTAGTAGGCCTAGTAAACAAAATA
The DNA here is from genome assembly GCF_964263955.1 of Coregonus lavaretus. Taxonomy (NCBI): domain Eukaryota; kingdom Metazoa; phylum Chordata; class Actinopteri; order Salmoniformes; family Salmonidae; genus Coregonus; species Coregonus lavaretus. Next base: position 29,110,864 of record NC_140012.1, on the reverse strand, counting down.
TCAGATTGATAAAGGTATGACACAATCTATATTTAGGCTAGTTACATTAACAGTAAACAATCGCAGTAAACAAAAGGCAAATGGTGGTCCACATAACCAAACCCTAGCCTACAACCTACTACAGTGAGATGTAGCCATGCACAGCTGTCTTGCCAAATAAATAGGCCTATAGGCCCGCTTCAAACATGGAAAATCATGCCGCTCATAAGTTTAGCAACACCTTGTGATATGGCACAATACACTTCTGTGAATCAAATTTGACCCACATAATCAATTAAGCAATGCCAGCCTACCATAAACACGTTTCCAATACTACAGTTCCATTTACAACCATGAAAATCAATAGGCTACCAAGAAAACCATAATAGAATGTATCTATTTCTATGATGAAACATACCGATATGTACAGTTGAAGTCGGAAGTTTACATACACCACTCCACAAATTTATTTTTAACAAAATATAGTTTTGGCAAGTCGATTAGGACATCTACATTGTGCATGACACAAGTAATTTTAACAACAATTGTTTACAGACAGATTATTTCACTTATAATTCACTGTACCCAATTCCAGTGGGTCAGAGGTTTACATACACTAAGTTGACTGTGCCTTTAAACAGCTTGGAAAATTCCAGAAAATGATGTCATGGCTTTAGAAGCTTCTGATAGGCTAATTGACATCATTTGAGTCAATTGGAGGTATACCTGTGGATGTATTTCAAGGCCTACTTTCAAACTCAGTGCCTCTTTGCTTGACATGTAGACCTCCACAAGTCTGGTTCATCCTTGGGAGCAATTTCCAAACGCCTGAAGGTACCACGTTCATCTGTACAAATAATAGTACGCAAGTATAAACACCATCGGACCATGCAGCCGTCATACCGCTCAGGAAGGAGACGCGTTCTGTCTCCTACAGATGAACGTACTTTGGTGCGAAAAGTGCAAATCAATCCCAGAACAACAGCAAAGGACCTTGTGAAGATGCTGGAGGAAACAGGTACAAAAGTATCAATATCCACAGGAAAACGAGTCCTATATCGACATAACCTGAAAGGCCGCTCAGAAAGGAAGAAGCCACTGCTCCAAAACCTCCATAAAAAAGCCAGACTACGGTTTGCAACTGCACATGGGGACAAAGATCGTACTTTTTGGAGAAATGTCCTCTGGTCTGATAAAACAAAAATAGAACTGTTTGGCCATTATACCATCGTTATGTTTGGAGGAAAAAAGGGGTGGCTTGCAAGCCGAAGAACAACATTCCACCCGTGAAGGGGTGGCAGCATCATGCTGTGGGGGTGCTTTGCTGCAGGAGGGACTGGTGCACTTCACAAAATAGATGGCATCATGAGGAAGGAAAATGATGTGGATAGATTGAAGCAACATCTCAAGACATCAGTCAGGAAGTAAAGCTTGGTCGCAAATGGGTCTTCCAAATGGACAATGACCCCAAGCATACTTCCAAAGTTGTGGCAAAATGGCTTAAGGACAACAAAGTCAAGGTATTGGAGTGGCCATCACAAAGCCCTGACCTCAATCCTATAGAAAATTTGTGGGCAGAACTGAAAAAGCGTGTGCAAGCAAGGAGGCCTACAAACCTGACTCAGTTACACCAGCTCTGTCAGGAGGAATGGGCCAAAATTCACCAAACTTATTGTGGGAAGCTTGTGGAAGGCTACCCGAAACGTTTGACCCAAGTTAAACAATTTAAAGGCAATGCTACCAAATACTAATTGAGTGTATGTAAACTTCTGACCCACTGGGAATGTGATGAAAGAAATAAAAGCTGAAATAAATAATTCTCTCTACTATTATTCTGACATTTCACATTCTTAAAATAAAGTGGTGATCCTAACTGACCTAAATCAGGGAATTCTTACTAGGATTAAATGTCAGGAATTGTGAAAAACTGAGTTTAAATGTATTTGGCTAAGGTGTATGTAAACTTCCGACTTCAACTGTAGCTATACCCAGGGACGTCATTTGGGTTCTTGCATTGGATATATATTGAATTCTGCTTATATCATGCTATACCACAATAAAAAGAAGTTCAAATGCTTTTGACCAAGAAGTGACAGGTTGGCACAAAATCTCTGCTGCACTCTATCATCACCATGGACAGCCCTACACACTAAAGCAAGACTTATACAAAAACCAACCAGCTATATTGTTTCTTACCTTTTCAGAAGATGCTCTGTGGAACTTCCTGAGTAATCGATCATTCCGTTCTCCCCGAAATCTTCTTGGAAGATCCCCCTCAAATTCCGGTTGCATTAGTTGAGCTTTCCTTGGGTGTAGCATGCTTCTTCTGTGCTGACTGAACACTTTTGTCAATGTGGAAAATTAGTTTCGCATGCAGCTGTGGACGCCCCCAAAGGTCAATCCATGTTTCAGTGCAGTGAGCATGGTCAGGCATAGCGGAGAGAGGCACAAAGAATCGTTGCAGGATATCAAGTGGGGTCCATTTGGAGCAGACGATTTCAGTCTGCAAAGACTGGCGAGCGACACTAAACTCAGCTTCCACCAAATGTGTGTTGCTTAGATTCAGCAGTGGTTTCACCTTTTTCCACATCTAGAAAGTCGTGGCTCTCTGGGTCAAATGCACACAGGGCCTCCACTAGTTGGCTGTTGCGTTCGCTGAATCGTTCTGACATTTCACCAATGACAGCATCCAACGTGCTGAAGAACAATATTTTAGACTCAGTCTCTTCTCCTCTGTCCTGCTGGCCTACTGTACTGTCCTCCACATATTGTTGGAGATTTGTACTTATATAACGTTGTTGTTTGCTTGGAGCTGGTGGTGCATCAGTGCCACTGGCACTGCACTGTGCCCAAATGGCTTCGAACTCGCTGTCACAGCTCAGCTCAACGCACTCCAATGCACTGCAGACCACTTTGACTCCAGTGTAAAGATCGGTTGCTTTTTTGTAATTTGTTTGGAGGATCGAGAAGACTGAGGATTTTGTGCACCATGGTGGCTGTAAACTTAAAGCCGGGGTCCGTCACCACCTTCATCAGCCCTGTAGCCTTGAGTCTTCCTTCTGTGTTGTACGAACGCGTGCATCGATCTCAGATAGGAACTCCACAATGCTGTCACAACTTTTTTTAACCACTGACACAGTAGACAGGTGTCCGCTCCACCTTTGATCCAGTAGCCGTTTCAAGGTTTCTCCAGTGTACATGGCAGCCACTGTTGGTTTCTTTAAGAACTTGTAGAGTGAGTCACAGACATTAAAAATTCCTCCAGCGCATTCTCAGATGACATTGTATGAACAACCAATTAGGGAAGCTGGTGGTTGAAATATTTAACATATGGCACTTCTCTGTTGACTTTGTCCAGCAATATTTTTCAGCTGGGCTTGGCAGCGGCCTTGGTGGTTTGATGCTGCTGCTGCTGGTCATTGCTCTCCTTCTCCTTTGGCTTTGTTTGGGTACTTTGGCAAAGCCAATTTCTAATATCCATCATGGCAGCGGCAGATTAGCTGGTTGGCGCTAGCTAAATAGGCTAAGGCTAATAACATTAAAGCTTTTTACAGCTAGCTAAGAAGCTAACTAAACTCTGTAGTGGTGGGGCATGAGGCAGAGTTGAGTGAAGCAGCTTCAACTGTAAACCTGACCCCGCCCTTATAAATCCAAATAAAATATTACTGGCAGCGGTGTATCATATTATTAACTTAGCCTAACACAGATGAGAAGCCTTTTCTCCCGCTTCTTATGGAAACCCAAAGGAGTCACCTAACCGCCCCAGTGGCTTTCCATAGCCCCCCTACACACACCTCGGCGAGCTCTGTCCATTGTGCTGACAAGCGCAGCAGAGATATATATTTTGCGCCAACCTGTCACTCAATCATTTGAACTTTTTTGCTTAAAACTAAATCTGAGGTGGCACAAGATTTAATTGAGGGGGCTAAGCCCCTTTTTGCCCCCTCATGGAACCGGGTCCGAGCATGGTTTTGTATATTTTTAGTATACTATAGACTAGTGTAGGGACAATATGAGCATATCTACGTTGAAAAACAATACACTTAGCATGGACTATGAGCTCATGAAACAGAGAATAAATCAAAACATATAAGTCGTCTTATGGCGTATTATAAGTGACAATTTAAAATTCATTGTAGCCTACTGTCAAAGTGGATATTTGTTTCAGCATAAAACAGAACCTATCTCTGTATTACCAATACAATATCATATAATAAAAATACAACTGAACACAAATCCATTTATTTTCTATAATGGACATGATCATGTTGAGATTAAAATAAACATGAATACATAATGGTTCACTATAGGCTATTTGCAGGTCAGAGGACAAAGCTATTGAGGAAAATCACACAATTACAATACTGTATGTGAAGGGAGACATTTAGGAAGATTTTGAAGTTCAACTGCTTTGGCCTTTCAAACCAAGAAAATATTCACTTCAGATAATACTTAATTTTCCTCATTCAGTGATGTCATTGTGACATTTTACCAAATTCCAAATTCCTCTACCAATGACAACATGGTTCAAAGTTGAACAAGTTATTCCACAGAAAAAGCTCTTAGACTGCATCCCAAATGGCACTCTTTTCCCTGTGTAGTGCACACATTTTGACCTGGGCCAATAGGGACATACGCTAACTAAGGACCCAAAACAAACCGCCACTACAGCAATAAATACACCTGGAAATTCACTGTGGTTTTGGGAGCCATTACATTGTTTACAGTAACAACTCAACCACAGAAGATGATTAAGTTCTTTAAAAGGTAATTTATGTAAAATTGACCTTGTAGACCCTATTGGGCCTTTGGGTCTACCACTACTATTCTCACCTATGCTGTTATAACCCGTGTAATAACCCTTCATCCCAAGTGGCATCCTATTCCCTATTTATTTAGTGCACCACATTTGACCAGGGCTCATAGGGCTCTGGTCAAAAGTATTGCACTATATAGGGTTCCATTTGGAACGCATTTCTGAACTCCAAGGTGTGGGAAACCACAGACTTCCTGGACTAAATGAACATTTCCTCCCTCGACAGAGAGCAGATTGGTGGGCATGCTGAGGGTTGGTAATGGGGGACTGGGGGATCTGACTCAGGAGAACAATGCCTTCTCTGTTAGGGTCGGCTCAGGCTGTGGGATGCTAGTGCCTCTCTCACTACACACTCTTCCCTCCATCCATCTATGTGTCCTGTATGTATCCCTCAACTGCAGCTAGACCTGCTGTTCAAACCTACAGTAAATTTGATTTATTGCAGAAAAATAAAGTGAAGATCACTCTAAATGCGTGCAAAAACAAAGCAGAAAAAATGCAATTAGGTTTAAATTCTGGCTTTCTTGCTTCAATTCAAACCTGAGAATCACATTTTATGACTTTTAGGAGTGTGAACTCCCCTCAACCAGGGACACACTGCTGTCCAAATCAAACACACATTAAAGTTCATTACCCATGATGTGTTAAGATTAGATTCCGACCTGAGTGTCAGGATACAGGAGTCTGGACAGAGGACTGGGAATGAGATATGTTACATTTACATTTAATTCTTATTTTTCTAAAGAGCACTAGTCTGAGAATTAAAATAGGCAGATCAGTTGAGGATAAAACCTACCATAAGGAATATGGTGTGTGTGTGTGCACTGTAAAACCGGATAAGTAACATTTTGAGGAAACCGATTACCTAAAACAAATGAAGAAACTTAAATAGCTGAAATGAGCAGTACAACCTTCATACGAGTAATACAAATGCATTTTTTAGTAAGGTATACTTAAATTTAATGCCCCCACTAAGCCACGCCTCTAATAATTTCCCAGTGTGTCTTGCCTTTTCGATTGAATTGTAGAGTTACCACCCATGACTGTATTTGTTAGTGACAGAGACATATTTGTTGAATTCGTTCATTTTCAGTCCTGTGGGCTTCATGAAGTGAGTTCCTAGGCCAATATTATCATTATAATTGAACCATTACATATATCATAAGGCCTTATACAGTGGCCTTAAACTCATAGTTTACAGGCCACATCACGCCTGCAAGTAGGGTTGCAAAATTCCACAAATGTTCCCCCAAAAAATTCCAATAATCTTCCAACCAGGATTTCTGGAAAACCTGGGTAATTGACCAGAATTCTGCAACCCTAACTGTAAATTACATTATACTGGCTTGCAGAGTGATGTGCAATTCCTATTGGAATCTAGCCTGCATTAGGCTATCCAACAGTTGAATTTTGTGTTCACCCGCAACCTGCATTCATAATGACTGTCAGGGTTTAAGAACAGTAGAAGGAAACTACCTAAGACATTTAAACTGGAACAACCATTTCAGTAACGGGTGCAAAAATTCAATGATTGGATTAAGTTTAGAAAAAAAATATTGATCTTTGTGAAGCATAACATTTAATCAATCACTCAATGTACATTCAAAAACACAGATATTAAAAACAATTCCCAAAAAATCCACCTGCAGTAGAGCATGCTGGGAAAGTTTTGAGTTAGTACCACAAACATTTTAAGTAATAATGACTTTTCATTTACTTTGAGTACAACTTACTAGAAGGATTTGAGTTAAAAATGCCTTGGGGTTTACAGTGTGTGTGTGTGTGTGTGCACGTACGTGTGCGCGTGGTATTACTCTCTCGAAGGAGTCTTTTATAACTGTAAAAGTAATCAACTCTGTAGGAAGATAATTGGACACTGACTTTTTAAGGGCCATTTACGGGGCCGAGGAGGCAAGTACAGTGTGGTAGTAATTAAAGCTGAATTAAATGTCCTGAATGAATAAGCTTGAACTTATTGGTGAAAACAGTTATACAAATAACACACTTGGTACTGTACAGCACCACTTTATCAGAGTATTATCGGATAGACGGACCTCTTCTATATCCCTTTCCCCCGTTACTGCTGTGGGCTGTGGTGTGGTTTCTCTTCAATGGCCACTGTTACCATCACAATGGTTGGTCAAAGACCTAACAGATTATGACCTACTGTAGACATAAGGAGATCATCAGAATTATGATTGGCCTCTATAGTTTAGCTAATGATTCAATGTTGTTGAGAAGTAAATACCTTCTTTGAAAAATCAGAATAATGGAATAGACCCCACCCCACAACCCCTTCACAGAATTCCCAGATTAAGTTCCCTGAATAAGATTGAATTCAACTCCTCTTTCTGACTAACTCTGCAACATGGTGATCTCCCATTGGCTCAGAGCAGCAGATGCGGACAGAGAGAACAGACTTGTTGCTGGGGTCTCTTTTGTTTCACCCCTTCACTTTCTCCTTCCTCGGTTCCAGATGTTGACTCCTCCCCTGGGCTTGGCAGACCCAGCCTCTCTCTCCGCAGCACTGTGTGTGTGTGTGTGTGTGTTTCTCCTCAGTGCTATACTGTAGCCAGCATCCACAGCTGGTTCCAATCTGAGGGCCCTGTTAAGAGGTTCAGAGCAGACAGCCGAGACGAGAGGAAGGCTCAGTCAGAACAGCGTGGAGAGGACACACCAATGGACTACAGACACAAGCAGTGGATCAACCAGTCGTAATTATGATGGTGCTAAAGAGTGGGGAGTGACACATCCAGACTGACAAGCCTCTTCACCTATTCCCTCCTTCATCTCTCAGAGCATCTCTTGGGATTTCACATCTCAACCTTTTACCCTCTTTTTGTGTGATTCTGATTTTCTAGACATTGAGTGTGTGTGTGTGTGTGTGTGTGCGCGCGCGCATGCGTGTGCGTGCATGCGTGCGAGTGTGACTACATTGTTCTGCCAAACCATGTAAATCTGTAATAAATAAAAGCGAACAAACACATTTTCCTCCATGTCTGTGTTTCTTTCTGTGGAGGAAACGAAACCAGACTGTTCTTTTTTTGGCTCTGCTGAAATGTTTCTCTTTGACTCTATAGACTGTGTGTTTAGCTAGCCTAGATGGAAAGTCCCGTCCATTGAAAATGTCCAGTCCAACCATTTTCACTCTTTAAAAGGCCCAATAAATGTAAAACACTGCTACTTTCCTTTTTCTTCCACGTTACATATGCCAGGTTGAAAACACACACAGAACACACAGACTGTTCAGATTAGCTGTGCATCAGTAGAACAGATGATTATATGGAATGGAACTCATCTTGACTTGGGCCTTGTCAAGTATCAGGCCACAAGTTAAGATGAGTTCACCATTGTCTGTAGCTTCACCTTCTTCATTCCATCCATATGTAGAGAGAAAAACACAGACAGGCCCCAGTCAGAGGGTACGCCCCAAATAGCACAGATGCACTAAATAGGGAATAGGGTGCCATTTGGGACGTAGATAGAATGTTCTCTCACGGCACACATAGTGGAGTGGAGGATGCCAGCTCCCTGTAAAACTTTGGGAAAGACTTAGATCACTTCAGGCACTCAATTTGACTGCATGGCATGTTGTATGGTAGCTAGGGGAAGTTTTTTATGAACATACCAACAATCCTGCTAAAATAAAGGGCACATCCAAACTTGACCAATAAACTAACTAGGGCAGACTGGTAGGCTACATCCCACTATTTGCTCTATAAACCAATTATGTGTTTATGAATATATAATAGTCATTATGCATTAATAAAAGCTGTTATAAGGAGCCATGGGCTGTAATAACAGCCTGTTTTAAATATTACCTTGGATGATTCCAACAGTTGTAAAGTAATTATGTCTTCATATTTCATATATAGTTCACTTTTTTTGACCAGAGAATAGAGTTCCATTTGGAACACAACTTAAGAGAACTGAATCCTGAAAACACCTTTTTGTTTTTCCTCTCCTATTTTCCTCATAACCTCTGCAACAGTACCTGTCTGGACTGGGCAGCATGCTTCATACTGGCGCTCCAGCTCCAGGGATCTGGCAGTGGCGTCCTGTCAACTTCAAATCAAATCAATTCCAATTTTATTTGCCACATGCGCTGAATACAACAGGTGTAGACATTACAGTGAAATGCTTACAAGCCCTTAACCAACAATGCAGTTTTTAAGAAAATAAAAAAAAGTGTTAAGTAAAAAATAGATAATAATTAAAGAGCAGCAGTAAAATAAAATAACAGTAGGGAGGCTATAAACATTTACATTTTAGCAGACGCTCTTATCCAGAGCGACTTACAGTGAGTGCATACATGATTGTTTTTTTTATTTGTAATGTTTTACTTTTTTTCATACTGGCCCCCCGTGGGAACCGAACCCACAACCCTGGCTTTGCAAACGCCATGCTCTACCATCTGAGCTACATCCCTGCCGGCCATTCCCTCCCATACCCTGGACCAATTGTGCACCACCCCATGGGTCTCCCGGTCGCGGCCGGCTACGACAGAGCCTGGATTCAAACCAGGATCTCTAGTGGCACAGCTAGCAGTGCCTTAGACCACTGCGCCACTCGGGAGGACATATACAGGGGGTACCGGTACAGAGTCAATTTGCGGGGGCACCGGTTAGTTGAGGAAATTGAGGTAATATGTACATGTGGGTAGAGTTAAAGTGACTATGCAGAAATAATAAACAGATTAGCAGCAGCGTAAAAGAGGGGGTTGGGGTATGTGGGGTGGGGGGGCAATGCAAATAGTCCGGGTAGCCATGATTAGCTGTTCAGGAGTCTTATGGCATGGGGGTAGAAGCTGTTAAGAAGCCTTTTGGACCTAGACTTTGCGCTCCAGTACCGCTTGCCATGCGGTAGCAGAGAGAACAGTCTATGACTAGGGTGGTAATTTTTAGGGCCTTCCTCTCACACCGCCTGGCATAGAGGTTCTGGATGGCAGGAAGCTTGGCCCCAGTGATGTACTGGGCTGTACGCACTACCCTCTGTAGTGCCTTGCAGTCGGAGGCCGAGCAGTTGCCATACCAGGTGGTGATGCAACCAGTCAGGATGCTCTCGATGGTGCAGCTGTAGAACTTTTTGAGGATCTGAGGACCCATGCCAAATCTTTTCAGTCTCCTCTTCATGACTGTCTTGGTGTGTTTGGAACATGATAGTTTGTTGGTGATGTGGACACCAAGGAACTTGAAGCTCTCAACCTGTTCCACCACAGCCCCGTTGATGAGAATGGGGGCGTGCTCAGTCCTCTTTTTTTCCTGGAGTCCACAATCATCTCCTTTGTCTTGATCACGTTGAGGGAGAGGTTGTTATCCTGGCACCACACAGCCAGGTCTCTGACCTCCTCCCTATAGGCTGTCTCATCGTTGTCGGTGATCAGGCCTACCACTGTTGTGTCATCGGCAAACTTAATGATGGTGTTGGAGTCGTGCCTGGCCATGCAGTCATGGGTGAACAGGGAGTACAGGAGGGGACTGAGCACGCACCCCTGGGGGGCCCCCGTGTTGAGGATCAGCGTGGCAGATGTGTTGTTACCTACCCTTACCACCTGGGGGCGGCCTTCAGGAAGTCCAGGATCCAGATGCAGAGGGAGGTGTTTAGTCCCAGGGTCCTTAGCTTAGTGATGAGCTTTGAGGGCACTATGGTGTTGAACGCTGAGCTGTAGTCAATGAATAGCATTCTCATGTAGGTGTTCCTCTTGTCCAGGTGGGAAAGGGCAGTGTGGAGTGCAATAGAGATTGCATCATCTGTGGATCTGTTGGGGCAGTATGCAAATTAGAGTTGATCTAGAGTTTTTGGGATAATGGTGTTGATGTGAGCCATGACCAGCCTTTCAAAGCACTTCATGGCTACAGACGTGAGTGCAATGGGTCGGTAGTAATTTAGGCAGGTTATCTTAGTGTTCTTGGGCATAGGGACTATGGTGGTCTGCTTGAAACCTGTTGGTATTACAGACTCAGTCAGGGACATGTTGAAAATGTCAGTGAAGACACTTGCCAGTTGGTCAGCGCATGCTCGGAGTACACGTCCTGATAATCGGTCTGACCTGCTTAAAAGTCTTACTCACATCGGCTACAGAGAGCGTGATCACATAGTCATCCGGAACAGCTAATGCTCTCTTGCATGCTTCAGTGTTGCTTGCCTCGAAGTGAGCATAGAAGTGATTTAGCTCGTCTGGTAGGCTTGTGTCACTGGGCAGCTCGCGGCTGTGCTTCCCTTTGTAGTCTGTAATAGTTTTCAAGCCCTGCCACATCCGACGAGCGTCAGAGCCGGTGTAGTACGATTCAATCTTAGTCCTGTATTGACTCTTTGCCTGTTTGATGGTTCGTCAGAGGGCATGGCAAGATTTCTTATAAGTGTTCGGGTTAGAGTCCCGCTTCTTGAAAGCGGCAGCTCTACCCTTTAGCTCAGTGCGGATGTTGCCTGTAATCCATGGCTTCTGGTTGTGGTATGTACGTACGTACGGTCACTGTTGGGACGACGTCATCGATGCACTTATTGATGAAGCCAGTGACTGATGTGGTGTACTCCTCAATGCTATCGGAGGAATCCCGGAACATATTCCAGTCTGTGCTAGCAAAACGTACGCGTCTCTGTGTGTGGAGTAAAGGTGGTCTAGAGTTTTTTTCCTTGAAGGAGTCTCTAATAGCTCCCTTGAGCTTTACGTCTGACTCAGAGCAGAGGAATGCTTCTAGGCAGCTCCTCTCCTTTCCCTTTTCAGCTGTCAGTAATGCTTCCTGTGGGACTGCTGCTCATTCTAAATTATGTTTCATGTTCTTCTCTGGAGGAGGAGAGTAGTGTGAGAGAAAGAGGCTGAGGCTTGGGGAGGAGAGTATAGGAGGCCACATAAAGGAGAACAGTTGGAGCTTGCTGTGGTTTGTCTAAACCAAGGCAAGGCCACTTCTTTTGAGATGTTTGGAGGAAAGTATTTCCTTTCTGTTCAGATAGTGTAAACATCGTGGACTTTAATCTTTCCGAAACACCTTTTGTGTTGCATTTGATATGTCACACACAGTTTAGTCACATTGTTAATAGAGATAGATCAACCATTGTTTTTCCATTCCACCGTCCATTGTAATGCAGCTGTAAGAAGAGGGTAGAGGCTAGGTGATCTTTATTCAATCTGTAGCGCTGAAGCGTTACAGATTGTGTGATAGAAATGTAAAGGTAATTTCCGATTGAGCTGACATATGCAGTGCTTACCGTGAATGCAGTCTCCGCTAAAGCGGGAACATTGTCTTTAAACTTCAATGACACTTTGACGCTGAACTTTCGCGATACGGATTGAATAGAGCCCGTAATTTACATTTACATTTAAGTCATTTAGCAGACGCTCTTATCCAGAGCGACTTACAATCTGAGTATGTGTTCTTTAGAATGTGTATACTGTAGAATGTGGTAGAGTGCCTCAAGTCTCTTCTGTTCTATGTCTCAGGCATGAGATTCCTGCACCTGACAACAACAACTGTCTGACCCTTGCCCTCCAAACCAAGCCCAGGAATGGGGAGATGGAGGTGGAGGAAGCCTGTGTAGTTACAGTACCTATAGGAGTAATAACTGAAGTAAAAGTAGAGGAACGAGTTGGAGAGCAAAGACAAGCCTCTGTTAATAACAATAACAATAACATGCAATAACAATACCAGTATGAACTGTATTAAGTATAAAAACTAGAGTGAAAGGAGAGCAAAGACCTCCAAAAAGGAGAGCAAAGACCTCCAAAAAGGAGAGCAACAGACATACAGTACTGATTAACCCTGATGAAGGTCTACTAACCAAAACACTAGTTTAAGATCCAACATTGAGGAGCATACAAGAGTGTCCAGCGTGATGCCTAGAGTTTGTTTTTTCAATCTCAAACTGAGTGACACTGACAGATCATAGCCGCAGGGAGAAACACTTTCCATCTTGCCACATGAAAACAATACTAATCACTACCTCCAAAACCACAGTACCACAATCTATTGTGTGATCCCAACTCACATCATAGATCAAAGTAGCAGGAGGATCAGAATATTTGGTTTGTTTCCAGTGCTGAAAACAAACTGGCTGATGAGTGGAGAAGTTGAGCTGGCTGCTTTTCCTTTGTTCTCAGAACTTTAAATGATCTGCAGATATTCTATAACAATAATTGTTTTTCTCTTCTCAGAATTACAAAGATGTTATAAAACAGACAGACAGATCATAAAGAATGTACACAGATGAACAGGCAAAAAAATGGAGAAAGATCAGCACAATTATGTAATCGAGATGTATCTTTTGAGTTGTATCTGTACAGAGATGTGTCTTTCTGTTCTACTCTATGCGATAGACTGTACGTAAAAGGGAATGCTTCAAAATGCACTTGTGAAATGTGCAGAACTGCAGACAAAAAAGTTGACAAACCCCCTGAAAAGGTAGGTGGTGATGACAACTGTAAAATATCAGTTTTGTGTTTGAGAGTTACCGTTTTTCTCTCAGGCTCTTTTCACACTCCTTTAGAATACATGAGTGCTGCCGCTCCCTCCTTCTCTCCTCCTCTCCGATGTTTGCCTTGGTAATAATACAGAGTATCGTATTTCTCTATTAATCTTGAAGCCCTACCCCAACCCCCACCCAGTAACCCCCTCTTCCTCCCTACAGCCCCATTTATATTTTTTCTTCCTGTATATACAAAAACTTGTGTTAGTGCGGCAGTTCCAACATGTAGATCCAGGGAGGGATATAGTTCACTGGTGGGCAACACACCAGACATAGGAACAGGCACTAGAGGGGACCCTAGCTTCCATCTGAGAGAGAGAGCAGGGAACCTACGTACCAGTACCTTACATGGACATGCTGACTACATCTCTTACAGTTGGTTTAGATTCCCCAGACCACCACTGTTTATTTGTCTCATCTGGGTAGACAAAAGATTATGCTTTCTTAACACAGCAGAAACAGTTATTTACCAAAACAAGTGGTTTAGGAACAGTTGGAAGAGTTTAAAAATGCTTTCACTTACAGGGTGCATTTACTGTAGATAAAATATTAAATTTTTTAAATCTCAAGTACCTTTGTCCATTCCTTGACCGTGTAACAATCAGAGTTTACATAGAGATATTTAGCGACTGAGACAAAGTGTTTGATGTATAGCACAGTAGGCTTACTGTGTAATCATGACATCAACATGTGAGCACATGTGAAAACACGATTTCATGTGAAAGAAATGTGACAACATGGGGAGGCAAAATTTAAACATGACTATAATACTGTAAATGATTGTGAAAGGACAGTATTAGGCTGTTTGCTGAATACAACCTCATTTGGGATTTGTACTCCCAATATCTTGGTTGCTAGCTACCTGAAGTTCCTGCTGCACCACCAGGCCTGCTGACAGAGAGAGATCGGCTATATATTTATTGTCAAGAATACACTTCTTGACAAAGTAAATGTATACAAAAACTTGAAGGTGTTATTTATATAATTTCGTACTGTGACCACAATTGGGACTTAGCCTTAAACAGGATTTGAACTCATAACGTCTCAGTCGCTAGCAACCTGAAGCTACACCACCAGATCTGTGAGCGTGAAAGAGCTATGGGCCACAGACTTATTGGCAAGAATGCATTTCTACACTTTTCTAAAAGCTGCCCATAATCAAGTAAATAATTGGCAAGTTATCACCACCAACTAATGTAAAACTAGCAGTGCTCAAGGACACTTGACATCACAGAGTATACATTCATTCTTTGGGGATTTTAACTTGCAACCTCTTGGTTGAGAGTTCATCGATGCATCTGCAGTGTCATCAGGTTCATACTTATTGCATGAAACATACACTACCGGTCAAAAGTTTTAGAACACCTACTCATTCAAGGGTTTGTCTTTATTTTTTACTATTTTCTACATTGTAGAATAATAGTGAAGACATCAAAACTATGAAATAACACATATGGAATCATGTAGTAACCAAAAAAGTGTTAAACAAATCAAAATATATGTTATATATTCAAGTAGCCAAGCTTTGCCTTGATGACAGCTTTGCACACTCTTGGCATTCACTCAACCAGCTTCATGAGGTAGTCACCTGGAATGCATTTCAATTAACAGGTGTGCCTTCTTAAAAGTTAATTTGTGGAATTTAGTTCCTTCTTAATGCGTTTGAGCCAAAGTTGTGTTGTGACAAGGTAGGGGGGGTATACAGAAGATAGCCCTATTTGGTAAAAGACCAAGTCCATATTACGGCAAGAACAGTCTCCCGAGTGGCGCAGTGGTCTAAGGCACTGCATCGCAGTGCAAGCTGTGCCACTAGAGATCCTGGTTCGAATCCAGGCTCCGTCGTAGCAGGCCGCGACCGGGAGACCCATGGGGCGGTGCGCAATTGGCCCAGCGTCGTCCAGGGTAGGGGAGGGAATTGCCGGCAGGGATGTAGAGCATGGTGTTTGCAACGGGGTTGAGGGTTTGATTCCCACGGGGGGCCAGTATAAAAAAATAATGTAAGTCGCTCTGGATAAGAGTGTCTGCTAAATGACGTAAATGTAAGCAAAGAGAAACGACAGTCCATCATCACTTTAAGACATGTATATTAACACACTCTCAAAAAATAATGGTATGGTTAGGGTACAGTGTTGTTCCCTGGGATACAAAAAGGTACGCTTCACAGGTACACAACTCACATGGTACAGTTCGGTAACTTGTAGTTATAATGGGACATTTTTCTACCCAGTATTTTGAATTTAAGGTACGATCATCACTCCGCTTTGAAATATAGGTGGGGGCAATGTACTGCTGGGGCACATTAGCATTTTGGGGGCATGGTCAAACATATGTACATTTGTGCAAACCGTCAATAGAAGTGTTGTAACAGTTTGATGGTTATGCCGATACAAGTTAAGTACCATTGACACTGTCTATTCTGCAAACTTTGTAAAATAATGTGTCAGTAATGAGCTGCACTGTAAAGAGGTTATTGTATGTTTTCCAGTAAGTTAATGGCAATATGTTGCTGTGAATTTGTCATTTCTTACCCGGAAACTACTAGCTAGTAAGTTAAACATTAACTTCCTGTGAACCAGCTGCCATCAAGCTACTCGAAAATGCCCAGTAACCACTTCACAGTCTAGCTCTTGATTATCACATGCTCTTACAAAGATTGCAGAACTGATGGTGTCAAAAGAGGTGCTCAACCTTGATCAATATAACAATAAAACCACTTAATCTGGTACAACATTCCGACTGACAGTTGGCACAAATACAAAATATTTTAGACCATGCCCCCAAATGTGCTAATGAGCCCCTGCCCGCACACTTCCCCCACCTACATTTCAAAGTGCAGAATAGCCGCGTTCACATGCTAGTCGGAGCTAGGAAACTGACATTTCCGACTTGCTAGTTCATGAATGCAACACGTGATTAACTACAACCAGTTAGCAAGTTGGACATTTCTGAGTTTCCTAGTAACCAAGTGGGAAGTGGGAATTTACCACATATGACTGGAAAAAATTCACTTGAATGGCCCTCCAACTGGTAATTACTAGTGGGAAACTCGTGTATCATCCTGAGCTCCAACTTCTCCCACATGCTGACCTCTGACATCACCTACTAAGGACATTAACTTGATAACAGCATTTTCGGCAACAACAAAACATTATTAATAAACAGCAATCTATTAACATCGTTTTTTGAACACTATAATTTGTTTACAAGCATGATAGCTGTACTTTCAGTTTATGGTTTCCGCAGCTTGTTGACCAATAGCCAATCAGCGTTTCTCAACGAGATCAAAGATGCATATCTGTATTCCCAGTCATGTGAAATCCATAGATTACGGCCTAATGAATTTATTTCAATTGACTGATTTCGTTATATGAACTGTAACTCAGTAAAATCTTAGAAATTGTTGCGTTTTTATTGTTGTTCAGTATACATTGTCCGCACTTGTACCCTAAAGGTACCAACCAGTACCTTGTGAGTTCCTGTGTGTACCTCTGAAAGTACCTTATGTGTACCTTTGACCTTTTTGTACACCAGGGACACTGTGTGCGGAAAGGATGAGTCGAATGTTTACGTTTGATCTGATTGAATCTAGGTCTTAATGTAAAGTGTTCCTGAACACTGCTAATTTTTGGTTGGTGTTGTCAGATTTACAAAAATTACAAAAATTTCCTACAAAATTAACAACAATGGCTAACAGTGTAGTTTAATGTTATCACATGTAGAACCACATGATTTCACATGTGGAAAATCACATGACTTCACAAGTGAAACGTGACATTTCACATGTGAAAATGTGTTTTTGTAACACATGTTTTCACATGTGAAATCAACAATTTGGGATTCTTTGGTAGAGAGAGAGAGAGAGAGAGAGAGAGACAGAGAGAGACAGAGAGAGAGGTTATTGTTCAGCTGCAGTATGTACTCATTTTTACATTTACATTTTAGTCATTTAGCAGACGCTCTTATCCAGAGCGACTTACAGTTAGTGAATACATATTCTATTTTTTATTTTTTTCATACTGGTCCCCCGTGGGAATCGAACCCATGCTCTATCAACTGAGCTACATCCCTGCCGGCCATTCCCTCCCCTACCCTGGACGACGCTAGGCCAATTGTGCGCCGCCCATGACTCTCCCGGTCGCGGCCGGCTGCGACAGAGCCTGGATTCGAACCAGGATCTCTACTCCATTTTTATCTTTATTCTTTAGTTCTTCCTCTCTATCCAGATGTGCACTAACTAGCAGTCGGGAAGTTGAGGCAGAGAGCTGGTGCTGCAGTCTGTTCTGTCTGAGCTGCATTGACAGTGTGTTCTGCCTCATGACTCATCCTTTCCGCACACAAATGTTTAGTCTTCCAGAGGGAGCAGTGCTTACAAAAACAGATATTTGTCCCAAATGGCACCCTATTCCCTACATACTGCACTACTTTTTACCAGGGCTCTGGTCAACAGTAGTACACTATGTAGGGAATAGGATTTAAATTGGGACACAGATTGACCCTCTGAGAAAAGCTGTGCCACAGACTGTCCCAGACCAGAGAACACCACGATTAAAAGCAGCCTGACTCCATTTCTCAACTTTACTTTCTGCCAGTCAATATTTTTATTGTGTTGAGACGGTACAGTAGCCTACAGTTTTAACTGAAAGCTATTTGTGGTGTTAAATGAGGTAGTCGTGCTGCTTGTCGCTATATAAAGGACAGACTCATTACTGAGTTAGTGGCGGTGGTAACAGTTCGGGAGGTTAGGAAGGGTAAGGAGGAGAATTGCCGGCTGGGAGAGAGAAGGGATAGATGTGAATTCAGATGACAACTTTCCCCAGAACATTTTGTTCTCGTGACTCATTTTAATTACAGATCATGGTGGTAGATTCAGTTGATCAAAAAAAGTTTTCCCCTTCAGTGGTTACACCTATTGTTAACTCAGATACTGTATATAAGAATTGGGCAGGGCCGGCTCTAGCCTTTTGGGGGCCCTAAACCAGATTTGGTTGGGGGGCCCCCCAATCCGCGGCAAAACATTTTAGTTGCCCTCCTCTTGACAGTGGAGAGAAACATTTATAAAGTTCATTTTCATTCTGATACCTGCTCGTTGAACATCTCATTACAAAATCATGGGCATTAATATGGCATTAATATTGGTCCCTCCTTTGCTGCTATAACAGCCTCCACTCTTTTTGGAAGGCATTCCACTAGATGTTGGAACATTGCTGCGGGGACTTGCTTCCATTCAACCACAAGAGCATTAGTGAGGTCGTGCACTGATGTTGGGCGATTAGGCCTGGCTCACAGTCAGCGTTCCAATTCATCCCAAAGGAGTTCGATGGTGTTGAGGTCAGGGCTCTGTGCAGGCCAGTCAAGTTCTTCCACACCAATCTCGACAAACCAATTCTGTATGGACCTCGCTTTGTGCACGGGGGCATTGCCATGCTGAAACAGGAAAGGGCCTTCCCCAAGCTGTTGCCACAAAGTTGGAAGGACAGAATCATCTAGAATGCCATTTTTGTATGCTGTAGCGTTAAGATTTCCCTTCACTGGAACTAAGGGGCCTAGCACAAACCATGAAAAACTGCCCCAGACCATTATTCCTCCTCCACCAAACTTTACAGCTGGCACTATGCATTGGGGCAGGTAGCGTTCTCCTGGCATCCATCAAACCCAGATCCATCTGTCGGACTACCAGATGGTGAAGTGTGATTCATCACTCCAGAGAACAAGTTTCCACTGCTCCAGAGTCCAATGGCGGCGAGCTTTACACCACTCCAGCCGACGCTTGGTATTCCGCATGGTCATCTTAGGCTCGTGTGCGGCTGCTCGGCCATGGACACCCATTTCATGAAGTTCCCAACAAACAGTTATTGTGCTGACATTGCTTACAGAGGCAGTTTGAAACTCGGTAGTGAGTGTTGCAACCGAGGACAGACGATTTTTACGCGCTACGCGCTTCAGCTCTCGGCGGTCCCGTTCTCTGAGCTTGTGTGGCCTACCACTTCACGGCTGAGCCTTGTTGCTCCTAGACGTTTCCAATTCACAATAACAGCACTTATGTTGACCGGGGCAGTTCTAGCAGGGCAGAAATTTTATGAACTGACTTGTTGGAAAGGTGGTATCCTATGATGGTGCCACATTGAAAGTCACTGAGCTCTTCAGTAAGGCCATTCTACTGCCAATGTTTGTCTATGGAGATTGCTCGATTTTATACACCTGTCAGCAATGGGTGTGGCTGAAATAGCCGAATCCACTAATTTGAAGAGGTGTCCACATACTTTTGTATATACAGTGAGGAAAGAAAGTATTTGATCCCCTGCTGATTTTGTAAGTTTGCCCACTGACAAAGACATGATCAGTCTATAATTTTAATAGTAGGTTTATTTGAACAGTGAGAGACAGAATAACAACAACAAAAATCCAGAAAAACGCATGTCAAAAATGTTATAAATCGATTTGCATTTTAATGAGGGTGTCACGCCCTGGCTCTGGGGACTCTAATATGTTGAGCCAGGGTGTGTAAAGTATATGTGTTTTGTTCTAGGTTTCACATTCTAGTATTGTTTGTCTATGTTGGCCAGTGTGGTTCTCAATCAGAGGCAACGTGATTCAGCTGTTGCTTGTTGTCTCTGATTGAGAACCATACTTTAGCAGCCTGTTTCCCCACAGAGTTTGTGGGATCTTGTTTCTAGTCTGTTGTGTTAGACCGTGAACTGTCACGTTATCGTTTTGTTGTTTTTTGATCGTGTCTCTAATAAAGAGTATGTTTGCCTGCAACGCTGCGCCTTGGTCCTCATCTCTGTTAGACGATCGTGACAGAGGGAAATAAGTATTTGACCCCTCTGCAAAACATGACTTAGTACTTGGTGGCAAAACCCTTGTTGGCAATCACAGAGGTCAGATGTTTCTTGTAGTTGGCCACCAGGTTTGCACACATCTCAGGAGGGATTTTGTTCCACTCCTCTTTGCTGATCTTCTCCAAGTCATTAAGGTTTCGAGGCTGACGTTTGGCAACTCGAACCTTCAGCTCCCTCCACAGATTTTCTATGGGATTAAGGTCTGGAGACTGGCTAGGCCACTCCAGGACCTTAATGTGCTTCTTCTTGAGCCACTCCTTTGATGCCTTGGCCATGTGTTTTGGGTCATTGTCATGCTGGAATACCCATCCACGACCCATTTCCAATGCCCTGGCTGAGGGAAGGAGGTTCTCACCCAAGATTTGACAGTACATGGCCCCGTCCATCGTCCCTTTGATGCGGTGTAGTTGTCCTGTACCCTTAGCAGAAAAACACCCCAAAAGCATAATGTTTCCACCTCCATGTTTGACGGTGGGGATGGTGTTCTTGGGGTCATAGGCAGCATTCCTCCTCCTCCAAACACGGCGAGTTGAGTTGCTGCCAAAGAGCTCGATTTTGGTCTCATCTGACCACAACCCTTTCACCCAGTTCTCCTCTGAATCATTCAGATGTTCATTGGCAAACTTCAGACGGGCCTGTATACAGTGGGGAAAAAAAAGTATTTAGTCAGCCACCAAATGTGCAAGTTCTCCCACTTAAAACGATGAGAGAGGCCTGTAATTTTCATCAAAGGTACACGTCAACTATGACAGACAAAATTAGAAAAAAAAATCCAGAAAATCACATTGTAGGATTTTTAATGAATTTATTTGCAAATTATGGTGGAAAATAAGTATTTGGTCAATAACAAAAGTTTCTCAGTACTTTGTTATATACACCCTTTGTTGGCAATGACACAGGTCAAACGTTTTCTGTAAGTCTTCACAAGGTTTTCACACACTGTTGCTGGTATTTTGGCCCATTCCTCCATGCAGATCTCCTCTAGAGCAGTGATGTTTTGGGGCTGTCGCTGGGCAACACAGACTTTCAACTCCCTCCAAAGATTTTCTATGGGGTTGAGATCTGGAGACTGGCTAGGCCACTCCAGGACCTTGAAATGCTTCTTACGAAGCCACTCCTTCGTTGCCCGGGCGGTGTGTTTGGGATCATTGTCATGCTGAAAGACCCAGCCACGTTTCATCTTCAATGCCCTTGCTGATGGAAGGAGGTTTTCACTCAAAATCTCACGATACATGGCCCCATTCATTCTTTCCTTTACACGGATCAGTCGTCCTGGTCCCTTTGCAGAAAAACAGCCCCAAAGCATTATGTTTCCACCCCCATGCTTCACAGTAGGTATGGTGTTCTTTGGATGCAACTCAGCATTCTTTGTCCTCCAAACACGACGAGTTGAGTTATGACCAAAAAGTTCTATTTTGGTTTCATCTGACCATATGACATTCTCCCAATCCTCTTCTGGATCATCCAAATGCACTCTAGCAAACTTCAGACGGGCCTGGACACGTACTGGATTAAGCAGGGGGACACGTCTGGCACTGCAGGATTTGAGTCCTTGGCGGCGTAGTGTGTTACTGATGGTAGGCTTTGTTACTTTGGTCCCAGCTCTCTGCAGGTCATTCACTAGGTCCCCCCGTGTGGTTCTGGGATTTTTGCTCACCGTTCTTGTGATCATTTTGACCCCACGGGGTGAGATCTTGCGTGGAGCCCCAGATCGAGGAAGATTATCAGTGGTCTTGTATGTCTTCCATTTCCTAATAATTGCTCCCACAGTTGATTTCTTCAAACCAAGCTGCTTACCTATTGCAGATTCAGTCTTCCCAGCCTGGTGCAGGTCTACAATTTTGTTTCTGGTGTCCTTTGACAGCTCTTTGGTCTTGGCCATAGTGGAGTTTGGAGTGTGACTGTTTGAGGTTGTGGACAGGTGTCTTTTATACTGATAACAAGTTCAAACAGGTGCCATTAATACAGGTAACGAGTGGAGGACAGAGGGGCCTCTTAAAGAAGAAGTTACAGGTCTGTGAGAGCCAGAAATCATGCTTGTTTGTAGGTGACCAAATACTTATTTTCCACCATAATTTGCAAATAAATTCATTAAAAATCCTACAATGTGATTTTCTGGATTTTTTTTTCTCAATTTGTCTGTCAGAGTTGACGTGTACCTATGATGAAAATGACAGGCCTCTCTCATCTTTTTAAGTGGGAGAACTTGCACAATTGGTGGCTGACTAAATACTTTTTTTCCCCACTGTATGTGCTTTCTTGAGCAGGGGGACCTTGCGGGCACTGCAGGATTTCAGTCCTTCACGGCGTAGTGTGTTACCAATTGTTTTCTTGGTGACTATGGTCCCAGCTGCCTTGAGATCATTGACAAGATCCTCCTGTGTAGTTCTGGGCTGATTCCTCACCGTTCTCATGATCATTGCAACTCCACGAGGTGAGATATTGCATGGATGGAGATTGACAGTTATTTTGTGTTTCTTCCATTTGCGAATAATCGCACCAACTGTTGTCACCTTCTCACCAAGCTGCTTGGCGATG
The DNA here is from genome assembly GCF_964263955.1 of Coregonus lavaretus. Classification (NCBI taxonomy): domain Eukaryota; kingdom Metazoa; phylum Chordata; class Actinopteri; order Salmoniformes; family Salmonidae; genus Coregonus; species Coregonus lavaretus. Next base: position 29,088,232 of record NC_140012.1, on the reverse strand, counting down.
GTCTTGTAGCCCAGTCCAGCCTTTTGTAGGTCTACAATCTTGTCCCTGAAATCCTTGGAGAGCTCTTTGGTCTTGGCCATGGTGGAGAGTTTGGAATCTGATTGATTGATTGCTTCTGTGGACAGGTGTCTTTCATACAGGTAACAAGCTGAGATTAGGAGCACTCCCTTTAAGAGTGTGCTCCTAATCTCAGCTCCTTACCTGTATAAAAGACACCTGGGAGCCAGAAATCTTTCTGCTTGAGAGGGGGTCAAATACTTATTTCCCTCATTAAAATGCAAATCAATTTATAAAGAAATGTACATGCATTTTTCTGGATTTTTTTGTTGTTATTCTGTCTCTCACTGTTCAAATAAACCTACCATTAAAATTATAGACTGATCATTTCTTTGTCAGTGGGCAAACGTACAAAATCAGCAGGGGATCAAAAACTTTTTTCCCTCACTGCATAGTGTACATTGTTGCAGTTTTAAAGGCCCAGTGCAGTCAAAAAAATATGTTTTTCCTTTCTACCATATTGTACAACAGCTGATGAAAATAACACATAAAAGTGTGAAACAAATTGATCAGTGTTATTTCCTGATAGCTGGTTGAAAATATAACCTAATCAGCAGGTTTGCATGGGCTGAAGTTTCAGCTTTCCATGGTGACATCATCATGTGGTAAATTGATTAATAGACCAATAACAAAGAGGGTTCCAAACCTCCCTACCAATAACAGCTAGTTTTCAGTTTTTCCCTCCCTATTCAGACCACTCCCCTACAGTCCTAGCAAAATTCTTGCTTGAGAAATTGTTTTTTGTTGAAATGGAAATCTATTACAGTAAGGTACTAAATTGTTTCCCAAAAATGATTTGATATTGATATAAAACGGCTGCATTGGGCCTTTTAACCTTATTCCTTGCAATTCTACACATTTTGCAATGACTTATGCCATGTTAATATTATATCTGGTTGAAAATGACTAACAAAATCAATGAGAGCCCCCTGGAGGTCAGGGCCCCTGGACACGTACCATGCGTGCCCGGTCGATGTTCATTCATGATTACTACAAGTTTAGATAGCTGGCAAGACCCTAGCGGCTGGGGGCCCCCTAGTACCTAAGCGACCGCTTATGTTGCTTATGCCTGGAACCGGCCTTGGAATTGGGCCACAGGAGGGCATGTAAAAATAATGCTTGTCTTGGCTTGTGTTGTGTTGTGTACTGGAGCGAATATATCTTAGATACAGAAATTTTGGAATCACACATCACATGCAAGCTAAGTAGTTGCCCTTTGCAATTATATAAGTGCGAGGTGAGAAAACATGGCCCTAGTTTATGAAACATTTTAAACTATTGTCAAAATTGTGCCAAACCCGGGCTGTTTGATATCAACTTATTTCAGCTTCCCCAATCCCCAGTCTGGTCTTCCAGACAGTCAATGATGAAAACACTCTTTCTTCAAGTATTCCTGGAGGCAGAGGCACCATTACCAAACCACAAGTTTATAATTTGTTCTAAACAAGTAAATTCAGAAGTAAAGACACAACTGATAAACATATCTAATAAATTATATGGGGAGGTAATGTCCATGCTTCGCATATGCTATCTATTACAGCTGAATGAATATATTCAATATGTTCTGAATTGAGTGTTGAATCTGCTTAAGGGACCGGTTCTGACTTAGAAAGTTAGGCTTTTCTTATGGACGCCTTTTCCTATGCAGTAATTGGTATTCAGACTTAACTTATGAAGGTGCGTAACAGGCTTTGCAGGTGTGGTTCCCTTACACACGCTGAATACCACCCTGCATCCCACTGCTGGCTTGCCTCTGAAGCTATGCAGGGTTGGTCCCTGGATGGGAGACCAGATACTGCTGCAAGTGGTGATGGAGGGACAGTAGGAGGCACTCTTTCCTCTGGTCTAAAAATAATATCCCAATACCCCAGGGCAGTGATTGGGGACATTGCCCTGTGTAGGGTGCTGCCTTTCGGATGGGATGTTAAACGGGTGTCCTGACTCTCTGTGGTCGCTAAAGATCCCATGGCACTTATCGTAGGGCTGTTAACCCTGGTGTCCTGGTTGAATTCCCAATCTGGGCCTCATAACAACATGGCCACCTAATCATCTCCCCTGTAACTATTCCCCAGGTCTTGCTGTAAATGTGTTCTCAGTCAACTTACCAGGTAAAATAATATATGTAATTCAACTGCTGAAAACCCTCCCACTTGCTGGCCAACAGATTTTCTCATGGAGTTTTCATTCAATGGGGGTTTCAGTACATTTATCTTAAGTCTTCCCTTTAATACTGTGTACCTTTAATTAGAATTTTGTTGACAGGCTAGAATACATCAAGAGAAGGTGTTCAGAAAACAGGGATCAATGAAAGAATGTCATCTATGCATCTTCGTCTCCGTTTCAGCACCAACTGGTAGATTAAAAAATACTCTGATCTTGTATATTATTTAGGCACATTTTAGGGTTAAGAAAGTATTTATGAATCATAAAAATAAAAAAAATAGGAGAGCTTTTATGCAGTAAATATATTGATGAATAAAAAATACTGTGGTTGTTTGATTCATCCTGAATGTTGTCATATTCAAGTTCAATCCATTAAACATTGGAAGGTGGAAAAAAGTGTACAATAGGGGTTGAACAATAGTCCTATAAATATACCCCAATTCTCACTAATCATGAAACTGTATGACAATGGTCCAGTCGTCGTGAACCATGCGTCAGGCTCCAGGTTTAACCTGCTACATGTGGTCTGAGTTCCATAATCTTTCAAATAGGCTACATGTTCCAAATTATTGCACAACGTTAGCCTAATATGATCCACTAATGCTAGCGACCCTCAGGAAACAACTTACACTGACGTGACAGCGGAAAGAAAGGTAAACAGAATGGAATGAAATGATGCTACAAATGGAAGAAATCGAACACTAAAGTGACAGTTATAAATGTATGTGGGTATTACTGACAGTGGCTCCCGATAGTGACTAATATTTAACATGAAACAAATTGTAAAATCAAATGAAGAATGGGATTTGATAGGAGTGATGTCAAAATCCAAGCTGGCTTCTCTTGACACTTTTTTTTGATGCGCCAGGACCATTCACAGTTGAGCTCGCTCAGTTTAGCTCAACGCTGATTGGCTAATTTTTATAATTTTTTTATCAAGGGAGGCCAGATGGTCGCTGGCTTCCCTTGCCTTCAATGCTACGGGCGGCAACAATGTCATACTCGTTTGAACCAGACAGCATCAGATAGATGGCCTACACTTACAGAGACAGAGGGGCGCTGTTTCGCTCGCTCTGATACTTTCTCCTGTGAGATACATTCAGCCTCTTGCGAATTGAAGGAACATTCTGAAACACAGAGAGATAAAAGTTGTAAAAAGATATTGCTAAATTTTTTGGGCAAGCCTGGCTTCCCTTGGCGTCCATGAATACACGCCACTGCAATTGTTACACTTACTGGGTCTAGCTAAGATTTAATGAACACTTACTGGGTCTAGCTAGGATTTAATGAACACTTACTGGGTCTAGCTAGGATTTAATGAACACTTACTGGGTCTAGCTAGGATTTAATTTTCATGCGAAAATCAGCATGTATATTCCAAAGGGGGTAATAGTGGACATTAAGTAATGTGCACTGATGAATTTTCCCTGTGAGAATACAACAAAACAATAATTTTGTTTCATAAATCAGGTTCACTGCTGTTACTATTTATCCCTGTAAATGTTTTGTTACCAGTGCTGAAGTCATACGGCAGACCTCTGCTAAAACGGATCCAGCAGCATGAAACTAAGTGATTCCTGATGCATGAGAAATTGAACTCATGTGTCTGTGAGAACAGAATGATGCTCTCGTTTCCTTCCTCAATCTGCCATCATTTTCTCTCACCTATGGGCTCTATTCAATTTGTATCACAGAAGTTCAGCACTATAGCGTGCTTGAAATGTAAAGGTAATTTCCGATTGAACCGACATTTGCAGCATTTACCATGAATGCAGTCTCCTCTAACGCGGGAACATTGCCTTTAAATGTAAATCAGGCTATAATACGGAACTTCAGTGCTATGGATTGAATCGAACCCCTTATCTTTTTTTTATCAACACTGTCGATCACTTGCATGCCTGAACTCAACCTAACAGTACCTGAGTCTGCTGTCTCCTGTAGCTGCAGGTATCATGAGGTACTGCTAGGGGTCTTTATTATTTTTTTTTTTTATTTTTTTTTTTTTTATTATTATTTTTTTTTGGGGGGGGGGGAATGGATCAGCTTAATATTGCAGATAGATTGTATCTTCTATCAATGTAATTGTCTGCATCACTTCCAATCCCCCATGTTTATTTTTATTTTTTATATATATATTCCCCTTTATTACTTTTCAACCCCACCATCCTTTCCCTACTTGGAGTAAATTAGTGAACAACAACGCCCAGGCCTCTACTTCCGGTCTATACTTACTATCTACACCTTATGGACAGAGTTAATTTTACAATAATTCTATATATATATATATATATATATATATATATATATATATATATATATATATATATATATATATATATATATATATATATTTATTTTTTTTGCTCCTGAACTTCTTCTACTCTCAACCTCCCGATCATTTTCATGATGTCCATCCGGTTTGCTTCTAAATGCCATATCTTTCTAACTGTGCTCTTTCCCAAAAGCTCCCAACATACAACCTATATACTTATTATGGACACAGTATGCTTACATTATTAGCTATCTTTGTTATTATTTGTTGTTATTTGTTATTAGTCCCATCCTTCAACTCTATTCAATATCTCCCATCTATCTCTTAACACCATCCATATAGGATTTATATTTGCCATATATATTTCAACCGTACTGTGATGTTTTACAAAAGTTCTGAACCTTTCTATTCTCATTGCTTCTACAGATTGTGAATTAAAAATAAACATTTTTGCTAAAAGTATTATTATATTATTGATTGATTGACTATGACTTTTCAGATCACCCAGTAATGCTATCTGCAAGGTTAGTTCCAGGTAAATATTGCTGCTAGGGGTCTTTGGTATAAAACAAAAGCAGGTGAACACATGGATGGTAAAGCTGTGTTTGAAACCATGAAGAGATCAAGTTTCAAGAATATGGAATGGAAAAAGTTAGACACATTGGGATGGAGAAAAACTGGAACAAAAGCCAACCAATGACTGGAAATGGGAGGGCCATTTAGAGGACTAGAAAATTGTTCTGTGCTTTTTTTTCTTCAGCCTCTTGACCTAAAACTGTAATCAGTAGAATGTACAGTAACTCAGTGTGAAAAAACATAACATACGATATAAATCCTACTTAACATGGAATATTAACTAATAAACACAACAGCTATGTAAGTATTCACAAGTTAGTCATTTTAGCTTATCTAAAATGCATTAATTGTACATTTAAATAATCCTCAAATAACCTCAACATGTTAGAAGTACACATCACCCAAACTGTACAAATCACCTGGCCTGGCTGTCCAGTGGGTCTCTAGACTAAACGGGGTATCCACAGTAAATCATTCATTCCCTCCAATCCTAATAACATTCCCTCAGTAAAGACAGGGATGGGCAGGGCCAGGAGGGGAAAGGCAGAGACTAATTTGGTGTGTGTTACTTCTCCCTTATAGTGAGCTGAGGAATGATGTAGAATGATGCACAAGGCAGGTAGAGACAGGACAGGAGAGAGAGAGAGAGAAAGACAGGGAGGAGGGAGAGAGCGAGGGGGTGATAGAGCTAGAAAGAGAGAGAGGGGAGAGAGGGGAGAGAGAGAGAGAGAGAGAGAGAGAGAGAGAGAGAGAGAGAGAGAGAGAGAGAGAGAGAGAGAGAGAGAGAGAGAGAGAGAGAGAGAGAGAGAGAGAGAGAGAGAGAGATTCAGCATTGGAGATGTGGCTGTGAGAGGGGGAGAGTTGGCTTGTGTGTCTCTTTCTGCTCAGGTATAAACAAAGCTAACGTCTCTTTAACAATCTGCATCTGCAATGAGCTCTGAACCACAGAGGGATGTCCAAAGGAAAGATTCACTGATGTGGTGGTGATTGGATGTTTTCTATCCTCATTCTCCCAAATTACCCTTTGTTATTTGTTAGGCTACATTTTTAGAATGGCTTTCCTTCTCACACTCAGCTGTGCGTTTTAGTGATAGTGATGATAGCCAAAGTCAATGCAGGGAATGGCTAAGGCTGGGTTCCTTGTTTTAAAGAGGGGCTACTCTGGGAAAGTTGTTTTATGAAGGAATGCTGTCTGCTCAGTCTCAACATGCTGAGGATTAGAGGGTGCAGGTGTTTATGCTTAATGTCCTCCATTAATGCACCTACTGGGCAACAACAAATACGTTTTCTGTGGCTAAAATCAGATACTACCGCTGTATGCATAAATAATAAGCAACTATACCTGTAGGCTAGAATGTATATATTTCTGCAACATGGCAACCTACTGCATACTGTATATCATAGGCTACATTCTTGTAGTTTGGAATGTCCAAAAATGTGTTTTTGTGACTGTGCACACCCAGACTATAACATATACTATAAACGACTTTCAACATCCGTCTGTCCATCCACCCCTTATTGCTAGACAGCTGTTGTCTCGGGAGTTTCTGAACCAAATTGTTATTTAGGGGGGCTTCCACTGTGGTAGGAGTATTTCAAATGAGGATAATAGTGTCATGTACAGGAAAAGAGGGAGGGGAGAGGATGTTTTTAAATATACACTACCGTTCAGAAGTTTGGGGTCACTTAGAAATGTCCTTGTTTTCGAAAGAAAATCAATTCTTTGGTCCATTAAAATAACATCAAACTGATCAGAAATACAGTGTAGACATTGTTAATGTTGTAAATGGCTATTGTAGCTGGAAACGGCAGATTTTTTATGGAATATCTACATAGGCGTACAGAGGCCCATTATCAGCAACCATCAGTCCTGTGTTCCAATGGCACGTTGTGTTTGCTAATCCAAGTTTATAATTTTAAAAGGCTAATTGATCATTAGAAAACCCTTTTGCAATTATGTTAGCACAGCTGAAAACTGTTGTGCTGATTAAAGAAGCAATAAAACTGGCCTTCGTGAGACTAGTTGAGTATCTGGAGCATCAGCAATAGTGGGTTCGATTACAGGCTCAAAATGGCCAGAAACAAATAACTTTCTTCTGAAACTCGTCAGTTTATTCTTGTTCTGAGAAATGAAGGCTATTCCATGCAAGAAATTGCCAAGAAACTGAAGATCTCGTACAACACTGTGTACTACTCCCTTCACAGAACAGCGCAAACTGGCTCTAACCAGAATAGAAAGAGGAGTGGGAGGCCCCGGTGCACAACTGAGCAAGAGGACAAATACATTGGAGTGTCTAGTTTGAGATACAGGCACCTCACAGGCTTCATTAAATAGTACCCGAACATTTCTCAGAACAATACACAGCATGGAATGTTTGTTTCTCACACTCTAGACAGTAACAGTGCATGTGCATGCGTGGCCATGGATTAATCCAACATCCAAAATGCAACATCCATACAAACTCAAGCTGTGTAAGTGCTCTCTTCTGGCCCTCCCCCTCTCTCTCTCTCTCTCTCATCTCTCTCTCTCTCTCACTCTCTCTCTCTCTCTCTCTCTCTCTCTCTCTCTCTCTCTCTCTCCTCTCTCTCTCTCTCTCTCTCTCTCTCTCTCTCTCTCTCTCTCTCTCTCTCTCTCTCTCTCTCTCTCTCTCTCTCTCTCTCTCTCTGGCTCTAAATGTTGTGTTTCTGAGGACATCGTTTTTTTCTCTTTATTTGCACCTCAGCCAAGCGTACTCCCTCTGTTGATGTGGCAGGCAGGCCTGAGAAATAAAATGGGGCTCTGTATTTGTGTTAGCAAAGCCTCCAGGACAAAAGGTGTCCTTCTCTCTTTTCACTGGTGTTCATTCTCATGGCTAAACAGGTGGGTTGAAACAGGTGAAGGCACAAGAGGCCTCCCTGACCTGCACCTCAAAATACTTTATTGGACCCCCCCCCTCAATAAGTCAAGTTATTTAAACGTATTCAGTGAGCCGGGGGAGCCTTGTTTTAGTGAGTGTAGGTGGGCCAGAGGCTGAATCTAGGATTCTGATCTATACTTAGCGTGTTTCCATGATGTGATGTGGAGAAAGGAAACCGACGGCTAGCTCAAACCCATTCCAAAGTCCAGCTGAACACGAAGCATGGAGAAACTAGCAGCATGGAGAAACTAGCGGCTCATCTAAATATGAGTATCTGTCCACAATCAGAAAACTAGCAATCTTTACATAGCCAATCAGAGAATTAGAATCCTCTGGCTCCATCCATTCCTAATTCACAAGTGACTCACTTTCACCTTATCCCTTTCCAGTTAAACATGTGACGTGGAAACCTCAAATTCTGACATTTATTTATTTACAGTTCTCTTTTAAAAAAAAAACGTTTTACTTGGCTCAGTTGTCAGTCAGTGTGTCTCTCCTCCCCTCTCCACCCCTCAACTCCTCCCCTCTCCACCACTCAACTCCTCCCCATCTATCCTCCTCCCCTCTCCTCTCTTACCCATCTATCCTCCTCCCCTCTCCTCCCACCCCTCAACTCCTCCCCTCTCCTCTCCTCCCAATCTATCCTCCTCCCCTCTCCTCTCAATCTATCCTCCTTTCCTCTCCTCTCCTCTCCATCTATCCTCCTCCCTTCTCCTTCCCATCTATCCTCCCCTCTCCTCTCCACCCCTCAACTCCTCCCCTCTCCTCTCCTTTCCTCCCCATCTATCCTCCTCCCATCTCCTCTTCATCTAACCTCCTCCCCTCTCCACTCCTCCCGCTCTATCCTCCTCCCCTCTCCTCCCGCTCTATCCTCCTCTCCTCTCCTCCCTATCTATCCTCCTCCCCTCTCCTCTCCATCTATCCTCCTCCCCTCTCCTCTCCTCCCGCTCTATCCTCCTCCCCTCTCCTCCCCATCTATCCTCCTCCCCTCTCCTCTCCAACTATCCTCCTCTCCTTTTCTCTCCTCCCCATCTATCCTCCTCCCCTCTCCTCTTCATCTATCCTCCTCCCCTCACCTCTCCTCCCCATCTATCCTCCTCCCCTCTCCTCTCCTCCCCATCTATCCTCCTCCCCTCTCCTCCCTATCTATCCTCCTCCCCATCTATCCTCCTCCGCTCTCCTCTCCATCTATCCTCCTCCCCTCTCCTCTCCATCTATCCTCCTCCCCTCTCCTCTCCTCCCCATCTATCCTCCTCCCCTCTCCTCTCCATCTATCCTCCTCCCCTCTCCTCTCCTCCCTATCTATCCTCCTCCCCTCTCCTCCCCATCTATCCTCCTCCCCTCTCCTCTCCATCTATTCTCCTCCCCTCTCCTCTCCATCTATCCTCCTCTCCTTTCCTCTCCTCCCGCTCTATCCTCCTCTCCTCGCCTACTCTCCTCCCGCTCTATCCTCCTCTCCTCGCCTCCTCTCCTCCTCTCCCCACCACCTCTCCTTGTCTCCTCTTCTAGTGGTTAAGAGCGTTGGGCCAGTAACCGAAAGGTCGCTGGTTCGAATCCAAAGGTGGAAAAATCTGCCATTCTGCCCTTGAGCAAGGCAGTTAACCCCCAACAACTGCTCCCCGGGCGCGATGACGTGGACGTCCATTAAGGCAGCCCCCCGCACCTCTCTGATTCAGAGGGGTTGGGTTAAATGCGAAAGACACATTTCAGTTGAATGCATTCAATTGTGCAACTGACTAGATATCCCCTTTACCCTCATCTCCCCTTCCCTCCTCTCCTCTTGACTTGTTCTGTGTATCTTCCCTGGTATTTCCTCTGAAGGGTTACTCGTTCCCAGCTGACAGAGAGAGGGGCTTTTGGCTGTTGGCTGGGCCAGGGCGATGGGATATGGGATGTTTGCAGTGGATCTCTCTGTCTGGTAGGCATATGGAGAGACACAGTTGGACTCTGCTCCCTAACTGTTGCCATAGATTCAGGGCTGGTTTTCGCATAATTATTTTAAATAGAGAATCTCCTTTGAAAGTGTGTTTTAATCCAGGACAAGGATTGATCTGGAACAAGGAAACGGGTTCTTAATTTTTACAGGCACTATGCTATTAAACAGTGCAATGTTGCTTGTTGAACTATACAATGCTATAAAGAAACCCATGTCTGTAACTCTGTTCATCATTGTCAGTAGACATAAGGATCAGACTATTCTCATGTTCATAAGTGAAGTAGTGTCTGCTGGATGAACACAAACTCACAATAGTCCTAGAACATCAGACACCCTTATCGTGAGACACAAAAACTTGAATCAAGTAGGGATAAATTAAACTGTTTAGCATTGGGTGGGAGCTTTGCTGGTGAGACACCAAATAAAAACCTCTCCCTCCAGCCTCTTCACAATGACTACACACTGTCCATATCCCTGATGATCGTCTTCAGTTCCAGTACTGTTTATCTCCTGTGTCCAATAGAAGTAGCAAGTGGGCAAGTGAAAACCTGTTTATCTATAGCCCATTTTATACCTATTTATCTATAGCCCATTTGGATATTTATGGTTTACGTGGCTAAAACATGCATGTGATGTGCCTTGCTGTCACGTTCGTCGTAAGAACCGGACCAAGGCGCAGCGTGATAGGCGTACATCTTTTAATGAGTACTAACATCCACAACAAAACAACAAAGCGATACGTGAAGTCAACAGGTTCACCAACACAAACCTATACCGAAAGAGATCCCACAATTAACTGTGCCAAACAGGCTGCCTAAGTATGGTTCCCAATCAGAGACAACGAGAATCAGCTGCCTCTGATTGGGAACCACCCTGGCCAACATAGATCTACACGAACTAGAACAAAACATAGAAAATACAACATAGACAATCCACACCCTGGCTCAACATATAAGAGTCCCCAGAGCCAGGGCGTGACACTTGCTCATCAGGTAGACAGAAGTGGAATTTCATGCACTACCTGGCTATCGTAAAGTGTAGACTGGTCTTTATGTCAACATAAACAGAACAATTTCAGCCCTAAATTCCATAGAGCATGGGTGTAATTATGACAGCAATGACAGGACCCATTCTGTTTATATCGTACTTTTCCACCACCACAAAAGGATTACAGCAAAATGCCACTGTAGATCCCCATGAAACACACAGGGTGTGCCCAACTCACCTTAAAAAACCTTTGCCCTCCCAGCGGGCAAAACTGGTTGCAATGATGTCTAATGACGTCTTTAGTGAAGTCATGGTCAGGTTGTATACTGATTGTAAAAGGATGTTTTTTATATGTATTTTTGGTGACCTGAGAAATCCAATTTGAGACACTGAGAAGTTGTTGTGAGAAAGACATTGAGTTGAGGCAGACACGTTTCAGCCTTCGCAGTGCCTGTCCTGAGCTACTTGGCTGCTGAGTCACAGATTATGTTTTATCTGGTTTCAATACTGCAGTCCAATGAGCATCTGGTTTTGTCACACATCAAACATTTTTGAGAGTTAGTAAGTCAATGAACTCATCTCTAGATAGAGGGACTGCAAAATACATTAGGCAGCAGAGAGAGAACAGAGCCTGTGAAGTTATAGTGTTTGGAGTGCTTTCAAGCTTCTTCCACTGAACGGATATCCTTACCTGTTTTATAAACTGGAATGGAAATTGTGTATGTCTGCCGCTTGGCATCGTAGAAAACATTGTTAGAAAATAGCTGCTGAAACAGATTATATCGGCCCGATTTGTAACTTCTTTATGGGAGTCCAGATGTTCGCATTCACATAAAAAGTGTGAGGTCCTTTAAATCGAAATCTTCTGCTATTCTGATTGGCCAATCAACACTATGGAAGTTTGGATAGCAGCCCAAGGTGATAATGTAGCTGTTCCACTTCTTCAGGGAACAGGGATACAAGACTTGAGCAATTAGGAAGAACAAAAATCCCTTGCTGGCTGCCAACATTAGAATAAACTGAATCAGTATAGGTAGAATAAAAGTGGGAGCACTGTAGACTGAAAAACCAGAAAGTTCACAAAATGGCTGCCCTTTAAACATCATCAGTGTATCATCCAACCCTCTGTTCAAACACTAGCCAGAGCAGACAAGGAAGGAGGTACCTGGCAGGACACCAGCAATAATAAAAAATGAGACAATTATATTCAAGGTTGCAATCTGTGTGGTACCAGGCCATAAACCAAGTTACCAAAACTAGTCAGTCCTTCTCTCTCTCTAGCCTCTAATTTGGGGACAAAGTATTTTAGGAGTTTTTATTGAACGTGTTCTCTGTGTAGAGTCAACATCACTTGAGGCATCAATGACCTTGCACTATTCTCTTCCATATGCCACTCTTTTTGTGTAGTCTGTGGGATGCATCCCAAATGGCACACCCTATTCTCCCCATAGGGTTTGGTCAAAAGTAGTACAGTAAATAGGGAACAGGGGGCCATTTCGGATGCAACTGATGAGTCATCTTAAACTGATGGGTTGGTTATATCTGCTCTTTATTTCAGACCTCTGAATTATAGAGCACTGGGTTATGGGAAATGAGTGTCTCTGTGCTGTGAGAACTAAATGGGATTTTCTAAAGAATATAATAGAAGAAGACGATGCCTATCCTTTAGTGCAGGGGAGACAAGTCAATTCAAGAAGTGAAATGTACAGTAGCTCTACTACTACTTACAGTATAATCATATCTATTTAGGCTATAGATAGTCAGCCATTTTGGAGCAGATTACTTTTGTGTGAGCCCATTGTTAAGTATTTCACGTCTGTCTTTGACCTTCGCAATAGGAAGAGCTAAACAGAAAACGCTCCATTGATATTGTGTAAAGAATGGGATAATTCAAATAAGCAGCCATTCTGTCTTTATGAGACATTTTAAGGACAGCAGTTAACTGAGGAATTGGGCCGGAACGGCCACTGGTTAAAGGAGCAATCTGCAGGTTAAACAACAAAGTGGTCAACCGCCACTAATTTGGTAAACAGCTGAGGGATAGGGCTGGAGAAATGTAACCACTCTCAAATTCATACACAGAGCTATGGATGCAAGGACGGACCATCCATGAGATAAAAATTATTTACAGCGTTTTTTACAAATACAAACAATTTGTTTAGGGGGGTTCTGATGGGGTACGACAGTTGAACTAAGCTCATGAGGCATTACATATTCTTCGAGAATCAATGGCTATATATAATTATTTTAAAAGTTAAAAAAAAGTATGTAGCAATCACAGATTGGCCCTTTAAATTGCAGTGGTCACATTGAATGGTAAAAATGGAGGTTGAAAGAGAGGACCTAGTCGTGGGTAAGGTTCAGTCCAGGTGTCTGAGAACTGAAACTGAGATTTACAGTTGCATAAACACAGTGCAGGAAATTGAGTGTTACTTGTTTAATATATATCATACAAGTACGTACAGCCTCAGAAAGAACCCAGTAAGCAAAATGACGTTTAAAAAACGTATATTTTATAAGTATTTTCCAGACATAGACATCACGTGCATTTTAGGTGCTGAATGAAAGGTGAAAATACGTATTTTCCGGCCGTCAAAAATATATATTTTTAGGGACGTTGAAAATACGTATTTTCTGGACATTGAAAATATATAATTTACAGACATTGAAAATACATATTTTTCTGTCATTGATTCTATGGGCAAATTTCAACTGCTATGCATTCTCAATTAATTAGGCATTATATCACAATAATTCTTTTTCACGCCTCTTAATAGAAAAGAGGAGCCAACAGAAGATTGCAATAAAATGTGGTCCTCTGTAGCTCAGCTGGTAGAGCACGGCGCTTGTAACGCCAAGGTAGTGGGTTCAATCCCCGGGACCACCCATACACAAAAAAATGTATGCACGCATGACTGTAAGTCGCTTTGGATAAAAGCGTCTGCTAAATGGCATATTTTTATTATAAAATATGTATTATTGCTCCCATCAATCACATGCACTTATGTTCGTTTTTTCAAAAGCTTTAAAGATGTTCTCCAGCGATTTGTTTACTTTTACTGTTGAAAAGCGATATCCCAAGTATAAATATAGTAAAGTACACACACTTAAGGGTAAAAAAACAACATTTTGTGTTTTAGACACAACTGCAAACTTCAAGGAGTTGGTCTGATGAGAATCAGTGATGTCATCTTCCTCCCCTCTTGCTTGAGGAACAATAGAGGAGAAATAAAAAAACGAAAGAGGAAAGGCCCACCCCCCCACTTGCGCCATGTCATGACCTATTGAGATGTGCCTTTTGTTAAGTAAATCAGGTGTTAAATGAGGTGAAAAGGAGACTGGAGTGCTACTTTAAAACTGTCAGCAATGATGTTCAAAGTAGTCCAACATACAGAATAAACCAATGGACCACTTGACCTACAATAACATTCTGAGTAATGGTTACAAATTTGTTTTTGTACAGTACAGTACAGTTTAATTAATTAGAGTGCAGTACAGTACAGATTCAGTAGAGTACAGTACAATACAGTACAGTTGAATTCAGTAGAGTATAGTACAGTAGAGTACAGTAGAGTACAGTATAGTTTAATTCAGTAGAGTACAGTACAGTACAGTTTAGTTCAGTAGAGTGGAGTACATTAGAGTAAAGTAGGGTACAATACAGTACACTACACTTCACTTTTCTTTACTCTACTCTAGAGTGCTCTACTGTATTGTATTGTACTCTACTTTACTCTGCCGTGCTCTACTTTACTGTGCTGTACTGTGCTGTCCAAAGTTTTGAAACATAGATGTCAATGATTGGTTCATATTTGGTCCGGTCCAAAAATACATCTATAAGATGTCACCTGACGTCAAATGCTTAGTGGCACCTTATTCCCTGAACTACTTTTGACCGGGGCCCTAATGTCAAATTAATTGCACATGAGTCTCCAGATGTGATGAGCCACATGACAAATATAATCATAGTCACAACACTATATGTATTTACATGATGGGAAAGTTCCATCCATGCCAATTGACTCAGTGTGTCTCTCACTATGTAACTCAAAGTAAGGTTGAGTCCCAAATCACACCCCATTTCCTATGTAATGCAAATTTTTTGACCAGGACTCTGGTCAAAAGTAGTGCACAAGGTAGGGAATGGGTGCCATTTGGGACACAGACCATGAAAGTTGGTAACTCAACTAAACAAATCATAATAAGTAAAGAGGGTCTGCTGCCTCCAGCCTTGGCCTCCTACTGTAGCTCTGCCCACCCATGACCCATATCCAGTCCCCATCCCCCCAACCAACATCTGAAAGCTTTTAGCAACACGTTTCCAGGGTGAAATAGGAGGCCGGCATAAATCTTCGTCCTCGTCCGCCCCTGCGTCAGAAAAGAACATGTGGCTGGCACCAGGTGAGCCTCAAAGTGTACCACATGAAATATCCCCCTCACAGGCCTCCAGGACAGAATCCTCCCCAAAACAAGGAGAATAGACTAATAAAGAGGACATGGGATCACAGGTCAACGACAGTATAATGTCCAGGTCTGCGTCCAAGCAGTGCACGATATAGGGAATAGGGTGCCATTTAGGACACAGACCAGGTTAATCTCGGCACCCAGAACCAAATCTCCGGTGTGCACTATACCACTCACTAAAGACTATGTTATGACTAGGTTGAAGAGGACCATAAGTCTGGATGGTCTGTGGTGCTTTTGCAAACTTTCAGCATTTCCACAAAGTCAAACCAGTAAAATGAGACAGTCCAAATGGATCTCATTCTTTACTCAAGAGAGTATTTAGCATAATCAAGAAATAATTCAGTGGATGAAAACATGCACCAGCAAGAACTTCATTTTGATCTCTATTCCCAGTTAGAACAACAGCAGCAGGGAGGAGAAATAGTCTAACGTGGCAACCAATTTTACACTGATCCAGTGGATGTGGTGGGAAGGCAATGAAGGAGGAAGGAGGAGGAAGGGAGAGGGAGAGGGAGAGGGAGAGAGAAAGAGAACGGTTGTGGCCATTTTAAAATAGGAAAAGGCTTATTCTCTCCCTCCACTAAACAGTGGGTTCAGGGAAGAACACGTATTGAGTTAGATGTTAGGGGAGGGAGAATCAACCGCGGCGCTGAATTCTTTTCCATTGAGGTCACTGCTGCTGCTTCTCTCTCACTACCATTCTGATCTACTCAGCGAGCAGAAAGAGCTGCTGGTCTGGTCCCTCTGCAAGCTGTTTAAGCACAGAGTTGGGGCGCTGTCTGCACATGCTCAGAAGAGTTTTGGTCTGATGGTGCTCTCCCCATGACCCACCACAACCTCTGCGCACCCAGAGAATCTGACTTTTCAGTGTACCCCTTTATATAGGTCTCATTGGTTTACAGTACATTCCTGTACTGTATACAGTATACTAGCTTCAACATGGACTATGTCAAATTATACCATGGCATTGTTGAATACTCATTTCTGATTGGCTTGAAGGGCATTCTAGAGCGTGCATTATCTCCCTACTATGCACAGTATATTTGCAAGGTAGAATTCAATGGCTATAGTTCTTACATGTTCTATGTTTTAGCTGCTTTTGAAAGCAAAAGTTGAATTGAAAACATTATTGGCATTGGTGAATTTGATTTTCATAATAGCAAGCTAGGACTGATGGTTTCGTTAGCTAAATTAGCAAGTCTGTTTGTTAGGTTACCAAGGCAACTACTGTCGCTATCTAGTAAACTGTCTAGCTACTTCATGTGTTGGACACATTTCTACCTGCAAATGAACACAAATTATAGCCTTGGTATAAAAGGGATAATCAACGAGGGGCTATGCATTCTCTGGAAAATAATGCAACTCCGTGGAAGGTTAGTTCCACTCTGCTAGCGCGTTGTGGAACACATTCCACGTCATTCATTATTTTCCAGAGAATGCATAGCCCCTCGTTGATTATCCATTACATGTTCTCACTGGTTGAATCAGCAACTCAATCAACACATAGACAGTATTCAGGTACTATGGTATATGTCAAATACTGATATGAGTCCCTGACAATTCCATATTCCAGGTGGGCACCAGCTGGCTGCATCACGTTCACATTTCGCATTCTACAGTGATAAAAAGTGACATGCTATATTTCTTGCTCATTATTTCTTGCTCACGCATATGCTTTGCACATGTATGAGCTTGTGGTGCACACAATCAGACACACAAACTCACACTTTCTCACTTGCCTCAGCACACAGCAAATTCAATGGTGTACATTTAACTCTGAAAGTGTAAAATGCACACGATTGTCAGTGAACATATGAGTCCCACTGTATTGATGTTAAAATAACATTTTTGAAAGTGTTAAAGCTTTAACTCTGTTGCAGTGTTCCCAATTTTACTCTTAAAGTGTTCACAGGAACTAAATTGTGGTGTTTGCATAGCTCTACTATAGAGTAATACGCAACACCTAAAGTGTAAAACATAACACTTCATTTAGAGTAAACTGGACTCACTTTGCTTAGTGCTGACTCTGTTACACTTTCTCAGTGTAAGAAATGAATACCTGTAGTTTTACAGTAAATCATTTTTAGGTGTTGTTTTAACACTGTATGGTGTAATGCCTAATTAGCATATTTCCCAGGGTGCCTTTTATTTTTAAGTAAATTGTAGCGTTAACATCCATGACTGTATGTGTTAGTGACAGAGACTGGTTGTCGGGGGGGCAGGTACCTTAGTGGTTAAGAGCGTTGGGCCAGTAACCAAAAGGGCGCTGGTTTGAATCCCTGAGCCGACTAGGTGAAAAATCTGTCGCTGTCCCTTTGAGCAAGGCACTTAACCCTAATTGCTCCTGTAAGGCACTCTGGATAAGCACATCTGCTTAAATGTTGAATTAATTGAAGTGCCTTTCACCAAGTGAGTTCCTGTGTGAATGTCATCATCAAACTAAGACAACACATTACTAATATCATTTGGCCTAGTTTTACCCTAACACAGTGGTGTTAGGAAACTCCTTGTTTACAGGCCACATCAGGCCTGCAACTCACATTGCAAAGTCACGTGTAATTCCTATTGGAATCCAGCCAGAGTTAGGATAGCTTTTTGTATTCACCCGCAACCTGCATTCAGAATGACTTTCAAGATTAGGAAACTTCATTAAAAAAACACTACCTAAACCATTTCAATCAGAACATCCAATTCAGTAATAAATTCATCTAACTAATTGATTGGATTAGTTTTCAACAATTAATGTTATTTATCTTTGTGTAGCATAAGATTTATCAATCCAAAAATGTAAAAAAATACAGATATTAAAAACAATCCCAAAAAATCTACCTGCAGTAGAGCATGCTGGGAAATATTATAATAATGGGTGTGGTTTTGATGGGACTGTTTTACTCTACACAGTGTTAAACAATAACTCTGGTTATTAACACCAACACAGGGGGTTGTTTTACACCACTGGGTGTTAATTTCACTCTTACAGAGTGAATTTACCTTTTACTGCAGTGGGCTAAATCAGGGTCACTGTCAAGGGGTGCTGAAGGTGGGTGTGGTGCATGAATCAAGCGCAGGACGCAGAAGCTCAGTCCAAAAGACTTTAGTGCAATATTCACGTAGAAAATAAGCACAATAAGCCCGAAGGCGAAATAACGGCGCACACAGGCGTCAAACTAACGGCGCACTAACATGTGCGAAAAACCTCTCCAAAACACTGGAGGGAAGTACGTAGCTCCAACACAAAACAGAAGAGCAATCACACACAAAGACAAACACACACAACGAGAACTAAATAGGACACTAACGAGGACTAACAAGACACAGGTGTACAACATCAAGACAAAACCAAACGAACATGAAACATAGATCGGTGGCAGCTAGTACTCCGGGGACGACGACCGCCGAAGCCTGCCCGAACCAGGAGGAGGAGCAGCCTCGGCCGAAACCGTGACAGTCACACAGAGTGTTTCTTGGTAGCCTTTGAAACAAAAGTATACACCTCACACACATGGTTATGGGCTTAAAAAAAGAAGACACCTGTACCATAACAGATATAGAGTTGAAATGTATTCAATTTTGAGTTTGCATCCCAATATTACACTTTATATACAGTGCATTCGGAAAGTATTCAGACCCCTTGACTTTTTCGACATTTTGTTAAGTTAAAGCCTTATTCTAAAATTGATTAAATGAAACATTTTCCTCATCAATCTACACACAATACCCCATAATGACAAATTGAAAACAGGTTTTTAGAAATTTATTCAAAATAGAAAACAGAAATACCTTATTTACATACATTTTCAAACCCTTTGCTATGAGACTTGAAATTGAGCTCAGGTGCATCCTGTTTCCATTGATCATCCTTGAGATGTTTCTACAACTTGATTGGAGTCCACCTGTGGTCAATTCAATTGATTGGACATGATTTGGAAAGGCACACACCTGTCTATATAAGGTCCCACAGTTGACAGTGCATGTCAGAGCAAAAACCAAGCCATGAAGTCGAAGGAATTGTCGGTAGAGCGCCGAGACAGGATTGTGTCAAGGCACAGATCTGGGGAAGGGTACCCAAACATTTCTGCAGCATTGAAGGTCCCCAAGAACACAGTGGCCTCCATCATTCTTAAATGGAAGAAGATTGGACCCACCAAGACTGGACCCGGCAAAACTGAGCAATCGGGGGAGAAGATCACAGAGCTCCAGAGTTCCTCTGTGGAGATGGGAGAACCTTCCAGAAGGACAACCATCTCTGCAGCACTCCACCAATCAGGCCTTTATGGTTGAGTGGCCAGACGGAAGCCACTCCTCAGTAAAAGGCACATGACAGCCAGCTTGGAGTTTGCCAAAAGGCACCTAAAGGACTCTCAGACCATAAGAAACAAGATTCTCTGGTCAGATGACATAGAAACACCGAAGTAATGTTTATTAATTATGAAAAAATATTAATAACATTCCACCCATGAGGCCACTAGAGGGTGATTTGGTCATTTGACCGCAGGAAAGGGGTACCTCCTGAATCAACACTAGAAATTTTACAATGAAAAATCAACACTGGCCAATTTGCTGTGCATGGCAAGTGGTTCATTCCCCACACTTCCTGCTTTAGAGTGAATACCACCAACACAACACAGTCAAGGGGCAGGCCTTTTCTCATCATTCATTAACTGCCTCTCGCTGATGTCATGTAAATCTTTATGGGTGTTATGGGCTCTGTAAAAACAAGTTGGGAGTGAATAGAGACTACCCTTTGAACTTTAACCTTTGAAGTTCAACCTTTGGACTTTAACCTTTGGACTTTAGACATCGGGACAGAGAGGTATACTGTAGGCTACCACCACACTGCAAAACTGGTGATGCACAACATTATTTAGATGGGTGATATTCCATCCACAGGAGGCTGGTGAGGGGAGGACAGCTCATAATAATGGCCGGAACAGAGCAAATGGAATGGCATTAAACACATGGAAACCATGTGTTTGATGTATTTGATACCATTCCACTCATTCAGCTCCAGCCAATACCTCAAGCCCGTCCTCCCCAATTAAGGTGCCACCAACCTCCTGTGATTCCATCTTACACAGTACATACCAGTATAAACAGTATAGACAGCTCTTATTATGCTGGTGAACTTTTCACATTGTTTGTCATTGTTTATGCTCATTTCCATGAATCCCACCATGTGAAGTTATGTAATTGCAAAAAGCACTCC
Source organism: Coregonus lavaretus (assembly GCF_964263955.1). Classification (NCBI taxonomy): domain Eukaryota; kingdom Metazoa; phylum Chordata; class Actinopteri; order Salmoniformes; family Salmonidae; genus Coregonus; species Coregonus lavaretus. The sequence continues at coordinate 29,067,671 of NC_140012.1, read as the reverse complement.
CGAGTTCTTTCAATACTTGTTTTGAATTCTAATACGGATTTATTGTGAGGATGTTTACTTGTGAGTGAATGCTATTTAGGTTTTTATAAGTTCACTCTGATTGCTGTTGAAAGTTTTACAAGACAGATCAGAGTATATACAAACCATATTTTCACAACAGGAAAATAGACCTGTTAAACTAAGGCTGCTATTACAATGACAGAAACATTTTTGATTCAGGAATTAATTTACTTGTTCATTGGTAGTTTATGTTTCTTATTAATGCATCAATTATTTTAAGCATCAATGTGATATGGTAGATCTGTAACATGTTTTTGAATGTGCTGTTTTTTTTACATTACAAGGAACACTGTTTAGTTGAGCCAATCTCAATGGGAAAAGAGTCCCCCTCCAATGTGCGTTGGCTTAGATACTGGGACAGATGTGTCTGAGGAACCGTCAAGCAGGTGGACCGATGGATTTACCTGCTGTTCTATTGAGAAGCAGAGAATATAGGGCAGAATATGGAGAGGGAATACGGGAAAGCAGAGAGGGGAGTGAGAAAAAAAAGTATTCTAACTTTGGCTGCCATGTGCTACAGTATGATAACACGCTGTTTCTGTTTGGAAGTGAGGAGAAATATGGGAAAAGCAGAGGATAGGGAGGATAAAGTATGCTAACTGTGGCTGCCGTGTGAGGTGATTACATGCTTGTTTTTGGGACTTCTTCTCAGTAGCCTGTTCTGAATCAGACTAAACCACATGCCTCTGCTGAGGTAGAGGTGTTTTAATTTATATATAGTATTCAAACATGGTAGCAGTCAGTGAATTGAACTTTCCTCATGGTAAATTCCAATTCCACCTACTTTTGTGCAGCGCTAACACATTTACGCCATTTCACAAAGAGAGGAAACAAAATCCTTCATATGAATTGCGTGTCTCAGACTTAAAAGTATCCCTGCACAAAATGAGGTCTTAAAAGGTTGTGGTGAGTTTAGTTTTAGTATGAGGGGAGAGCGTGAGTCATCCGTAAGATGTGCACATTTTCCTCCCAGGGTTCCAATCTTCTCCACTTCCCATCCTGGCTGAGTCAAGGCTGAGGTTTCCCCCTCCTTCTTCCTCTCCCTTTCTTTCTCTCTGTCTCTCGCTACTTTTTCTTTCTTTCTCTCGTTCTCTCTCTCTCACCCTTTCTCCCTCTGTCCCTTTTTCTCTTTCTCCCTTTCCTTTTCTTGCCTCTGCCTTCCCTCTTCTTTCCCCTTCTCTCAGACTATGAACGTCTCTCTAGAGCCTCCTCCGTATTAACGAGTGCTTGCTTTACGCTGGGGCGTCAGGTAACCAGGGTAACTGAAGAGATTTCCAGACCAGTCTCTTTATGAGCTCATTTCCCCCAATCATTTTCACATACTCACCTGTTGACATGGGCCTCGGTGTAATGTTTGGCCTTGGCGTAATGTACCTCGTCTGAGACAAGTTGAAGACAATCTGAATTCAGTCTAGAAATTCAGACTTAATTTAAACTATTTTTCAAGTTTGTTGAAAAAATGGTGGAACGTAGTGTAATTCAGTCTGTATTTCAAGGCGAGATCTTTATAGCTTTCATATAAGTTTTCAACTAACTGACCTCATGCAGGACTCATACTTTTTTCATGATCTTTAAAGCTAGCTGGACAGCAAGACAGCATCAATCAAGATGTTTTGAAGGAATAAAAGGGAACAACAAAAGATAAAAGGAGTTAGAAATAAACTGTGAAAAGCCATGAAGCCCCTTTTCCCCAGATGTTTCTCTGGCCTGGAACCAAGATGGAGATGGACAGCGTGCCAGGGCGACTGGAAATTATGGCTTATGTCGAACAGTTTCTGAGTTCCTCTGCATATTTCCAAACCCTGAAACCCTTTGCCATGTATAACAGTGACTGCATAATCCATTTTATTGGCGTAATCCATTTTATCAAATGTAAAAGATACATGATAGAGTCAGCACTCTTGAGGAGAGTCTGAATGCCAGACTCGGAATGCCACACAGCAAAGCTTGATATTACAGTTTAGGGGCGGTCATATCGGAAAAGCACTCAGCATAAGATTTAAATTTGAACACCTCACATGCAAAAAAAAATCATTTCTCCCAAATGCTCAACCCCACCCAAAGCCAGACTCCCCCTATTCTCCGACACAATAGTCTCTCCCTCTGTTTGGGGTTTTGTGGGTGGGAACTATGCTTCCCAGATGAGTCTGTCAGGACCTTGGGTTGTGTCTTGTGGCTTCTGTCGTTGTGCTAACATGCACTCAACGTCAGAAGAGCAGCTCGTTTAGAGGTGTTGTGAAATACAGCTCTCTGAATTATTGCTCTGTAGAATCTGATCTATGAACGTGTCTAAAAGGGAGTTTTCTCCATAACGGCTGTCTTCATACTTTGTGCTCTAACTTCTCTCTATGACAAATTAACTAGTTGAACCATCGGTTGGTTCCCTTATAGCAGTGGAGTGGAGGCATTAGATACAATATCTCACCTTTTCATACAAAAAGTCCTTAACTCTCCCAGAACCTTTTTTAAATAAAGAATAATCAGCTGCATGTACAGCCATAGAAAATATGAACAAGTTATAAAATCTCTTAGCTCTGCCATAGACATTAAGTATGAACAAGTTCCACCATTGCCCAGCTTTGAAGGTTTCAATGGATGAATGTGTCACACTGCGTCCAGAACAGCACCACACCCCCAGAGAAACTGCTCACTGTCTGGTATGCTTTCTTTCCCCCTTGGTTTAGTTGTGTCATGCCTGCCAGCAGAGCACCAGCAGCAGCAACAGAAGCACCAGCCTTGCACATTATCTGAAGTCAGGGAAGAATTCAGTCATATTTTCCATCTACTCAGTGTGTCTGACTCTGTATGTCTGAGTGGTGCTGGAGCGGGAGTGGGATAAGCGGAGAACACAAAGGGAGGGAGAGAGGGATGGAGGGAGAGAGGGAGGTCTCCGGCGATGGCAAGTTCCAGAGAAGGAGAAGAAAACTGGACCAAGACTTAGAGGAAAAATACCTTTGCTACAATTTGTGTTCAGGCTGAGTTGAAGACAGAAAACACAATGCTCTCCAGATGTTTTACCAGTATGTGTAATGTCTTCCTAAACACCTGAACATTCTCCATCAAATCTGACAAAATCTTCTCCCTTGGTTTAGAGGCAACTTAACCTAATATTGTAATGAAATGATGGTTGTGTCTGAGTGTTGTCTTGATGGCTTATTAAGGATGAAGACCACAGAGGTTTAAGGTTTGGATTCCTCACTACTTTTCTCATGGCCTGATGGGGAGGTAGTACCACAAGGAGATTCATTAAAAGGGGAATAGGGTACCTCTTTCTTTATAGGCTCTTATTTAAATAACAGCATAAATTCTTCAAGTTATTGTTTTTTTCATTTGTTTCCATTTTTATACATTCATTGATGGTAAATCTCAGTGATTCAATTATCTGTCAATGCAGAAAGGTCTCATTAAATAAAAAGCTAAGAGATAAGTCATTCCAACACCCACTAACTACATGGATCCACCACCACCATGAGGTGAAATTCATGGCAATATGGTTATCCCAAAATACAATAGAAGCCCCACCACTGGTATTCATGAGTCTGTCCAAAGATATACTCCTACAGTATGATACAGTCCTCTTCCAACATTCCATCCCCAGCTTAAGCAGAAAACTACCACCTTGGATGAAAATGACTAGTATGGAGACGACAAGAGTGGTGCTCCACTAGCAAGCATGGTCCCCAGAGGCCAAACCCATGGGATTTACATGATTACAGTCCATTACGACACCACTGGCAACACAGCCAGCCCCAGGTTAAGTGAGGTGGATTGGGTTAGGTGAGGAGCATCCACCCTGTAATAAATGTTATTGAGCTTTTCCCATATTCTGCGGATAGAAGTCCCTCCTGCTAATATTAGACTCTCACTTTGAACACACTGAAAGTCTAGCACAGAGCTTGAAGGTTTATTTTCACAGAAGCATTAGACATGTGTGTGTGGACACTCTACTAAAACACCACATATTTGATGAAGAGAGAGAGAGAGAGAGAGAGAGAGAGAGAGTGAGAGAGAGAGAGAGAGAGAGAGAGAGAGAGAGAGAGAGAGAGAGAGAGAGAGAGAGAGAGAGAGAGAGAGAGAGAGAGAGAGAGAGAGAGAGAGAGAGAGAGAGAGAGAGAGAGAGAGAGAGAGAGAGAGAAAAGACTGAACTCGGAGCAGAAATTAGCTATAGCTGTCTGGCTGGCTAGAGAGTGCAGGACAGCGCTGCTCGAGGTCTCTTAGGGTTTCCTTATTAGATTCCATGACTAATTTTAACATGACATAGGCCTGAAGAAATCTACCACACACCCCATAAGGCTGATAAGGTATAGGAATATATGAGTTGAAAGTGAAGAAGAAGGCCTGTGCCTACTTGGGGTAGATGAACATTTCAGTTATTGGGGCAAACTTTAGGAAAGAGTGACTTTATTCAGAGCCTACATACCAGTGCATCAAGAACACTTCTATACACTTCTCTTACTCCTGAGGGTGTTGTATTAATCTATGTTTACACAGAACATATCTGCTTGTAGGGTGGCTTGGAAAAATAACTGCAGAGATTCTGAAATATGTCAGTTTGTGGCAAGTTGCACAGTATCTAAAGAAAAAGTTGGAGTGTTATCAGGATAACATTACTTAATGTTTTTACACTTGTATCGCTTCTGACTTCAGAAAGAATAAAGAGCTGAGCTACTTCAGATATATTATGGCAATAATACGTTTTATTTTACTTAATAACAGACATTAACATTTAAAAGTTAAAATTTCAGGCAATCATATCCCAAATACAATTCACCCATTCCTAACCTACAATTTGTCTGGAATGGTTGGGATCACAAAATATGAGTGCCTTCATTATAGAGGACATAAAATGTCTACCTGGAGCCAGGTTTACCCAAAACCTGGGCTCCAAAACTCCAAAATCATAATTTAGACAACGGAATAATGCCATTACGTAGTAATCATTATGCCATTATTAATCATGTTTTATTCATTCCATGCCTCTTCCATGCCTCATGCCTCTAGCTATAGATTAACCTTTCAGGGTTATAAATAAAACCTTGTCTTTACAATGATTGATAGTACTAACCAGATTTTGGCATCACAAGCATTTGGAGCAAATCTAGCATAAGCTCCATCCGTTTCAAGTAGAAACACGTGGACAAAGCCAGATGCTGTGTTGCTGCTTGCTACAGTGTATAGCTCAGAGGCTTGGAGAGGAATGCTCCGTTTTCTGCCATTTATATTTCCTTTAAAACTATGCCTGCTACAATGCTCCAATGCATAATAGGCTTTAGGCTTTAGTTCAGATATTAGGTTCATATTACAGTACTAAAAGTCTTCAAGGTGCTTTTTTGAGAACACAATTTTATTACATTCAGGTCCTGGCTGATTTTCTGTTGTCTTATATCAAGAGTGAGAAGTGTTTTGACAATAGTGTCTTGGCCACCACTCTCAACCTAGCGTATTCACTGTAAGGGATGAGTATTGGATTTCATTGTGGAAAACAGTAAGTAATGTCAGAGTAGACTGTAGCAGTTGCCACTGTGGCATAACGCCTTCTCTCTCACAAAGTTACTCTTTGGTTATGACTTCTATGGGCCAATGAAAATATTGGGATTTCCTTTTTCTTCCCAGAGTTGTAAGGATTCTGGGCATCTAATTCAAAAAGGGGGTTTCCTGTTCCTCCTTTCTTTCAGATGTGGAGGCTATACGTCTCCATTGCTGATAATATTACTGTAAGACAGTCATAAAGACATCCTTCTCCCAAATCCTATTGTCACACTTTTAATAATCATTTTTAAAGATGTTAAGGCGGTCTTCATCTTTGAATGATAACATTACCATAAGACAGTCATAAAGACGTCTTCCTACCAAATACTGTAGACTTTTATCTAAAATCCTTCTGGCAGTTTGTGAGGCAGTTATTTTAGCAGTACTTGTGAGAAAAAGGTTGTCCCAGGAGACCATACAGACTGCTGAAACGCCACACTCTCATCCAGTCTGTTTCCACACTAACCACCAGCCTGAACCTTGACACTGAGACCGCAGAAATATAGATTACTGTCATTTCAGCCCAACATAAACACCAAAATCACAAGTTCTGCTTATAACTCCATCCTGCAGGCTTCCTCCTCGTTTCGCTGGAACGGCAGTGTCTTGGCGTCTTTAACGACTATGAATGTTACAGAATCAACTAAAACAGCAGGGATAGACCATCACAAGCTCATCATGCATTTGAGTTGTCTTTCCATTTACTGTAGTATAGCTTTGATATCCAACACACTTACATAAAACATTGACGTTCTGATTAAGTGTTTTAAACTCACTGTTGTCACTCCATTAACTTCCGTTCCAACTGAAAGCAAGACCTTTCCCATTGCTCTGGTCCTAAAATTCTAAACTTAGTGAGTGATTTAAACTAACAACAGCTGCTTGATATCACTGTATAACTAGTACACATTTCTCCTCAAATTGAATTTGTTAGTTGAGCCAGACATTGAGTAGTTTGAACAAGCCTGATTTCTACTCAAAGATAGTGACAGTGGCACTGCAATAACCAGATATCCCTATTTTCACAGGACACATTCATGATTACAGAGGACTGAAGGGCAGACACAAACACTGTGGGACGGCTGGAAAGAGAGAGGGCAAGATTGTGTGTCTGCATCTTTAATTGTAGTTATCCCTAACATCCTCTCTCTTATCAAAGGAGATTCAGGAAGTGAGTTTGCTTGTGTTGTGACTTGAACCTTCTGCCTTAGGGCACCATGAACCATCTTCATGGGTTATTATGTGTCCAACGTAAACAATGGTTTTATACAGTAGGCCTGTTGCAGTGAATTGTGAAGCACGTTAAAAATGAAGTTATAAATGTGTAATACACTGCTTATAAAGATTATTCACAATATTATCAGGACACTGTACAATACCATTACTTTCTTAACCACAGAGCCACAATGACAGTCAGCACAATTGATCTTAAATAGGTGACATAAGATTTGATTAAATAGGTGATATAATTCAAGTAATAGTACAGCTCAACACATGTTCAGAAATTGTTTAGAAGTGTTAATGGAGTTGAGAATTAGGTTATTGACAGCTGTCTGTCTCCTAATCAATTGTTAGAACAGACAGTCCTTCTCCTCAACTTTCATTTGGTTGTTAACATAACAGACAGTAGAGAAAACCTGTTTAGAGCTACAAAATGGTACCTGCAGAAGGCTGTAAACATGGCCCTGCATATGGAAATAATGGACAAACCACCAGCAGGTGTAGGAAGGACAGAAAGACAAAGGACAGAAAAAACACAAAGTACTGTAACTGTATGGATACATTTCTGAAATATAATTTATATGTTCTACAAGGCTTAACCTGTGTCCAGGATACCGGCCCACAGAGTCTATCTTTCGTTTTACAAGAGTAGCTCAATAAAGTTGTAATAATAATGGTGCAAAACATTTCATTGTTCCCTCTGATATGTTTATTCATTGTAATAAGAAAGTCAGATATGTTTCTAGGTTGAATGCCCTTAGTGACATCCCCGAGCCGACTAGGTTAAATATCTGTCGATGTGCCCTTAAGCAAGGCACTTAACCCTAATTGCTCCTGTGAGTCGCTCTGGATAAGAGCGTCTGCTAAAATGACTAAAATGTAAAAAAAATACAGTAAAAAAAAACAAATGGGAGAAGGAATGAGGTCAGATATGGCCACGTTTATAGAAGCTGCAACGTGTCCTCTCACTGAGTGCAATGAGAGTGCTTTGTAATACTGCCACATTTTCTTCTCTTCTTCTTCTCTAGCATCATCGTACACATGAGATTGGCAACTCAGATTTGGATAAGCTCCATCATGCAAATACAGTGCATTCAATGCCAGCAGTGATTGTTGTGCTTGATTGTATGCCATTCAATTGTCTTTGTCAAATTTGTGTCAACCATATGCTGCATGTGATGAGTGAAACAAAATCACAAAATGAATGAGTCCTCTAACTTCTGAGAATAAAAACAGAATGTTGGATGCACGTTTTAGGGATTGAATTTAATAGAAGTTTTGTTTAATAGTAAACACTTGAATGAGCGTGTATACAAGTAATCTATTAATTTCAAAATCATCTCAACAACTTTATAAACTCATAGCACACATCGTTCAAAATATCAGTATCTCAAGCTCCCCCCAGGGCATTTATATAAGTAATATATAACTAGGCCACTCACATGTCACTTTTCCAATTATTGTCAAAGGTGATTGATTTCCAAACCATATAGGCTATGTCTAATCTCATCCTGATAACATATGATTCAATAATGTTAACATCGGTGCTATCATTCAATAAAATGACATGAGACCCCTGACCCATGAGAGATGAAGGGTTCCCTAGCCAGCCTTGCATAAACAATTAACATCTCTGTGTGTAAAAGTTTGTGCATATAAGTCAATCAACGCTTAAAGTAACTGTCCAGTGAAAATCTCACTTTTAAAAGTTAATATTCTGTTCACTCATACCCAAATAATGTCCTATACTCATATTTGTGGCCAAAGCATAAATTGGAGGAAAAAAACAAACACTTCAAAAATCCCACCTCATAGCTGTATCTCAAACAGACTGTTTCAAAAATGCTTGCTATTTCCTCATAGAGGATGATGTCATCCTCCTGAGGAGGATGAGCTGGCCAATCAGCGGTCTACTGAATATTTTTTATGACTGGTTTACACCCACACCATTCTGTTTTAGGAGTACACCCACACCATTCCAACACAGAAAAGCTGCTTTTTAACATACTTTTTTTAGAAGGAAAACTATTTCACAAATAATTGTTATTAATTGTAGGTCATATTTCATCGAAATCTGGAAACACTGGTTACTTTCTGTGCAATCAGATAATTATTCTGATGCTTGCATTTCATGACACAGTGCTGAAAAACATCCCCATCCAACAACATCTCAAGATTCACAACCCAAACCCAGATGTTATACCACATAAATACATTTGAACAATAAAACACTTAATTGCATCTATCAGATTTACAGTGTTGGGGAGTAGTGAACTACATGTAGTTCAACTAGTAATGTAACTACATTTTGCAGTAGCTTGGTGGTAGTTGAACTAAATTCAAATGTTGGTAATGTTTTCAGTAGTTAGTTAATTTTTTGCTATGTAGCAGTGTAGCTAACTACTGGAACTACACACTACTTTTTTTGCCAAATAAAATATGGGTGAAGAAGGCAATAATTTCCTTTCCTTTTCAGCATCAGACCTGCCCAATTCTCACTTGAAACATAGTTTTTGTGTCTACTAGGCTAAATTACGCATTCTATTAACATCTGACTCCAGAGTGATATGTTCTTGCAATTGGTAGTCTATGACATTTCAGATTTAGATATGATAATATATCACAAAGTAGTTTAGAAGTAGTGAACTACTTTTCCAAACGAACTTAAGTTAAGTAAACTATATTTTATGAATTAAGGGTAGCTTTAGTTTAGCTGAACTTCTTCCAGTGTAAAATAATTGTTAGCTTGGTAAACTATATTTGCAGAGTAACTTCCCCAACACTGCAGATATACAGCAGGCAATATAGTATGTTCCAAAGTGTTGATAAAAAAGATGGAGCGTTCTCCACACCTTGCCTCAAGTTGAATAGGCCACTGTCAAGTTTTAAAGACCAACGAAAGTGGATGTTTGAGCAAAGAACATCCACGGGGTCGGTTAACCGTTTGACGGTTAACCGTTTGAAGATGATGTATCCTATACAAAAAGAAAAAAAGCGCACCGGTGTTTGAACGTCCACGTTTTACCCAAAATGTGAACTTGTTTGACACCCCCCCCCCCCCCCCCTTGTGAAGGAGGGACTCCTTTCACTTGTACAAGTTATCTTCTGCGCCCAGGACCTCCCCAAAAGTTTGGCATATAAAAGCCCAGATTATTCATTTGTTTAGGCAGTAGGGAGGTTCTGTCTGGGTCTGGATTGGAGTAACAAAGAACCGGACCCTACTTTTTATGGTTGGAGTCTGAGGAGTAAAAACAGGATTCCCCTTGCCTCAAAGAGTCTACATGTCTAATATTTAGACATGTTCAGCTTTGTGGATATTCGGTTAGCGCTGTTGCTAAGCGCAACAGTGCTATTGGCAAGAGGTCAAGGAGAGGACGATAGTAAGTATCACTTTATATGAGATTATGGGACACAGGGACGCTCGCAAGAACAATGGATAGCGCGTAAATGGATGTTGCGCAACTTTCTATTATGTTTGGGACGATGTAAATGACGCTTACCTACCCTGTGGCACACCTGACGTTAAATTGTCAGCAAACATCATCAAAAGGGTTATACTATTGCTTTTGGAGCTCCGAAGCTCGATGCATTGAACAAGGATTGTATATTTTTCTGCTTCCATGGCTGAGCGTTCCCTGGCGTGCAGACACATGTTCAGTGAACCCCTGCTCTCGCTGTTCACGCGCTATTTCATGTCCTCCGGCAAGGGAAATTCTAGCTGCTGCAAAAGCTTGGATGCGCAATGATGACATGATGTTAAGATGGAATTGGAATACAATACAAATATACAAACCACTTGAAACAATTATATTACTTATGTTAAATCAAAATAAGCAATAAGGAAATGTTTTTCAGAAAAAAAGCTCAGAACAAAATATTATTCTCCTTCTCATATCACCCAAATCTAGGAATTATATTATGTACAATAGCAACAACGAATTGTGCCAGGACTGGATCAAGCTCCTGAAAGTTTAGGCAATAGGAAAGCCAAGCCTTATTCCTCATTAGCCTACTAGTATAAATGGAAGTTTGTAGCCTATTTAATAAACTTCATGGCATCTACAATAAGACGTTTCCATTGCTTGGTTTATAATAACTTTAAACCTGGGAGGCTAATTAAGTGAAAATAGTTGTACTATGACGTCTTCAGTGGAATTGTCTAGACATCAATTTATCAGATTGGGTGGGTATAGTTAGGGCGGTGTGTCGGTGGATTATAATGTCATTGTACAGGCTTGGAGCGCAGCTCTGTGGCAGATATTGGAAATGTAGGCCTCATCACCAGAATGACAAGACAAGCCTGGGCCGACTGCCCAAATCCCCACATGACCCCTTGCCAGTGGGCCTTTATTGTAGGCCCACTGTAGGCTACAGGCCTTTCTGATGTTAGCTATAGGCCTAGGCCTACTTCATATTATTTCGCTTGTGGTTCAAAGTTCAAACATAGGCCTTGGTAATTGTCATTACACATTAGGCATGCCACAAAGCATTTCATGTCATTTGGAAACTTTTTTATGTTTCGCAGGGGCGGCTCCCCCATTTTCACCGACCACTTTACAACTCCCATTAGACATCCCCATGGCCTTTGGCCAATGCTGGTCTACTGCAAAGGCAACAACCAGTGCAACACAATAGGACATTCAGTTAATTTATGACTATAGTTTGGAAAACAATGAAGGGAAAACCCTGTCTCTGTAGGCTACTTTCTGTTAAGAATTCTCTAAATCTAAGAAATATCTAAGAGATTTTCTAGTTGGCCCTTGGGATGTTGGTAGGTCTTATCAATCTTAGGCCTATGTCATTAATTGAGAGTGGCCTCCTAGGATCCTACATTAGGCCTACCTGTGGCAGGACTCCGAGTTTCACAGTCATGACTGGTTTGCTATTTTAGAATTTTTCCTGCATTGTGTCATTCTTATTCAAATACGTTTGGGTCTAGCCTACATCTTAGTAGCAGTATGCCTACACAGTTTGTTCTGTTGAAATAATGTATCATTTTTATTTTTATTTTTAGTCATTTAGCAGATGCTCTTATCCAGAGCGACTTACAGGACCAATTAGGGTTAAGTGCTTAGTGTTAAGTGCCTTGCTCAAGGGCACATCGACAGATTTTTCACCTAGTCGGTTCGGGGACTGGCACAATGCTCTTAACCACTAAGCTACCTGCGGCCACTTTTATCAGACATAGTTTGCTTTTGAAATGCTCACTTCTGATAGGTCTATTCAATTGCCATGTGACTTATCTTGCGTCTCCAAAACTCTCAATCTTTGCAGGCGGATTCGGCAGCTGCTCGTTGGACGGCCAACAGTACAACGATAAGGATGTATGGAAACCAGAACCCTGCCAGATCTGCGTCTGCGACAGCGGAACCGTTATGTGCGACGAAGTGATTTGCGAGGACACAACCGACTGCGCCGACCCTATCATCCCCGACGGCGAATGCTGTCCTATCTGCCCCGAAAGCGAGGGTAGCCTACCTTTGATGACCACTTACACCTGTGCCTTTGGTAGCGTTCTGGCGCCCCCAGTGGCACCAGTAGGCTGCAACGTTTCCAGTTATAGACAGAGGGGAACAAAGGGAACCGGGCGGGCTTTACACAGCCTTGAACGCTGGCCATAACTTAGAATGGACTGTGGATACCTTATTGAGGATAAGCATTAAAAAAATCACCTTGGATATTACTATTGCTTTTCTTTTCCCCCCACCTTCTTTATGAATGGATTAACCCTGTTCAATGCTGGAGATGTGGATGTGCAGATTAACTTTACACTCACATCTTCTCATATATAGGCCTAATCAGCATTAGGCCTGTGATGCCTTCACACACTGCTATATATGGGATCCAGCAATACATTAATTGTCAACACAGTATTATTGTACATTGAGAATCATTGTTTTATAGGATACGTTTTTTACATTTACATCATTTAGCAGACGCTCCTATCCAGAGCTTTTACTACCAAGTTCATGTTTGATATGAGTTTATAAGGGGTAATAATAGTATGATCTCTTCCTCTTAATTGATTTCATAGGTCCCCAGGTACCAGTGGTGCCTGAGCCAGAGGTATTTATGTACATTTTACCACTAGTATTGATTGTGTTAATTATGTTATTATGTCATGTTTTATATGTGTTATAACACATGTGTTATTGTGTTACTATGTCAGTGAAAAATCATATTATCAATGCATGACAGTTTTAATATTATTGAATAATGATTGAGCTCTGGCCTTCTTACAGGCATCATAAATAAGCCCATATGTTCATTATGGTTCATGTTTATTCAAACTGTGATACCTTTCAAATATGCTGTAGGCCTACCATTTAACCCTCCACCAAAGGTTCAATGCCTTAATTTATGCTAGGCCTACTGTACATGTGTACTGACTCTAGTAGGTCATAGCTCAGTAGGCCTACACCACTCTCATTGAAGTGCAGTGAAAGGAGCACTGCAGCACACCTGATTCTCTTCCTGTTGTTGTACATCCACAGGGACCACAGGGAGGCGTTGGCCCCACTGGTGATGATGTAAGTTATAAACTGTTTATTTTCTGAAATGAAATGAAATCATATATTTATATATATACATACATATGTACATGTATATTATACATACATGTATATACTTATTCATATATTTACTAAGGGTACAGTTTTTCCATGAGAGACATAGGGGTAAAAATCACGGTGTATTAGTGTCACTGATTCTTTTGACGAATCATGGCTTTGTGGAAGTGGTGCTTGAAGTGGAGGTTGAGATTTCAATTGTAAAATATTGTAAACACAGGTGGGCATTTCGGAAGGGGAGGAGCTGGGGTTTAGGCAAAGGCTTTGACTTATCTGCTGTTTCTATTCAGTACAGATTTAAGCACCTCAGCACAGAAAAGCTATTTTGCAGTAGAGTTAATACTATGTCCTTATAACTTCTTAACTTACACCAATCTTTCAAAAAAAGGATTGACATTAGTTTCTAGTGACTGGTATGTATTTTTCAAGGGTTTGACCTATTGACCAATCGACCTTTGGTTCAACTTTGACCTTTGCATCACAGGTCACAGGTCAAGTGCTCCTGTGGGTGGTACAATCCAGATGTAGCTTTCTAGCACATGGAGCCCCAGATTCAATCATTTGAGAATTTTTTTTGTGGGGAAAACAGCAGAGCCAGAACTGCTATTCATGGCATGCACCACTTTTTCACCTCAATCACCACTTTTAGGTCTATACCAATGGAAATAGTCCTGCATTTATCTAATACAGTGCATTAGATAGCACTGTATTTGTCTAAAGCAGTGCTTACAGAACTGTATTTATCTAACTAACCCAGTCATGGGTTGTTGAAGGCTGAGCTCTTACTGAGTAACTGCCAGTCCATCTCTGACTAGCTGTGTATCTGCCTGTCTGTCGATCTCTCTGTCTTTGTTACTAAGAAGCTGTGTATCTGTCTGTCTGTCCATCTCTCCAGGGTCCTGAGGGTGTTCCAGGTAACGATGGCATGGATGGCCAGCCTGGCCTGCCCGGCCCCCCAGGCCCCCCTGGACCTCCTGGCCTTGGTGGCGGAGTAAGTTACCTACATGACAAAATAATATCCAAAGGCTATTTCCTGTGGATATTTACCAGTCACTACCAGTCTAGTACCAGAGTTATCCGTATCCATGCTTTTTAGTACGCCTGAGAGGAAATATCAATAGATATCTAAGTTAGAGAGTGGTGAGTGTAGCTCCCTGCTCCTTTCAGCACCAGCGGTGTGTGGACAGCTCCCTGGTTCGCTGCTCTAAGTCTAGCTTATGGAGGAGTTAGACTAGAGACAGAATACAGAGGCACACAATAAACTGTTATGATTGTTGAGGCAGTTAGTAGTAGAGGGAGACTATTCCTCCTTATTAATGGTGATGATAGTAGTGAATAGCCACATTGTATGATTCATTGTTTAATCTATCAAGCTGTTATTTCACCCTCTGACTAAGGTGCATCCCAAATGGCACCCTATTCCCTATGTAAAACTTACAACTTTTAGAAAAAATATGATTATTTCTTTCCTTTCCTGCAGAACTTCTCTCCTCAGATGCACCATGGTTATGACCAGAAATCCAGCGGTGGCCAGGCCCAACAGGGACCAATGGTATGAATGTCCTCTTCCTGTCTTCCTCTGTGCTGTTTTAGTGATCAAAGTGGAGCCACATTTCCAGGCTAAATTGAACTAAGAGGTCTGGTCTCAGGCAGTATCAGAGTACCATTGTGAACTGTACATTTCTGTTGTCTGGATTCAGAAATGCACAACCATTATGTATGTGGTCTATTACCAAACCTCTACAAAAGCAGTCTTCAGAGCAGTGTTTAAGCTATATAGTTTAAGCTACCAAATACTTCACAATGGAAGAAGTTAAGCTACGCAACAAAAAAATATATAGTTCTATAGTTACTTTGAAAAAGTATTTCACTACATCCAAACTACTTCGTGAAAAAATATCATATCTAAATCTGAAATGTCATAGACTACATATTGCAAGGTCAGATCACTCTGGAGTCAGATGTTAACAGAATGTGTAATTTAGCCTATTAAACACAAAAAAGGTTTAATTACTAGTTGAACTACATACAAAACCATTTGGACGCTACAGACAGAAGTTGACTTCAGACAAGTCCCGTGAAGCTTGTGGGGGTTGTAGAGCAAAACCACCTTTCAATTTCTTTATTATACTGATTAGGTTTCCGCGGGTGCGCGCACATCGACTCTAGCTGCATGGTATTGCTGTTTTTGAAGATCATGGATCCTGTCATAGTTAGGTAACGATTGCCTATGCAGTGTAGTTTATACTAAGCTAGTGCTTATACAGTACGATGCTTTTAGGTTTGCAGTAGTCCTCTGATAGTGATTGCTCACAATGATCAGCTATGTCTTTTATCCTTTAGATTACAATACCTCACATATTCACTTTATCTCAATCAAAGGAGGTAAAGTACTGCTACAAATGGAATAATTGATTAATTGACTAATTGGTTGTTGTGTTTTCCATCAGGGCCCAATGGGTCCCCGTGGTCTCCCTGGCCCACCAGGCAACACTGTAAGTATCCTTTCATGTATTGTCAACAACAACAACCTCACTCATTTCATGTTTATAAGAAAAATAATGAAACATTTATTTGCATCTCTGTTTACTATACCATGTAAGTTCTCATGTCATCAGTTCCCTCTGAACATAATATGTCTAATGATGTGAAAATCATCCCAGTTATAAAAATTTTTGTACATACATTTATATAGTATACAGTGTAGTGTATTTATATTTGTCTTAAGTAATTTATATCTTATAACAATACTTCTTATATGGCCGGATTCCCGGACAGATTAACCTTGATCCTGGACTAAAAATATATTTCAATGGAGATTCTTCATTGAGCATGTTTTTCAGTCCAGGAAAACCGGGCCATATTTCTTATAACAAAAGTGCATATAACCCGTGTCACATGGTCGGATCTGTGTTCCTGTCTCCACCAGGGTCCCCCCGGTCACCATGGTCCCCCTGGCGAGCCCGGTGAGCCTGGTGGTTCTGTGAGTATACAAAAATGACAACTTCCTGTTGATTTAAATATCAACTGACACACATTCACACATTCGGAACGCACCACTTCCTGTCCATCACCAACAGTTGTAGTAGCAACCTGCCCATAACCCCAAAAAATATGCACTAGCAACCTTTGCAAAGCAACATCAACACACAAAATCATCCATTTTGAAAGGACACATACATCCACTCATCTTTGTTTGTTCCCTGTAGGGTCCCATGGGTGAACGTGGTCCAATGGGCCCCCTTGGCAAGAACGGAGATAATGTACGTTATGTTTTTCGCACAATCTCAACTTTCCTTCTATTTCATTCCATTTGTCAGATCTGTAGCTCGAAAACCATGTTCATTTGTTAACACAGTAAACACAGAACTCAACATAGACTTTTCTAGTTTTCCCCGTTTGCAACTTACACCACAATATTTTCCCCCACTGTATATTGACATGTTATCATTACATCATTACATACATTTTAATAATATATATAATATAATCATAATAATTGTATCATCCCTTTTTTATGCAGTTTTTTATGCCACATTATTTTCACTGTTTGCCATTAGCGGCAGAATTGTTTACAGGGAGAGGACATCTCTGTCTCTGTGTCTCTCCATTAACATCTGTCTCCATCTCTCCTCTCTACTCTACAGGGTGAGCCTGGCAGGTCTGGTCGCCCCGGTGAGCGTGGCTCCGCTGGCCCTCAGGTGAGTGGCCCTCTAACCCTATAGGTCAAGGATCAGATGCTCCTGTCAAAACAGACCTGGTTCATATCAGTAAAGGACCTACAGGGCAGTTTTCCTTTGACCATAATCATACCCAATGTGTGTTTGATGAGAACCATTCTAATAGACTACGGTAAAAGTACATAACCACTAATACAAAGAGAGGTTAGTTTCAGCACTGAAAAGGCATACATGAAGAATGAAGACTATTTGCTTTATGTCCACAACATGTTTTCTTCTCCTTTCCTACAGGGTGGTCGTGGAACCCCCGGAACTCCTGGCCTCCCCGGCATCAAGGGACACAGAGTGAGTAATATAAGGAGGAGGAGGGACATGAGGATGCTCCAGGGTGAAGTTTCCCCTAGGTACAGATCTAGGATCAGCCTTTCCCTCCCCAAATCCTATCCCTAACCATTAGTATGGGAAATGTATAACTGACCCAAGAACAGCGACTTGGGGCAACTTCACCCTACTCCCATGATGATATGACGGCCATGACACTACCACTTTCCTACATTACACTCCTAACCATACAGAATGACACCAGACCTAAAAAATGCTCTTTGATTTCCTCCTCAGGGTTTCAACGGTATGGATGGAGCCAAGGGAGACGGTGGCCCAGCTGGCCCCAAGGTTAGAGGTCTATCTAATGATATCTATCACCATGTGAGTCTATCATTACCTGTTCTGGAGAACTCATCTGTCCCCCGGTGTTTTGTTACTCTTTTTCTCTCTATCCCTCTGACCACAGGGAGAGGGTGGTGCCCCTGGATCCAACGGTAACCCCGGTGCTATGGTGAGTATCCTGTTCATATGACAAATACACATTGATTTAATTGAAGTAAAGCGCTCGTCTCAATAAACATATCAGAGGCCTTTAACTCTCAGGAACTTTAAAGATATCAACCTGCCTTCCAGTAATAGCAAAGACTGAATAATGTCCGTTTTTTTAACAAAACGTTATGGCTCAGTGAAAGTAGCCAGCCACAGACATTGTTTAGTCATTACTGTACTATCTAGCATTACTGAACTCCCTCTGCTTCCCCCCTCTTGTCTCCCCAGGGTGCTCGTGGTCTTCCTGGTGAGAGAGGCCGCCCCGGACCCGCTGGCTCTTCTGTAAGTACCACACTTCACTGCCTTCACTGTTCATTTGATTGATAGATTGATTGATCACATGAATCGCAGCAAAACCTTAGACACTATCTCAAATGACACAGAAAAGTCTGAGACTTGAGACTTTTCATGTTGATGTATTGCTGCAATACCCCTAAATATCAACTCCTGTCTATAATGTGCAGTATGCTTACCCTTGTTCACCTGGCCAATATGCTTTTTCTTGTTCTTATCAGAACCAGAAATAAACTGAATTGATAATAATTCCCCCCTACTTCTTCCTCTAGGGTGCTCGTGGTAACGATGGTAACTCTGGTCCTGCTGGATCCCCTGTAAGTATTTTTATTACTGGTGACTAACCTGTCAACCTGTCAAAGCAATTCAGATTACCCCACTCAGTGTCATGTGTTGGTCCTGACTATGTGAATTTAACAAATGTTTATTTTATCTTTCCAGGGACCCACTGGCCCATCTGGTGCCCCTGGATTCCCCGGAGGTGCTGGAGCTAAGGTATGTCATACCCTCCACCCCTAACCCCTAACCCTAACCCACTTGTTGCGTCCCAATTCTCAGAAAGTGTGCCCTTGTACAATCCTCACCATGCATTTTGAAAGCATTGGATAGAGGCAGTTTCACCCATATTTCTTACACCAGGCCTTTCCTCTCAAATCCATGAAGGAAAGTGAACAAGTACACTCTTAAGGCAGAAGGGGAGAGAATTGGGAACCAGATTGAGAACCTGAGCTGATATAGGCAGTGGCCACCAGATGGCATATGTACACCTCATGTGGTTCTGTCCTCTTACTGTAGGCTACTGTATAGAGTGAGAGGATAATAATAATAATATGCCATTTAGCAGACGCTTTTATCCAAAGCGACTTACAGTCATGTGTGCATAAATTTTTACGTATGGGTGGTCCCGGGGATCGAACCCACAACCCTGGCGTTACAAGCGCCATGCTCTACCAATTGAGCTACAGAGGACCACAGGATGATGAAATCGTACAGAATATGAATGACATAAAAACAACAAATGATTAATTATCTTCCTACATTCCTATGCACACCCACCCACCCACCCACAAATACACACCTGCACACACACACACGCACACACACACACACACACAAACAAACACACACAGCCTCCCTCTCCATCCCTCTACACACACACACACCGGTAACATCAGTCACAAAGACTGTAAACATCCAGTATCTATACGCCCTCCTAATTCCCTCTCCGGTGCCCCTCTTAGGGAGAGACTGGTCCTCAAGGAGGACGTGGCTCAGACGGACCCCAAGGATCTCGAGGAGAGCCCGGTAACCCCGGACCCGCTGGTGCTGCTGGACCCTCTGTGAGTACTGTTGTGCATGACGTATGGTTGGCCTGATATGCTTATATGTCCTTATCTTACAACTGTAGATCCTTATATACTGTATATGTGTAAATGCTAATGGTTGACCTCATAGTGCACCATCTAACCTCTGACCCCTGAAGTTTACTGTAATATAATGTCCCCCCCCCCCTCTCTTCCCCTCTCTCTTCCTCTCTTTTCTTCTCTTCTCCTCTAACCAAACAGGGTGCCCCCGGAAGTGATGGCCAAACAGGAGGCAAGGGTGCCACTGTAAGTATGAGCCATGTGGATACATCAAACTGATTGTTCAGATGATCTGTGATTGATTATGTTCAAATTAATACTTAATATACAAATGATAATATATGCCACTTAGCAGATGCTTTTATGCAAAACAACTAACAGTATAGTATAGTACATACAGGTACTGGTGCACTAACGTGTCTCCTATTGTCCGTCCCATAGGGTGCTGCTGGTATCTCTGGTGCTCCTGGTTTCCCAGGAACTCGTGGCCCCGCTGGACCACCCGGATCTGGTGGTAGCCCCGGCCCCAAGGGTAACCAGGTGAGTACCACTGTTACGATCACTATTTTGTATATTGGTCAAATAGCATTTAATGTATGCGTTCGCTGTACTGCATTATTTTGTTATGTGCTATTTTGATCAAGCAGTCGTGGCGAGTATTGCTTTGTAAATTGGTACAACACAAAATTCAATAGAACGCAGTCATTTAATGCATCTCTATGGGGTATAAAAACGATTAAACATTTGTAGCACTTCACTCCATTTTGTGATGTGTAATATTGACCAGGAAGTAGTGGTGTGTTACCTGATGGGATTTGTTTGTTTGTTTTCCCTTACAGGGTGAGCACGGAGCCCAAGGTTCCAAGGGAGAGCCCGGTGGAAAGGGAGAGCCTGTAAGTTTGCAATGAACTCAATGATATATCACCTATGGAAACACAATCTTGCACACTGTATTTAGCAAGCAGCTTACCATGTCTCAATACATTTAGAGCCGGTATCCGGGACACAGATTAAGCAAGCCCAGTACTGGACCAAAAAGCATCTTCACTAGAGAATCACAATTAATATAGCTTTTTTGTCCAGGATTATGCTTAATCTGTGTCTGGGAAAGCGGTCTCTAACCCAGGTGTATACACCTGTTTCTTCTGAAGGTATTGTTGGACAGGTGAGTTTACTGTACTATGGGTCTGGTCTCATATCTGACCCCTCTGTCCTTTCCGCCTCTTTCTCCAACCAGGGTTCCGCTGGTCCTGGGGGACCCCCTGGACCCTCTGGTGAGGAGGGAAAGAGAGGCGCCCGTGGTGAGCCCGGTGGAGCTGGTGGTGTTGGACCCCCTGGAGAGCGTGTACGTTAACCACCTCTGACTCCTCAGCCCCCTTCTCCCATGTCAGATAACCCTTCCCTGAAGTGCCCCTACTCAAAAGAAATGTGTCTACACAGACAGATTCATTTTAACGTTGTATTTTGTTTTCTCCATATGATTACAGTAAATTAAAATTGGGGGAGGGGGGGGATTTGAAAAACCATCAACCAACCATCAGAACCTCAGCCACCAGTCTATACTACTTAGAGCCTCAGCCACCAGGCTATACTACTTAGAGCCTCAGCCACCAGTCTATACTACTTAGAGCCTCAGCCACCAGTCTATACTACTTAGAGCCTCAGCCACCAGTCTATACTACTTAGAGCCTCAGCCACCAGTCTATACTACTTAGAGCCTCAGCCACCAGGCTATACTACTTAGAGCCTCAGCCACCAGGCTATACTACTTAGAGCCTCAGCCACCAGTCTATACTACTTAGAGCCTCAGCCACCAGTCTATACTACTTAGAGCCTCAGCCACCAGGCTATACTACTTAGAGCCTCAGCCACCAGGCTATACTACTTAGAGCCTCAGCCACCAGTCTATACTACTTAAGCCCACAAACCATCTGCATACTGTAGAATACGTTGAATTCCCAGGGGACAGTGTTTGTCAGTTGGGAGCCCTGACTTTGTGATATGGTGTGCCTGTGCCATGGTCCCATGTGTATGTTCCCATGTGTAATGTCGGTTCTGTTTCTTCCAACAGGGTATGCCTGGTATGCGTGGTTTCCCCGGCTCTGATGGAGCTGCCGGTGGCAAGGTGAGTCAATAGTCAAATATAATAATTATTATTATATAATACCATAATAATATGTGTACATTGTGTACACAACCAATACACTTTGATTTTATTTTTATAGTTAATAAACTATAAATCCATGTCTAAGAAACATGACACCTGGTGTAGAGTGAAGCACCATGTTTGGTCATACATTAAATGAAGGAGCACTGTAAGCGTCATAGCAGAACATTGTATTAAACCTATAGCCTCATTTTATTCAGCACATAAGCTAAAATATCCTTATCCTTAAATATGCTGGCTGTATGTGTCCTGATGGTTACCCTCATAGAGCACTATTTCATCTCTGAGCTCTGAAGCTTACTGTACTGCTTACCTATCAAAACTTGACGCAGACATCACCAATTGACCTTCCCATGTGATAGGGTGGCCCTGGTGAGCGTGGAGCCAATGGACCAATGGGAGCCCAAGGTGCCACTGGTGAGGCTGGTCGTCCTGGCGAGCCTGGCATGCCCGGATCCAAGGTGAGTGTCACCTGTCCACATCTCTCTCTCTTTCTTTCTCTCTCCTTCTCTTTCTTTCTCTCTCTCTAACCTTCTCTCTCTCTCTCTCTCTCTCTCTGATAAGATACTGTGCTAAGACTGGTGTAAAATAGTGGAGCATTGTAAAAACCAACCATCAATTCACCATGTGACCTTTAACTTTACTGTAAGAGCATGCACAGTTTAGTACATTATATATTATATCATTCACATAGATTTTGTACAGACTTGTAGTTTTTGAGTATTGTAACCTGTATTCCCAGGTAGAATGTCATCTAATGTGTGCTGTTCTCTCCCTACCTGCTTAAGGGTATGACTGGTAGCCCTGGCAGCCCTGGACCCGATGGGAAAGTTGGCCCTGCTGTAAGTACTACTGACCTATTCACCACAAACTCAATGCATACTTAATTACTATATTATTATTATGATATATAATAAACTATATTGGCAAGAGGACATTATCGAGAGGATTTAACACGTTTTAACCTCCACGTCCCTTAGTCATAATGCATGTGGTAGTCATTTCATTTGTTCAGTCTGGAGGGCACCGAACCCTTTGATAACCTGTGTGATCCTTCTCTTCTCCTGATGTACTGTAGGGTATCACTGGAAACGATGGTCGCTCCGGACCCCCAGGCTCCTCTGGAGCCAGAGGTCAGCCTGGAGTCATGGGATTCCCCGGACCCAAAGGACCTGCTGTTAGTAAACAACCAAGCTAACAAACATACCAACAAATAAACATTCATTTCCCTCCTAAATAGTTTTTACAAACTAATTATTTTCACAGTACTATTTCATATACTGAGCAAATGAGATGAATGGTAGGGGTGGTGTATTCAGTGTGTTTTCTGACACACTGTATAGTATATGAATATATAGTAAATGTTGTCTGTCTCTTCCATATAGGGTGACAACGGCAAGCCCGGTGAGAGAGGTGAAGCCGGAGCTGTTGGTGGTGTTGTAAGTAAAGCTATACTTAGACCTGAAACAGATAGGATCAATCATTCATACTGTATCCTTTATGCTATATGGGCCCAATTTTTGACTGAAGTCCATGTTGTCAACTTATATCAAGTCAGAATAGGGCCCTTTGTCTATAGGCCAGTGTGTCCTTTCTTGGGTTTGTAATAGACTCCATCTTGTTTCTGTCTAGGGTGCTCCTGGTAAAGATGGTGACTCTGGTGCTCCTGGACCCCAAGGCCCTGCTGTAAGTGTTCACAAATATCTTTCTCAGAATTAATGGTACATTTAGCCTCACACATCTACAGTACATTGTCTCCTTCAATATTGGATTGTCTCTTAACACACTGAGACACCTTTGTATGAATCCACCCAGAAACCATACTTAAACTGTGCGCTGATATAGTTCCCTTGTGTTCCAGGGTGCTCAAGGAGAGAAAGGAGAGGGTGGCCCTGCCGGACCTAATGGATTCCAAGTAGGTTACCATTCACAATCCTAACCTCCACAATCATTACTTGTCTCGATATTCAAATTTCCAACCAATAATGTTACATGTTGACCTGAAATCTCAACCATACCACTCCCATCATCCCTATAGGGTCTGCCTGGAACTCAGGGAGCTACTGGTGAGCCTGGAAAGGCTGGTGACCAGGTAAGTAGTACCCTCCATCACAGAGATCCAGTAGGTTCTATATGCAATTCTATGCCCTCCATGACGTATTGAATTGATGGAAAATTAGACCCTATATACTCCTGGAAAGCAAGTTTTTACCCAAATGTAGTTGTTGAAGTCTAATCAGCCACTATTTAGCAATGCATTTCATTATGTGGCAACTAAAAAGGGCTATAAATACATTGGATTGATTAATCCCCTCTCCTCTGTCGCTCCACAGGGTGTGCCCGGTGAGGTTGGAGGTCCCGGCCCCAGTGGATCCAGAGTACGTACAGTACATTACAGCAGCTCTGGATAGGATCTGAGCCCCCAGAAGCTGCCATCTATCTATAAGCTGCCTGCTTCAGTAGCTGTTCCATTACAAACATGATGTTCACAGATCTTCTCCCCTCTCCTCCCCTCTTCTCCTCCTCTTCTCCTCCCCTCTCCTCCACCTCCTCAGGGTGAAAGAGGTTTCCCAGGCGAGCGTGGTGGCACCGGATCTGTTGGCCCCGCAGGACCTCGTGGAGCCAATGGTTCTCCTGGTAACGATGGTGCTAGGGTAAGAGAACACTGGAGAACACAGATACAGATTACATCATTGATTAAATCATTCAGTTGGTCCTTATGTTGACCCAAGGACTGAGAATTACATTAGGCCCCATACAACCATATCATTAGTGGTTTTCTTATTTATTTTTGCACCGCAACAAATATTTTTGTGGATGTAACATTTCTGTTGATATATTATTTTGTCATAATGTGAAAGGAGTTTTAATGTATGTGTCTCTGTCTACCATCTCTGTCCAGGGTGAGACTGGTGCTGCTGGTGCCCCTGGTGGTATGGGAGCTCCAGGTCTGCAGGGAATGCCCGGAGAGCGTGGCTCAGGTGGCAACCCCGGGACCAAGGGAGATAGAGGTGATGGTGGCCCCAAGGGAGCCGACGGTGGCCCAGGAAAAGACGGCATGCGTGGTATGACTGGACCCATCGGACCCCCCGGACCCCCTGGTGCTCATGGAGAGAAGGTAAGAGCAAAGTGCTGTTTGGATTAAACAGTTTGATTACTCAGTAAACGATGCAATAGAATTAGTTGAAAAACGATTGTGTAGTTACAGCCTTGTTGTATAACAGTAAAAATCTAGTCTTATCTCCGAATAAAATAAGTATTTCATTGAGACAAATATGAGATAGTTCTAATCTCACCTGATTGCCACTCTCCCACTCTTTCTCTCTCTGTGTTTAGGGTGAGGGAGGTCTCGGTGGCCCCCCTGGCCCCACTGGAGGTCGCGGTTCCCCTGTGAGTATCTTCCAATGACACACTACATGTTCACCTGCTTATGACGGTGGTGTAATACGCCGAATAATGGCACGCCATTTCTCTTTATCACACTGAATATGGCACATTGCTGAAATGCCTGTGTATGATCCGTTATTAAGAAGAAAGAAAAAATTGTTTATGTATACGTTTTTCTTTCCCAACCTCTGACCCTGTGTGTTTTCTACCCATAATCGTCTAGGGTGAGCGTGGTGAGCATGGTGCCCCTGGACCAGCTGGATTCGCTGGACCCCCTGTGAGTAGCATCATCACCCTGTCTGGTCCAGTCCACAACACTCTGAAGCTGGTGACAGTTCTGTTTCCAGGTGGAATCCCATAACCCAGTAATGACCAGTAATGACCAGTCCTTTCCACTTCTCTCTTCCCACTTCAGGGTGCTGATGGTCAGCCTGGCAACAAGGGAGAGACCGGTAACAACGGCCCCAAGGGTGATGCTGGTGCTCCCGGGCCCGGTGGACCTGTTGGTGCTCCCGGACCTCAGGTATGGCTGTCTGTTGCTGTCCAATCAGCTTTAACTCCTGACCCTCCAGACCCTCCCCACCAACTAGAACATTTTATAATGTGTCCAACTCATGCAAACTTATAATTTGTTTGAACTACAAGCTCAAATTTCCAAGATAGATAGAAATAGCATTTTTCATTTTGCAGTTTTTTCCTGAATCAACCAATTCAGGAACAGTTTTCAAATATACAGGACAAGTTACTTTTAGCTAACAGGGCACCCTTGTACAACATATATATCCTTAAATGTACTGTAATACAGTTACCGATTGAAATAGTCTCTCACCATTAGGAGAAGGTGCTGAGGACTGAATAGGTGATGTGACTGTTAGTGTGTCCTGTGTTCCTGTCCTAAATAATATAGTAATGTTCAGTGCAAATATTTATTATCCTGTGTCCTATTTATTGTTTTTATGGCCTAACTCCCTGCTGTTTGTGTCCTCAGGGTCCCGCTGGTAATTCTGGTACTAAAGGAGCTCGTGGTGCACCTGGATCCCCTGTAAGAACCTCAAACTTCTCCTTAAATCATTCATAACAACACTTTTAATTGCTTTAAACTGAACAGAAATATATACAAAACAAAGAATTGTAAAGTATGTGTTTTTTTGTGAAAGCTATTCTGTTATCTCGTGTGTGTGTGTGTGTGTGTGTGTGTGTGTGTGTGTGTGTCCGTAGGGTGCTTCTGGTATGCCTGGTCCCGGTGGAAGAGTTGGACCTCCTGGTGGAAGTGTAAGTTCAGATAACCAAGGTCCTCCATCTTCTCAACAATCTATCAAACAGTCCCATTCATGCAGACTGAAAAATATCAAGTTTGGCTTTTTGAGTTAAACATCTTTAACTCACATACTGTTATCCTTTAAAAAATGTGCTCTGAACAAACTCCCCTCATCTCCTAAATATTTTCAGGGAGCCCCCGGACCCGCAGGCCCCCCCGGCCCCGCTGGTAAAGAGGGACAGAGGGGTGGACGTGGTGAAACTGGTAATGCTGGTCGCCCCGGTGAGGCTGGAGCCGCCGGACCTCCAGGATCCTCAGGACCCTCTGGAGCTAAGGGTAACGATGGTCCGATGGTAAGTAAAGTAAAGTAAACATATATAAACAACAACAGCAGCAATAAACAAAGTAGTAAACAGAACAACACATCAAATACTAAAGGGATGAAGGGATGTTAGGCAAAGCATCACAAAATAAAATGAACCAGATGACAATAAAACGGAGAAAAAAATACAAATCAAAATATATAATGCTACTTTATTTGTATCATATGTAGTCAAATTCAAACAATGTTGATGAATCTCTTTATAAAGGCTTGTTCTGGTTCTCCCTGCTGCAGTGAATAACTTGTCATTTTTGCCTCTGTCTGTCATTTTTCTCCAGGGAGCCCCAGGAACCCCCGGACCTGGAGGTATTGCTGGACAGCGTGGTATTGTGGGGGGCCCCGGAGGAAGGGGACCCTCTGGTAATGCAGGAACACCAGGACCAGCTGTGAGTGTTCCATCAACAGCAACCCCCCAAAACACCGAACATATTACTCTTAACCGCTATCAAAAGTATTAACTCACAAAAAGAATTACTTTAGTCTTAGCTTTGTCTCTACTCCCAAAGCCTTCACACTTGACACTTAACCCTTGACCTGTCCCTTGTCCTCTTTCAGGGAGAGCCCGGTAAGCAGGGACCTGGCGGCCCCGTCGGTGAGCGTGGCTCCCCTGGCCCCATGGGACCCCCTGGACTTTCTGGTGCGCCCGGTGAAGCTGGTCGTGAGGGTTCCACTGGTCACGATGGTGTTTCCGGTCGCGATGGACCCCCCGGCTCCAAGGTAAGCCATTATCAAAGCGCTTTACAATGTAAGGGAGGAAACTCACCTCATCCACCAACTGGAAACTCACCTCATCCACCAACACTTGTCCCCATCACTGGTGACATTAACCTGATGGCTCTTTGTCTGTGTGTGTGTGTTTGTCCGTGTGTGTGTGTTCATTGCAGGGTGACCGTGGTGAGAATGGTCATGCTGGTTCCCCTGGTGCTCCTGGACCTCCCGGTGCCCCCGGTCCCTCTGGTGCTTCTGGCAAGACAGGTAGCCGCGGAGAGACTGTAAGTACCTCTTCTCATCAATTTAGGGGTCGACTATAGTATCTCTGTAACTTTCAGGCCGAAGGCCTTAGAAACATTTTGGACGTTTTGGACATTTGTTGGACTAGCTCGCAATGTTACCCTGACATACCCTGTGATATGTCAATGTTACCCTGACATACCCTGTGATACATACCCTGTGATATATAAATGTTACCCTGACATACCCTGTGATACATACCCTGTGATACGTCAATGTTACCCTGACATACCTTGTGATATGTCAATGTTACCCTGACATACCCTGTGATACGTCAATATGCAGTATATGACCAGATTAGTGAATCACCATTCATTCAGGTATTATTGATCATTTTTAGTATATGCAGTTATTCTATACACATTATCCTTGATTCTCTCTCTTTCTCTCTCTTTCTCTCTCTTTCTCTCTCTCTCTCTCTCTCTCTCTCGCTCTCTCTCAGGGTCCTGCTGGTCCCGCTGGCCCTAACGGTCCTGCTGGTGCTCGTGGTGGTCTTGTAAGTTTGCTGTCAGCATTTTGACATCCATACACCTTAACCTAATGCATTGTAAGGATGTCCGATATTTATTGACAGTGTTGAATACCTGTTTGACCCCTTGGCCTATTTCTGAAGGGACCTGCTGGTGCTCGTGGAGACAAGGGAGAGGCTGGAGAGGGTGGAGAGAGAGGCCACAAGGGACACAGAGGTTTAAATGGCATGCCCGGTCTTCCTGGACCCGCTGTGAGTATACCAGGCTTATTATATCATACAACTCCTGACTAATCTAATGCATCATATCTTACAGTAAGGTACCACTCTTTATGGTTATGTACTGCCATTTTAAAAGTTGTGTTTATTTGATTTGAGGCAATAAGGAAGCATGCACATTGTCTCTGTGTTGGAGATCTGTTGTTCTCTATGCTTTACCATGGCTAATGTAATGTGTGATTAATGTGATGTATCTGGTTCTAGGGTTCCCCTGGTGAGTCTGGGCCTGCTGGACTTAACGGACCTTCTGGACCTCGAGTGAGTATGACACCCACTTCAAGCCCATCAATAGAACATGAATCATGGCTGATAATATAATATACATATGTCATGTTGTGTCTTTACCATAACAACAAGATTACACACACCAGATTACGCAGGGATTTCCTATCTATTCCTTTATTAAAGTAATGTTGCTTGTGGAATGGAAGGAATAGGACCACTGATGAAGGCCATTGATGAAGGCTGAAATGTCAAGTTGTTAATAGTTGTTTAAATAAATAATGGTGAGCGAGTGTTGTGCCTTTTCCTTGTCAAGGAATATGACTTCTAAAGGAGTTGTTGTCTCTGTCATACAGGGACCCCACGGTTCTTCTGGCTCCCCCGGAAAAGATGGCATGAACGGTCTGCCTGGACCCATCGGACCCCCCGGACCCCGTGGTCGCAATGGAGAGATGGGAGCTGCTGTAAGTCTCACACTGACCTCTTCCTTTCCTCCACAAGCACACACAGCCTTTGAGGCCAGATTTGACCCCTTTCTATCATCTTCTTTCCTACCCAGGGTGCTCCTGGTTCTCCTGGTCTGCCTGGACCCCCAGGTCCCGCTGGCGGCGGCTTCCATGTCGCACCGATCTACAACCAGGAGAAGGGACCTGACCCCATGCGTGGAGGAGGATACCACTACCGCGCTGATGAGCCTGACATGATGAACGACCGTGACATGGAGGTGGACACCACCCTGAAGAGCATCAGCCAGAAGGTGGAGAACATCCGCAGCCCTGAGGGATCCCAGAAGAACCCCGCCCGCATGTGCCGTGACATCAGGATGTGCCACCCCGAGTGGAAGAGCGGTAAGTTCCAGGCTCAGTCCAGCTCACGCTCCAGACAGACACTGGTCATGGACTAGGCATGCTGTGATCTGCGATTGATTGGTTGGTTGGTTGGATTTATAAGATACTCAAAACATAAACAGCCAAAAACATCAAAGATCTAGCAGCCTACATAAAAAACTCAAAGATAATACAATAACGTCTATTTTATTTTACTTTCATTTTCACCTGTATCCTTATCTTCTGTTCTTTCTTTAACCCACAGGCCAGTACTGGGTGGACCCAAACCAGGGGTCTCCTCTGGATGCTGTCCAGGTCTACTGCAACATGGAAACCGGAGAGACCTGTGTCTACCCATCCCAGGATACCGTCCCCATGAAGAACTGGTACACCAGCAAGAACATCAGGGAGAAGAAGCACATCTGGTTCTCAGAGTCTATGGACAATGGCTTCCAGGTAAGGACCATTCAGCGTAACCAGATGACAAGTACTCCAATCAAAAGCTTGGATAGAAATGACTTGGACTAACACTCAAACCTGGATTGCTAGGGACATGGGACTCGACTTGGACTTGAGGTTTAGTGACCTGCCTTCACTACAACACTACCTTCATGATACTAACCCTCCTCCTCTCTCCTCTCCTCTCCAGTTCCACTATGGTAGCGAGGGCTCCAACCCAGAGGACGTCAACATCCAGCTGACCTTCATGCGCCTGATGTCCAACGAAGCGTCCCAGAACATCACGTACCACTGCAAGAACAGCATCGCCTACATGGACGAGGCCACGGGCAACCTGAAGAAGGCCCTGCTGCTCCAGGGAGCCAACGAGATCGAGATCAGAGCCGAGGGCAACAGCCGCTTCACATACACCGTCAGCGAGGACGGCTGCACGGTGAGACGCTTACTACTACTGTTTACTTTTACTGTCCTCTACTCTCTTCTATCATCTTTCAACTCCCTTCTGCGCTCTTCCACTCTGCTGCTATTCTCTTCTCTCTTCTACTCTCGTATTTAACTGTCTTCTACCCCTCTTCTACTCTCCTCTCCTCTCTTCTACTCTGTGGTCTTTATATCTCTTCTCTCTTTTTTGTGTCGTTCATCTGCTATCACATGAGGTGGTGGTGCATTGGCTTCATTTTGAGATAAGATAGTGTGAAATCCATGTTATGGAACTAAATATAGATGAAGTGACTAAATAAAAGAGAGGTTATGTAGAAGTTAGTGTGTTATCAATCCCCTTTACCAGGACTGCTTTTTGATTCTGACCCATGCTCTCCTCTCTCACCACTCCACAGTCACATACCGGCACATGGGGCAAGACAGTCATCGACTACAAGACATCAAAAACATCTCGCCTGCCCATCATTGACATCGCTCCTATGGACGTTGGTGCACCTGATCAGGAGTTTGGCGTCGAAGTTGGCCCCGTCTGCTTCGTATAAAAACAAAAATAAATGTGGACATGAAATTGTTTTGTTTTCTAGCAGTCATCTCTAATACTATTTTCTATACATTACCTACAAACTCATTCGGCTGCCAAACAGTTCCACAAGCTTGAAACTACTCTGCTGAAGACGTCGTTTGCGTGTTTTTGATTCTGAATAATTTGTTTGAGGGGACTGCTACTTCAACTGAAACCTACAACAAGCATGGACACTTAAAAAATAATATTTTGTTTCCACTGGCAACAAGAAAATCATTTTAAGTTGTAAAGTGTAAAATCTCCCCTGGAGAAACACAATGAGATACAGGTGACTTTTATACCACTGCGGAAGGACAATGAAAGCAACAAATGCGATGTACCATTTTCTGGTATTAAATCAATCTTAAAAACCGAGTGTCTTCTAAATTAATGACAAAAAAAACATCTGAAAGTTCACCTTCACTTTAAATACCTTAATGGCTACCTCAGAAAAGAAGTCCATGTTACCCAAAATGTTTCATGAACCCTAGGGCAGATTTTACACTACAGGACTATTATTAGAAAGAAAACAACTGTCAGAGGTGCTTTAATATCAACTCATGAGGTCCAGTTATTGGTATTTGATAGAGAAATCCTTTCCTGTCATAATTAGCTAACAACCATTGGATCTTTGGTGCTAACAAATCAACACAATGTCTTCCTTGTTGATAATGTAGTTCAATTGTTTTCTTTGTCAAGTGTTGGTTAATTAACAGTTCCGGAATATGATTTACTGTGGATATAATTCATGCTATGGTGTCTGGTGCAGATTTAAGCAAATGGTTTTGTTTTTAGTTATATTTCATTTCCCCTGCCCCCACCTGATGTTTAAGTGTCAACCCTTTATGTGTGCCTTAACCTTCCGATTGACCCTATTACTGCACCACTCAACCCCCCATCCTTTTGTTTGTGTTTTGTTTGTTGAAAAAAAATAGGATTTCTAAAAAAAGAAAAGAGTAAAAAAAATCTGAGAAGCAGACACACTTCCATGGTTTTGAAAAAAGAGAATCTGTACTGATGTTGTACGTGTATAATAAATCAAGATGTTTTTAATTATTTGGATACTGAATAAAGCATGTGAAGTGGTCTACTCAATGTTTGACATGTCACCTTGGTTTTCTCCATTCATCTCACATCAAACCTAAATCAAACCAGCAACAGACAATCCAGTGACAGTGGCTGATAGATTATACAAATGTAATATTTTATATAGGTTATTTTTGGCTGTTGGTAAAATAATCTCCCAAATAGCTTAAAGTGTAACTTTCCTTAAAATCCTGAAATCTGATATTCTAGGTTTATAGTCAAAAAGCCCATGTTGACCCCTTTCTTGAGAAACATAATATTAAGGAATTAACTGTAGCCCTAGTTGTCACAATGACTTGATAGACTATTCATTCCTTCTCATCGAACCCTGATGAATGTGAGTTGCAGGACATACAGTAGATGCAGAACGGTAAGGAGCAATTTCGATTAAAAGTGAAGCGCTATTAGGCATAGTTGTTTTGATTGAAACAAACTAACAATTTTCTAAATCTCTAGTGCTCCGAATTTGCAACGACACAATAATTACGCAATAATAAATATTAGTTGACCATAATATACATGACTATCTGCATAGTCAGCCACACATTTTGATTGAAGCTTCTGAGCCTTGTTGGGTCCTAGAATTAGCAATGTAGCTTTGTACTGACACCTGGTGGAATTCCACGGAACAGTTCTAAAATTACGATGGAGTACGGCAGGCTACTGTGTGGGTTACTGTCCGTCTACTGTGGAAAGCCGTTTTAACATAATCCTCCAAACCAGAGTGCGGCGTGGCATGGCCTTGACAGTACACGTTCACAAGTCCGCTCACAAAACGGAGACATGCTGAAACGTGTGGATTTTGTGGATGCTATTCTACTACAATGCCGTTTTATGGATAATCTGCATTTTTGTTTTGAATATGAAGCCCAGATGACAAGTGGAGTTTTGATTCTGTTAATATATATATTTTTAAAAGAGGATTTGTCTTCCTAAAGATGATTTGGATCAAATGGAATAGTCGATGGTCCTCTGTGTGGTTCACTTTGCTGTTTATATTGTGTTCCTAATTTGCTTCTCTTTGATAGTATTATGGTAAGTACTGGGCATGTCTTGGCAGCACTCCTCTGATTAAGCAATCAATGGACCAATGTTGTTAAATGGTAATTACATAATTATTGCACAGGCTATTTGGTGATGGCGCTGACCATTAAAACAATAATGCAGTTGGTTAGGGGTTTTATTAAGGAAAAACATTCAATATATGAATTCTACCTCGACATGTAGGCTATATATCTACCAAGGATTTGGTTTTTCAAAAAATACATTAATCCAAATCTATGGCAGAATTACTCAAATTTAGTAATGCATAAAATATGTTTAACACAAATTCAGAGGTAACAGTCACTCAACACTCACTCTTACAGAAAAACCACATGATTTCACATGTGGAAAATCACATGATTTCACAATAAATTTCACATGTGAAATCATATGAAAACTGTGTTTATGGAACACTGTGATCACGTTTAATTTCATGTTATCACATGTTGCTTTACATGTTGTCATATGTTATCACATTAACTTCACATAAGATCACATGAAAACATGTGTTTTTGGAACACTTCAAGTGTTCACGTGAAAATCATGTGGTTTTTCAAAGGATAATGTGATAAAGAAAGAGGATAAAGAAATTATCATGTGAAAAGAAAACAACTCAAATCCCACAGAAAACCAGCAGCAAACCCATAATACATTCAGTGGAAGTACAGTATGTCTTGTTTGGATGGCTTCATTTCCTGTTGGAACAAAAACAATATTGTAAAAAATAATCCATGTATGTATTTCATAATCGTTATTTTCTTCTTGCTGTACAGTTTTACTCATTTATTCAGACACATTTATTCCACTGTGTTACCTGGGTAGTGTGTCAGTGTTGATTTCCCTGAAAAAACAAATGAAGAATTGAACGTTATGGTTCAATTTAATAGCAATGATTTTTTTTTTTTTTTGGTGTCCTAAACCGTTTATTACTAGTTTAACTAAAGTAATAATGTGTTTATAACATACATGTGTTGAATAAAATAAAAACTAAATTGTATGGCAATATTAACCATCAACCCCAATATTAAGCACCTTTATGTCTGATTTGGAATTTAGTGGTTCACTTTGAAGTTGCTCCACTAGGTGGTGGTATAGTTTACACCAAATTTCTCTCTCTCTCTCTCTCTCTCTCTCTCTCTCTCTCTCTCTCTCTCTCTCTCTCTCTCTCTCTCTCTCTCTCTCTCTCTCTCTCTCTCTCTCTCTCTCTCTCTCTCTCTCTCTCTCTCTCTCTCTCTCTCTCTCTCTCTCTCTCTCTCTCAGCTGTAGCCAATATCTAGCTAAAGCACAAACAAACTAGACCACCAGGCTAGGGTTGAGCTACTGCAGTGAACACTCTACTAATAGTAGTAACAGTAGACTACTCACTGCTGGGCCAGGATGAGGGGGATGCTGGTGCTGTCAGTCTGGAATGGTGGGGCCGTCTCCCCGGTGCGAACGTTGAACATGGACAGGGTGGAGAGGGGAGGGGGGACCCCACGACCCCCAGCCATGCTCCGCAGCTCACTGGTGTTACCATGGATGGTGTGGTGGTGGTAGAGCTGGATACTAAAGGAACAGACAGAGGGGAGGAAGGTTTATATACATTAGTCCAGTGTGGGGGTAATACTAAGCTTATCCTTGGCAAGTATCATAGTATAAAAGAATATTGGGTTTAGATATGTGGTATGGAAAGGTACGCACTCTGGTGTCTTTGCATCTCTTCTCTCACTGCAAATAAAAAACAAAACATGTTACATAACAATGAATAGTATTACAAAGTTGCTAAATTCAAAGATATTTCATAATTGAAGGTTGCTGCATTTGAACGTATTCAATAAGGTTTTCAGTAATAAGTTATAGCTGGTTGTTATTACTTAACAACATTAGCGGACTAATGCCAATCTCAGTGGAGTACAAAAAAAAGCATACACTCCCTCTCGTCTGCAGCACATGATGTAGGCCAGTAGGAGACACAGGATGATGGCCAGAGCCAGGGAGACGATCACAGTCACAATGTAGTCTGGCAGGAAGTCTCTGGGAGGGGGGGACTCAGGAGGGTCATAGACCCCCCCAGCATCCAGGATACCTGGGCCCATGGTGGGGGCAGGAGGGAGGACCACCGGTCCGGACAGATCAATCTATGTACAGTAGACACAGGGACGGTAGAGTAGGATTCATATTTAGGAGGGAGGGAATATAGGGTGGTGACCATGTTGATATACTATTTAATGTTATTTAAATGATTAAAATGTTTGTTCCCACCAATCTACACCTTGAGAATGAATTGCAAAAAACATGTTGGCAATGGCTTTGGATGTGTGTAGACAATCACATTTTATTAACTCACTCTCTTTACAAGAATTTGACATAATACCTGCAGCTGATTCATTTCATTGTTCATTCAGATAAATGACAATGTTGGTAATGTTATGTTTCCCCCAAAGTAATCTAATGACAAGAAAACAGATGTTTTGGATATACCAGTGCTTGTGGACTCACCAGTGTGGACTTGCACCAGGTGACACAGTTGCCTGGGTAGGAGCAGACCTTGCAGTCCCCAGGGATCTTGGCCCTGCCCCCGGCCTCACACTGTCTCCTGTGTTCAGCAGTCTGGAGCCTCAACAAGCACTCAGAGAAGTACTGGTCTGAACCAACCTTCACATACACCCTGGGACCCAATACATGACACTGGCTTAGTTAACAATGACTGTACTGTACCTACTGAATATTCTGTAATGTATCATGTACTAAAAACTTCAATAAAATATTCCCTTGATTTAAATTTCAGTTTGAGTTTGACCTCTTTCTTCCTGAAAATAAATGTGATATTAAAAATGCTGGTTGTTTTCTGATCATTTAAATGAAATCTTATGTTGCATGATTTGACTATTTTTGTTCAGATACATGTACGCTACAAGGCCTACTTGGGGAATGAATAGTGTGAATTCATGGTGTACTTCTCCTTCTGGTCTGGGATGCTCTCTGTTGAATGTTAGTAGAAGTGACAATTAGCGACAGATGAGATGTGACACTTCTTTACCCTTCGTAGTGTCCAGCCAGAGGCAGAGGGACACGGCCACCTCGGTCCAACGCAGACGTGATGTTGACAAAGTCCAGCCTGTCTGTCTTCCACATCCTCATCATATCCTGCCTGATCTCTTCCTGAACTGTAGAGGGCAGCACCTTCTCAATCTCCCTCAGTGGGATGAAGAACTCAGCCTGGTAGGGCATTCTCTTCACTGAAAGAAAAGCCAATGGGAGAAACAAATAAACCAGTATTCACTACGGTCACTGTGTGTATCTGAAATGGCACCCAATTCACTATATAGTGCACTACTTTTGACCAGGCCTCATAGGGCTCTGATCAAAGGTAGTGTGCACTATATGGGTCGTTCTACAGAAGTGGTGTAAATCGGGGGTTGAAAAAAAAATCACATTTGTATCCTATTTTAGCACACATGTCTTCCAACATATGTCAGATATACATATCTACTACTCACACACTGTTTGTATTGAATATTTGAAATATTTACCTGAATTCCTTACCACCCCACTAAATTTGTCACTGTTGAAACATAGTGTAAAAGTTGCAATAAAGGGAGATCCATGCACAGTAGTGATACTTTTTTATTAACCTTCTATTATAGATTAACAAAATAGTAAAAACATGATTTTTAAATTGAATTTAGAGAAATATCATTTCTATTGTTCTCTGTAAAATGTTCATTTTTGATTGTATGAATCTGAAACTTGTTAATTGATTGAATTACTTATGTATCTAATTAATTATGTTTTAAAATGTTTAAATTTACCTATCTTTATTTTGGCAAAATAACAGGCGTTTTGGTGTCAAATGTCAATCATAGAGATAAATAGACGGCTCTAGCTGGAACTAACTCGTTTTGGTATAGGCATTGCCATTGAGGGCTTCCACCATTTAAAAGTAGTCAACTGGGTGGAAAATCATATGGGTTGGGAGTGATCAGCCAATGATCAGAGCGCATTGTCTTCTTCAAATTGGGTTGCCTATGGTTTGTAAACCAAAGACTAAGGTAATATCCAGGAGCCAAGACCAATATTTATACCAAGACATTGGTCCCAAGATCCAGACCCAGACCCAGTGAGTTGAGACCATGACAAGTTAAAGAACGAATAGATCAAGAGTCCATGGGCCCTTTCTTCAATTGTAAGAAACTCAAGTAGAGTAAACTCGAGTACAGTACAGTACAGCACAGTACAGTAGAGCATAGTATAGTAGGGTACAGTAGAGTAGGTTACAGTACAGCAGATTACAGTACAGTACAATAGAGTACAGTACAGTATAGTAGAGCACAGTACAGTAGAGTACAGTAGAGCCCAGTAGCGTACAGTACAGCACAGTACAGTAGAGCACAGTACAGTAGAGTACAGTAGAACCCAGTAGAGCCCAGTAGAGTAGAGTAGAGTACAGTACAGTACAGTAGAGTACAGTACAGTATAGCACATTATAGACGTCTGTGTTTTGGCCAAATAGATGTAAATGTTTGGGCTCTTGGAGGGTTGAAGCCCCCTGCTGGCTATGCATCTCAATACTCTTCACTTTTTCCTGAAGTGTACACTTGTCCACATGGTGGTCCTCTGTAGCTCTGTTGGTAGAGTATAGTGCATGCAACTTTAAAATGGAGATAGCCTCGATGGCGCTGCCCGTGCTGTCACAGACTCCATAATGGCACAGATACAAAGATGAGACCTCTATACAGTGAGGGAAAAAAGTATTTGATCCCCTGCTGATTTTGTATGTTTGCCCACTGACAAAGAAATGATCAGTCTATAATTTTAATGGTAGGTTTATTTGAACAGTGAGAGACAGAATAACAAAAAAATATAT
The DNA here is from genome assembly GCF_964263955.1 of Coregonus lavaretus. Classification (NCBI taxonomy): domain Eukaryota; kingdom Metazoa; phylum Chordata; class Actinopteri; order Salmoniformes; family Salmonidae; genus Coregonus; species Coregonus lavaretus. Next base: position 29,029,641 of record NC_140012.1, on the reverse strand, counting down.
ATATAAAAAACACCTTAAAAAATGTTATAAATTGATTTGCATTTTAATGAGAGAAATAAGTATTTGACCCCCTCTCAATCAGAAAGATTTCTGGCTCCCAGGTGTCTTTTATACAGGTAGCGAGCTGAGATTAGGAGCACACTCTTATAGGGAGTGCTCCTAATCTCAGCTTGTTACCTGTATAAAAGACACCTGTCCACAGAAGCAATCAATCAGATTCCAAACTCTCCACCATGGCCAAGACCAAAGAGCTCTCCAAGGATGTCAGGGACAAGATTGTAGACCTACAAAAGGCTGGAATGGGCTACAAGACCATCGCCAAGCAGCTTGGTGAGAAGGTGACAACAGTTGGTGCGATTATTCGCAAATGGAAGAAACACAAAAGAACTGTCAATCTCCCTCGGACTGGGGCTCCATGCAAGATCTCATCTCGTGGAGTTGCAATGATCATGAGAATGGTGAGGAATCAGCCCAGAACTACACGGGAGGATCTTGTCAATGATCTCAAGGCAGCTGGGACCATAGTCACCAAGAAAACAATTGGTAACACACTACGCCGTGAAGGACTGAAATCCTGCAGCGCCCGCAAGGTCCCCCTGCTCAAAAAAGCACATATACAGGCCCGTCTGAAGTTTGCCAATGAACATCTGAATGATTCAGAGGAGAACTGGGTGAAAGTGTTGTGGTCAGATGAGACCAAAATGGAGCTCTTTGGCATCAACTCAACTCGCCGTGTTTGGAGGAGGAGGAATGCTGCCTATGACCCCAAGAACACCATCCCCACTGTCAAACATGGAGGTGGAAACATTATGCTTTGGGGGTGTTTTTCTGCTAAGGGGACAGGACAACTACACCGCATCAAAGGGACGATGGACGGGGCCATGTACCGTCAAATCTTGGGTGAGAACCTCCTTCCCTCAGCCAGGGCATTGAAAATGGGTAGTGGATGGGTATTCCTGCATGACATTGACCCAAACACACGGCCAAGGCAACAAAGGAGTGGCTCAAGAAGAAGCACATTAAGGTCCTGGAGTGGCCTAGCCAGTCTCCAGACCTTAATCCCATAGAAAATATGTGGAGGGAGCTGAAGGTTCGAGTTGCCAAACGTCAGCCTCGAAACCTTAATGACTTGGAGAAGATCTGCAAAGAGGAGTGGGACAAAATCCCTCCTGAGATGTGTGCAAACCTGGTGGCCAAGTACAAGAAACGTCTGACCTCTGTGATTGCCAACAAGGGTTTTGCCACCAAGTACTAAGTCATGTTTGCAGAGGGGTCAAATACTTATTTCCCTCATTAAAATGCAAATCAATTCATAACATTTTTGACATGCGTTTTTCAGGATTTTTTTGTTGTTATTCTGTCTCTCACTGTTCAAATAAACCTACCATTAAAATTATAGACTGATCATGTCTTTGTCAGTGGGCAAACGTACAAAATAAGCAGGGGATCAAATACTTTTTTCCCTCAATGTATATCTCTATGGTGTCAATTGTTTCGGTTGTAATGGTTTCAGTTCTGACAATTTTGGCTGATTTTGGACTTCAAAGAATCCCCATCGCTAACATATTGTATGTCTGGCTATCTTTCATTTGGACAGATGTACATCCCATCAAACATATACTTTAGTCCCAAAACCATACCTTACATATTTATTGATATACGAGATGTTCGGTAGTGACACTTCTTGAGAAATACATTAAGACTTACCAACTTGCTCACAAATTCTCATAGTGGAGAGGGGTGCAATCCCATCACCTGATATGTGTAGGGTTGTGGCTTAAGGCATATTCATTCTACAGTCTTTTAAAGTGTGTGTTTCTGTAGTGACATCAAAAGTGGGGACAGCATTTTTCAGAGAAAGATTTAAAAAACTAAACCACAGGAGGCTGCTGAGGGGAGAACTGCTCATAATAATGGGCAGAACTAAGCAAATGGAATGGCATCAAAAACCTGGACACCATGTGTTTGATACCATTCCATTGAATCCGCTCCAGTCATTAACAGGAGCCCAATGAAATAAACAAAACAAATAAGATCAGTATCTTTCAATGTAATAATAGAACAACTCAATATGTTCTATTGAAATAATAGTGTAAAAAAATAAACAATGAATTGCTTTATTTTCAAACATGAAGTTTAGGAGTGATGTATTGTTGTCTCTACCTTGCCCTTTGTGCTGTTGTCTGTGCCCAATAATGTTTGTACCATGTTTTGTGCTGCTACCATGTTGTGCTGCTGCCATGTTGTGTTGCTACCATGTTGTTGTCATGTTGTGTTGCAACCATGCTGTGTTGTCATGTGTTGCTGCCATGTTATGTTGTTGTCTTAGGTCTCTCTTTATGTCGTGTTGTGGTGTCTCTCTTCTTGTGATGTGTGTTTTGCCCTATATATATATATATTTTTTTTTTAATCCCAGCCCCGTCCCCGCAGGAGGCCTTTTGCCTTTTGATAGGCCGTCATTGTAAATAAGAATTTGTCCTTAACTGACTTGCCTAGTTAAATAAAGGTTAAGTAAAGATAAATAAAATAAAAAGGAGTCCGGTTTTGGGACAGCCACCTCTCAATATAAATAGGTGTATAAAGAACTCATTTATACTATATCAGTTGAACAACAGTTGAACAACATGTTTGTTATTGCCTTGGATTAAATTAGAACATATCATGATGTAAATAAATGTCCTATGTTTGGATACTTTTTTTGGGGTGGGACAGCAATTTACACCACTTCACAATTTACACCATATAGGGAATAGGGGGCCATTTCAGGGATGTAGCTCAGTTGGTAGAGCATGGCGTTTGCAACGCCAGGGTTGTGGGTTCGATTCCCACGGGGGGCCAGTATGAAAAAATAGAAATAATCTATGCTCTCACTAACTGTAAGTCGCTCTGGATAAGAGCGTCTGCTAAATGACGTAAATGTAAATGATTTCGAGCCTTGGTAAAAAAGTAGTGCCATTTTGGATGCAGCCACTGTGTTTAGACTCGATAGTATGGTGTTGTGTGTAATATATTATCTCCCATCACAGAATACATACCTGGAGGGTCAATCGTTATGATCAGTCTGTCTCTGAACGTGTCATAGCTCCGTTTGTTAGTCACTGTGATCTGAAATGGAAAGAGAAATGGAGAGATATTAAATATCTTATCTTTAGACCATTACAAGCTCCATACTGTGCCCATAAATATCCTTGATATTCATGCTTCAAATATGTTTAACATTTTTCTATGCAGAATCATACATATTTCAACCGAGATAAGTTATAAACTAGATCCTCATGGCAGTGTGTCTGTGTCCCAAATGGCACCCTACTCCCCAGCCTATCTCTGGTCAAACGTAGTGCACTATGTAGGGAATAGGGTGCTATTTGGGGCGCTACCTGTGTGTATCTCAGAGCACCACTAGTTGATGAGTCTGCACTGTGTACCTCTATCATACTCTTTCCCTGGGCCAGTGGGGTGCCGTAGAGGAAGCCGTTATCATAGTGGTGCCTCTGGGTAAATCGAAGCCAGCCAGGCAGGTCCGGGAAGGACTGCATGTTGCACTTAAACAGCATGGGATCATTGTAGACCCGCCCTGCTTTTCAGAATGGGAGAGTGGGAGAGAAGAGAGACGCATTACGGTTGTTGGTTGTATATCATTTGAGCCTTAGCGACACCTACCTGATGATACCCGCTGACTGTTGCATGAATGTCAGTTGTGACATAACAATACGTGTATTGAAGCTTTAAATGTAAAAATATGAAAAATTACAATCAACAACCAACATTTAAATATATTCCTTGGGAAGGCTTTACATTGTTTCTATGCCATTGTTTCTGTTAGATTATTGCTATTAGTAATCACAAGCTTCAACCCACTGGGCACAGACTGGTTAAATTGTGATGTGTCAATCTACGTGGAAAATACATTGGATTTAAAAAAAGTAATCAACTGTTGTTTTGAGGTTCAAATTTCAACCACAGGATTATGTCATCATGGTAACCAATTTTCTAAATAGACAAACCTTATTATGTTGAATTTGTACTTTTGAAACCATGTCAGATCTTCAACATAATATCCGCTATAAGAATACAATAGGCTGGACAGCACCTCCTACTGGAGAGTTGATCTATCTACAGTTATCCCTCCAGTCTCACATACAGGGTTTTAACCAAGCCCTACTTAGCTTTGATATTTTTCAATGATTATTACCAATGTGCTATCGTGGGAATATTTTTTGAGAAATCACCGCTTAATAGATTCACTGTTGCTATTGAAGTCATTCCAATGTGTAGGTTCAACAGAGCAAATTAAATTAAGACATACCTTATCAATCATATATCATCAATGATGCTATTTAGGCCTATATACTGTTGCATTTGGGAAGTCATCAACAGCTATTATTTAAATTCAGCCCAGGATTCAACTAAAAATAGACAATACATATAGGCCTAGGGTTTTAAGCTTTGGTTGATTTCAAATGGAATCTACAAGTTAATAATAAATATGTTGGATTCACATTTCCATCTTAACCAAAAATAAAAGTTAAATAATAGTATTAAATCAACTCAAACTGTATTTAAAGTATGATTTGATTTGATTTAGTCCTATTCTTTAATTTGTAGACAAACTGGAATTAAAACCAGGCTCAGTGGCACAGATGAAGCTGTCGAAGTATAAGATACATAGAAGATATGTTGACAACCAAACACAATTCAGTGATAACACATTAAGCTTGTTGTATTAAATAAACAAAATACCTGACATTGTATTCCCATTTGAACTTTAGTGTGCTTTTAAATGGTTGAAAGCACAGTGATAACACATTTAATTGACAACCAAACCAAAAATCAGACATTGTTTTTTAATTGGAATTTGGTTGTGCTTTTAGATGGTTGAAAGCATGATAACAAATTTGAATTCAACAAACTTTTGGCTGTCTTTTTGAGTGGGTGAAAATAGGATGGAATCTCATTGATTAATGTATCTACCAAATATTACCCATGTTGAAATGACGCGGTGTGCCCAGTGGGAAGTTATACTGTATACTAAGAGGTGACTTACTGTGATCTCAGCCTTACCATAGTGTTTCAGGAAGGGTTCAAATTCATTCTGGAAGGTCTCTCTCTGCAGCTCGAACACAAACAGCTGTCCCACAGGGGTATAAGCTTTGATGTCTGCCTCGACCACCAGTACACTGGCCACACAAACTGTGTACAAGTAGATAGGAGCACAAGTACCAAAGGATATCACTATTTGATAAGGAAAAGTTACATGAGGTTACAAATAACATGAAACTTGGACAGTGAACTGATTTGCACTTAAACACCATGTCCACACCATTACGCAGCCTTCTGGCGTACAACACAATCCTTGGCATAGCTGTTAAAATGATATTTTCTGTCATTTCACATAATGTCATATGACTTCAAAATTGTATATATACTGGCAGCACAATATGACTCCTCTTGTCAGACACCTATTTAATCACTGGTAAGTTCTCTAAAATATCCATCATAAAACACAAATTATATTTTCAATAGAAGAAGTGATCTTTGTCAATAAAAAAACCGCTTGTCAATGTTGTCATATTCACTATTATAAAGTCACAAATACTTAACCTTGCCTGTTAAAATAAATCTCCAGCCTGTCCAGTCTGCCATCTTGTTTTGAGCTGTGATTGACAGGGCCAAGAGGAAAGGAGGGCTGGGTCGCGCCCAGTCAGCCAGGCACTTCAGGGCTATTTCTGACCCACACACTACGCAGTAATAACTTCCTAAAGTGTGTGTGTACGTGTGTGTGTGTGTGTGTGTGTGTGTTTGTGTGTCTGTCTGGGTGAGTGTGTGTGTGTGCCTGCATGCCTGTAGGTTTGAGGTATAATAAAACACTAGCCGTGTAGTCTGCCTTCCATGTCTAAATGTGTCATGTTAACACTTTCCCCTAGTCTTTCACCCCTCCTATACAATGGTAGAGAAAACTATACTCAACAAAAATATAAACGCAACATGCAACAATTTGATTGATTTTACTGAGTTAAAGTTCATATGAGGAAATCAGTCAATTTAAATAAATAAATGAGGCCCTAATCTATGGATTTCACATGACTGGGAATACAGATATGCATCTGTTGGTCACAGATACATACAAAAAAATGGGCCTCACAATGGGCCTCAGAATCTCGTCACGGTATTTGTGTGCATTCAAATTGCCATCAATAAAATGTGTTCATTGTCCGTAGCTTATGCCTACCCATACTATAACCCCACCGCCACCATGGGGCACTCTGTTCACAACGTTGACATCAGCAAACCACTCGCCCACACGATGCCATACACGTGGTCTGCGGTTGTGAGGCCGGTTGGACATACTGCCAAATTCTCTAAAACGACATTCTCTAAAGCCGCCACAGCTTATGGTTGAGAAATTAACATTACATTCTCTGGCAACAGCTCTGGTGGACAGTCTTGCAGTCAGCATGCCAATTGCACGCTCCCTCAGAACTTGAGACATCTGTGGCATTGTGTTGTGTGACAAAACGGCACATTTTAGAATGGCCTTTTATTGGCCCCAGCACAAGGTGCACCTGTGTAATAATCATGCTGTTTAATCAGCTTCTTGATATGCCACACCTGTCAGGTGGATGGATTATCTTGGGAAAGGAGAAATGCTAACTAACAGGGATGTAAACAAATTTGTGCACAAAATTTGAGAGAAATAAGCTTTTTGTGCATATGGAAAATGTCTGGGATCTTTATTTCAGTTCATGAAACATGGCACCAACACTTTAAATGTTGCATTTATATTTTTGTTCAGTGTAGATTGCCAGTCATCATGTTCAATCAATCCTCTTAATTATCTGGCAATTGTGATTCCACAAAATGTATGTGGGGAGAATAAAAAAAAAAAAAAAAAAAAAATATATATATATATATATATATATATATATATATATATATATATAAGAACATCTATTAAATAGATTACTGTCACTCTACTGTATAATTTATACTACTTAAACACCCCGAAAATGTATCTTCTATGTTCTCTAAAAATGTAATTGCTGGTTGGTGGGCCTTTCTATATCATTCACACTGATATCACTGACTTTCCAGTGGCTTTCATGAATTAAATAAAAGATGTAGCTATGCTACTATATCTAGCCTACACCTTAGGCTATATAACCTTAGGCTATATCACCGATAATAAATAAATAAAAAGTAGACTAGGTCAGCCTTATGCTGCATTGAAAATGCCACTATGTATGCGTGAGGGAGTATGCATAACATGGCCTATCTCAATGGGAGTTCTGCTTCTTGGTTCCATATGTTGTAATTTCGGATAAAAACATTCCTGGTTGTTATGTTAACCTTTATCTGCCTATATATTATGAGATATAGCTCATTTACAGTCTTTATTCGTAGCTAGGGAAAATGCATTGGACGGACACGTTATGGAGCGCATTATTTAGATGCAGACTAAATGGCATACTCTACTCTACGCCCTCACAAGAATGTAAGAATGTAGGTTCTCACCGACTACTGGTAAAACATTGTATAACACATTATCATCAAACTTTTAGGCTAGACAGGAACTAGTGGATGCAGGAAGCGACGATATAAAACGGAGACATCATCATTGGACGCAGTAATCTGATGCATGCGTGTTTTGATTTCTTCAGGGTCCTAAAGTGCCCAAAATGTTCAGTGTAAAGTAGATTTCTGTTTATTTGGCTCGTCTACTTGATATCATAATTGTAATTATATAGAACTTGTGTATGGAGTAGGCCTTACACATATATTGATTATCACTAGGCTAATATTCAAGTACTAAAAACGTAGCGTGAACCCGACTAGTGCTATGACCCAGTTGCGCCCCATCCTCAGCAGCAGTCTGCTTTTACGCGAGCGAGGAGGACCCAGAAATCAGCAGTTCAGAAAATCAAGAGATCAAAATGATGCTGATGCTCTTGTAAAGGGATTAAACTGAATACATCTGTCGTCAGTGGAAAATCCAGTGTTCATTGGGTTACTGTTCCAGTTTTCTGCAGTGATGTTTTTGTAACCAGGGCATTTTTCTCCGGGTTTTTGGACAGGTTGGTGTTTTAATTACTAGCGAGTTAATGACTAATGAATGCATCGTTTTTCACCATAGGATTAGGCTACTGGATGCACGCGGCCTAAAACAATAACCGTTGTTTTTTTATTCTCTTCTGCTATTCAGTTCTAGTCGGCACATAGGTTCACCGTCTCCCCAACAGAATTGACTGTTGGTGAGAACGGACCGATTTGTGCTGACAACCGAGGAAGGGAAAGGGAGAAATGCCGTTGCTGAGCAGCCGCTGTGAAGCTTGACTGATCATGATGAAGACCGATACCTCATCTTCCAAGAGCACTGGCTCCGGTTCGACGCTGAGGAGCCCATCCCCGCACCGGAACGCATACGAAGCGGGGATGCAGGCGCTGAAGCCTGTGAAGGACAATGCTGCGAATGGCGATTATATGCAGGAAGGCCCCCGCGGCCGCCGGAGCTACGGCTCCAACGTGCACCGTATCAAGAACATGTTTCAGCAGATGCAAGGCCCAGGGAGCACATCTCCCGGCAGGGAGGGGGAGGGAGGGGAGGACCTGGAGAAGACTACTGAGAGGGTGCGTCTCTCCCTTCCCAGAGCCGGTAGCCTGAATGAGAATGTGGACCACAGCGCCTTGCTGAAGCTGGGATCCACTGTCTCAGAGCGGGTTAACCGGTTCGACCCCAATGCCAAAGCGGAGAACGGGCAGGCTCCCCGAGCCTCATCACCCAGCTACTCCAAGCTGCAGGAGACACGGAAGATCTTTGAACAACAGCAGGCGGCACAGCAGCTGGAGCTGGAAAATCAGGCCGCTGCCACCAACCGGGTCCTGCTGAAGACAGAGCGGACCTCTGGCCTGGGCTTCCATGATGGCAGGCTGGACGTGGTGGCGCGGTTCAACGGCAGCACAGAGTCCCTGGACAGCCTGGACACCACCGAGGCCGTGTCCCCCACCGTCTCCCAGCTCAGCGCTGTCTTCGAACGGGCCTCCGAGCTCCGCAACAACCTGCACCGCCTCTCCTCCACCCCTCCACTTCCCTCCCGGGGGGTCAGCACCAAGGTGGGGGTGCAGCTCAACTCCAAAATCATCTCCAAGAGGGCGAACCGTGCTTCTGCCCTCCCAACGGCCAGCCAGGAGGAGGAGGGTGGTGGGGGGCGTAGCCAGAGGGACCTGGATGGGCCTCCCAGAAGCCTCAGGGCTAAGGCTGCCCCCTCATCCTCCTCCACCTCCGATGGCCTGAACGGAGGGCAGAATGGAGGCCACAGTGGCCCGACACTCCCCGAGCCCAAAGAGGTCCGGGATAAGACTGGGACCCAGGCCAAAGCTGAAGGCCAGCATGAGGATCACTCTAGTGACCAGGAGCCCAGCAGCACCTTAGTGAAAGCTGACATCCACCACGTCTCTCTGGAGAATGGAGAGAACAGTACAGAGAGTGAGGCCCAGGTGAGGGAGACCTCTCCCAAGGGCACTAGCAGTGAGCGAGGGAGCCAGGGTGGTGATGGAGAGATGGGACAGGGGGGTACAGCGGAGGAGGGGGAAGAGAGGACTGTAAAGGAGGATCAGTCAGGGGGAGAACAGGTTGATATCAGAACGTACAGCGCAGTGGGGGAGGACTCTGGAGGGAGCCAGCAGGATGAGGATGAGGAGGATGAAGATGAGCCGTACGAGCCTGAGTCCAGCTGTCATGAGAAACCTGGGCTGCCTGAAGAGGAGGACCCTCCACCCAGCCGGAAGATCCGCTTCAGCACAGGGCCTATCAAGGTGAGCTCGCACTCTAATAGAATGCACATGGACACACACACACACACACGCTACACACCATTGCACTGCATTCAATTATATTTAACACTTCATAGGCTTCCATCTTTACAACCATTTCTTATGTAGTAGTGTGTCACTTTGGCACTACCACGGATTTCCTTCACGCCATACATTACTATATGCTTAGTCATTTTCCCCCCTTGCCTCTTCTCCCCCCTGCCCCCTCCCTCTGTGCCAGTAGCCCGGTCCCCAGCCAGTTGCCACTGCATGCCTGCATTCCCACTGTGCAGCTGACATGGCCCTGAAAGAACCACTCTGTAGATCCTTATCTGAAATGCAGTGGGAGCTAGGCTGGTTGGTGGTTGGTTCATGCCCATGTGCTTTAGTAAGTTACAGTACTTTACTACATGAGGAAGAAGTAATATTGATGATTTCTCTCTCCTCATGGTAGAGAAGTAGCCCTGATATGGCTGTAGCCTCCATTATCATGACTTCGCATACTTAATTGCCTGCTTATGGACCATATACTGTAGATGGGCTTCCCATTTTATTCAAACTCGTTAGGTAGGTTTATGCTACCAGAACATTCACACCTATCCCAATGGTCAATCTGCAACAGTTGTCTGGATTTCACAGAGAAGTGAACATTCACACATTTGCAATGTCTTTTCTACAAACAGATATGATATCGATATTGAATAAAAAAATGCAACTGATATTGATATAGATTTTCCATGTCGGTGCCCATCACAAATTATTATAGACAAAGACATACAGTACCAGTCAAAAGTTTGGACACACCTACTCATTCAAGGGTTTTTCTTTATTTTTACTATTTTCTACATTGTAGAATAATAGTGAAGACATCAAAACTATGAAATAACACATATGGAATCATGTAGATACCAAAAAAGTGTTAAACAAATCAAAATATATTTGAGATTTGAGATTCTTAAAAGTAGCCACCCTTTGCCTTGATGACAGCTTTGCACACTCTTGGCATTCTCTCAACCAGCTTCATGAGGTAGAATCTCAAATATAAAATATATTTTGATTTGTTTAACACTTTTTTGGTTACTACATGATTCCATATGTGTTATTTCATAGTTTTGATGTCTTCACTATTATTCTACATTGTAGAAAATAGTAAAAATAAAGAAAATCCCTGAAATGAGTAGGTGTGCCCAAACTTTTGACTGGTACTGTATGTTATTGTAGACACCATAATAAGATGTCTCTACTGACTGGGAAGTGTAATGATCCGAGAAGCAGCGTACGATTCTCTGCTACCCCAGCTCAGTCTCACTGCTCTGTCATGAGGTGTGTCCCAAATGGTAACCTATTCCCTATATAGCATACTACTTTTGATAAGGGCCTATAGGGCTCTGGTCAAAAATAGTGCACTGTAGGGAATGAGTTCTGGTCAAAAGTAGTGTACCATAAAGGGCAGGAGTACTCAAGTACTATTTGAGAAGGTCCGGTCACACAAATTTCCTAGGTGGCAAAGGTCCGGATGGATATTGTCATTTATCAGCATAGTAACAAACCCCCACCTCGCAACCCATGTGACCCCAAACTGTTCACACAACTCTTGTTGGCGGAGAGAATATGTTGCTGTTTTAAAGCTGATTTCCTGCAATTCTACGCATTTTTCCATGCATTATTTGTGTTTATATGATATTAAGGGTCGAAGCCCTGTTCTCTGCTACCCAAGTTCAGTCTCACTGCACTGCCCTGAGGTCTCCAGCATTAACATGGAGAGAGAGAGAGAGAGAGAGAGAAGCCCTAGCCCTGCCAAGTCAAGTGTGCGTTGACACTATTAAGTCCTACACTCACACATGCAGCGCCAGCTCAAGCAGCAACTGAAAGAGCTCTTGCAGCTATCATGACCATCCATGTTGAAAGTTCTCTCTCTCTCGAACAGAGTCGTGCATCGTCAAATTGTGTTTGACCAATGAAGCATACCCACTGGGCACACACTGGTTGAATCAATGGTGTTTCCACGTCATTTCACTGAAACGACGTTGAACCAAAGTGGAATAGACGTTGAATTGATGTCTGTGCCCAGTGGGTAGGCTATTTTTTAAGATATGTTGTATTATGATAACCCATAATTCCAGATCACTCCAGTAGAAGAAGTTGTGACCCTATGACACTATCAAAAAGAGAATGGAACTGTGACATCCTGTAATATCATGTTTTACATTTGCTCGCCATCTGCGTGGTGTGACAAAGCAGCAACAGCTCATTAGACCTAACACAGAGCAGAGTGGGTCTGTGCTGTGGGCTTGCCTTATGTACCCAACAGTAATAATAATAATAATGTATTGCATTTCTATAGCGCTTTTTATAACAGAAAGAAATCTCAAAGCGCTTTGTGGCTGACTGTCTCCCAGTCTTTTTGAAATGTTCAATTAGAGCTCGGACGGTAAACCGAAAATGATCGACACTGATCACTTATTGCAGGCATTTTGCTGATATCATTCATTACGATAAGTAGCCTATACTAGAGAAATGTGAAGTTTGAAATTAAATAAATTTGCTAATGTGGGGGATTGTTAATGGAATAATTGATGGCTACAACCATCAAACTAGTAGAAGTAGTTCAAAGGATAATAAAAAAACTGATGCACATTAATGTTATAATTTATTGTTCTATTTGTCGTTATCACATCAATTCAGGCAATTTATCGCAATATGGATTTTTGTCCATATCGCTCAGCTCTGTGTTCAAGAGATCTCAAAGCGCTTTGTAGCTGACTGTCGCACAGTCTTTTTGAAACGTTCAGTCTATTACTACTGTACCCAAAAGTGTCTGTCATCTGAAACAAACCCTCCCATCACACTGAAACAGTCTGTCACACTGTATCATAGTCTCTTTTGTTATTGAGATTGATGTGGGTATGCATGGGAGTCAGGGGGAGGGAGGTGAAATTGAAGGCCCTTTATTTGATGGCTAAAATGTCATGGTTTAATGACTGCCAGGACTTTGGTCACACAGTATTGTCACTAGCTTTTTTGTTGTTGCTGCTGAATCTCTGTCTCTGTCTCTGTGTCATTCTCTGTGTCTCTCTCTCGCTGTTTCTCTCTCTCACTGTCTCTCTATCTCTGTGTGTCTTTCTCTCTCTATGGTACAGGAAGTGCTCGTGCTTGTCCATTTTTTTGTGAATATTTCCCCCTCATCGTATCTGCGCTCTCTCTCTCACCCAGACGCCCACACATAGGAGTTGTTGTGGTGACAGCCGCTGGGGTCTGTGTCAAATGTATCTTTTTTTTTCTCTTCTCAAACTGGCACAAACAGCATCGCTGGGGTAAAGTTCAGTTCACACTACTGGCTTTGTTCACTCTTTCTAACACCCTCCTTTCTCTCTCTTTCTCTCACTCCCTCTCTTTTTTCTCTCTCCATCTGTCACCATTCTCCTCCTTTTTTTTGATAAGTTGATAAAAATAGCAGCATTGTAATCACCACAGACAGGCCTCTCCTTTGGGGCTGTCTGCTTGTTTTAAACACAGGAACCTGCTCTCCGGCTCCTCATTTCTTATTTGGTTGTCCTTACTCTGTATTTCCTGTTTTTACATCACTGCTATTTCATAACTGTTCTCTCCTATTCTCCTGGTACAAGATGCTTTGAATTATTGATCCAAATGTTGATTGGGAGATTTTAGTATATATATATATATATATACACACACTACCGGTCAAAAGTTTTAGAACACCTACTCATTCAAGGGTTTTTCTTTATTTTTACTATTTTCTACATTGTAAAATAATAGTGAAGACATCAAAACTATGAAATAACACATATGGAATCATGTAGTAACCAAAAAACATATTTTATATTCTTCAAATAGCCAGCTTAACCTGCTGGAATGCTTTTCCAATGGTCTTGAATGAGTTCCCACATATTTTTTTTTATTTAACCTTTATTTAACTAGGCAAGTCAGTTAAGAACAAATTCTTATTTACAATGATGGCCTACACCGGCCAAACCCGGACGATGCTGGGCCAATTGTGCGTTGCCCTATGGGACTCCCAATCACGGCCGGTTGTGATACAGCCTGGAATCGAACCAGGGGGTCTGTAGTGACGCCTCAAGCACTGAGATGCAGTGCCTTAGACCGCTGCGCCACTCGGGAGCCCATATGCTGAGCACTTGTTGGCTGCTTTTCCGTCACTCTGCAGTCCGACTCATCCCTAACCATCTCAATTTGGTTGAGGTCTGGTGATTGTGGAGGCCAGGTCATCTGATGCAGAACTCCATCACTCTCCTTCTTGGTAAAATAGCCCTTACACAGCCTGGGGGTGTGTTGGGTCATTGTCCTGTTGAAAAACAAATGATAGTCCCAATAAGCTCAAACCAGATGGGATGGCGTATCGCTGCAGAATGCTGTGGTAGCCATACTGGTTAAGTGTGCCTTGAATTCTAAATAAATCACAGACAGTGTCACCAGCAAAGCACCCCCACACCATAACACCTCCTCCTCCATGCTTTACGGTGGGAAATACACATGCGGAGATCATCCGTTCACCCACACCGCGTCTCACAAAGACACAGCGGTTGGAACCAAAAATCTCCAATTTGACTCAAGACCAAAGGACACATTTCCACCGGTCTAATGTCCATTGCTCGTGTTTCTTGGTCCAAGCAAGTCTCTTCTTCGTATTGGTGTCCTTTAGTAGTGGCTTCTTTGCAGCAATTCGACCATAAAGGCCTGATTCACACAGTCTCCTCTGAATAGTTGATGTTGAGATGTGTCTGGTACTTGAACTCTGAAGCATTTATTTGGGCTGCAATTTCTGAGGCTGGTAACTCTAATGAACTTATCCTCTGCAGCAGAGGTAACTCTGGGTCTTCCATTCCTGTGGCGGTCCTCATGAGAGCCAGTTTCATCATAGCGCTTGATGGTTTTTGCAACTGCTCTTGAAGAAACTTTCAAAGTTCTTGAAATGTTCCGTATTGACTGATCTTCATGTCTTAAAGTAATGATGGACTGTCGTTTCTCTTTGCTTATTTGAGCTGTTCTTGCCATAATATGGACTTGGTCTTTTACCAAATAGGGCTATCTTCTGTATACCCCCCCTACCTTGTCACAACACAACTGATTGGCTCAAATGCATTAAGAAGGAAAGAAATTCCACAAATTAACATTTAAGAAGGCACACCTGTTAATTGAAATGCATTCCAGGTGACTACCTCATGAAGCTGGTTGAGAGAATGCCAAGAGTGTGCAAAGCTGTCATCAAGGCAAAGGGTGGCTATTTGAATAATCTCAAATATAAAATATATTTTGATTTGTTTAACACTTTTTTGGTTACTACATGATTCCATATGTGTTATTTCAGAGTTTTGATATCTTCAATATTATTCTACAATGTAGAAAATAGTAAAAATAAAGAAAAACCCTTGAATGAGTAGGCATTCTAAAACTTTTGACTGGTAGTGTATATTTTTGATAATCTCTGAATTTGTACCATGTGTGTAGAAAAAACTAATCTGCATCTTTCACTCTTTCAACCAAGGACAGAATTCACCTTTCTCCCTATTCAACTATCGTCCCTCCATTCTTCCCCAGTCCTCTCTCTCTGATGAATATCTGCAGCCTACACAGTGACAGCACATAATAGTCAGAGCTAGCTTCAGTCATGAATACACATCTGCTTTTTTTTACACTGTCTGCAAATAAAGAATACAAAAATAGTATTTGATGTGATTATAGCCCAGTAGACTTTGTTGACTAGATATTGAAATGGGTTGAAAACACATTTAGCAGGTAGAAATTGTAGTATGTTTGCAAGCATTAGTAAAATGGAGGGTTTTTATTTGGACCACAAGGGAAGCCACGGAGATGTAATGCATCACAATGTGGCAGGTATCATAAAACTGTCCTTATCAGTGAATCTATTGGCCAGTCACACATTGCCCATGAGAAGGGGAGGACCAGACAGATTATCAGCAAGGTCATTCTGTCCCACTTTTCTGGCTGGGCTGCACCATATTATACAGTCTATGGGCTGCACCATATTATACAGTCTATGGGCTGCACCATATTATACAGTCTATGGGCTGCACCATATTATACAGTCTATGGGCTGCACCATATTATACAGTCTATGGGCTGCACCATATTATACAGTCTATGGGCTGCACCATATTATACAGTCTATGGGCTGCACCATATTATACAGTCTATGGGCTGCACCATATTATACAGACTATGGGCTGCACCATATTATGCAGTCTATGGGCTGCACCATATTATACAGTCTATTGGCTGCACCATATTAAGCAGTCTATGGGCTGCACCATATTATACAGTCTATGCCTCTATGGGCTGCACCACCCAACTTAATGCACACAACAGTACAGTCCTGCTGCATGCAGCCTCTGTGTGTTGTTTCTGTATGTGAAGCTAGGGCTGTGGCGGTCATGATATTTTGTCAGCTGGTGATTGTCAAGCAAATAACTGCCGGTCTCACAGTAATTGACCGTTAATTAACATAAACACATTTAGCATCTCCTGGCTTCCACGCATAGTCTACAAGCCACTGATGCAGACCTTTGGAACATCTACAAAAATGTAGTATATTTCAGAAGAACAGAATAGCAAATCAAATCAAATTGTATTTGCCACATGCGCCGAATACAACAGGTGTAGACCTTACAGTGAAATGCTTACTTACAAGCCCTTAACCAACAATGCAGTTTTAAGAAAATAAAAAAAGTGTTAAGTAAAAAATAGAATAACAGTAGGGAGGATATATATACAGTGAGGGAAAAAAGTATTTGATCCCCTGCTGATTTTGTACGTTTGCCCACTGACAAAGAAATGATCAGTCTATAATTTTAATGGTAGGTTTATTTGAACAGTGAGAGACAGAATAACAACAACAAAATCCAGAAAAACGCATGTCAAAATGCTATCAATTGATTTGCATTTTAATGAGGGAAATAAGTATTTGACCCCCTCTCAATCAGAAAGATTTCTGGCTCCCAGGTGTCTTTTATACAGGTAACAAGCTGAGATTAGGAGCACACTCTTAAAGGGAGTGCTCCTAATCTCAGTTTGTTACCTGTATAAAAGACACCTGTCCACAGAAGCAATCAATCAATCAGATTCCAAACTCTCCACCATGGCCAAGACCAAAGAGCTCTCAAGGCTGGAATGGGCTACAAGACCATCGCCAAGCAGCTTGGTGAGAAGGTGACAACAGTTGGTGCGATTATTCGCAAATGGAAGAAACACAAAAGAACTGTCAATCTCCCTCGGCCTGGGGCTCCATACAAGATCTCACCTCGTGGAGTTGCAATGATCATGAGAACGGTGAGGAATCAGACAAGAACTACATGGGAGGATCTTGTCAATGATCTCAAGGCAGCTGGGACCATAGTCACCAAGAAAACAATTGGTAACACACTACGCCGTGAAGGACTGAAATCCTGCAGCGCCCGCAAGGTCCCCCTGCTCAAGAAAGCACATATACAGGGCCGTCTGAAGTTTGCCAATGAACATCTGAATGATTCAGAGGAGAACTGGGTGAAAGTGTTGTGGTCAAATGAGACCAAAATGGAGCTCTTTGGCATCAACAAAAACTCACCGTGTTTGGAGGAGGAGGAATGTTGCCTATGACCCCAAGAACACCATCCCCACCGTCAAAATGGAGGTGGAAACATTATGCTTTGGGGGTGTTTTTCTGCTAAGGGGACAGGACAACTTCACCGCATCAAAGGGACGATGGACGGGGCCATGTACCGTCAAATCTTGGGTGAGAACCTCCTTCCCTCAGCCAGGGCATTGAAAATGGGTCGTGGATGGGTATTCCAGCATGACAATTACCCAAAACACACGGCCAAGGCAACAAAGGAGTGGCCTAGCCAGTCTCCAGACCTTAATCCCATAGAAAATCTGTGGAGGGAGCTGAAGGTTTGAGTTGTCAAACGTCAGCCTCGAAACCTTAATGACTTGGAGAAGATCTGCAAAGAGGAGTGGGACAAAATCCCTCCTGAGATGTGTGCAAACCTGGTGGCCAAGTACAAGAAACGTCTGACCTCTGTGATTGCCAACAAGGGTTTTGCCACCAAGTACTAAGTCATGTTTTGCAGAGGGGTCAAATACTTATTTCCCTCATTAAAATGCAAATCAATTTATAACATTTTTGACATGTGTTTTTCTGAATTTTTTTGTTGTTATTCTGTCTCTCGCTGTTCAAATAAACCTACCATTAAAATTTTAGACTGATCATGTCTTTGTCAGTGGGCAAACGTACAAAATCAGCAGGGGATCAAATACTTTTTTCCCTCACTGTAGGGGGTACCGGTACAGAGTCAATGTGCGGGGGCACTGGTTAGTCGAGGCAATTGAGGTAATATGTACATGTGGGTAGAGTTAAAGTGACTATGCATAAATAATAAACAGAGTAGAAACAGCGTTAAAGAGGCGGTTGGGGTGGGGTGGAGTGCGGGGGGCGATGCAAATAGTCCGGGTAGCAATGATTAGCTGTTCAGGAGTCTTATGGCTTGGGGGTAGAAGCTGTTAAGAAGCCTTTTGGACCTAGACTTGGCGGTCCGGTACTGCTTACCATGCGGTAGCAGAGAGAACAGTCTATGACTAGGGTGGCTGGAGTCTCTGACAATTTTGAGGGCCTTCCTCTGACACTGCCTGATATAGAGGTCCTGGATGGAAGGAAGCTTGGCCCCAGTGATGTACTGGGCCGTACGCACTACCCTCTGTAGTGCCTTGCGGTCGGAGGCCGAGCAGTTGCCATACCAGATGGTGATGCAACCAGTCAGGATGCTCTCGAAGGTGCAGCTGTATAACTTTTTGAGGATCTGAGGACCCATGCCAAGTCTCCTGAGGGGGAATAGGCTTTGTCGTGCCCTCTTCACGACTGTCTTGGTGTGTTTGGACCATGATAGTTTGTTGGTGATGTGGACACCAAGGAACTTGAATCTCTCAACCTGTTCCACTACAGCCCCGTCGATGAGAATGGGGGCGTGCTCAGTCCTCTTTTTTTTCCTGTACTCCACAATCATCTCCTTTTGTCTTGATCACGTTGAGGGAGAGGTTGTTATCCTGGCACCACATGGCCAGGTCTCTGACCTCCTCCCTACAAAAGGAAGCACAGCCGCGAGCTGCCCAGTGACACAAGCCTACCAGACGAGCTAAATCACTTCTATGCTCGCTTCGAGGCAAGCAACACTGAAGCATGCATGAGAGCACCAGCTGTTCCGGATGACTATGTGATGATCACGCTCTCTGTAGCCAATGTGAGTAAGACTTTTAAGCAGGTCAACATTCACAAGGCCGCAGGGCCAGACGGATTACCAGGACGTGTACTCCGAGCATGTGATGACCAACTGGCAAGTGTCTTCACTGACATTTTCAACATGTCCCTGACTGAGTCTGTAATACCAACATGTTTCAAGCAGCCCACCATAGTCCCTGTGCCCAAGGACACTAAGATAACCTGCCTAAATGACTACCGACCCGTAGCACTCACATCTGTAGCCATGAAGTGCTTTGAAAGGCTCACATCAACACCATTATCCCAGAAACCCTAGACCCACTCCAATTTGCATACCACCCCAACAGATCCACAGATGATGCAATCTCTATTGCACTCCACACTGCCCTTTCCCACCTGGACAAGAGGAACACCTACGTGAGAATGCTGTTTACATTTACATTTTACATTTTAGTCATTTAGCAGACGCTCTGTTCATTGACTACAGCTCAGCGTTCAACACCATAGTGCCCTTAAAGCTCATCACTAAGCTAAGGATCCTGGGACTAAACACCTCCCTCTGCAACTGGATCCTGGACTTCCTGACGAGCCGCCCCCAGGTGGTAAGGGTAGGTAACAACACATCTGCCACGCTGATCTTCAACACGGGGGCCCCTCAGGGGTGCGTGCTCAGTCCCCTCCTGTACTCCCTGTTCACCTATGACTGCATGGCCAGGCATGACTCCAACACCATCATTAAGTTTGCTGACGACACAACAGTGGTAGGCCTGATCACCGACAACGATGAGACAGCCTATAGGGAGGAGGTCCAAGACCTGGCTGTGTGGTGCCAGGATAACAACCTCTCCCTCAACGTGACCAAGACAAAGGAGATAATTGTGGATTACAGGGAAAAAAAGAGGACTGAGCACGCCCCCATTCTCATCGATGGGGCTGTAGTGGAACAGGTTGAGAGCTTCAAGTTCCTTGGTGTCCACATCACCAACAAACTATCATGGTCCAAACACACCAAGACAGTCGTGAAGAGGGCACGACAAAGCCTATTCCCACTCAGGAGACTGAAAAGATTTGGCATGGGTCCTCAGATCCTCAAAAAGTTCTACAGCTGCACCATCGAGAGCATCCTGACTGGTTGCATCACCGCGTGGAATGGCAACTGCTCGGCCTCCGTAATGTCCATAATGTTTACACCTGTTGTATTCGGCACATGTGTCAAATAAAATTTGATTTGATTTATAGGCTGTCTCATCGTTGTCGGTGATCAGGCCTACCACTGTTGTGTCGTCGGCAAACTTAATGATGGTGTTGGAGTCGTGCCTGGCCATGCAGTCATGAGTGAACAGGGAGTACAGGAGGGGACTGAGCACGCACCCTTGAGGGGCCCCTGTGTTGAGGATCAGCGTGGCAGATGTGTTGTTACCTACCCTTACCACCTGGGGGCGGCCCGTCAGGAAGTCCAGGATCCAGTTGCAAAGGAAGGTGTTTAGTCCCAGGGTTCTTAGCTTAGTGATGGTGTTCCTCTTGTCCAGGTGGGAAAGGGCAGTGTGGAATGCAATAGAGATTGCATCATCTGTGGATCTGTTGGGGCAGTATGCAAATTGGAGTGGGTCTAGGGTTTCTGGGATAATGTTGTTGATGTGAGCCATGACCAGCCTTTCAAAGCACTTCATGGTACAGACGTGAGTGCTACGGGTTGGTAGTCATTAAGGCAGGTTATCTTAGTGTTCTTGGGCACAGGGACTATGGTGGTCTGCTTGAAACATGTTGGTATTACAGACTCAGTCAGGGACATGTTGAAAATGTCAGTGAAGACACTTGCCAGTTGGTCAGCGCATGCTCAGAGTACACGTCCTGGTAATCCGTCTGGCCCTGCGGCCTTGTGAATGTTGACCTGCTTAAAAGTCTTACTCACATCGGCTACGGAGAGTGTGATCACATAGTCATCCGGAACAGCTGATGCTCTCATGCATGCTTCAGTGTTGCTTGCCTCGAAGCAAGCATAGAAGTTATTTAGCTCGTCTGGAATGCTTGTGTCACTGGGCAGCTCGCGGCTGTGCCTCCCTTTGTAGTCTGTAATAGTTTTCAAGCCCTGCCACATCCGACGAGCGTCAGAGCCGGTGTAGTCGATTGAATCTTAGTCCTGTATTGACTCTTTGCCTGTTTGATGGTTCGTCTGAGGATATAGCGGGATTTCTTATAAGCGTCCGGGTTAGAGTCCCACTCCTTGAAAGCGGCAGCTCTACCCTTTATCTCAGTGCGGATGTTGCCTGTAATCCATGGCTTCTGGTTGGGATATGTACGTACGGTCACTGTGGGGGGGACGTCATTGATGCACTTATTGATGAAGCCAGTGACTGATGTGGTGTACTCTTCAATGCTATTGGAAGAATCCCGGAACATATTCCAGTCTGTGCTAGCAAAACAGTCCTGTAGCGTAGCATCTGTGTCATCTGACCACTTCCTTATTAACCGAGTCACTGGTGCTTCCTGCTTTAGTTTTTACTTATAAGCAGGAATCAGGAGGATAGAGTTATGGTCAGATTTGCTTTGTACGTGTCTCTGTGTGTGGAGTAAAGGTGGTCTAGATGTTTTTTTCCTCTTGTTGCACATTTAACATGCTGGTAGAAATGAGGTAGAACGGATGTAAGTTTCCTTGCATTAAAGTCCCCGGCCACTAGGAGCACTGCCTCTGGATGAGCGTTTTCCTGTTTACTTATGGCCTTATACAGCTCATTGAGTGCAATATTAGTGCCAGCATCAGTTTGTGGTGGTAAATAGACAGCTACGAAATAGTGTGGTTGACCGCTTTCCATGAGATACTCGACCTCAAGCGAGCAAAACCTCGAGACTTCCTTAGAAATCGTGCACCAGCTGTTGTTTATAAATATACACAGACCGCCACCCCTTGTCTTACCGGAGTCAGCCGTTCTATCCTGCCGATGTAGCGTATAACCCGCCAGCTGTATGTTATCCATGTCGTCGTTCAGCCACGACTCGGTGAAACATAAGATATTACAGTTTTTAATGTCACGTTGGTAGGATAACCTTGATCTTAGGTCTGAGTTGTTCTTATGTTAGGCCCTGATCTGGCTATGCCATATTGCTGTGGGCTACACTAGTTCATTTAGTAGACAAGATTTGCTTAGAATTCTGTGGCATTATTTTATAGTATGAAGAATACAATTGAACATAGCTGAATAAAATAGAATGGATGCTTTCTCTAAACAATTTCTGAGGGAGTGCCAAATGAGGCTATTCTGTGTTGAGCGGTTAACAAAGAAACAGGTACTCCTATATGTTTAATTTAGAGTTATTTATGCAACTTTAGTTGTGATACAAACATTGGACTATATGTTTAGATTTCTAATACATTCTAAGGCTGCATGATGTGACTAATGATGATTTGAAAAAAGATGCATGAAAGGCATGAGCTCTGCTTTGTTTCTTTCACAAGCTGCACACACTTCATCAGTCTCTCATTCACAATTTGACAAGCACTTGATAATGCCTCGAATTTCCCGGGGGCATCCCCCTAGTGTGGACATAATGCCCCCTAAAAATATCCATGCCTTTTGCGGCCAGTGGCCGTTGTGCCCTTGGGCTGAATATAATAGTTATAATTCCCTTCTCCTGGCTGCGTGTTCCGAAGCACCTCTCACTCACATGGCTCTCTCAGATATCTAAATTCTTATTAGCCAATGCCTGTCACATGATTGGGTTCTTCCCACAGGCATGTATCTCAGCTCCGAAGTAGGCTACAAGTGAAGACAGGCACATCGGGGACGCAACTGCGTGTGTCCTTCTTATTGAATTCCGAGGCGCATATTGAAGATGTTAGAAGAACTGTCCACATTTATTTTTTGTAAGCCAACAAGATGAGTAGGCCTAATGAATAGCAATCACCAGCTGACAAAATGTCATGACCGCCACAGCCCTAGCTTCACATACAAAAACAACACACAGAGGCTGCATGCAGCAGGACTGTACTGTTGTGTGCATTAAGTTGGGGGGTGCAGCCCATAGAGGCATAGACTGTATAATATGGTGCAGCCCATAGACTGTTTAATATTGTGCAGCCTATAGACTGTATAATATGTTGCAGCCCATAGACTGTATAATATGCAGCCAGAAAAGTGGGACAGAATGACCTTGCTGATAATCTGTTTGGTCTTCCCCTTCTCATGGGCAATGTGTGACTGGCCAATAGATTCACTGGGTAGTACAGTGTGTGAGATATGACTGGCCAATAGATTCACTGGGTAGTACATTGTGTGAGATATGACTGGCAAATAGATTCACTGGGTAGTACATTGTGTGAGATATGACTGGCCAATAGATTCACTGGGTAGTACAGTGTGTGAGATATGACTGGCCAATAGATTCACTGGATAGTACATGGTGTGAGATTATGCCTGGCCAATAGATTCACTGATAAGGACAGTTTTATGATACCTGGCCACATTGTGATGCATTACATCTCCCTGGCTTCCCTTGTGGTCCAAGTAAAAACCCTCCATTTTACTAATGCTTGCAAACATACTACAATTTCTACCTGCTAAATGGTTTTTCAACTATTTCAATATCTAGTCACAAAATTAGCAAAGCTTTGAAAATAAGTTTGGTATACGCTCAGTTCTCCGTTGACATTTCATGGAGATACACTTGTTTTTGTTAGAAATCTTCGAAAAAGAACAGGAATTTCAAATTAATATGAAAAGTTTATACCAAAATATGAAAATACTACGTCATGTCTCAAAATCGATATCTATCTTACCTCTACAGTGGGGGAAAAAAGTATTTAGTCAGCCACCAATTGTGCAAGTTCTCCCACTTAAAAAGATGAGAGAGGCCTGTAATTTTCATCATAGGTACACGTCAACTATGACAGACAAAATGAGAGAAAAAAATCCAGAAAATCACATTGTAGGATTTTTTATGAATTTATTTGCAAATTATGGTGGAAAATAAGTATTTGGTCAATAACAAAAGTTTCTCAATACTTTGTTATATACCCTTTGTTGGCAATGACACAGGTCAAACGTTTTCTGTAAGACTTCACAAGGTTTTCACACACTGTTGCTGGTATTTTGGCCCATTCCTCCATGCAGATCTCCTCTAGAGCAGTGATGTTTTGGGGCTGTCTCTGGGCAACACGGACTTTCAACTCCCTCCAAAGATTTTCTATGGGGTTGAGATCTGGAGACTGGCTAGGCCACTCCAGGACCTTGAAATGCTTCTTACGAAGCCACTCCTTCGTTGCCAGGGCGGTGTGTTTGGGATCATTGTCATGCTGAAAGACCCAGCCATGTTTCATCTTCAATGCCCTTGCTGATGGAAGGAGGTTTTCACTCAAAATCTCACGATACATGGCCCCATTCATTCTTTCCTTTACACGGATCAGTCGTCCTGGTCCCTTTGCAGAAAAACAGCCCCAAAGCATGATGTTTCCACCCCCATGCTTCACAGTAGGTATGGTGTTCTTTGGATGCAACTCAGCATTCTTTGTCCTCCAAACACGACGAGTTGAGTTTTTACCAAAAAGTTATATTTTGGTTTCATCTGACCACATGACATTCTCCCAATCCTCTTCTGGATCATCCAAATGCACTCTAGGAAACTTCAGACGGGCCTGGACATGTACTGGCTTAAGCAGGGGGACACGTCTGGCACTGCAGGATTTGAGTCCCTGGCGGCGTAGTGTGTTACTGATGGTAGGCTTTGTTACTTTGGTCCCAGCTCTCTGCAGGTCATTCACTAGGTCCCCCCGTGTGGTTCTGGGATTTTTGCTCACCGTTCTTGTGATCATTTTGACCCCACGGGGTGAGATCTTGCGTGGAGCCCCAGATCGTGGGAGATTATCAGTGGTCTTGTATGTCTTCCATTTCCTAATAATTGCTCCCACAGTTGATTTCTTCAAACCAAGCTGCTTACCTATTGCAGATTCAGTCTTCCCAGCCTGGTGCAGGTCTACAATTTTGTTTCTGGTGTCCTTTGACAGCTCTTTGGTCTTGGCCATAGTGGAGTTTGGAGTGTGACTGTTTGAGGTTGTGGCCAGGTGTCTTTTATACTGATAAGAAGTTCAAACAGGTGCCATTAATACAGGTAACGAGTGGAGGACAGAGGAGCCTCTTAAAGAAGAAGTTACAGGTCTGTGAGAGCCAGAAATCTTGCTTGTTTGTAGGTGACCAAATACTTATTTTCCACCATAATTTGCAAATAAATTCATAAAAAATCCTACAATGTGATTTTCTTGACGTGTACCTATGATGAAAATTACAGGCCTCTCTCATCTTTTTAAGTGGGAGAACTTGCACAATTGGTGGCTGACTAAATACTTTTTTCCCCCACTGTATATTGCTTTAGGTCATGTGGATTCAAGAAGAAAGATGACAAGTTCAACCGGAAAGTGAGCCTGTCAGGCAGCCAGTAGCCTTAATTCTTGCACAGAATCCAGCCTAATGGATGTGATGCAATTTTCCAGAAGTTTTCTAATTCTGGCCATCCTACAAGGGTAAAAACTCCAATAACTTTTGAATGGATTATGATAGAGACATGAGGTTTGGACCATTGGTTTTCTACACAATTACCCATTGGTCAAAATATGCATTTTTGATTCAACGCCCTATTTTGATATCAAAAAGTTGTATGCAAGCAACCTATTCCAGAGCTGTCTGCACATTTTAAAGTTTGAATGGTTTTTCCATCTTAAAGGGTTTAGAAGGAGTTCACTACAAAATAAGTTCATTGCATAGGAAATAGGGTGCCATTTGAGAACTGTCCACACGTAGTGTCATTCAGCTCTGTGGCTGACCTTGTTGTCATGCTGTGTTGATGCGCACCCAGGGTCAACTCGGCTCAGCTAAGCTCACTGTGACACGGTGCTGACCAAGCCTGCCCTGCCAACCACACATGCTCTGCTCGCTAACGCTACGCAACAGTTACCATGACAAAGGCAAAGCTGCCACCACATCCATTTTCTTGGCAGGAGGAGGGATGGCAGGATGGAGGGTTGGCAGAATGGATGGCAGGATGGTAAAATAGAGAGGATGAAAGAATAGCATGATGGAGGGATGACAGGAAGGAGATATGGTAGGGCCACATGCATCCCAGCTTTCTGTCTGTCATGGCTGCAGGGCCAGGCAGTACAGGACTCACTTCTGGGATTGGGATTAACTTTAATTTTTATGAGGATTTTGGAATAATACCCACCTCCCCCCCCTTAGGCCAGACTGCCTAACCTTGTTACACTGTTATGTGTGTAGACTGGAGCCATGTTGTTGTCCGGTCACAATTCACTCCCTGCCCCTTCCTTTTGGCCCTTCAATGTTTGCAGATCTATATGTGGAAGCTTCACCACTACACTGCGTATACCTTTCCAGACCATTCAGATCTGCAAACATGGACATGTTAGTGGCAAGGGGAAGGGGTGGCGAGCGCATTGGAACCGACTGTGATTGTTTGTTGGAGGTATCCCTTCCTTATATTTAGCTTGTTTATGTGATTTAATCATTAGGAGACTAAGTGGGATTGAGTGTTTGTTGTAGGTACGTCTACATCATTCTCGGAGGGACGTTAAGTCTGTTTGTTATACGTGCTGAGCTTGTTGCTGCAGTTTGATTGTTTTGATTGTCGTCAGGACAGTTAGTGGGAGATTGAGTGTTTGTTGGAGGTAGGTTCACCTGAGTGATTCTCAGAGGGACGTTAAGTCTGTGCTGAGCTTGTTGCTGCTGCAGTTTGATTAAGCCACACGCCAGCTCTCGGAAACCAATTTATCACACATATAGTGGGTTAATTGCAACAGATATCCGGTACATTGAAATGAAATGCTCTGAGACTGAAAGTAGCAGATAGTTCAGAACAGGCAGTCTAGAACGAAGATAGCAATGGGACACATGGGACAACCAAGCTCACCAATGGGATTCACTTTCCATCCCATAATTCTACTTTAGTCAGAGCTTTCTTCAACTACCAAAGTGCCATTTCAATGGGACATGGGGAGAATCTCAATTGCATTGCCTTGATTCCTCACATCCTCTCTTGTCAAAACCCATTGGATGAGAAGGTCAGAGGGGAGGGATCTCTGACCTTCTCATCCAATGGGTTTTGAGAAGGAGGCCAGCACAGAGGATGCGAAGGAATCAAGAAAATGCAATTCAGAGCAAATAGTATACAGAGTGAAAACTAACATCTTGTAAAAAAGTAAATATAATAGGAAGAGCGACTAAGAGAGTGTTATAAAAAATTGTAAAACGCCCCAGTCGTTATGTTAATAGGTTAGCAGCTGAGCTTGTGGAGAGACTGTGTGGAAAGGAACATGCTATTTCTGTTGTAAGAAATGATCACCGGTCACCACCACATCCACACAGATTTGTTTTTGGGGAAAGCAACAAGAGGAGGAACAGGGTAAACTGCTTTCTACTAGGACAGCGTTTCCCAAACTCGGTCCTCGGGACCCCAAGGGGTGCACGTTTTGGTTTTTGCCCTAACACATCCCTCCCAGCCAAGGGCTGTGTACCAAGTGTCACCCTATTCTGTAGTACAGGGGTAGGCAACCCTGGTCCTGGAGTGCTGCAGAAACTTCATGTTTTGGATTTAACTGGCCTGGAAGACCAGGTATGTTGAATTTAGGCAATGTACACTGTGTTGATCAAATCCTCAAGTAATTAACCTAGTTTCGACACAATTGGCAGGAAATGCTCAATGCTTCAGGAAGCTTAGTTTCCCCATCACTACGTTTGACCAGGGCCATAGGGAATAGGGTGCAGCCTAGGAACCATTGTGGTAATTGTTGGAGAAAAAAACCAGCATGAGTGCATACCTCTATATACCGCCGTAATACCAACCTAGTCATTTGTGTGTTTTTGTCATTCACTCAGGGTAGGCAAACTACATTGTACAAAAATGTGGTTGTCACTTGCTGGGGCATTTTAATATGTGATACATTCCAAGTGGTTTCCCTGTTTGGTTTCCCTGTTCTGACACAAACAGAAGGCATTAGCTTAGTTTAGCTACTAGCTGCACACAGCTTTTGTAGGGTGTCCCAGTCAGTTGGTTGGTGGCAGAGAGGGCTGGAGGGAGGGGTGTTCCTGGCCATCTGTTAGCCACTGTGACCTACTATCTGTCACAACTGGAGCAGCAGCATGTATCCTCCCCCTCCCCCTCCCCTGCCCCAGCCCTCCCCTGCCCCAGCCTCCCCCTGCCAGCCCCCCACCTTAATCCCAATGTTTGTCTTATGAAAGGGGGAAAGGCTGGCAGGCAGACTCATCTCTCTCATTGACTGCCACAATGCCACCTTATCCGCCCCGCCAAGCTCAGCCAGTGTTCATCTACTGTGTGTGTGCATACAGTACAGAAGGGAGGCAGGGAGGATATGAGAGCATCATGTAAGATGATCAGTGTCTGTCTGGCCCTTAGTGGGATACTCTCATATAAGGAAGAAGTAAATCTCTTGACTTTGGAAGGAGAAAGTGTTGGCCTTGTGCCTGTGTGTGTGTGCCATGTCAGTGTGTGCGTGTGTCTTTGCCTTGTCAGTCAGTGTGCAGAGCTGAATCTGCAGGCGGATGATGCAGCCCAGCCCAACACAGGCAGGTGGTACAGAGTACAGACACATCCGGATGTAAGGGACTTGTTTCCTTTGACATGTTTTAACACTCTATACTGCCTGAACTTTAGTTGGTCTCTGGTCACGAGGCCATGAAATGGGGTCAGGAAGGGCCACCAGCTGTGGCCATTAAACTCAAGGAGCGAACTGCCATGTGAGACAGTGGCTAAATCCCAAATTGCACCCTACTCGCTATGTAGTGCACTACTTGTCAAATCAATTCAGATAACTTGATTTGTCCCCTTAGGGCAATTTTATTAGCACTATGGCGGTGCTTCAGACACAGATACAAAACATAGACAAGAATAGGGCTCTGGTCAGAAGTTGTGCCCTATATAGGGAATAGGGTGTGATTTCGGATGCACACAGTGAGAGAGTAAGAGAGCTTTGGAGGACCACTTTCAGTTGTTTTAACTGTTGATGTGCTACTAGCCCTCAAATTCAAATCTGGACCTCGAAACCAGTTCCACTGCTTTTTTGCATTCTCTAATCAGGGACTGATTTAGACCAGGGACACCAGGTGGGTGCAATTCATTTTCAGGTAGAACAGAATACCAGCAGTAGTCCGGACCTCATAGGGTAAGATTTGAATAGCCATGTGCTAATGCCAGGCTACATCCATTCACACGAAGGCTAAACATATTTTTTGGTCTGCGTATAATCCATATTTTCCTAATCCGTCTAAATACAAAGGTAACCTAAATCACACAACCCATTTAGACCATATGCCCAACCCACGCAATTGGTCGACACCAGTCAGAGGTTTACTGGTTTAGCTAGTGTCAGAACGTGTGTGTGTGTGCATGAATGTATACAGTTGAAGTCGGAAGTTTACATACACCTTAGCCAAATACATTTAAACTCAGTTTTTCACAATTCCTGACATTTAATCCTAGTAATAATTCCCTGTTTTAGGTGAGTTAGGATCACCACTTTATTTTAAGAATGTGAAATGTCAGATTAATAGTAGAGAGAATTATTTATTTAAGCTTTTATTTCTTTCATCACATTCCCAGTGGGTCAGAAGTTTACATACACTCAATAAGTATTTGGTAGCAATGCCTTTAAATTGTTTAACTTGGGTCAAACGTTTCGGGTAGCCTTCCACAAGCTTCCCACAATAAGTTGGGTGAATTTTGGTCCATTCCTCCTGACAAAGCTGGTGTAACTTAGTCAGGTTTGTAGGCCTCCTTGCTCGCACACGCTTTTTCAGTTCTGCCCACATATTTTCTATAGGATTGAGGTCAGGGCTTTGTGATGGCCACTCCAATACCTTGACTTTGTTGTCCTTAAGCCATCTTGCCACAACTTTGGAAGTATGCTTGGGGTCATTGTCCATTTGGAAGACCCATTTGCGACCAAGCTTTAACTTCCTGACTGATGTCTTGAGATGTTGCTTCAATATATCCACATACTTTTCCTTCCTCATGATGCCATCTATTTTGTGAAGTGCACCAGTCCCTCCTGCAGCAAAGCACCCCCACAGCATGATGCTGCCACCCTCGTGCTTCACGGTTGGGATGGTGTTCTTCGGCTTGCAAGCAACCCCCTTTTTCCTCCAAACATAACGATAGTCCTTATGGCCAAACAGTTATATTTTTGTTTCATCAGACCAGAGGACATTTCTCCAAAAAGTATGATCTTTGTCCCCATGTGCAGTTGCAAACCGTAGTCTGGCTTTTTTATGGTGGTTTTGGAGCAGTGGCTTCTTCCTTGCTGAGCGGCCTTTCAGGTTATGTCGATATAGGACTCGTTTTACTGTGGATATAGATACTTTTGTACCTGTTTCCTCCAGCATCTTCACAGGTCCTTTGGTGTTGTTCTGGGATTGATTTGCACTTTTCACACCAAAGTACGTTCATCTCTAGGAGACAGAATGCGTCTCCTTCCTGAGCGGTATGACGGCTGCGTGGTCCCATGGTGTTTATACTTGCGTACTATTGTTTGTACAGATGAATGTGGTACCTTCAGGCGTTTGGAAATTGCTCCCAAGGATGTGTGGAAGTCAACTTTTTTTTTCTGAGGTCTTGGCTGATTTCTTTTGATTTTCACATGATGTCAAGCAAAGAGGCACTGAGTTTGAAGGTAGGCCTTGAAATACATCCAGAGGTACACCTCCAATTGACTCAAATGATGTCAATTAGCCTATCAGAAGCGTCTAAAGCCATGACATCATTTTCTGGAATTGTCCAAGCTGTTTAAAGGCACAGTCAACGTAGTGTATGTAAACTTCTGACCCACTGGAATTGTGATACAGTGAATTATAAGTGAAATAATCTGTCTGTAAACAATTGTAGGAAAAATTGCTTGTGTCATGCACAAAGTAGATGTCCTAACCGAATTGCCAAAACTATAGTTTGTTAACAAGAAATGTGTGGAGTGGTTGAAAAACGAATTTTAATGTCTCCATCCTAGGTGTATGTAAACTTCCGACTTCAACTGTAGCTCTGAGCTGGCATTTACGTTGTCATGGGATGTGTCATCAACAGTGTATGTACTGTACAATGGCTGCTTTGATGAAAGACCTCTTCTGGGTGTTCTATTTGAAAACCTTTGATCCAGCTGCACAGACCTAGATACAGTTTAACCCAGTCAAAGAAATGTGCCTCACCTCAACCTTCCTAGTATTCAATGATGTATGAATTCACAGATAATACTCCATTTACTTCTCTCAGGGTAAGGTTGGTTGAATCATAGAGGCAATGTCAAATCTGACAAGCACTTCACTGTGTGGTTGCTACGGAGACAAAGACCATGTGATTTAGACGGCACTGTTCAAGCAAAGAGGTGTGTGTGTACTGACTACTCTTAGACAGGCACAAACAGATATAGAGTAAGGAAATGACAAAAGGTATCAACATAAAGACGGTTGTAACAGAGGGGAGGAGGGATATTCATTGGAGGGAAACAATAAAAAGATAAGAGGTAATATTGGGAACTGAGGGAGTGAGGAGAAGAGGCAAAAGAGGGAGATAAAAAAGGGGAGTGAGAAAAGAGAAGAGGGTATTAGGGATGGAGAGAGGAGGGAGGGAGGGAAAGAAGAGGAATGAGTGATACGGATGGGAGGGTGAAGAGTGAGATGGAAAGAGAAGAGAGGGTAAAGCACAGAGCAGGTCCTGTGTAGCCTAGTAGGAGAGTGGTTATGTGAGGTGCACGTGTGAGGTGGTGCGTGACCTGAGCCTCCCTGGAAGACCAGAGAGAAGAGTGGCCATGGCCGTGAAAGAGAGGACACGTGTGTGTATAGCAGCTGCAGTGGCCAGGCCTGCATTAGCATGCTGAAGGTGCTTATGTATACTGTCATGGGTTTACGTCCCAAATAGCACCCTATTCCCTATATAGTGCACTATCCATAGGGCTCTGGTCAAAAGTAGTGCACTATGTAGGGAATATGGTGCTATTTGGGATGCAAGAATGCTGTTGGAGCTGGGCTAAAGTGGGAAGCTCTGCTCTGAAATGGGCCACTATCTATTCTATGAGAGGTGCTTGGGTTTTATACTGGGGTTCATTTGAGGTCTGTTACCTGAATATAATAGCATTTTGGTAGTTGAAACAAGCTTTAACTGAGGCAAATTTGGTGATGGAAATTGTCATTTTTTAGAGGTAAATGACGTGTCAGTATAATGCACTAAAGACAACACTGTGGTCACCTTTTTCACTATGTCCCACCTCCATCCACCCTATCTGAACACCATGGAACTAAAGCCCTTTTCTAACATGGATAGAAACAGCCTCATACTCAACGGTAAACCTGCAACTACTGCTCAATTTGTAAATCAATCAATCAAAAATGTATTTTATAAAGCCCTTTTTACATCAGCAGTTGTCACAAAGTGCTTTACACATACCCAGCCTAAGTAAAAAGTATGTTTAAATAGTTGTAATAAGCTGTTTTGTGTTCTCTTTCTCTGTCAGGTGTTTGCCACCTACCCCAACGAGGACTATGATCGTCGGAACGAGGACGTGGACCCCATGGCTGCGTCTGCAGAGTACGAGCTGGAGAAGAGGGTGGAGAGGCTCGATCTGTTCCCCGTCGAGCTGGAGAAAGGTACACCTCAGCTCAGTTACCCCCATAACCTTAATGTGGCAATCTGGGATTCGAACAACAACAAAGGACATTCCAGATTGCACACTTAAGAAAACTCATTTTCACAGTACTTCTACTTCACAGTACTGTAAAGAGGAGTTGTATCGCCATTCTCTTGAGACAATCAGACAATCAATCCCCTCACTCAATCAGCACGCATCCATCATTTTTCCATCATGATGTCTTTCAGTTCTCCCTTCTCCCAAGAGGGAATTCTCAATCACTCCATCTTTACATTGACCTATTTGTAAAAGACAATGCAGGAAGTTAACCTAAGGTAAAAGGAATGTCACAGGAAAACAACATTGATTTAAAAAAGCTATTATGAAACAAAAGTGCTTTTCATTTTCATCATGGATTATGATGATTTTATTGTCTTCTCACAGTTCAGACTGTATTTCTCCTCTATCCACTGTCCTCAGATGGCGATGGGCTGGGTATCAGTATCATTGGGATGGGGGCGGGGGCAGACATGGGCCTGGAGAAACTGGGCATCTTTGTCAAGACGGTCACCGATGGAGGAGCAGCGCACCGGGACGGCAGGTACGTCACAAAATGGTGGCCTCCATCTACGGCTTTTCCATCTATACTCCTGGCAGACTTACCTGAATAGGTTCTGCATGATTTAATACATCTAAGAAGCAATCAAGCATGTGAGATGAGCCAAACTTGTGTGTCTAGTAGTAGTATTCACATCTCTGTCTAGCTTGCTGATTTGATATGTTATTGCTTTTCCACAAATAGGTTTGGAATAACAAAGTGATTCAATTCGGTCGCATTATGGTTCCTTGCGTGAGCAGGTCTCGCTTGCTAAATAGATTTATATCTCAAAGAGACAAAGCTGTATAAAGGTTGAATTTTAAAAAATGAATGAAAAAGTAAGCATGTTATCAGACTGTGGTACTGAGCTGAGGTTGTTGTGCTGCTTTGTGTTTCTCCATCCAGGATCCAGGTGAATGACCTGATAGTGGAGGTAGATGGGACCAGTCTGGTGGGGGTCACCCAGACCTTCGCTGCCTCCGTCCTCAGGAACACCACAGGCACCGTCAAGTGAGGATACGTTTTTGACAATAGTGCCCTACTTTTGACTAGGGTCCATAGTGCTCTGGTCAAATATAGTGCACAATATAAGGAACAGGGTGCTATTTGGGATACACACTTTGATGCAACACCCTGATGTCACAGAGGCTTCTAACACTTTTCTTTTTAGCAGGCCTCTATTCCTCACCAACTGCTACTGCTTTGAAAACAATTTTCTACTGAGAGAGAGAATAGAGTTGCCTTGATGGACATCTCTCTCAAACACTTGAATATAGACAGGTTAAATTACTTGGCCCTGTATAAAGTTGGGCCCATCAAGTCTAATCTCGACTCTTATTTTCTTTGTAGTACAACGTGACGTCAGACTCCGTTAAGGTTTTCTGTACACATTTTGTTCTTAGTTTTGCAGCGGCTTTAGACTCTAGAGAAGACTGGCAAAATGACTACATCCTCCCACATACATACTGTGTAGATCAGGACATGCAGAGTAGTCAGTCATCAGAAGTCAAATAGGGCCATGATGATAACATGATGAAGAGCGAAAACGTCCCTTCAGAGATATAGCAACAGAACCACAGTAGAACCACAGTAGAACCACAGACAAAGTTGAAACTCAAATTTGGACCATGGAAGAGCATAAAAACATCACCATCATCCTCACAGCAGGCATCAACACAATTATCATTCTGAAATGCCAGAGTGGTCTTTTTGTGGTTGACTGAATGGGCCACCAGAGTCGCCTGCCTGTTCCCCAATCCCCAACACTCCTTTGTTATCGTATACAGGCTCATTCATTCATAATTCTGGAACTAGTGGTCAGTAGAGCTATGGGGGTAATTGTTAGTGTGTGGTGTGTGTGTGTGTGCGTGCGTGTGTAATTGTTAGTGTTGTGTGACTTGTCAAAGATCAGAGCCCTCTTCAGAGATTGCTCATGCATTATAGAACAGGGTAGACGGGGAAGGAAGGGTTGAGGCAGGCAGGCGGTCAATCAGGCCTATTCATTAAAATGTCAGCTAGGGGAATGGATGGGTGAATGAGGATGGGAACTGTGTTGGTTAGCATTTAATTACCTGATAGTTAACGGGGGGAATTCTAAGGTTGTTGTGGTTGTCTTGATAACTGACTGACTATGGGTACTCATTCTAAACTGCACTGCTCAGATTACTCTTACATAGCTGAAGAGGGTATTACACTGAAAAACATCTCTCTCTGAGCATATTGAGTCGAGAATCTAAATGTTGAAAGAGGTTATATAATTCAGATTATTTAACCTCTTGCTAAGGGACCATATCATAGAGGTTCCTCTTATTGCAGTCCACATAGAAAGCCATTTTCCTGTTTGAATATTTTTTTTTATTGTCCCTTTTTCTCCCCAATTTCGTGGTATCCAATTGGTAGTTACAGTCCTGTCCCATTGCTGCAACTCCCGTACGGACACGGGAGAGGCGAAGGTCGAGAGCCGTGCATCCTCCAAAACCCAACCCAACCGAGCCGCTCTGCTTCTTGAACTGAGCCTGCTTAACCCGGAATCCAGCCGTACCAATGTGTCGGAAACACCGTACACCTGGCGACCGTGTCAGCGTGCACTTCGCCCGGCCCGCCACAGGAGTCGCTAGTGCGCGATGGGACAAGAACATCCCTGCCGGCCAAACCGTCCCCTAACCTGGACGATGCTGGGCCAATTGTGCGCCGCCCCATGGGTCTCCCGGTCGCGGCCGGTTGCGACAGAGCCTGGACTCGAACCAGGATCTCTAGTGGCACAGCTAGCACTGCGATGCAATGCCTTAGACCACTGCGCCACTCGGGACGCCAGAAAGCCATTTTCAAAAGCTGTGTAATTGTATGCAGGTTTCTGATTGGTCGAGAGAAGCCGGGTGAGCAGAGTGAGGTGGCCCAGCTGATCCAACAGACCCTGGAACAGGAGCGCTGGCAGAGAGAGCTGATGGAACAACGCTACAGCCAGTACATGGACAACCAAGAGGTAGGTCTACAACCAGTCCAACCAGTCTGTAACCAACCAGTACATAGATGACCAAAAGGTAGGTCTATAACTAGTCTACAATCAGTCTACAACCGGTCTACAACTAGTCTACAACCAGTATCGGTAGGTCTACAACCAGTCTACAGCCAGTACATGGACAACCAAGAAGTACAGTACAGATGGACAGACAGACTACCTGACAGCAGGGAGTTACTACCAGAACTTGTTTGCTTTATGTTGCAAAAGATTTTGCTACTCTGTGCCCTAAAGAACATGACCCTGAACACAGCTAGCTTAGAGATAAACTGAAACCTGGTCACTATTTGAATTTTTCAAATGAATATTACGCTTTTTAGATTAATTTTTGCCTCTGTGTTCTCTTTTCCCCTCAGCTTTAGGATTAAGATACTGTATGTGTGCCAATCACATCTTTGTCAGAATTGACACAAAGCCGGTGGCTGTATCGAGTGAGCTGAATGGGCGTGTATCCATAGCTACGCTGTTACTGTTTAGTATAGCCTCCAGACAGTATAAACACAAGTCTGCTTCCCAAATGACACCCCATTCTTCCTATGGGTTCTGGTCAAAAGTAGTGCACTATATAGGAAATAGGGTGCCATTTGTGATGCATTCCAACAGGTGAGTTTAGAGAGCGTAGGCCAAAAAGGATAAATGACATTCTGTCTCCCTAGGACTCCCTAGTGTTTCTGATGTTTTTGCCTCTTCCTCTCTGGGTTGAACCAAAATTGGTTCAGGTCATCACCTATCACAAGGATGATTATTTTTTTTTACCTCTATCCAATCAAAATCTTATGAGGATGCAGGACATTCTTCGTTCTCCATCTTATTATGTTGACATGCAGAATGATGTCATAATGGTTGAGGTTTTGTTCTGTGTTCCCTCCCCGATCTAGGGATACTCTTCAATGGTGTTATACGCCATCTAGTGGCCAATCTCAGTAGCAATAGAGAACCAACCGTGATGCTGTTATAGTGGCAGCAGTCGCAGGCAATTATAAAAATGCTGTGAAATGGGATGGATGGAAGCACATTGAACCTATTCAAATATGCAGACACTTTGGCCCTCTCAATTAAGACCTGGAGGTCAATTAAACCCCAAATCCAATAGTTACTTCGGGCTCACCTGTCCTCTTCCCCCAGGAAGGTGAATATGGTACTGACGAGGAGGAGGATGACGAGGAGGAGGTCAGCCCCACGTACCCCTCTGCCATCGAGGTGTTTGACCTGGCTGAGAACGAGGACATCTCTCCCCTGGAGACGGACCCTGAGAAGCTGGCCCATAAGTACCGGGAGGTGAGAGAAACCGTTAAAGACAAAGGGCTCGTCACCCTTTTCCTTATATAGTGTCCTACTTTTTGGACAGATTTTGCAACAACTTCCTTAACTCTCTCTCTCCTCAGCTTCAAATAAAGCATGCTGTAACACAGGCAGAGATCCAACAGCTGAAAAGAAAGGTAGGTTAAGTTATATTATGTGATTATTAAATATTATGTCCTAATTTTTAATTGTACAATACGGCCACTACTTAATTAACATACAGTGGCATTTACGGTTTCGTCCCCTGCCAGTCCGTTTACGTACCTGTGTGTGTGTACTTACGCGCATCTGTGTGTGTGTACTTCTCCACACTCCCAGCTGAACCATGCAGAGCAGGACAAGCAGCGCTGGCGTATGGACAAGAACCAGCTGGAGCAAACCCTACAGGAGAACAAGGAGCGCATGGAGAAGCTGGAGGGCTACTGGATGGAGGCCCAGAGTCTGTGTCAGGCTGTGGACGAGCACCTGAAGGAGACCCAGGCCCAGTACCAGGCTCTGGAGCGCAAGTACAGCAAGGCCAAGCGCCTCATCAAGGAGTACCAGCAGAAGTAAGGCCGGGCCACACACACACATACACACATAGAGGTTGCATTGCTACTAGCGTTAGCGCAATGACATGCTAGCTGTTCCCATAGACTTCCAGTCATGGAGCCAATGACTATCCATTTAAAAGGCCCCGTGTAGCTCAGTTGGTAGAGCATGGCGCTTGCAACGCCAGGGTTGTGGGTTCGATTCCCACGGGGGGCCAGTATGAAAAAAAATACAAATGTATGCACTCACTAACTGTAAGTCGCTCTGGATAAGTGTCTACTAAATGACTAAAATGTAAATATAAAAGCGTGTCCTGGCAGGAATATATTTTTGCAGTGGTGGCAACAATTTGGGCCACCGCTGCTAAATGAATATAGGGGAAACACTGAGTGTGATTAGTGTCTCTCTGTGATGTCTCATCTGTAGGGAGATAGAGTACCTGAAGAAGGAGACTCAGCGCTGTGTACAGGACGGGGCCGAGGCATCACTGAGGGAGGAGTCAGGACAGCTCCATGAACAGGTAATAGTGGAGACTGATGGCTGGATGTGTGGCTCCAACGCAAAGGTTTGTGTGTTCGATTCCTACTGGGGCCACCAATACCAAAAATGTATGCACACATGACTGTCAGTCGCTTTAGATAAAAGTGTCTGTTAATGGCATGTATTAGTATATTATTTTATATATTTCATTGTGTGCAGCCATTGGGGAGACCATTGGTGAAGCAGTTGCAGACAAATTTGTGTATGAGAAACTTGATTGAATGTATTTTGGTGACAAGTAAAGTTTCTAGTAGTCTATCATAATACACAAACATAACCATAACTTTCTGTGTTACTTTGTTTGCAGGTAGCAGATCTGGAATGCAGGGTTGAGGAGCTTAAATCTGAACCTTTATAAAAGCCTTGTTTCTTAAGTCTCATCAAGAACATTAAGAATTGAATACGAGGATGTTATTGTATTTCTTGTCTCAAACTTTAGCTTGGTTTGCGGTTGCATACATGTACCTTCAGGCTTTGTATTGCTGCATATAATCTCTTTATCTAACAACCCTTTTAATCCTGTTTTTGATGTTCGTTTTGTGAATATTTCCCATATGGTAATATTGACAATGGCTACTGGTTTGTCTGATAGTTTAATCAACCATTTTCTTAACATTCAAAAAATACTGGCAAGAACTTCTGTGGAGCTCTAACCGTTGCTGTTCCGATTTTTTTTTCCAGTGTTCAGTATTTGACCATTTGATAGAAAATAGTGTGTTTGGGTGAATTAGAAAACCAGGCTTTTGATTTCAATTGCCAAAACAAATTCCTTTTCTTTCTTTTATTTGCCTTGTTTTTTGTTCGTTTTATTTTTTGGGATTGTCATTTTACAGCTGTAATACTGTATGTGGTTTATCAAACAAAGTTTGGTTTGTATATATTTTTGATTAATATATGTATAACATTTAACATATATGAACTAATGGAGCCAAGAGTTGGTGCAGATGATAACTTATGTGACTGAGGAAGATGTAAAATGTCGACACTGGAGAAGATATAGATTGATTGAAAGTTTTGGTGCTTCACTGGAATGTAAGAGAAAAGAGGAGATACCGTAGGCTATCCATCTCCTTCTACAATTAGAGCAGCAATCCAACCTTTGCAGGGGTTTGGCACTTCAAACTTCAGTCAACTGCTGCCTACCTTTCAGAGTTAACAACCATACAGTATGTGTATTGTTAGTCAGTCAACTCCGCTACCCAGTAATGGCTACTGATGCGATTTAGAAAGAGCATAGTAAACCTTCAGTAATAACCCCTTTTTTATTTAAGTAACTAAACCTACATAAAATAACTCATTGTAAAAAGGACCAGAAGAGAATGCTTCCAAATCTGCTGTGCCACAAAGTGACATGGACAAGATTGAAATCTGATTGTTTTTAATTTTATTGTGGATGTTATCAAAGATGTGTTCAACACTGACTGAATGGCAGACAGTAGAACTGGTGATGGAAAGTGTTGGGAAACTGGTTCATGTTCATTAAGAACCAAACAGAATAAAATTGCCTAAAACAGGGAAGGACTAGGCCTATCTGGACTTGTTCAATAACTGGACTTGTCCGCTGTGCACCCTAATGAACACAACCATGGACTTCGATGGTGATGAAACATCACCAGCAGCTATTGTGCACTCCCCATTCCTCTGACTATAGCACATGGAATCACTGCCAGGTAGTATTCACCTGCTTCTTCACAGTTTGGAGGGAACCTTATTGTAAAAAGCCTATTTGTGTCAACTCCCATACCAGTGTGTTTGTATACAGTGAGGGAAAAAAGTATTTGATCCCCTGCTGATTTTGTACGTTTGCCCACTGACAAAGAAATGATCAGTCTATAATTTTAATGGTAGGTTTATTTGAACAGTGAGAGACAGAATAACAACAACAAAATCCAGAAAAACGCATGTCAAAAATGTTATAAATTGATTTGCATTTTAATGAGGGAAATAAGTATTGGACCCCCTCTCAATCAGAAAGATTTCTGGCTCAAAGGTGTCTTTTATACAGGTAACAAGCTGAGATTGGGAGCACACTCTTAAAGTGAGTGCTCCTAATCTCAGCTTGTTACCTGTATAAAAGACACCTGTCCACAGAAGCAATCAATCAATCAGATTCCAAACTCTCCACCATGGACAAGACCAAAGAGCTCTCCAAGGATGTCAGGGACAAGACTGTAGACCTACACAAGACTGGAATGGGCTACAAGACCATCGCCAAGCAGTTTGGTGAGAAGGTGACAACAGTTGGTGCGATTATTCGCAAATGGAAGAAACACAAAAGACTTGTCAATCTCCCTCGGCCTGGGGCTCCATGCAAGATCTCACCTCGTGGAGTTGCAATGATCATGAGAACGGTGAGGAATCAGCCCAGAACTACACGAGAGGATCTTGTCAATGATCTCAAGGCAGCTGGGACCATAGTCACCAAGAAAACAATTGGTACCACACTACGCCGTGAAGGACTGAAATCCTGCAGCGCCCGCAAGGTGCCCCTGCTCAAGAAAGCACATATACATGCCCGTCTGAAGTTTGCCAATGAACATCTGAATGATTCAGAGGAGAACTGGGTGAAAGTGTTGTGGTCAGATGAGACCAAAATGGAGCTCTTTGACATCAACTCAACTCGCCGTGTTTGGAGGAAGAGGAATGCTGCCTATGACCCCAAGAACACCATCCCCACCGTCAAACATGGAGGTGGAAACATTATGCTTTGGGGGTGTTTTTCTGCTATGGGGACAGGACAACTTCACCACATCAAAGGGACGATGGACAGGGCCATGTACCGTCAAATCTTGGGTGAGAACCTCCTTCCCTCAGCCAGGGCATTGAAAATGGGTCGTGGATGGGTATTCCAGCATGACAATGACCCAAAACACACGGCAAAGGCAACAAAGGAGTGGCTCAAGAAGAAGCACATTAAGGTCCTGGAGTGGCCTAGCCAGTCTCCAGACCTTAATCCCATAGAATATCTGTGGAGGGAGCTGAAGGTTCGAGTTGCCAAACGTCAGCCTCGAAACCTTAATGACTTGGAGAAGATCTGCAAAGAGGAGTGGGACAAAATCCCTCCTGAGATGTGTGCAAACCTGGTGGCCAACTACAAGAAACGTCTGACCTCTGTGATTGCCAACAAGGGTTTTGCCACCAAGTACTAAGTCATGTTTTGCAGAGGGGTCAAATACTTATTTCCCTCATTAAAATGCAAATCAATTCATAACATTTATTACATGCGTTTTTCTGGATTTTTTTGTTGTTATTCTGCCTCTCACTGTTCAAATAAACCTACCATTAAAATTATAGACTGATCATGTCTTTGTCAGTGGGCAAACGTACAAAATAAGCAGGGGATCAAATACTTTTTTCCCTCACTGTAGTTAAGATGATTTAAATATTTGAGTTATGTTTATAATATGGTAAACGCCATATGTGAGGTATTGGATTAAAGCTGGTAAGATAAGCAATGCAAAGATACGAGTGATGGAAATAAAAGGTCTAGAATGGATATTTGTTGAATTTCAGAGGCAAGACCTGGGTGATTTCACAAAGACAGTGTTAGATAATTTTATGAAATTAAGAAATATCTCATGAGCATGTTTTACGTATTTTCATAAGATTTTAGGCTTGTACAGGGCACATGCTTTGCATTATATGTTTTGTGGAATAAATGGTGAACCGTGATACTGAAGTCAGTCATTTTATTTAAAAAAATTACTAATTACTTTTTAATTACCAGGGACAATAAAGATACACTACATAACCAAAAGTATGGACACCTGCTCATCGAACATCTCATCCCAAAATCATGGGCATTAATATGGAGTTGGTCCCCCTTTTGCTGCTATAACCACCTCTACTCTTCTGGGAAGGCTTTCCACTAGATGTCGGAACATTGCTGCAGGGACTTGCTTCCATTCAGCCACGAGCATTAGTGAGGTCGGGCACTGATGTTGGGCGATTAGGCCTGGCTCGCAGTCGGCGTTCCAATTCATCCCAAAAGTGTTTGATGGGATTGAGGCCAGGGATATGTGCAGGCCAGTCAAGTTCTTCCACACCGATCTCGACAAACCATTTCTGTATGGACCTCGCTTTGTGCACAGATGCATTGTCATGCTGAAATAGAAAAGGGCCTTCCCTAAACTGTTGCCACAAAGTTGGAAGCACAGAATCATCTAGAATGTCATTGTATGCTGTAGCGTTAAGATTTCCCTTCACTGGAACTAAGGGGCCTAGCCCAAACCATGAAAAACATCCCCAGACCATTATTCCTCCTCCACCAAACTTTACAGTTGCCACTATGCATTGGGGCAGGTAGCGTTCTCCTGGCATACGCCAAACCCAGATTAGTCCGTCGGACTGCCAGATGGTGAAGTGTGATTCATCACTCCAGAGAAAGCGTTTCCACTGCTCCAGAGTCCAATGGCGGCAAGCTTTACACCACTCCTGCCGACGCTTGGCATTGCGCATGGTCATCTTAGACTTGTGTGCGGCTGCTCGGCCATGGAAACCCATTTCATGAAGCTCCCGACGAACAGTTATTTACATTTTACATTTTAGTCATTTAGCAGACGCTCTTATCCAGAGCGACTTACAGGAGCAATTAGGGTTAAGTGCCTTGCTCAAGGGCACATTAACGTCATTTAGCAGACGCTCTTAGCCAGAGCGACTCGCAAATTGGTGCGTTCACCCTATAGCCAGTGGGATAACCACTTTACAATTTGGGGGGGGGGGGGTTAGAAGGAACACTTTATCCTATCCCAGGTGTTCCTTAAAGAGGTGGGGTTTCAAATGTCTCCGGAAGGTGGTGAGTGACTCCGCTGTCCTGGCGTCGTGAGGGAGCTTGTTCCACCATTGGGGTGCCAGAGCAGCGAACAGTTTTGACTGGGCTGAGCGGGAGCTATGCTTCCGCAGAGGAAGGGGAGCCAGCAGGCCAGAGGTGGATGAACGCAATGCCCTCGTTTGGGTGTAGGGACTGATCAGAGCCTGAAGGTACAGAGGTGCCGTTCCCCTCACTGCTCCATAGGCAAGCACCATGGTCTTGTAGCGGATGCGAGCTTCAACTGGAAGCCAGTGGAGTGTGCGGAGGAGCGGGGTGACGTGAGAGAACTTGGGAAGGTTGAACACCAGACGGGCTGCGGCATTCTGGATGAGTTGTAGGGGTTTAATGGCACAGGCAGGGAGGCCAGCCAACAGCGAGTTGCAGTAGTCCAGACGGGAGATGACAAGTGCCTGGATTAGGACCTGTGCCGCTTCCTGTGTAAGGCAGGGTCGTACTCTCCGAATGTTGTAGAGCATGAACCTGCAGGAGCGGGTCACCGCCTTGATGTTGGCGGAGAACGACAGGGTGTTGTCCAGGGTCACGCCTAGGCTCTTCGCACTCTGGGAGGAGGACACAGCGGAGTTGTCAACCGTGATGGCGAGATCATGGAACGGGCAGTCCTTCCCCGGGAAGGACTGCACAGTTATTGTGCTGACGTTGCTTCCAGAGGCAGTTTGGAACTTAGTAGTGAGTTTTGCAACACAGGACAGACGATTTTTACGCGCTACGCGCTTCAGCACTCCCGTTCTGTGAGCTTGTGTGGCCTACCGCTTTGCGGCTGAGCGGTTGTTTCTCCTAGACATTTCCACTTCACAATAACAGCACTTACAGTTGACCGGGGCAGCTCTAGTAGGGCACAATTTGACAGATGACTTGCTGGAAAGGTGGCATCCTATGACGGTGCCACGTTGAAAGCCAGGAAGCTCTTCAGTAAGGCCATTCTACTGCTAATGTTTGTCTATGGAGATTGCATGGCTGTGTACTCGATTTTATATTCCTGTCAGCAACGGGTGTGGCTGATATAGCCGAATCCACTCATTTGAAGGGGTGTCCACATACTTCGTATATATAGTGTATATTCTATTCCAAATTGGAAATGGCATATTATGAATAATAAACAAAAATCACATGCTTTTACTTGTTGTAAAATGTAATGGTAATATATCAACTTAACCAAGTGTTTTCAAATAAACCCAATAGTCAACAGTGTGTGTGGTGCAGCCAAATTATGAGTGCATCTTTTCATGGTGTCTTGTCAGGTGATAATTTCGTGAAAACCTTTTCACACACTGATCACACTTGTACAGTTTCTCTCCGTTGTGCAGCAGCTGGTGAGCTTTCAGACTCTGAGGTCGACTGAAGCTTTTTCCACATTCAGGACAGGTACATGGTTTCACCCCTGTGTGTTTTCTCTCATGGCGCTTCAGATCCCCAGACTGACGGAAGGTCTCTCCACACTCAGTACACAGGAAAGGCTTCTCCCCTGTGTGTATCCTCAGGTGTACATTCAGCTGTCCAGAGTGGCTAAAACACTTCTCGCAATTAGAGCAGCGGTATGGCTTCTCTCCCGTGTGAATCCGCTGATGCTGCTTAAGGCTGTAGAAACAAGAGAAACCTTTCCCACAGTCATTGCACAAGTACCGTTTGGCTGTGACTGACTGGAAA
Source organism: Coregonus lavaretus (assembly GCF_964263955.1). Taxonomy (NCBI): domain Eukaryota; kingdom Metazoa; phylum Chordata; class Actinopteri; order Salmoniformes; family Salmonidae; genus Coregonus; species Coregonus lavaretus. The sequence continues at coordinate 28,984,996 of NC_140012.1, read as the reverse complement.
CACCTGTGAGATTTGAAGCATTTAACGTACTTGTAGCTCTTCCCACACTGAAAGCAGAGGTGGACCTCTCCTCCCTCTACGGCCTTCTGCTCTGGCTGAATGAGGCCTGAGCCCAGGTCTGAGGCCTGAGAGACATACTCATCAGGGTGGTGTCTCTTAACGTGCTTCCGGAGGTACCTCTCCTCAGTGAAGGAGAATTGGCAGTAGGAGCAGGGGACAGCTTCAGAGCTCAGCTGGATGTCCTTACATACTTCGGCCTCCAGGTGGCGCTGTAGACCGGCAGCCTGACTGAAGAACCTTCCACAGCGGGTGCAGCAATAACGCATATTTTCCTTTGGGTGCTTGTTGAGCTTGTGCTTCTTCAGGGTGGTGTACCGTTTGAAGGTAACCCTACATGTAGAGCAAGAGTACGGCGGCGGCCCCACCACGACCTGGATGCACTGATGGGATTTGAGAGACTCTGGATTGTCGTAGGTTCCCTGACACTCAGTGCAGCTGTACTGGGCCTCATCTCCTACAGCATCACCCTCCATGTCCAGAGCATCTGAATCAGGATCTGAATGGGACCTCTTCTTGGTACTGGTTTGTCTTTGTTTTGGTGCGTTTGCCTTAGTTTTAGCATTAGAGGTCCTGGTGGACTTTACCCTGAGGTTCCTCAGTCTCTGAGAGGGAGCTCTTCCAGTCTGGGTCTCTGTAGGTGAATCATTGGAGGAGGGGGGCTCTGGTTCCCAGGCGCTGTCAGAGGGTGGCGGACTCTCCCCTCTGACCTCCTCACCTCTGACCTCTACTACTCCACGCTTCTTCTTTGTTCCGTGAACTCGTAGCTGGTGCCTCGCCAGGTCATACCCCTGAGCAAAACACTTCCTGCACTGGGGGCAGCAATAGGGTCTGACGTTGGAGTGGACAGCTCGCATGTGTCTTTGGAAGTGGCCCTTCTGTTTAAAGCTCTTCCCACACTGAGAGCAGCTGTTGGCCTCTTCACCTGTTTGTGCCGACTCATCTGTCTGGGGCTCTGTATGTAGAGCATCAGAGGGGGGTTCTGGGGGTTCGGGTTTGTCGGTGCTCTCCCCTCTGACCTCTACAGAAGCCTTTTCCCTTTGGTCATGGCTCTTCATGTGCTGACAAAGGCTGCTCTCCACAGTAGAAGAGAATGGGCAATGAGGACAGGGGAATAAGACAGAGGCCCCTGTAGGTGGAGCATCGGAGGTGGGGGACTCAGTTTCCTGGGTCCTGTCAGAGGATGGCTGTCTCTTCCCTCTGACCTCTTCAGACATAAACTCTGCTATTCCCTGCTTCTTCTTCTTTCCATGAACTCGTATCTGGTGCCTGGCCAGACAAGACAGCTGAGCGAAACACCTCCTACAATGGATGCAGCAGTACGGTTTCACCTTGGAGTGGACATTTCGCATGTGTCTCTGGACATGGCCCTTCTGCTTAAAGCTCTTAGGACACTGAGGGCACCGGTAGGCCAACTCACCTACAGAGGATGACGACATAGGGTCTGGCTTCACATTGCCGTTAGAAAGGTGACTGTCAAGCTCACTCAATGCAGACGCAGGCGATAGGTCCAGAGAGTGTGATTTCTCTGTATGTTTTTGAAGGTAGGACTTGGTGGTGAAAGAAAGCTGGCACTGACAGCAGAGGAAAACCTGAGACGACAAATCTGTTCTAAACTCTGAAACAGAGAGAAAATAAGACGAAAAGGTTAGGTCTTACTAAACATTACTAAAGTGACTTTGAGTTTGAGAATTGTAATATTCCCTATTATTATTCCTTATGCACCCTCACAGGAGCCTTCTAGACGCCCAGTGCCAGAGCAAGTTCGTATAAGGAGACTGGGAACGATAAGTACCTGAAGGGGTGCACTTTCGGAGCCAGATTTGGTCAGAGGGGTCCCTGAACCTTTCGATGAATCTGCCCCCAGGCCAAAACAGGAACTCATCTCCTGGGAGGATGGAGCGGCAGCAGTGGAAGAAAACAATCCCCCTGTACTGGAGTGCTATGAGATTACCCTCCTCTTCACTACGAGCACAGTTCACATACCTGAGAGAGAGCGCAATGTGACTTAGCACTCCATGAGAAACAGACAGAGTTGGAGTGTAAAATAAGTGAGGGTACGTCCTACAACCTAAGTTACCTCATCCAGTTGGAATGAGTGTCTCGTGCAGCATCGATGTACTCAGATTCACTCTTACTGTTCCAGACCTGAAAAAAGAGCAATGCTTTTATAGAAAAACATGACAAATAATCTCAGCTGACTCGGCACAACATAGTCATAAATAGAGTATAGACACAATGCTTAAGATTTCCATGAAATAGGCTTATAGGTGCAGCCAAATATCACCCAGGGTCCTAGTGCTGTGGTCAAAAGTAGGGAATAGGGCGCCAGTTGGGACACAGTATTTTGTACATTATTTAACCTTTATTTTGACAGGGAGTCAAGCTGAGACCAAGGTCTCTTTAACAGATGAGCCCTGCAAATACAAAAATATACACATATATCACTACGAAAAGCAAAACAGAGATACAAAACACAATCATAGGAAACAAACACATTCTTCAGTAAAAAGGTCCTAAATCAGCCATCTGAATTGCCCTAGATATCAGAATTGCCCAATATATCAGCACTCACTCACCTCCCAGGAGTAGTCACTTGCTACTGCTCTTTCCCTGGTAGTCACCTCCCCCTCACAGGGGCCAAAGTGCATTCCTGGGGCCACCGTTGGCCCTTGGTTTAGGACCCCCAGGCCTGCCCCTGGGATACTGGACCTGCCTACCACCAGCCCATGGGGTAGGGTGAGGAGGGCCCTCTGGGGTACACCCATTGGAGTGGGAGAGTCCAGCATGAAGGATAGACCACCTTGGACATAACACTGGTCTTTGTCGGAGGCATGACACTCCTCACAATCTGTAAAAATAGAAATACAAAGTGATAGGCCTAAGTAAGATGGTACAATCATGTGGTAAGCTAACCTGGATATAACAAGGCCTTCCACTTACTAAGTGTAGATCTAAGCAACTATGATTTGAAAGATGCATGCAAAGACCATTGATGGCCTTGGAATTCAAGATAGAGTACACAGAATTTGTTCTTACTCACAGAGGTCATTACCGTTGTCATCTAGTAGTGGATGATCCTCCTCTTGGCCTTGTACCACAGTGTTCACCAATATATTCTGGACGAGGCTGTCAGGCAACACTGTGACAACACAGATCCAGTGAGAAACATGAGTATATGACAAACATTCCTGACACAGGAGTACATGACAAACACAATCTAAAACTCTGATTGAATTCGGCTACTGTAGCCTGAGTACCACACCTGCGGAGGGATTGTCTGTAATGAGTTGGACTTGGTATCCCTCCTCTGATGCACCAGGCTCTGCCCACTCCACGACGATCACTTCTTCAGACATCACTGTAGGCTCTATAGTTGGTTAGTATTGTAGCAATGACAGTGTTAGCAAGCACAACACAACAGCCATGTATCAGGGCAAAACCTTCACACTGCGTGATAAACTATGGCAATAGCCATTTGTCCTGATATTATATCAATCTGACGAATTAATTTAACAGTGCATTAGCTACTAACGAAAATAAAACATCTAAATGTCATAATGCACAATGTTGTTAGCTAGCAAGCTACATACAAAAATGCTAGCTAGCAATGTGGAATTAGCATTATCTTGCAAGGTAGCTAGCTAATGTTACACAATACTATTGACAAACCTGGACAACCTGATCTTCCTGAAACCTGTAATTACTTGGTAATAATCTTCGTTATCATTTAGGTACTAGTGAATGTCAATTTTGGAAAACTGATTTGACTTTTGAGGAGAAAATTAATGGGAAGCTTCTACTTCTTCATCTTTAAGTTTTTTTATGGCGGGTCGCAACCATTCAATGGTAGCTTGTAGCGATGTCCCTTTTTCATGACCCGGAAGTGAAAACCTTCCACAACGATGGCTCGCCTCTAAACTGTGACCTTTTACAATGATCAATTATGCTTTGATGACTAGAGTGTTATTCATAGACTTTAGTTTTTTATACAGGTACATAATTTCATAAATGACCTTACGTGATGAATGAGCTCTTCATATAATCCGAAATTACAATAATATTCATCAGCGCCGCTGGTGTAGTGGTATCATGGAAGATTCCCATTCTTTCGACCCGGGTTCGATTCCCGGGCGGCGCACTAATTTTGCTATCTTGACACAAGACTGCAGTGCTGTTTTCGATGGTGCATTAAATGCACGATTACACACTGTAACAACAGCGATGAGTTTACTTGGTTTAGTCATCATCAGCAAAATATGCAACATTTTACCGCAGCAGCTGGAAAGTTTCCTCTCATGACCTCTACAAGCCAGAATGTTGAATACAATTATATTTTAACATACTTTACCGGTTGTCCATGGGGTTGTCCAACCGGTAAAGTATGCCTGGCCGGACATGTGGCTATATTGTCTCACATTCCTACCGCAAAAAAGGACCAACCGCACAAACAAACGGTAGACTACGTTAAAATATCAATTTATTCAACATTCTGGCTTGTGAGAGGAAACTTTCCTGATTCAAAAGCTTTTCCTGCCCGACGTAGATTCAAACGCTTATTCCTGCCCGACGTAGAATTCAATACAATTCAACGTCAGGTTTCCAGGCAACCCTTGGGCTAGTCGCATGGCAACAACCAAGCAACAGCGATAAGAAGTTCCAACCAGGTTGTAGTGCAGCCAGTCGGAAACATAACTTTTTTTTTTACATTTGAAATTAAACTACGCTTAATTAACCAACGCAATGAAACGCTTTGGATCAAAAGAACAGTCTGGATATAGAGTCGACACAATGGACAAGCTTTGTTGCAAGAAGGAGAATGCACATTTCAACATCTGTGGAAATTGCCAATCTTGCATCTTCACTTCCAAGCTCCACGATTCGACCCAGTGGATGTCGCGCGCAGGGGACGCGCCCAAACGGAGATTCCTCACTGGCATTCTCGTGCGGTGCAAAAGTGTCGAGATTCTCGAAACCATCCAAAGAGTACTGCAAGTGACATTTGGGAAAGATTTCACCTATACCAGGTCACGACAGAAGCCAAGTGTTCCAGAAGATATGACCACTTGGAGCCAGGACCGAGCGCTTGACACCAAACTTCTTGGGATGGAGATGGTTGACACTTGGGACTGGTTCAGTCGCAGCCACCACTGGACAAAATACAACTATCTTTTAGGAATTCTTTCCCTCTGCGAAACCGAGCTTCTTCACATGCTTGGAAACATGACAAGTGTACTTATAGTGAGAGCAAAACGGGCCTTCCTCCAATATAACGGTACAGGTACTTAAAGTAAAGATTCACCCATTTTGAATGTTATATTTGTGTATCTGTGAGCGATGTTCTAACGATTTCCTGAGTCATTTCATGTTTTCATGTGTATGTGAGCTATTGTCGTTCAAGCATGCAGAAATTCGCCCGAAATGACGTAGCATTGGTATTAAATCCTTTCTCACTACACTGGAAGTTAATAGGAATACGACTTTTAGATCGAAAAAACGTGTATCATACATGTCAGATTTCAATACTGGTCGATATCATAATGCGAGAGGTTGACTTCTCTCGAATGAGCCATTGATCGTGTTTTTGCGATATTGCTACCTCGAGAAATGTGTAATTTAACAGAGGGTTTAACACATTTCTCCAATTTGTCTGCCTCTTCAGTCCAGGGTGCGTTGCGTGGTGCTATTGCGAATATAATACTCCACTCTGAGGCACATCGATCTGCAGGTTGAACATGTGGATATTGTAGACTCCTAAATTGATAGTGCAGTTTGTAGGCGATTTTACAGCTAACTAGCTACTACCAGTGGCGGCTCCTGAAAAAATTCTCAGGAGGGGCAATTTTTCTGATGATTTAGGTGACCTACACACATTTAAAAAAAGATATGTCCAGCAACAACATGAAGACAGGGGCAGCATATAAGTCAATACCAGAAGCATTTATTGACTGATCTCAAAAGTGTTGGCTTACCAGGGTTGGTGGAGCCCTCAGTTTCATCTTTGCCTCGCAAAGCTAACTCAAACACTCCGCAAAACTTCACACACTGGATTAGCCGGCTGAGGATGTGGCGGTTCTTGCTAATGTCGTAGTAAATATATTTGTTATAGTGAATATGGAATATGATATGTTGAGTAAAATGTTGTGCTAAGATCTATTTAGGTCAGGAGCTGGTTATAAGTTCTGTTCCTATCCAATAACAATGGACAAAAGGGTCCTATCTTGTCAGCCTTGTCAGCAGGTGGCCAAGGACAACACCCACGCCATAGGCCTCTCAGTTCTTCCAACTCACGAGTTCTTGCTCTGAGGACACACACACACACAAACACACACACACACACACATCATCACTGTTAAACACACACACACACATCATCACTGTTAAACACACACACACACACACAAAAATCCCCTCTCTTAGGCTGAACATTTGAAGACAGAGAACCCGACTCAGAGCCAATGCAACAGTGACAGTAGCCTGCAGGGGACCTCGCCCAACTCATCAGGACCAATCAGAAGATCAGAACTACTAGATTGAACCTACTTCATTTATTGCATAAAATGTCTGCACACAATGTTTCGGGGCTCTCTTCAGATAATAATAATAATAATAATAAGCCATTTAGCAGACGCTTTTATCCAAAGCGACTTACAGTCATGCGTGCATACATTTTTGTGTATGGGTGGTCCCGGGGATCGAACCCACTACCTTGGCGTTACAAGCACCATGCTCTACCAGCTGAGCTACAGAAAGTGGATACTCATGGATGCGCATTGCAATTGTAAAATGTCAACACAATTGGAGACACCACGTCATTTTTGGAGACATGTTATTGACAGTAAACTATTGTAGATGCGACTGCTAACTAACTAAAACATTTTAGCTGGCTAGCTAATCATCTTAGCTAAATGTGGGGCAAACAATTCAGTTATTTACCGTTAATTTGAGGGATTGGGGTGAAAGAAATCGAGTTACATAGTGATACTTTACGATATACTGTATTGACAATATCGCAATATTTTAGCGCTAGTTGGCTGTACCTGCACCAAAACACCATTATTGTTCCTTCATAGCTTGTTCTCACATTGGGAGCCAATTTGTTTTCAGCACTTTTATTTCCATGACTGATCAAAACTCGTTCTCATGGCTTTCTGATCCCTCTGCAACAGACATATGGTGCGCAATAAAATCACAGTATCGAATCGCAATACGTATAGAATCATGAGACTCGCAATGCTGATGCATATATCTTATCGTGAGGTTCCTGGCAATTCCCAGCCCAAGTTCATTTTTAAGAGTTTGACGAACGGGTCCGTGAACGCGATTCCAGATATATTTACCTCTGAATAAACTGCCTTTATTACACCATATCCACATCCAGTAAACTTGTGATTATCAACACTAACCTCATCGTTGTGGCGGCGGACAGCTAGCCTGTATCCCTCGTCATCCAGTTGAGTGAGTGGCAATGTCTTTTTTCGTTCGTACCAATTTTTGGAAAATCCTCGGGTGTAGGACTTTCCGCCTTTAGTAGAAACCTGTTGAATTATTAAATTTGGTCTGGGAGGTCCTAATTGTTTCGTTGCCAATTTATCTTCATTTGTTCGCCGACAAAAAGGAACTTCTTTCAAACAATCCACTCTTTTCTCAGTTACGTTCATGGTTACGTAACGTATGACGAAAGCGCGTAAGTGCAAGCCCACAGACACCCATTGAGATTGTATTGAAGGCTCTGAAATTTGAAAAAAATAGATTTTACATGGGAGTCTATGACAGAAGTTCTGGGCGATTTTCAATCTGACTGAAATCGCCCCAAAAGGGGGTGGAGCCATTTGAAGCACGACTTTAGCCTGATTCGACATTTAGTGGCAGTGTGGCACTGTGGCAGATCAGACGTATAGATTACAACACTGATAACTACTGTTGCCGTGATATAATTGATTAGAAAAAAAATCCCTTCCTTTTCCCGTTTGGCAGTGCGTCGCCCATATCGCCCTATTGAACAGGCCGTCCCTGGCTACTACACATGCTGGTATTGACTTTGGTATTATTGTGTATGTAGCTACGCTAGGTACTAGGTAGCTAGCCAGCCACCCCATAGAGAGATTATTGCATTGTGCGTTTTGTAGTCGATTTTTTTTTTTATGTAACCTTTATTTAACTAGGCAAGTCAGTTAAGAACAACATCTTATTTACAATGACGCCCTACCAAAAGGCAAAAGCGCTCCTGCGAGGACGGGGCCTGGGATTACAATACATCACGACGAGACACCACAACACTACATAAAGAGAGACCTAAGACAACAACATAGCATGGCAGCAACACATGACAACACAGCATGGTAGCAACACCACATGACAACAACATGGTAGCAACACCAACATGGCAGCAGCACAACATGGTACAAACATCATTGGGCACAGACAACAGCACAAAGGCAAGAAGGTAGAGACAACAATACTTCACGCGAAGCAGCCACGAGTGTCCATGATTGAGTCATTGAATGAAGAGATGGAGATAAAACTGTCCAGTTTGAGTGTTTTTTGCAGCTCGTTCCAGTCGCTAGCTGCAGCGAACTGAAAAGAGGAGCGACCCAGTGATGTGTGTGCTTTGGGGACCTTTAACGGATTGTGACTGGCAGAACAGGTGTTGTATGTGGAGGATGGGGGCTGCAGTAGGTATCTCAGATAGGGGGGAGTGAGGCCTAAGAAGGTTTTATAAATAAGCATCAACCAGTGGGTCTTGCGATGGGGTATACAGAGATGACCAGTTTACAGACTTGAGCTGCAACGATTTTCACATGTTGCTACCCAACCTTATTATAAAGACAAAATTAAACATTTGTTCACAAAAAATATTGTTGTCACATATTAGTGTTATGCAACACTGTAAATTATAGGAATGAGTGATTTTGGGTGGATTTTTTCTTTATACTGCTAACACCTGGAATATAATATAATAACTTGTATTTCTTGTATTACTATTTTTCTTTTTATGATATGTATATATATATATATATATATATATTTTTTTTTTTTTACTCTGCATCGTTAGGAAGGGCCAGTATTCGGCGCATGTGACAAATAACATTTGATTTAGTGTTATGACAACTTATTGACGTCCTCCACTAAGTTCATTTTCATTTTAGCATCTTTGTAGCCTATATAATGATCACACCTGAAATGATATTCCATGCAAAAGTATGAAAGTTATCTTTATGAATTGTAGGCAAATTTGAAAAACTGGATGTATTTTTAACCTATAATAATTGAACCTCTCTTTTCAGTGCTGGAGGATGATGATCCTGAGGATGACACCTCCTGTATCCCAGAATCCACCTACTCTTTCAACTCTCAGGAGGATCATCCAGACCTGGAACTCCTCATCCGGGCCAGCTCATTCTATGAGGCTGTCAACATGCACCATGAGACTGACATTGACACCATCGATGGAGGCCAGGAGACTTGCCATGATCCAGAGCTCTGTGAGTGTTGCTGTTAGAAATGTTTTTGTGTTTTGTTGCCATCAGGAATGAATGTCAGTAACTGTAGGCCTATCGATGGTCAACCTGTAAGGGCAGTGGGGCAGGGGCGGATTGGCAATTCTGGCATATGCCAGATGGGCTGGACCATTTTTTATTTGGGTGGGCTGGTCGAAATTCACACATTGTTTTTATATATACAGTGCATTCGGAAAGTATTCAGACCCCTTCCCCTTTTCCACATTTTGTTAGATTACAGCCTTATTCTAAAATTGATGAAATAGTTTTTTTCCCTCATCAATCTACACACAATACCCCATAATGACAAAGCAAAAACAGGTAATTTTTGCAAATTTATTAAACAGAAAAAACAGAAATACCTTATTTACATAAGTATTCAGACCCTTTTCCTATGAGACTCGAAATTGAGATCAGGTGCATCCTGTTTCCATTGATCATCCTTGAGATGTTTCTACAACTTGATTGGAGTCCACCTGTGGTAAATTCAATTGATTAGACATGATTTGGAAAGGCACACACCTGTTTATATAAGGTCCCACAGTTGACAGTGCACGTCAGAGCAAAAACCAAGCCGTGAGGTCGAAGGAATTGTCCATAGAGCTCCGAGACAGGATTGTATTGGGGCACAGATCTGGGGAAGGGCACCAAAAAATGTCTACCACTTCCTAGAGCTGGCTGTCCGGCCAAACTGAGCAATCGGGGGAGAAGGGCCATGGTCAGGGAGGTGACCAAGAACCTGATGGTCACTCTGACAGAGCTCCAGACTTCCTCTGTGGAGATGGGAGAACCTTCCAGAAGGACAACCATCTCTGCAGCACTCCACCAATCCGGCCTTTATGGTAGAGTGGCTAGACGGAAGCCCCTCCTCAGTAAAAGGCACACGACAGCTCATTTGGAGTTTGCCAAAAGGCACCTAAAGGACTCTCAGACCATGAGAAACAAGATTCTCTGGTCTGATGAAACCAAGATTGAACTCTTTGGCCTGAATGCAAAGCATCACGTCTGGAGGAAACCTGGCACCAACCCTACAGTGAAGCATAGTGGTGGCAGCATCATGCTGTGGCGATGTCTTTCAGCGGCAGGGACTGGGTGACTAGTCAGGGTTGAGGGAAAGATTAATGGAGCAAAGTACAGAGAGATCCTTGATGAAAACCTGCTCCAGAGCGCTCAGGACCTGACTGGGGCGAAGGTTCACCTTCCAACAGGACAACGACCCTAAACACACAGCCAAGACAACGCAGGAGTGGCTTCGTGACAAGTCTCTGAATGTCCTTGAGTGGCCCAGCCAGAGCCTGGACTTGAACCCGATCGAACATCTCTGGAGAGACCTGAAAATAGCTGTGCAGCGATGCTCCCCATCCAACCTGACAGAGCTTGAGAGGATCTGCAGAGTAGAATGGGAGAAACTCCCCAAATACAGGTGTGCCAAGCTTGTAGCGTCATACTTAAGAAGACTGGAGGCTGTAATCGCTGCCAAAGGTACTTCAACAAATCACTGTGTAAAGGGTCTGAATACTTATGTAAATGTGATATTTCATTATCATAATTGTTATAAATATGCTAAAATTCTAAAAACCTGTTTTTGCTTTGTCATTATGGGGTATTGTGTGTAGATTGATGAGGGAAAAACAACAACTTCATCCATTTTAGAATAAGGCTACATAACAAAATGTGGAAAAAGTCAAGTGGTCTGAATACTTTCCAAATGCACTATATATACACAGGTGGGTTGGGTCATTGTCCTGTTGAAAAACAATGATAGTCCCACTAAGCGCAAAACAGATGGGATGGCGTATTGCTGCAGAATGCTGTGGTAGTCATGCTGGTTAAGTATGCCTTAAATTCTAAATGAATCACTGACAGTGTCACCAGCAAAGCACCCCCACACCATCACACCACCTCCTCCATGCTTCACGGTGGGAACCACACATGCGGATATCATCCGTTCACCTAGCCTGCATCTCACAAAGACACGGCAGTTGGAACCAAAAATCTCAAAATTTGTACTCATCAGACCAAAGGACAGATTTCCACCACTCTAATGTCCATTGTTCGTGTTTCTTGGCTTAAGCAAGTCTCTTCTTATTATTGGTGTCCTTTAGTAGTGGTTTCTTTGCAGCAATTCGACCATGAAGGCCTGATTCACGCAGTCTCCTCTTAACAGTTGATGTTGAGATGTGTCTGTTACTTGAACTCTGTGAAGCATTTATTTGGGCTGCAATCTGAGGTGCAGTTAACTCTAATGAACTTTTCCTCTGCAGCAGAGGTAACTCTGGGTCTTCCTTTCCTGTGGCGGTCCTCATGAGAGACAGTTTCATCATAGCGCTTGATGGTTTTGCGACTGCACTTGAAGAAACGTTCAAAGTTCTTGAAATGTTCCGGATTGGCTGACGCTCATGTCTTAAAGTAATGATGGACTGTCATTTCTCTTTGCTTATTTGAGCTGTTCTTGCCATGAAATGGACTTGGTCTTTTGCCAAATAGGCCTATCTTCTGTATACCACCCCTACCTTGTCACAACACAACTGATTGGCTCAAACGCTTTAAGAAGGAAACAAATTCCGCAAATTAGCTTTTAACATGGCACACCTGTTAATTGAAATGCATTCCAGGTGACTACCTCATGAATCTGGTTGAGAGAATGCCAAGAGTGTGCAAAGCTGTCATCAAGGCAAAGTGTGGCTACTTTGAAGAATCTCAAATATAAAATATATTTTGATTTGTTTAACACTTTTTTGGTTACTACAGTGGGGAAAAAAGTATTTAGTCAGCCACCAATTGTGCAAGTTCCCCCACTTAAAAAGATGAGAGAGGCCTGTAATTTTCATCATAGGTACACGTCAACTATGACAGACAAAATGAGAAAAACTATTCCAGAAAATCACATTATAGGATTTGTAATGAATTTATTTGCAAATTATGGTGGAAAATAAATATTTGGTCAATAACAAAAGTTTCTCAATACTTTGTTATATACCCTTTGTTGGCAATGACACAGGTCAAACGTTTTCTGTAAGTCTTCACAAGGTTTTCACACACTGTTGCTGGTATTTAGGCCATTCCTCCATGCAGATCTCCTCTAGAGCAGTGATGTTTTGGGGCTGTCGCTGGGCAACACGGACTTTCAACTCCCTCCAAAGATTTTCTATGGGGTTGAGATCTGGAGACTGGCTAGGCCACTCCAGGACCTTGAAATGCTTCTTACGAAGCCACTCCTTCGTTGCCTGGGCGGTGTGTTTGGGATCATTGTCATGCTGAAATACCCAGCCACGTTTAATCTTCAATGCCCTTGCTGATGGAAGGAGGTTTTCACTCAAAATCTCATGATACATGGCCCCATTCATTCTTTCCTTTACATGGATCAGTCGTCCTGGTCCCTTTGCAGAAAAACAGCCCCAAAGCATGATGTTTCCACCCCCATGCTTCACAGTAGGTATGGTGTTCTTTGGATGCAACTCAGCATTCTTTGTCCTCCAAACACGACGAGTTGAGTTTTTACCAAAAAGTTCTATTTTGGTTTCATCTGACCATATGACATTCTCCCAATCCTCTTCTGGATCATCCAAATGCACTCTAGCAAACTTCAGACGGGCCTGGACATGTACTGGCTTAAGCAGGGGGACACGTCTGGCACTGCAGGATTTGAGTCCCTGGCGGCGTAGTGTGTTACTGATGGTAGGCTTTGTTACTTTGGTCCCAGCTCTCTGCAGGTCATTCACTAGGTCCCCCCGTGTGGTTCTGGGATTTTTGCTCACCGTTCTTGTGATCATTTTGACCCCACGGGTGAGATCTTGCGTGGAGCCCCAGATCAAGGGAGATTATCAGTGGTCTTGTATGTCTTCCATTTCCTAATAATTGCTCCCACAGTTGATTTCTTCAAACCAAGCTGCTTACCTATTGCAGATTTAGTCTTCCCAGCCTGGTGCAGGTCTACAATTTTGTTTCTGGTGTCCTTTGACAGCTCTTTGGTCTTGGCCATAGTGGAGTTTGGAGTGTGACTGTTTGAGGTTGTGGACAGGTGTCTTTTATAATGATAACAAGTTCAAACAGGTGCCATTAATACAGGTAACGAGTGGAGGACAGAGGAGCCTCTTAAAGAAGAAGTTACAGGTCTGTGAGAGCCAGAAATCTTGCTTGTTTGTAGGTGACCAAATACTTATTTTCCACCATAATTTGCAAATAAATTCATTACAAATCCTACAATGTGATTTTCTGGATTTTTTTTCTAAATTTGTCTGTCATAGTTGACGTGTACCTATGATGAAAATTACAGGCCTCTCTCATCTTTTTAAGTGGGAGAACTTGCACAATTGGTGGCTGACTAAACACTTTTTTCCTCCACTGTACATGATTCCATATGTTTTTATTTCATAGTTTTGATGTCTTCATTAGTATTCTACAATGTAGAAAATAGTAAAAATAAAGACAAACACTTGAATGAGTAGGTGTGTCCAAACTTTTGACTGGTACTGTATATAAAAATGAAACATTTAAACCGGTGACATGGCCAGATGTTTGCTCAATTAATTTTTTCTACTAATCTATAATGTGCCTTTGGCTTATCAGTGGGCAACGGCTGGCCCTCTACTAAGAATGAACGGCCTGGTCTTCTTATAGGCTGAGCTGAGGTCACACAAACTCACATTCAAAGTCAAACGCGGCATCAGCAAAGAGACCTGCTCCGACTCTGTCATCAGTTAGAGAGCCAAGATCATGGATCTTAAAAATTGAAAGGGTGCCCATAAATGTAGAAATAACTCATTCTACATTGTTACCTCGCTCAAAATGTCCTATTCTTTGGGCGGCTAAAACCAAGATTTGATCAAACAGTAAAGTGCATTATAACCTCATGATTCCCGTAATGGAAGTGTCTGCCCAGCCCCTGTGCCTGTGCCCTTGCTGGGGCCTGCTGCTGTGATGAGCGAGTCATTCTTGTCTAGGGATGGGCATGAGTAATCGAATACTTGAGTACTCTAACTGATGTCAAATCTAGATCTTTAACAAGAGATAAAAAACATTAAAATACTGTAAAACTATTTGGTTGAAATTTAGTCTTGAAGGCAATGTTAATTTGCTTTGTTCCATTTACACGTGCATTTACGGGACACAACAAAAAATTAACCAAGCCAAGCATCACACAGTTCTGCTCCCCAAATCCCCCTCCATGTCTCACTCACTCAATTGTGTTCCGACCGTTGCCTCTACACACGCGTGCTGTGTGCGCCTCCAGAAATAAATGCCTATAAAAATGTATCTAACTGATGGGATATACAAGCTGAAGCTACATTCATTGCCAAATGATGACAGTTTTATCACAGATTCTAAATGCACTGGTTGACTGAAGTAGGGAAATATGTGTTCCAACTAGGGCTGTGGCGGTCACGAAATTTCGTCAGCCGGTGATTGTCAAGCAAATAACTGTTGGTCTCACGGTAATTGACCGTTAATTAACATAAACACATTTAGCATCTCCTGGCTTCCACACATGGCCTACAAGCCACTGATGCAGACCTTTGGAACATCTACATTTAAAAAAGTCTAATAAAAACATGTAATATAGCCTACACCTTCACAATAAATACATTATTTATTTTAGACAGGTCTTAAGAAGCATGATATGAAGAAAATTAACTCCTGAGTGGCGCAGTGGTCTAAGGCACTGCATCGCAGTGCTAACTGTGCCACTAGAGATCCTGGTTCGAATCCAGGCTCTGTCGCAGCCGGCCGCGACCGGGAGACTCATGGGAGGCGCACAATTGGCCCAGCGTCGTCCAGGGTAGGGGAGGGAATGGCCGGCAGGGATGTAGCTCAGTTGATAGAGCATGGCGTTTGCAACGCCAGGGTTGTGGGTTCAATTCCCACGGGGGGCCAGTATAAAAAAAATATGTCTTCACTAACTGTAAGTCGCTCTGGATAAGAGCGTCTGCTAAATGACTAAAATGTAGTCTATTTCAGAAGAACAGAATAGCATACTCTGAGTTGTCCTTATGTTAGGTCCTGATCTGGCTATGCCAAATGGCTGTTGGCTACACTAGTTCATTTAGCAGACAAGATTTGGTTAGAATTCCATGGCATTATTTTATATTATTTTATAGTATGAAGAATACAATTGAACAAAGCTGAATAAACTATAAATATTTTCTCCAAATTATTTTTAAGGGAGTGCGCACATGCGGCTATTTTGTGTTGAGCGGTTAACAAAGAAATAGGTACTCCTATATGCTTAATTTGGAGATATTAATGTAACTTCAGTTGTTCTACAAACGTTGGGCTATATGTTTTGATTTTTAAAACATTGTAAGGCTGCATGATGCGACTCTAATGATGATTTGAAAAAAGTTGCTTGAAAGGCATGAGCTGCTTTGTTTTTTGCGCAGGCAGTACACTCTTCATTAGTCTCTCATTCACAATTTGACAAGCACTTGACAATGCCTCGAATTTCACGGTGGCATCCCCTTTGTGGCCGTAATGCACCCTAAAGAAATCCATGCCTTTTGCGGCCAGTGGCCGTTGTGCCCTTGGCCCGGAGTGCTGTGTTGTGTCCTTCTCCCTGAGTGCTGCACGCTCCTAAGCACCTCTCACTCACATGGCACTCCATCACGTGATCAGGTCTTTCTCACAGGCTACAAGTGAAGACCGACACATTGGGGACGCAACTGCACGCGTCCTTATCCAATGCCGAGGTGCATATTAAAGATATTGGAAGAACTGTCCACATTTACTTTTCGTCAGCCATCAAGATGATTAGGCCTAACGAACAGCAAAAGCACTAGCCTATGTCAATCTACTATCCCCCATAATACAAAAGTCGACCTATTCTATTCTGTGCAAGAAATAAATATTCCAAACATAGTCTGGGACAGTTGTGGGATGCAATAGATCCCACAAAAAATTTTACGCAATGTGGCTGACGCAACAGATCAGAACATTTAGCTTAAAATGTTGATAAACAATTAGGCTATTTCTTCACATTTATAAGCGCAGTAATGCGCACATGGCAGTAGGCTATAAGCGCGAATGTTCCATTAGCGAGAAATCACCATTATCAAACGTTACCGCAAATGTGATTATGCATGTAATGCTTTTATTATAAAGGTGTATTTTTATGGTGAAAATTATCTTCCCTGAACTTGAAACTCACACGCTGCTTATGTATGCCTGTTAGGCTCTGAACGCCTTGTAAAGCGGATTAATTTGCTTAATTTTAAGAAGTTATTTGGCCACTTTAGTTGTGATACAAACCTTATCAAAACATGCAGGCTTATGGGCTAGGCTACATGAGGTGTGCGACTATGATAAAAAAAAGGCAGTTTCTTATGCTGGGCATCATTCACAAGTAATGATAGGCTAATATTGTCACCCATCAGACTGTTTTTGTTTTAATCTTGTCTTTACATATACAAAATAATATATGTGTGAAATTTGTTTTGATTTAGAATGGACCATTATCATGCACCTGTCTCGAAACTGGGGCAGCCGGAAAAAATACATGTTATCTATGCACTTAAATTGCGAATGGAGGACGCTTTTCCCGTGGTTCATTTTCATGCCAGCCAGGTAGGCTATACTCCTGTGGTAAAGATAAACAATGTGCTTAATATTAGGAAAGTTGAGAAATAAATATAGTAGGCCTAGCCTATATAAAGCTGATGGGATCCTCCTCTTTTTAGTAGAGGCCATCACTTTGTTTTCTTGCGCAATTGCATAACCTATAGAAATGCTGTGAATAAACGGTCACGTGGAATTTGACTGCCTTCATGACTCGTGACCGCTGGTGTGGCAGTAATACGGTCACCGCAACAGCCCTACACTCTAAAAATAAAAGGTCCCTGGAGTATCCTTTAGGGGTTCTTCAAATTCAAACTGTGGGGGAACCCCTATAAGTTAGTTCTTCAAAGAACCCCTTTAAATGGATCCTCAAAGAACCTTTTGGGTGAATTTTTTAAGTGCCCCCCCCCCCACTATTATTATAATAAATAATATTATTATTATTAATAATAATAATACGCATAACAATAATAACAATAACACCATATTTTAGTTCTCAGTGTTTATAATGATTTTTGTGGCAAAGCAGAATTAAAAATCCAAATATGAGGTAAACTCCCAGCAGAGCCCCAAGTCCAATGGGTATATCCTTTGGTGTGTTGATGTTAATGTGTTGATGTTCTCTGTATACATAGCCAGAATGATTTTGCAGTGCATGGTGATTGAACAGGTTTCCTGTTCTATTCATCAGAGGTGTAGGGAGAGTGAAGTCTGTGAATCCCCAAAATTGTAATTATACAGATGATTAACAAAACATGCACATGACAGAATTCATATCTTGGTTTTTGTGGTGAAAAAACGGTTTTGATAATGGTTTTCATACACATACCTTGTCCATAATGTAGAGGCCTATGGGATATTCATTGAAGAGGTAAGGGAGGAGGATGATAAATGTGATCAGCATAACATATCAATACCAATTGACATACAGTGGCTTGCGAAAATATTCACCCCCCTTGGCATTTTTCCTATTTTGTTGCCTTACAACCTGGAATTAAAATTGATTTTTTGGGGGTTTGTATCATTTGATTTACACAACATGCCTACCACTTCGAAGATGCAAAATTGTGAAACAAACAAAAAATAAGACAAAAAAACAGAAAACTTGAGCGTGCATAACTCTTGCACCAGGCATATATTTTTCCTTATGTTATAATGAGTTTCTCTGGTATCAAGGAATTCAATATGCAAGAAGATATTTAACACTTAGATGGAGAGTTGATACATGTATTTAATATTACGGTACCGGATTCACATAACAAACGACACGTGAGTTGCCCATTGCTATCTGAATGATAGGCATACAAGATGTCTCAGCTTATATACTGCTTTGCAAGCTAATTCTATCCAACATTTGCCAACCATTATTGGGTGTCACTCCCAACAACAATAGTATCACCCTAGATGGTATCATCTTGCACACTAGTCAGGACATTCCATCACATACTCATTCTAAAAGTAACATCAGTGGCCACCCAGTCTTCCTTGGCACGCATACCTTCTGACACCCACCAGTGACAGAAATAAATGGAATGTCCTCATCCTCAAAATCCTATGTAACCCGCAATATCAAACACAGATGGTGATATGACTGTACTCATATCCTTCCATATCCTTGTCTGTACATAATGCCCTGAATCTATTCTACAATGCCCGGAAATCTGCCCCCTTTTATTCTCTGTACCCAACGCAGTAGAAGACCAGTTCTTAAAGCCTTTAGCCGTATCCTTATTCTACTCCTCCTCTGTTCCTCTGGTGATGTAGAGGTTAACCCAGGCCCTGTAGCCCCCAGTATCACTCCTACTCCCCAGGCGCTATCATTTGTTGACTTCTGTAACCGTAAAAGCCTTGGTTTCTTGCATGTTAACATCAAAAGCCTCCTCCCTAAGTTTGAGTTATTCACTGCGTTAGCAACACTCCGCCAACCCTGATGTTCTAGCAGTGTCTAAATCCTGGCTTAGGAAGGCCACCAAAAACTCTGAAATTTCCAACTACAAAATTTTCCATCTAGATAGAACTGCCAAAGGGAGCGGAGTTGCAATCTACTGTAGAGATAGCCTGCAGAGCTCTATCATACATTTGACATTTTAGTCATTTAGCAGACGCTCTTATCCAGAGCGACTTACAGTTAGTGAGTGCATACATTTTTCATACTGGCCCCCCGTGGGAATCGAACCCACAACCCTGGCGTTGCAAGCGCCATGCTCTACCAATTGAGCTACAGGAGGCCTATCCAGGTCTGTGCCCAAACAGTTTGAGCTTCTACTTCTAAAAAGCCACCTTTCCAGAAATAAGTCTCTCACTGTTGCCGCTTGCTACAGACACCCCTCAGCCCCCAGCTGTGCCCTGGACACCATATGCGAATTGATTGCCCCCCATCTATCCTCAGAGTTCGTACTGCTTGGTGACCTAAACTGGGATATGCTTAACACCCCGGCCGTCCTACAATCTAAACTAGATGCCCTCAATCTCACACAAATTATCAAGGAACCTACCAGGTACAACCCTAAATCTGTACAAATGGGCACCATCATAGATATCATCCTGACTAATTTACCCTCTAAATACACCTTCAACCAGGTTCTCAGCGATCACTGCCTTATTGCCTGCGTCCGTAACGGGTCCGCGGTCAAACAACCAACCCTCATCACTGTCAAACGCTCCCTAAAACACTTCAGCGAGCAGGCCTTTCTAATTGACCTGGCCTGGGTATCCTGGATGGATATTGACCTCATTCCGTCAGTAGAGGATGCCTGGTTGTTCTTTAAAAGTGCTTTCCTCTCCATCTTAAATAAGCATGCCCCATTCAAAAAATTCGGAACTAAGAACAGATATAGCCCCTGGTTCACCCCAGACTTGACTGCCCTTGACCAGCACTAAAAGATCCTGTGGCGTACTGCATTAGCATCGAACAGCCCCCGCGATATGCAACTTTTCAAGGAAGTCAGGAACAAATATACACAATCAGTTTGGAAAGCAAAGGCTAGCTTTTTCTAACAGAAATGTGCATCCTGTAGCACTAACTCCAAAAAGTTTTAGGACACTGTAAAGTCCATGGAGAATAAGAGCACCTCCTCCCAGCTGTCCACTGCACTGAGGCTAGGAAACACTGTCACCACCGATAAATCTACGATAATTGAGAATGTCAATAAGCATTTTGTTACGGCTGGCCATACTTTCCACCTGGCTACCCCTACCCCGGCCACCAGCTCTGCACCCTCCACTGCAACTTGCCCATATATCCAGGATGGATATAGGTCTGTATCATCTGAGATCCCCAGAGATTGGAAAGCTGCCGCGGTCATCCCCCTCTTCAAAGGGGGTGACACTCTAGATCCAAACTGTTACAGACCTATATCCATCCTGCCCTGCCTTTCGAAAGTATTTGAAAGCCAAGTTAACTTGTCTGTCGGCCTTGCATTAAAGAACGTAATTGGTTAAGGAAAACTGTGATAAATAAAAAAGTATATCAGTTTCACTTAAGGACCAAAGGATTGACAGCCGTCCCATATAGATTGCAAAATAGTTGGGAAGAGATCTTTGACGTACCGATCCCATGGCATAGTGTTTATGAACTGACACGCAAAACGACACCGGATTCAAAAATTAGAATCTTTCAATTTAAATTATTATATAAAATTCTTGCTACCAATAGAATGTTATTTATATGGGGGATACAATCTTCCCAGCTCTACAGATTTTGCTGTGAAGAGACAGAATCATTAGATCATTTGTTTTGGTTCTGTCCATTTGTAGCTTGTTTTTGGACACAGGTCCAGGAATGGCTAAAGGATTGCAATATTTACCTGGAACTAACCTTGCAGATAGCATTACTGGGTGATCTGAAAAGTCATAGTCAATCAATCAATAATATAATAATACTTTTAGCAAAAATGTTTATTTTTAATTCACAATCTGTAGAAGCAATGAGAATAGAAAGGTTCAGAACTTTTGTAAAACATCACAGTACGCTTGAAATATATATGGCAAATAGAAATCCTATATGGATGGTGTTAAGAGATAGATGGGAGGTATTGAATAGAGTTGAAGGATGGGACTAATAACAAATAACAACAAATAATAACAAAGATAGCTACTAATGTAAGCATACTGTGTCCATAATAAGTATATAGGTTGTATGTTGGGAGCTTTTGGGAAAGAGCACAGTTAGAAAGATATGGCATATAGAAGCAAACCGGATGGACATCATGAAAATGATCGGAGAGGTTGAGAGTAGAAGAAGTTCAGGAGCAAAAAAAAAAAAATATATATATATATATATATATATATATATATATATATATATATATATATATATATATATATATATATATATAATAGAATTATTGTAAAATTAACTCTGTCCATAAGGTGTAGATAGTAAGTATAGACCGGAAGTAGAGGCCTGGGCATTGTGGGGTTGAAAAGTAATAAAGGGGAGTATATATATAAAAAAATAAAAAAATAACATGGGGGATTGGAAGTGATGCAGACAATTACATTGATAGAAGATACAATCTATCTGCAATATTAAGCTGATCCATTCCCCCCCCCCCAAAAAAAAAAAAAAAAAAAAAAGTTTACAAACAGATCACTGTCCATTTAGAATCCCACCGTACCTTCTCCGCTATGCAATATGGTTTCCGAGCTGGTCATGGGTGCACATCAGACACGCTCAAGGTCCTAAACGATATTATAACCTTGATCGATAAAAGACAGTACTGTGCAGCCGTCTTCATCGACCTGGCTTCATCGACCACCGCATTCTTATTGGCAGACTAAATAGCCTTGGTTTCTCAAATGACTGCCTCGCCTGGTTCACCAAGTACTTCTCAGATAGAGTGCAATGTGTCAAATCAGAGGGCCTGTTGTCTGGACCTCTGGCAGTCTATATGGGGGTGCCACAGGGTTAAATTCTCGGGCCAACTATTCTCTGTGTATATCAATGATGTCACTCTTGCTGCTGGTGACTCTCAGATCCACCTCTACACAGACAACACCATTTTGTATACATCTGGCCCTTCATTGGACACTGTTAACAAACCTCCAAACGAGCTTCAATGCCATACAACACTCCTTCCGTAGCCTCCAACTGCTCTTAAACGCTAGTAAAACTAAATGCATGCTCTTCAATCGAACGTTCTTCAATCGAACGCCCGACTAGAATCACTACTCTCGGCGGGTCTGAATTAGAACTACAAATACCTAGGTGTCTGGTTAGACCGTAAACTCTCCTTCCAGACTCACATTAAGCATCTCCAATCCAAAGTTAAATCTAGAATCGGCTTCCTATTTCAATAACAAAGCCTCCTTCACTCATGCTGCCAAACATGCCCTCGTAAAACGCACTATCCTACCGATCCTTGGCTTCGGCGATGTCATTTACAAAATAGCCTCCAACACTCTACTCAGCAAATTGGATGTAGTCTATCACAGTGCAATCTGTTTTGTCACCAAAGCCCCATATACTACCCACCATTGTGACCTGTACGCTCTCGTTGGATGGCCCTCACTACATATTCGTCGCCAATCCCACTGGCTCCAGGTCATCTATAAATCTCTGCTAGGCAAATCCCTGCCTTATCTTAGCTCATTGGTCACCACAGCAACACCCACCCGTAGTATGCTCTCCGGCAGGTATATCTCACTGGTCATCCCCAAAGCCAACACCTCCTTTGGCTGCCATTCCTTCCAGTTCTCTGCTGCTAATGACTGGAACGAACTGCAACAATCTCTGAAGCTGGAGAGTCTTATCTCCCTCACAAACTTTAAGCATCAGTTGTCAGAGCAGCTTACCCATCACTGCACCTGTACACGGCCCATCTGTAATTAGCCCACCCAACTACCTCATCCCCATATTGTTATTTATTTTGCTCATTTGCACCCCAGTATCTCTATTGGCACATCATCTTCTGCACATCTATCACTCCAGTGTTAATACTAAATTGTAATTATTTTGCACTATGGCCTATTTATTGCCTTACCTCCATAACTTACTACATTTGCACACACTGTATATAGATTTTCTATTGTGTTATTGACTATATGTTTTGTTTATCCCAACTCTGTGTTGTTGTTGTTTTTATCGCACTGCTTTGCTTTATCTTGGCCAGGTCGCAGTTGTAAATGAGAACTTGTTCTCAACTGGCCTACCTGGTTAAATAAAGGTGAAAAACACGTCATATCACCTTGATGGCCAAAAAGCCCAATCTCCGCTGTGGAGCTTTGCAGCTCCTTTGGGGTTATCTTTGGTCTTTGTTGCCTCTGATTAATGCCCTCCTTGCCTTGTCTGTGAGTTTTGGTGGGCGGCCCTCTCTTGGCAGGTTTGTTATGGTGCCATATTCGTGCTCCGTGGGATGTTCAAAGTTTCGTATATTTTTTTATAACCCAACCCTGATCTGTATTTTCCACAACTTTGTCCCTGACCTGTTTTGAGAGCTTGGTCTTCATGGTGCCACTTACTTGGTGGTGCCCCTCGCTTAGTGGTGTTGCAGTCTCTGGGGCCTTTCAGAACAGGTGTGTATATATAATGAGATCATGTGACAGATCATGTGACACTTAGATTGCACACAGGTGGACTTTATTTAACTAATTATGTGACTTCTGAAGGTAATTGGTTGCACCAGATCTTATTTAGGGGCTTCATAGCAAAGAGGGTGAATACATATGCATGCACCACTTTTCCGTTATTAATTTTGTATCATTCTTTGAAACAAGTAATTTTTTTCATTTCACTTCACCAATTTGGACTATTTTGTGTATGTCCGTTACATGAAATCCAAATAAAAATCAATTTAAATGACAGGTTGTAATGCAACAAAATAGGAAAAACGCCAAGGGGGATGAATACTTTTGCAAGGCACTGTACCAGCAGACACAGACACAAAAGTGAGCAGTTCAGTCATCTGCATCCAATACAGCTAGCCTTCAACATAATCTTAAAGCCTACATATTCTTACCTCTTTGTTGATTGATATCCATTGAATTGTTTCCATTTTCTGTTTTAGAAAGATTTGCACAAATATAAAAAGATAGATGGTATCATCATAAAACAATATCAATTTAGATCATACAAGGGACAACCCTTACCTTAAATTGAGGAGATCTTTACATTTTTCAGTTAAGTGCCTGCACCTGCTGTCCTTTCAAATCCAAATGTTTCAATTGGGCAGTTAGGTTCCTGCAAGAACCCCCACCAACTAAGGAGGTTCCTCTATGAATGATTTTTTGAGTATAGTTCCAACAATTCATTTTGGAATAATTGCGTCATTTTCTGCTTAGGCTACTTTGCTGTTGTCACTAGTTACCACAACCGCAAAGTCAAAATTGGCTGTATCGTAAAAATTAATGAAAAGAAGAATTTGCTTTTTGGTCTTAATTTAAGGTTAGGCATTAGGTTAATAGTGTGTAGATTTTAAGAAGTGAAATTGTAGAAACAGTCAGGGTTTATGACTTTGTGGATGTGGTAACTAACGTTAGTGACGACCCCACTTTGCAAACTGCTAGTGGCATTTAGAATTGGTTAGCCTAGGCTATTACCCCCCTAAACATAGACAGGTTCCACACTGAAAATATGCAAAAACATTAGTTTGATAAAGACAAAGAGCAGATTTTCATCAGACTCATTAAGCCTAGGCCTACTGTCGTGGTCATTCTAATCAGTAATGAGGAGAGACAAGGTCAATCACCAATCAGGATATTACTTTATTCAAAACGTATTAACAAGGTAGTAAGTGAGGCTGGTCGACCCAACACTCTTGAGTGTTGGGCGGAGATCTCTGACATACAGACAATACAAATATATTTTATAGCACGATACCCCCTCTCACTCTAGATGAAAAACAGCAGATGTGTGGAATGAGTCAAAAGGTTAGGATTTGAATGAAATAAATGAATAATTCACAGCAGACAGTATCTGCTATGAAGACTGTTCTCATTGTATGGAAACCAGGGTTTGGCCCCCAAGACAAGGTTCTTATCAACTATTCATAACAGATCTCGTCCCTGGTAACTTACAGACACCAATTCAGTCTATGAAAATGCAGGCATTCATAAATCAATTGTCAGCTCCAGATACCCCTATCTCCAGTAAAACCCATGTCCTTGACCACACACCTAGATTAGCTGCAGGGGGCTGGAGTAGAAACCATCCCTTTACAAAAACAGTAAGAAATGTCTTACTATTAATATTAAACAAAGCAGGTAAACATGTTACATGTTAATTTTTCTCTCACACTACTCATCAAACAGATGTCCTGGCCATAATTCATCCCCATGCAGTGTTCAATGTAGAATTGTTAATCCATTTCAAATGCTCACTCTTTGAGAATAACTGTTCCAGATGCAAGATGCAAATCACTTCACACTATTCTGTTCTATTTTATTCTGTTATATTACATCATGTTTTTTACTATAAAATAGGTGTCTTGACTGTGATAAGGGCTCGGGAAATTAGCGTGTCTTGTCTGCTAAATTAACAAAACAAGGCTATGCCATTGCATAGCCATAGGCTTCTACAAGCAAGCGCCACACTGCTGAGGTTACTACCTTTTTGAAGATTGTGTTCCACGATATAATATAACCAGTTGATATTACAGTTTCAATAAATGCATCTTAAATGGCACTTGTTTTTTTTATTGAGTGAATATACAGTACCAGTCAAACGTTTGGACACACCTACTCATTCAAGGGTTTTTCTTTATTTTTACTAATTTATTTTCTACGTTGTAGAATAATAGTGAAGACATCAAAACTATAAAATAACACATGGAGTAATGTAGTAACCAAAAAAGTGTTAAACAAATCAAAATATATTTTATATTTGAGATTCTTCAAATAGCCACCCTTTGCCTTGATGACAGCTTTGCACACTCTTGGCATTCTCTCAACCAGCTTCACCTGGAATGCTTTCCAACAGTCTTGAAGGAGTTCCCACATATGCTGAGCACTTGTTGGCTGCTTTTCCTTCACTCTGCCGTCCGACTCATCCCAAACCATCTCAATAGGGTTGAGGTTGGGGGATTGTGGAGGCCAGGTCATCTGATGCAGCACTCCATCCCTCTCCTTCTTGGTAAAATAGCCCTTACACAGCCTGGAGGTGTGTTGGGTCATTGTCCTGTTGAAAAACAAATGATAGTCCCATTAAGCCCAAACCAGATGGGATGGCGAATTGCTGCAGAATGCTGTGGTAGCCATGCTGGTTAAGTGTGCCTTGAATTCTAAATATATCACAGACAGTGTCACCAGCAAAGCACCCCCACACCATCACACCTCCTCCTCCATGCTTCACGGTGGGAACCACACATGCGGATATCATCCGTTCATCTACACCGCGTCTCACAAAGACACGGTGGTTGGAACCAAAAATCTTCGGTCTAATGTCCATTGCTTGTGTTACTTGGCCCAAGCAGGTCTCTTCTTATTATTGGTGTCCTTTAGTAGTGGTTTCTTTGCAGGAATTC
Organism: Coregonus lavaretus; assembly: GCF_964263955.1. Classification (NCBI taxonomy): domain Eukaryota; kingdom Metazoa; phylum Chordata; class Actinopteri; order Salmoniformes; family Salmonidae; genus Coregonus; species Coregonus lavaretus. Next base: position 28,958,427 of record NC_140012.1, on the reverse strand, counting down.
TACCATGAAGGCCTGATTCAAACAGTCCCCTCTGAACCGTTGATGTTGAGATGTGTCTGTGACTTGAACTCTATGAAGTATTTATTTGGGCTGCAATTTCTGAGGCTGGTAACTCTAATGAACTTATCCTCTGCAGCAGAGGTAAGTCTGGGTCTTCCATTCCTGTGGCGGTCCTCATGAGAGCCTACAATGTAAAAAATAGTAAAAATAAAGAAAAACCCTTGAATGAGTAGGTGTGTCCAAACTTTTGACTGGTAGTGTATATGAGGCAATTTAGCAATTAGGATTAATTATCTCTATTGAGTATGATAAATTAGGTATTGTTACTCACTATCAGCATATAGATGAATGCACACATATTTGTATTATAAAAATTGCTTCTTTTTTTTTGAGTACTCGAGAGAAAACAATTATGCAAATACTCAAACAGTAAAAAAAGTCAAATGCCCATCCCTACTCTCCTCTCCCCCCATAGTCAATAGAATGGTGCCGAAGAAGATGGCAGCCGTTTTACAGCCCTCTAACCAATTGTACTTTTATGTGTGTTTTTTCGCGTAATTTGTCATTTATTCTGTACATAATGTTTCTGCCTCTGTCTCTTATGACCAAAAAGAGCTTCTGGATATCAGGACAGCGATTATTCACCTCGTTTTCGACGAATATTTTTTTTTCAACGAGTCGCACGCAAAGGATATTCTATAGACACACGACAAGGCCCAAATCCCGGTTATTCGCATGAGAAAGAGACGGAGATATTGTGGACGTAGGTCGGGGTGCCTTGTAAGGATCCGACGGCGAGCGAGTAAACTGCCTCTTCCATCAATCCTATTAATGTTCAATCATTTGAAAATAAATTAGACAACCTAAGATTACGGTTATCCTACCAACGGGACATTAAAAACTGTAATATCTTATGTTTTACTGAGTCGTGGCTGAATGACGACATGGATAACATACAGCTGGCGGGATATACGCTACATCGGCAGGATAGAACGGCTGACTCCGGTAAGACAAGGGGTGGCGGTCTGTGTATATTTGTAAACAACAGCTGGTGCATAAAATCTAATACTAAGGAAGTCTCGAGGTTTTGCTTGCCTGAGGTAGAGTATCTCATGATAAGCTGTAGACCACACTATTTACCAAGAGCGTTTTCATCTATATTTTTCGTAGCTGTCTATTTACCACCACAAACCGATGCAGGCACTAAGATTGCACTCAATGAGCTATATAAAGGCCATGAGTTAACAGGAAAACGCTCATCCAGAGGCAGCGCTCCTAGTGGCCAGTGACTTTAATGCAGGGAAACTTAAATCCGTTCTACCTAATTTCTACCAGCATGTTAAATGTGCTACCAGAGGGAAAAAACTCTAGACCACCTTTACTCCACACACAGAGACGCGTACAAAGCTCTCCCTCGCCCTCCATTTGGCAAATCTAACCATAACTCTATCCTCCTGATTCCTGCTTATAAGCAAAAACTAAAGCAGGAAGCGCCAGTGACTCGGTAAATAAGGAAGTGGTCAGATGACGCAGATGCTAAGCTACAGGACTGTTTTGCTAGCACAAACTGGAATATGTTCCGGGATTCTTCCGATAGCATTGAGGAGTACACCACATCAGTCACTGGCATCATCAATAAGTGCATTGATGATGTCGTCCCCACAGTGACCGTACGTTCATACCCCAACCAGAAGCCATGGATTACAGGCAACATCCGCACTGAGTTAAAGAGTAGCACTGCCGCCTTCAAGGAGCGGGACTCTAACCTGGACGCTTATAAGAAATCCTGCTATGCCCTCCGACGAGCCATCAAACAGGCAAAGAGTCAATACAGGACTAAGATTTAATCGTACTACACTGGCTCTGATGCTCGTCGGATGTGGCAGGGCTTGAAAACTATTACAGACTACAAAGGGAAGCACAGCCGCGAGCTGCCCAGTGAAACAAGCCTACCAGACGAGCTAAATCACTTCTATGCTCGCTTCGAGGCAAGCAACACTGAAGCATGCATGAGAGCATCAGCTGTTCCGGATGACTATGTGATCAAGCTCTCTGTAGCCGATGTGAGTAAGACTTTTAAGCAGGTCAACATTCACAAGGCCTCAGGGCCAGACGGATTACCAGGACGTGTACTCCGAGCATGTGCTGACCAACTGGCAAGTGTCTTCACTGACATTTTCAACGACGGGGCTGTAGTGGAACAAGTTGAGAGCTTCAAGTTCCTTGGTGTCCACATACCAAAAAACTATCATGGTCCAAACACACCAAGACAGTCGTGAGAGGGCACGACAAAGCCTATTCCCTCTCAGGAGACTGAAAAGATTTGGCATGGTTCCTCAGATCCTCAAAATGTTCTACAGCTGCACCATCGAGAGCAACTGCTCGGCCTCCAACCGCAAGGCACTACAGAGGGTAGTGCGTACAGCCCAGTACATCACTGGGGCCAAGCTTCCTGCCATCCAGGACCTCTATACCAGGCGGTGTCAGAGGAAGGCCCTAAAAATGATCAAAGTCTCCAGCCACCCTAGTCATAGACTGTTCTCTCTGCTACTGCACGGCAAGCGGTACCAGAGCGCCAAGTCTAGGTCCAAAAGGCTTCTTAACAGCTTCTACCCCCAAGCCATAAGACTCCTGAACAGCTAATCATGGCTATCCAGACTATTTGCATTGCCCCCCCCCCCAACCCCCTCTTTTACGTTGCTGCTACTCTGTTTGTTATTTATGCATAGTCACTTTTACTCTACCCACATGTACATATTACCTCAATTACCTCGACTAACCGGTGCCCCCGCACATTGACTCTATACCGGTCAGTGGCGGCTCCTGAAAAAATTCTCAGGGGGGGCAATTTTTCTGATGATTTAGGTGACCTACACACATTTTAAAAAAGATATGTCCAGCAACAACATGAAGACAGGGGCAGCATATAAGTCAATACCAGAAGCATTTATTGACTGATCTCAAAAGTGTTGGCTTACCAGGGTTGGTGGAGCCCTCAGTTTCATCTTTGCCTCGCAAAGCTAACTCAAACACTCCGCAAAACTTCACACACTGGATTAGCCGGCTGAGGATGTGGCGGTTCTTGCTAATGTCGTAGTAAATATATTTGTTATAGTGAATATGGAATATGATATGTTGAGTAAAATGTTGTGCTAAGATCTATTTAGGTCAGGAGCTGGTTATAAGTTCTATTCCTATCCAATAACAATGGACAAAAGGGTCCTATCTTGTCAGCCTTGTCAGTTTCAGTTCTCCAGTAAACTTGTGATTATCAACACTAACCTCATCGTTGTGGCGGCGGACAGCTAGCCTGTATCCCTCATCCAGTTGAGTGGGAATGTTCACTCTCCCCAAAGCAGACAATCTCAAACAGCTATCCATGTGGGTCTTTGACAGCTCATGTTTCTTAATCTTTCCTGAAAGATGGTGCATGTCCGTTACACACCAGTCGCTGTCCAAGCGGAGCTGTCTGCCGTGCCGCCTTCAGGGTGAAAGAGTAAGCAGGGGGTAGCAGAAGACTGCATTAGCTACATCGCAGCCTGCTAGCCAGGTTTTTCGTTCGTACCAATTTTTGGAAAATCCTCGGGTGTAGGACTTCCCCTCTTTAGTAGAAACCTGTTGAATTATTAAATTTGGTCTGGGAGGTCCTAATTGTTTCTTTGCCAATTTATCTTCATTTGTTCGCCGACAAAAAGGAACTTCTTTCAAAGACACAATCGAGTTGCACTGAAGCCTAGCCATTTTTACAGTAGTAGTGAATTGATTGATGAGGCTACCCGCTCTTTTCTTAGTTACGTTCATGGTTACGTTACGTATGACGAAAGCGCGTAAGTGCAAGCCCTCAGAAATCCATAGAGATTGTATTGAAAGCTCTGATATTTGAAAAAAATAGATTTTACATGGGAGTCTATGACAGACTTCTGGGCGATTTTCAACCTGACTGAAATCGCCCCAAAAGGGGGGGGGGGGGGGGCATTTGAAGCACGACTTTAGCCTGATTGGACATTTAGTGGCACTGTGGCAGATCAGACGTCTAGATTACAACACTGATAACTACTGTTGCCGTGATATAATTGATTAGAAAAAAAATCCCTTCCTTTTCCCGTTTGGCAGTGCGTCGCCCATATCGCCCTATTGAACACACCGCCCCTGATACCGGTACCCCCTGTATATAACCTCCCTAATTTTTCTTAAACTGCATTGTTGGTTATGGGCTTGTAAGTAAGCATTTCACTGTAATGTCTACACCTGTTGTATTCGGCACATGTGGCAAATAAAATATGATTTGATTTGATATGCTCAAGAGAAAAAGACGTTCTGATCATATAACATTTCAAAATGCAATTGCGGGAAAGCCACATCTTTGGAAGCTTCGTCCCCTTGTCCTTGTGGAAGAGAGGAGGGCCTCAGCTTTCTGTAGGTATTTGAAGCAGCCATTTTTATTTATATTATTATTTCTTAATTCTCAATATTCATCTCAATAACACAATTTTTACAACCAAGATATTTGATATGGCTTTGAGATATGGAGCGGCGTTTGAGCGGAATGCGCACCGGCCGTTGCGAGGGCATAGGCCTATACAGTGAGGGAAAAAAGTATTTGATCCCCTGCTGATTTTGTACGTTTGCCCACTGACAAAGAAATGATCAGTCTATAATTTTAATGGTAGATTTATTTGAACAGTGAGAGACAGAATAACAACAACAAAAATCCAGAAAAACGCATGTCAAAAATGTTATACATTTATTTGCATTTTAATGAGGGAAATAAGTATTTGACCCCTTCTCAATCAGAAAGATTTCTGGCTCCCAGGTGTCTTTTATACAGGTAACGAGGTGAGATTAGGAGCACACTCTTAAAGGGAGTGCTCCTAATCTCAGTTTGTTACCTGTATAAAAGACACCTGTCCACAGAAGCAATCAATCAATCAGATTCCAAACTCTCCACCATGGTCAAGACCAAAGAGCTCTCCAAGTATGTCAGGGACAAGATTGTAGACCTACACAAGGCTGGAATGGGCTACAAGACCATCGCCAAGCAGCTTGGTGAGAAGGTGACAACAGTTGGTGCGAAGAAACACAAAATAACTGTCAATCTCCCTCGGCCTGGGGCTCCATGCAAGATCTAACCTCGTGGAGTTCCAATGGTCATGAGAACGGTGAGGAATCAGCCCAGAACTACACGGGAGGATCTTGTCAATGATCTCAAGGCAGCTGGGACCATAGTCACCAAGAAAACAATTGGTAACACACTACGCCGTGAAGGACTGAAATCCTGCAGCGCCCGCAAGGTCCCCCTGCTCAAGAAAGCACATATATAGGGCCGTCTGAAGTTTGCCAATGAACATCTGAATGATTCTGAGGAGAACTGGGTGAAAGTGTTGTGGTTAGATGAGACCAAAATCGAGCTCTTTGGCATCAACTCAACTCGCCGTGTTTGGAGGAGGAGGAATGCTGCCTATGACTCCAAGAACACCATCCCCACCGTCAAACATGGAGGTGGAAACATTATGCTTTGGGGGTGTTTTTCTGCTAAGGGGACAGGACAACTTAACCGCATCAAAGAGACGATGGACGGGGCCATGTACCGTCAAATCTTGGGTGAGAACCTCCTTCCCTCAGCCAGGGCATTGAAAATGGGTCGTGGATGGGTATTCCAGCATGACAATGACCCAAAACAAACGGCCAAGGCAACAAAGGAGTGGCTCAAGAAGAAGCACATTAAGGTCCTGGAGTGGCCTAGCCAGTCTCCAGACCTTAATCCCATAGAAAATCTGTGGAGGGAGCGGAAGGTTCGAGTTGCCAAATGTCAGCCTGGAAACCTTAATGACTTGGAGAAGATCTGCAAAGAGGAGTGGAACAAAATCCCTCCTGAGATGTGTGCAAACCTGGTGGCCAACTACAAGAAACGTCTGACCTCTGTGATTGCCAAAAAGTGTTTTGCCACCAAGTACTAAGTAATGTTTTGCAGAGGGGTCAAATATTTATTTCCCTCATTAAAATGCAAATCAATTTATAACATTTTTGACATGCGTTTTTCTGGATTTGTTGTTGTTATTCTGTCTCTCACTGTTCAAATAAACCTACCATTAAAATTATAGACTGATCATTTATTTGTCAGTGGGCAAACGTACAAAATCAGCAGGGGATCAAATACTTTTTTCCCTCACTGTAGGTCGTATGGGTTGTAGCCTACATAAAATGTACTGTTGAGTGAATACATGGCTACTAGCAGTGGGTATTATATTTAGAGTTAACGATCTAGTTAATGTGTTTTGAGTTTCGACTTCCTCAGGTGTTGCACCCCAAATTAATGAGCCTATGATATTAGTTAGTCCACATAAATATGTACAGTGGGGAGAACAAGTATTTGATACACTGCCGATTTTGCAGGTTTTCCTACTTACAAAGCATGTAGTGGTCTGTATTTCTTATCATATGTACACTTCAACTGTGAGAGACGGAATCTAAATCAAAAATCCAGAAAATCACATTGTATGATTTTTAAGTAATTAATTAGCATTTTATTGCATGACATAAGTATTTGATACATCAGAAAAGCAGAACTTAATATTTGGTACAGAAACTGTTGTTTGCAATTACAGAGATCATACGTTTCCTGTAGGTCTTGACCAGGTTTGCACACACTGCAGCAGGGATTTTGGCCCACTCCTCTATACAGACCTCCAGATCCTTCAGGTTTCGGGGCTGTCGCTGGGCAATACGGACTTTCAGCTCCCTCCAAAGATGTTCTATTGGGTTCAGGTCTGGAGACTGGCTAGGCCACTCCAGGACCTTGAGATGCTTCTTACGGAGCCACTCCTTAGTTGCCCTGGCTGTGTGTTTCGGGTTGTTGTCATGCTGGAAGACCCAGCCACGACCCATCTTCAATGCTCTTACTGAGGGAAGGAGGTTGTTGGCCAAGATCTCGCTATACATGGCCCCATCCATCCTCCCCTCAATACGGTGCAGTCGTCCTGTCCCCTTTGCAGAAAAGCATCCCCAAAGAATTATGTTTCCACCTCCATGCTTCACGGTTGGGATGGTGTTCTTGGGGTTGTACTCATCCTTCTTCTTCCTCCAAACACGGCGAGTAGAGTTTAGACCAAAAAGCTCTATTTTTGTCTCATCAGACTACATGACCTTCTCCCATTCCTCCTCTGGATCATCCAGATGGTCATTGGCAAACTTCAGACGGGCCTGGACATGCGCTGGCTTGAGCAGGGGGACCTTGCGTGCGCTGCAGGATTTTAATCCATGACGGCGTAGTGTGTTACTAATGGTTTTCTTTGAGACTGTGGTCCCAGCTCTCTTCAGGTCATTGACCAGGTCCTGCTGTGTAGTTCTGGGCTGATCCCTCACCTTCCTCATGATCATTGATGCCCCACGAGGTGAGATATTGCATGGAGCCCCAGACCGAGGGTGATTGACCGTCATCTTGAACTTCTTCCATTTTCTAATAATTGCGCCAACAGTTGTTGCCTTCTCACCAAGCTGCTTGCCTATTGTCCTGTAGCCCATCCCAGCCTTGTGCAGGTCTACAATTTTATCCCTGATGTCCTTACACAGCTCTCTGGTCTTGGCCATTGTGGAGAGGTTGGAGTCTGTTTGATTGAGTGTGTGGACAGGTGTCTTTTATACAGGTAACGAGTTCAAACAGGTACAGTTCATACAGGTGATGAGTGGAGAACAGGAGGGCTTCTTAAAGAAAAACTAACAGGTCTGTGAGAGCTGGAATTCTTACTGGTTGGTAGGTGATCAAATACGTATGTCATGCAATACAATGCAAATGAATTACTTAAAAATCATACAATGTGATTTTCTGGATTTTTGTTTTAGATTCCGTCTCTCACAGTTGAAGTGTACCTATGATAAAAATTACAGACCTCTACATGCATTGTAAGTATGAAAACCTGCAAAAATCTGCAGTGTATCAAATACTTGTTCTCCCCACTGTATGTAATTCATCTCTATGGAACAAAAACATCTGAACATTCTGTAGTCCTATTTTGACAGTGAAAACTATAGTCTAATTGTCAACCCAAAATTCACGACAATCGCTGGATTAGGTAGCACATCAAAATATCTTGAATCATCCATTCCTGCTTGGACGAGTTCGATGAAACAACTTATTTCTTGAATACCTAAGTAGTCTATTTATTACACTTCTTAATAAAGCACTATGAATGATTTTAATTAGAATCAAAAGTTAGTGACACCAGGGGAAAATGTTAACCACGTTCCCAGACACTTCCGCCCAAATGCGGAAAGAGTCTTGTGGACCAACGCATCAAACTTGGCCTTCGTTAGCCAACACAGAAAGACCCGGCGCATAGGCCTTGGCTTGCTTAATCGGCTTAATCTACCAACCAATCATCGCCCACAACACCTTCCGCCTCTCAGTCATGTGATTCACTCAAATTAAATGATGACAAATCCTTTAGTCAGTAGGTCACTCCCATAGAATTCTATGGTCACTCCCACAAGGCCAACTTTTAGTCATTGATATCCCAGGCTTATATGCTCTGTGCGCAATAGCCTGGGGATGAGGTTAGGAGTCCTGTAACATTAATTAACACTTAGGGTAGGTGTAGATTCAGGGGAACACATATGACAGGCACTAATTTACAATATAGCCTAATTAGTTAGCTTGGCTTTTATAACGTATAAGGCTTAATAAGCAGACAGACAGAGAACAAGAAGAAGCACAGAGTGACAGCAGAAAAGATGCTGAGACTGCACAACAGTGAGGCAAACAAAATGGTGAGTTGGCGGCGTGCGCAATGATGTGGGCTGGTGTGGATACGGATAAAATGCCAGGGACTAATTATTGTCCCAATCCGCTCCTGCAGTGGGGGTACCTGTGTTACTGAGTGGTTATGATAAAAATGTAATGTTTGATTAATAGGACAAATATAAACACCCACCAAATTATTATTATTATAATCAAAGTAGACTACAATGATCATTGACATTTTGGTTGGTCAAATGTTTGTGCACTCTTCAAAGTTCACCATATCCAGTCCACTATGAATTTCTACCTCACTGTGTTTCAGCCAAGAGCTGCCAACTCCATGTAGCTCCATGGGTGGTGGTGGGTCCCAGCCCTACCTCAGAAGGCTTGCAGGGCTTTAGCAGTGTGTGTATGGGCGTGGTGAAGGAGGATAGTGACACAGACTCCACCTGTTCAGACGACCCTGCTCTGAGGGTGGTCCCTCAGTCCTCCACCTCTCTGTCTGGGGTCAGCCGATATAGAGACTTCATCCGGGGTCTCCCTGTTCATCTTGCCAAGAGGATTTTAGGTGAGACACCATGCACCCCCCACCCTCTACCCCCCCAAAACATGTCTAAGCTATCATTCAGTGGACTCTGTGTGTCACGAACGTCTGGGTAAGGAGTAGACCAAGGCGCAGCGTTGCAGGCAAACATACTCATTTATTTAGTGAAACGCGATCAAAACAACAAAAGACGGTAACGTGACAGTAAACGGTCAAACACAACCAACACGAAACAAGAACCCACAAAACACAAAGGAAAACCGACAGTTTAAATATGGCTCCCAATCAGAGACAACCAGCAAACAGCTGACACTCGTTGCCTCTGATTGGGAGTCACTCAGGCCAACCTAGACATAGAACAACTAGACACTCAAAACACAGCACATAAACACACGGAATCTACACACCCTGACTCAACATATAAAGTCCCCAGAGCCAGAGTGTGACAGTACCCCCCCCCCCCCCAAAGGCGCGGACTGCGACCGCGCCTCAACAAAAACCCCAAACAGGGGAGGGCTGGGTGGGCATTCCTCCTCGGAGGCGGCTCCGGCTCCGGGCTTGACCACCACCCCTCCATAATCCTCCCGTAGCGCCCCTGGTCCGGTCTGACCCCGCTGACTGGATCAGGACTGGACATCGACGGAGCGGATTGCTTAAGCTCCGTTGTGGAGCAGCTGACCAGTACCTGATCAGGCACCGGACTGACGACGCGCACCCCTGGCTTGGCGCGTGAGGCAGGAACGGACCGGACCTGGCTGACGATGCGCACCCCAGGCTTGATGCGTGGAGCCGGAACGGGCCTCACCGGACTGACGACGCACACCACTGGCCTGGTGTGGAGCGCAGGAGCGGGCCGGACAGGGCTGACGAAACGCACCACAGACTTGGTGCGGGGAGCAGGAATGGGCCGGACTGGGCTGGCGACGCGCACCACAGACTTGGTGCGGAGAGCAGGAACAGGCCGGACAGGGCTGACGAAACGCACCACAGACCTGGTGCGGGAAGCAGGAATGGGCCGGACTGGGCTGGCGACGCGCACCACAGACTTGGTGCGGAGAGCAGGAACGGGCCGGACAGGGCTGACGAAACGCACCACAGACTTTGTGCGGGGAGCAGGAACAGGCCGGACAGGGCTGACGAAGCGCACCATAGGCTCGGTGCGGGGAGCAGGAACAGGCCGGGCCGGGCTGACGACACGCACCACAGGCTCGATGCGAGGAACAGGAACAGGCCGGACCGTACTGGGGACACACACCACTGGCTCTACGCAGGGATCAGGAATGGGCCGGACCGGACTGGTAACACACCCCAGTACCTCTCGCCGTGCCTCCACATTTTCCCTCTCCTCTGTGACCAGTGGCCCCCTTAACCTGGCGGCCTCCTCTGCACACCCGCTGGACCGCTCCATCGCGGCCTCTTGCTGCCCCGTCGTCCACGTCGTGAGCCCCCCCCTAAAAATTTTCTGGGGTTCTCTCCTCCCCGTGGGCCAGGCCTCTAAATTTCTCGCCCAACTCTCACTCCTCTGCTTCCAACTCCCGCTATTCAGCTCCTCAATGGGCTTGACCCAGTCGAGGCTCTTCCTCCATTGTTCCCACGTCCACTCTCTCTGCTCCTCCCTCGGCTTGACCCAGTCGAGGCTGCCACGGAGATCTGCTAGGGATCTCCCTGGCGATGGCTCCTCGACTCGCTGCTTGGTCCAGTTTTGGTGGGTTCTTCTGTCACGAACGTCTGGGTAAGGAGTAGACCAAGGCGCAGCGTTGCAGGCAAACATACTCATTTATTTAGTGAAACGCGATCAAAACAACAAAAGACGGTAACGTGACAGTAAACGGTCAAACACAACCAACACGAAACAAGAACCCACAAAACACAAAGGAAAACCGACAGTTTAAATATGGCTCCCAATCAGAGACAACCAGCAAACAGCTGACACTCGTTGCCTCTGATTGGGAGTCACTCAGGCCAACCTAGACATAGAACAACTAGACACTCAAAACACAGCACATAAACACACGGAATCTACACACCCTGACTCAACATATAAAGTCCCCAGAGCCAGAGTGTGACACTGTGGTGTTACATGAGAATATACTCAGTGGTGTAGTAGAGGGTAAATGCAACTAAACACAGTTTTGCTGAAAAATGCATTGAAAGTATAGGGAGCATTACCTTTTTCACCGTGACCAGCGATCAGTTAATGCACCTATTTATTTTTTTACTACTACATCACTGCATATCCCCCTCTCCAGTATTCTACATGAAGAATACTGGTCTCAGCAGCTATTATTGCTCCATACCTTCCCTAGTTGGTAGTTTATATGGTCGATCATATTGCAGATTCAGTGTGTGCAGAAGTGAACCTGTACGTGTGCACTTCGCCGACCCCTTATGCCACCTGATATGCACAGTGTTCATCTGGCTCTATTCAGGGACAGCGGTATACTCTACACTGTCCCGTTTTGTCTAGATTGAAGTACCTGTTGACATTTCCTTGAATCAGCCCCATAGAGAAACATATCATGGCTAAATAGCTATGCCATGGTGATGACTTTGTTATGCAAGGCTACCCTTTTAAAGCTCTATGCCTCTCCCGCTTTATACCTTGAGCTGGTCTCCCTAGATATTTACGAGATGGAAGAACAACAAACCTTTGCTTAGCAACCGGTACAACAATTCCCTTGGAGGTGTTGTTAACATGTCGTTATATAGCCTTCATTTACATTTGAAAGAGATGTGTTTGCATATATCAAAAAAATATCACAGGAATAGTTTTAAAATACCGTAATAGTTTTATATTTTTCAAACAAAAGACACTTACCTTTTCAACAACTGTTCAATATTTGAACCACTATCGCTGAATTATTTTCTCATTCCATGCTTTTAAACACAAAACACCTTGTGACATCACTTAGGTTTCCTTGGTGTAGACGGAATAGAATTTCAATCCGAATTCTCTCATTCTGTTATGAATATTCTCAAGTAGTCCTCCTTCAATGGACCTCATATCCATTAAATGTACAGTATGGACTGCTGTAACCTTTGAGGGATGGCTGCTTGTCATCATACCCTCAAGGATTTAAGTGCAGAAGCTGTTTGTTTCAGGTCTTCTAGACAAGGCCTCTCTGCACCACTGCAGGGATGTCTCCCAACACTGGCGATACCTGACGGAAGACACTCAGGAGGACCTTAATGCCAAGAAGATGGTGGAGAAACAAGCTATGTTGATGCAGGTACTGTATGGTAACTATTAAAATACAACACTCTAGATCCACCATTGGCACATAGATTTGAAAAATTCAGGGCAATAAAGATATTGATTGTTGAAGAAAAAGAAGTAGCAGGAGCTGCTCTTGAAGGTGAATAGTACTAAAAAAGCAAATGGAAAAATAATAACTACAAATAAGTGCTAAGTGTGTCTTGCCCTAAAGGCAGAACTGAGCGGTTTCCGCTAGATGGGACAGCTGCAAAGTCAAAATTGGCTATATCGTTTTTTTTGTAGCTTTTTGGTCTTCATTTAAGGTAAGGGTTAGTTAGTAAGGTTAGCAGTGTGGTTAAGCTTAGGGTTAGGTTTCCAATCAGATTTTATGACTTTATGGCTGTGCCAGCTAGTGACCACTCTGCAGTCATCTCAATAAATGCCAACCTTCGTCCAACATGGCACTCTATTCCCTACATAGTGCCACATTTTTTTACCACCAGATTTAGATTTAATGTGTGCATCTGTATGATCCCTAGAGTATCTTGAGCCACTTTTAAAATCAATCAAACACTCAATATCTTTGCTAAGTGACATAAAAAAAGTCCAGGCCCACACATTAAAGAGTGACTGAACACGCCGATTGGCCCGTGTGTTTTTCTGTTTCTCATTAGGAAAAATAGATTTCAGTCTTGGAGGTGTGTTTCCTGACGAATTCTGCGTTTGGTTAATGATGTTTGTCCCCCATCCCACACTGTAGATGCCATGCAGAAGCCTATTTCACAATCCCCAGAATGAATCTAAGATAAGTCAAGAAATCTGCAATGAATTTTGACGTTTTTGCCGAGGATATTTTAGTTGCGTAATTTTAAATCTAACTAAGGTATTTGGTGCAGTATTTCACTTTTAAAAAATATATATATGCGCAACGTATTGTTTTATGTAAACAAAGTAGGAGCTGCTGGGCAGGTCTGTCTCACTGTCTATGATATTGGATAGAGAGCAATCACTGCAGCTGTTCACCCCATTTTAGTGAGTAAATGAACATCATCAAATCAAAACCCAACCTTCTTTTACCCGTTGTGACACGCGGATGTTCCAAACGCCGTTTTAGACGAGACTGACTTTATGACCAAAATTATACTATTTACACTTTGTAGTAGATTTTGACACTAGAATAACTGTTTCTGACTCAGACCGATGCCACATAGGCCATTTTCAAAGGGATTCATTGCTTTTTAAAGGCAGTCGCTCTTTAAAGGCTTTTTAACTTGCAAACCCACACAAGTGCTTGGATTTTGATTTTTTTATGGCACTTAGCAAATATATTGATTGATTGATTTTAAAAGTAGCTCAAGATAATCTAGGGGATCACACAGATGACAGGTTGTCCATTATCATCATGGCATGCTATTTGACTGAAGTACATGTTAATATAAACCCATGTGACTTTTTTCTCTTCTCAGAGCAACACTACAGGTGTCAGCTCTACATATGCCAAAGTCCGCGAGGTCCTAGTGCCCATCAGGGAGGATGAGAAGCACATGCACCACGGAGAAATCTTATCCAAAATCAGACAGGTAAACAAATCACTATCTACTGTATCTACCTTAATATCATATAAATCAATGTCACCACTTATCCCAGATTACAACACTGATCCAGGGGATGCTGCTTTCATCGTATGTGTGTTTGTGTGTGTGTGTCTCTTGGGGCTTGTGAAAAGCGGAAGAAGATTTTCCATATCTTATGAAATGGTCAGTAAACAATCTATTCTATATTCTGCTGACTAGGATATGATCCCCTGATGTTTGTACTGGCTATCTGTGGTTGTCTGTCCTACAGGAGAGGGGCTTTGAGGCCATCTATGCTGGCGTTAGAACCCGAGCCATACAGATGGAAGAGCGGAATGTCTACTGTGGAGTGTACAACGTTCTGGTGCTGCTTGACAGGTCAGTAACGGTAACCACAGTGTCTTTGTAACATTGTAGCACCTGCTGCTAACAAATAATACAGTAACAAGGCCTATAGTTCAAAGTCTGGGTGTGTCCCCCAAATGACACCCTATTCCCTATATAGTGCACTACTTTTGACCAGAGCCCTATAAAGAAGTAGTGCATTTGGGCCATTTGAGATGTAACTGATGTATCTTTGTTGTGGTCAACAGGGAAGACCCCTCCAGGGTGGTGCACTACAGTGGAGGTCAGCTGGTGGCCGTGGGGTCCAAGGACCGCGTGGTGCGTCTGCTGGACGTGCTGACACTGAAGGAGGTGTCCCCGGTGATCCAGGGCCACGCCGGCTCCATCAGGGCCCTGCTGCTCTGTGAGGAGAGAGGACTGGTCATCAGCGCCAGCTACGACCTTAGCATCAGGTAGGAGGAGGGTAAAGGCATAGAAATATAATTACTAGAATGGGTATCTCTAGTCAATGAGACCATAATGGGTAGTTTGGACCCGTTTTTCTCAATTCAATGGGTTTTTGAATTTGGTTTGAAAACCCAGCAATGACTGTGATGAAAAATTATGCTGTTTTTAACGCTAAACTTGCGATTTACTGTCAGTTGTAGTTGTACCTTGTTAATTTAGGTGATCATACTTATTGAATCTTTATGAATGACTGGTTTGATATATACAGTACATTCACTATAGGTGTTGGAATCTGAAAACAGGCGTATGCCTTATGCTCTTCCGTGGCCACTTGGGTACCATCAACTGCCTGGACCTGCATGGGAATTGTATAGTCTCAGGGGCCAATGATTGCAAAGTCAAAGGTAAGTAAGTGTCACACATAAACCTCACCAGCCACGTTGTGTGCGTGAGTGTTGCAATTCTTTTTACACATACATGTTATTTAATCATTTCACCCACACCACTCACACGCGTGAACGAGCGTCTGCGTAGCCAGGCACTAAAATAGAAGTTGGTTGTGAGACGCTCCACGTGCTGCAAGTTCCCTTCTTATTGGATATCAGGAAGATTCAAACCCACGTGGATGTTTGAAAGACAAACGAGGACAGATTAACTAAAGATAACTAACTAAAAACTAGCTAGGTTTCCCTTTTTATCTGTGGATTAATCTTCGGACTAGAGAAACACATGATTTTGTATGACTCTGGGTCAAAATTCTGCAAAGAACCAGCTAAAAAGAAGACTATACGTATGTCAGGTAAAATAACAACCCAATGTTCATCTCCCAGGACAAACTAGCTAGCAATAGCTAGCTAGCTAAATGTCCATGAATATTTTATGTGTGTTTCGACCCCTAATTAATATACACTGCTCAAAAAAATAAAGGGAACACTTAAACAACACAATGTAACTCCAAGTCAATCACACTTCTGTGAAATCAAACTGTCCACTTAGGAAGCAACACTGATTGACAATACATTTCACATGCTGTTGTGCAAATGGAATAGACAACAGGTGGAAATTATAGGCAATTAGCAAGACACCCCCAATAAAGGACTGGTTTTGCAGGTGGTGACCACAGACCACTTCTCAGTTCCTATGCCTCCTGGCTGATGTTTTGGTCACTTTTGAATGCTGGCGGTGCTTTCACTCTAGTGGTAGCATGAGGCGGAGTCTACAACCCACACAAGTGGCTCAGGTAGTGCAGCTCATCCAGGATGGCACATCAATGCGAGCTGTGGCAAGAAGGTTTGCTGTGTCTGTCAGCGTAGTGTCCAGAGCATGGAGGCGCTACCAGGAGACAGGCCAGTACATCAGGAGACGTGGAGGAGGCCGTAGGAGGGCAACAACCCAGCAGCAGGACCGCTACCTCCGCCTTTGTGCAAGGAGGAGCAGGAGGAGCACTGCCAGAGCCCTGCAAAATGACCTCCAGCAGGCCACAAATGTGCATGTGTCTGCTCAAACGGTCAGAAACAGACTCCATGAGGGTGGTATGAGGGCCCGACGTCCACAGGTGGGGGTTGTGCTTACAGCCCAACACCGTGCAGGACGTTTGGCATTTGCCAGAGAACACCAAGATTGGCAAATTCGCCACTGGCGCCCTGTGCTCTTCACAGATGAAAGCAGTTTCACACTGAGCACATGTGACAGACGTGACAGAGTCTGGAGACGCCGTGGAGAACGTTCTGCTGCCTGCAACATCCTCCAGCATGACCGGTTTGGCGGTGGGTCAGTCATGGTGTGGGGTGGCATTTGTTGGGGGGCCGCAAAGCCCTCCATGTGCTCGCCAGAGGTAGCCTGACTGCCATTAGGTACCGAGATGAGATCCTCAGACCCCTTGTGAGACCATATGCTGGTGCGGTTGGCCCTGGGTTCCTCCTAATGCAAGACAATGCTAGACCTCATGTGGCTGGAGTGTGTCAGCAGTTCCTGCAAGAGGAAGGCATTGATGCTATGGACTGGCCCGCCCGTTCCCCAGACCTGAATCCAATTGAGCACATCTGGGACATCATGTCTCGCTCCATCCACCAATGCCACGTTGCACCACAGACTGTCCAGGAGTTGGCGGATGCTTTAGTCCAGGTCTGGGAGGAGATCCCTCAGGAGACCATCCGCCACCTCATCAGGAGCATGCCCAGGCGTTGTAGGGAGGTCATACAGGCACGTGAAGGCCACACACACTACTGAGCCTCATTTTGACTTGTTTTAAGGACATTACATCAAAGTTGGATCAGCCTGTAGTGTGGTTTTCCACTTTAATTTTGAGGGTGACTCCAAATCCAGACCTCCATGGGTTGATAAATTTGATTTCCATTGATCATTTTTGTGTGATTTTGTTGTCAGCACATTCAACTATGTAAAGAAAAAAGTATTTAATAAGATTATTTCATTCATTCAGATCTAGGATGTGTTATTTTAGTGTTCCCTTGATTTTTTTGAGCAGTGTAGTTGGTTCACAGTTGGTTTTGATATTTTAACCTGCGTGTCATGATCGTGTCTGGTGTGGATGGACAAAATCAACATGCGTGCGATGGCGCACACGGACGCACGCTCGTGGCCGGTGTAGTCAGCATGTCAGGCTGTCAGGCAGTTTGCTTGAATATTTAGCAACCTTGTTTTGTGTGTTAGTAACTTTGTGTGCTTTCACCTCCACGGCAGTGTGGAACCTGCAGACAGGGCATTGCTATGAGAAGATGAAGTTTAAGCACCACAACCCCATTCTGTGTGTGAAGATAGACAAGGCTCTAGTGATGAGCAGCTGTGACAAAGGGCTGGTCAAAATGTGGGGTATGGAGACCGCCTCACTCCTCAAGGTAAGATGGTCTGTACTCTGTCATGTCAATGTCTTCATTGACCTTTTACACAAAAGGCATCCATATCTATATTTTCAGGAGTCTGGTCTAGTGGTCAGAAGCAAAGATGTACAGTAAACTCAAACAAGGGCACATGGAACTGGGTTTCCCATTTCAGTAGGTTTCGATTTGAATGTTTTTTGAGTGAAAGTGACACTGTCCTCCCTCACCAAAGTCCCTGTCTTGTCTTCCAGGTAATCGATGCCCACCACAGCTCTGTAAAGTGTCTGTTCTTCGACCAGTGGCACATCCTGTCAGGTGGTTCTGATGGACAGGTCATGGCCTGGAGCACCAACTGTGACATAAAGAAGAGCCTGATGACCTATCGCCATCCAAAGTGAGCATAAACATTGTAAATATAATATTTAAAAAACTTTTGTTTTTGGTACTGTTTTTGACTGGTTTATCTTGAGGTTCCTTGAATACTGTGTGTGTGTGTGTGTGTGTGTGTGTGTGTGTGTGTGTGTGTGTGTGTGTGTGTGTGTGTGTGTGTGTGTGTGTTTGTCGTCCTCTAGGGAGGTCTTGGCGCTGATCTACCTCTTCCTGCGTGTCATCACCGGGTGTGGGGACGGGAAAATCCGTATCTTCAACTTCCTGACGGGAGACTGCCTGAGGGTCATCAAGGCTGGGGGTCAACACAGCGCTATCCAGTCCCTGCACACACACAACAACAAGTTAGTACTGTACTGTCCCTGCACACACACAGTAACAAGTTAGTGATAATTAATTTAACTTAAATCAACAAGTGAGTAATCATTCATTTCATTTTTACTTTGACAACCATGATTTTACCCAGAAGCGTATGTCTTTAAGACATCTCCCTCTCTTCTCTGCCCCTCCTGGTTCCCTTTCAGTCAGTCAACTTCGGTACAACATACTATGGGGAGTCGCACTCTCGCGACTTCGGTTGAAGGATATAAAATCACACCTGACAAGGCCAGTGAAATCCGCACCTTGCGAGAAGCCCCGCCTTCCACAGGTGATTAGTGTGAGGCTCGGATTCATTCCTTAAATTATTACGCTCTTCACCTCACTACTATTTTTATTTTTAATTATTATTTTTAACAGACTAAAAAACAAACAATTGTAACACAAGACTGTCTTACGTTGTGCCGACTAAACTGTCCCTTTGTGGTAGAGCATGCTCACTCCCTGGATGTTGTATGCTGGAGTTTGTATGGTTCTCATAGTTTCCTAATCACAAACAGTTAGTTATTCTTCGGATTGCTTGGCCTGGCTATACCAATTAGTAAGATGGCAAAAAATGCAACCTAGACGAAGGCTAAGCCGGGTTCGGGTTCGCGACCATGCCCAAATAAATAAAGAGATACTCACGTTTGTTGTCTTGTATGTCTCAATTCCTAATTTCAATTTCAAGTTGGAGGGAGTGTAGAAAGCGGGGCTTGCGTGCTCCTCCAATGAGGAAGCAGCCACCGAACAGCTGGCTTGGGTAACCCCGGAACGAGGGGCCTTAGCACGGGTCTGAGCGACCAGTGCGCCACTCCGCAAACACATTACTGTGACGACAGTGCCTCCATGTTTTGTTATGGCAAACGGGGTACTACGTCAGCCATTTCCAGAGCCCTCTGTGCCCATAAGGGGGCTGGGCTTCAGGCAGGCTATACAGTCTCATGTATTGGAAGCTTGTCCATGTTTAATGCCCCTCTGGTACCCCGCATTCCATTGTGTTCATGGTGTTCAGGGGGTATATCAATCTTACCAGGATGGGAAAAATAAGTTGGGCAATTCCCTTTCTGTCCACAAGGGGCACCCTCCCCTATAGGTGGCTCATAATATATTATATAATAATATACAGTGCATTCGGAAAGTATTCAGACCCCTTCCCTTTTTCCACATTCTGTTACGTTACAGCCTTATTCTAAAGTGGATTAAATTATTTGTTTTCCTCATCAATCGACAGACAATACCCCATAATGACAAAGCAAAAACAGGTTTTTAGAAATGTTTGCAAATTTATAAAAAATAAAATACAGAAATACCTTATTTACATAAGTATTCAGACCCTTTGCTATGAGACTCGAAATTGAGCTCAGGGGGGCCTCCCGAGTGGCGCAGTGGTCTAAGGCACTGCATCGCAGTGCTAGCTGTGCCACTTGAGATCCTGATTCGATTCCTGGCTCTGTTGCAGTCGGCCGCGACCAGTAGATCCATGGGGCGGCGCACAATTGGCCCAGCGCCGTCCAGGGTAGGGGAGGGTTTGGCCGGCAGGGATGTTCTTGTCCCATCGCGCACTAGCGACTCCTGTGGCTGGCTGGGCGCAGTGCACATGTACGGTGTTTCCTCCAGCACATTGGTGCGGCTGGCTTCCGGGTTAAGCGGGCACTGTGTCAAGAAGCAGTGCGGCTAGGTTGGGTTGTGTTTCGGAGGACGCACGACTCTCGACCTTCGCCTCTCCCGTGTCCGTACGGGAGTTGCAGCGATGGGACAAGACTCTCACTAACAATTGGATACCACGAAATTGGGGAGAAAAGGGAAAGATAAGAAATTGAGCTCAGGTGCATCCTGTTTCCATTGATCATCCTTTATATGTTTCTACAACTTGATTGGAGTCAACCTGTGGTAAATTCAATTGATTGGACATGATTTGGAAAGGCACACACCTGTCTATATAAGGTCCCACAGGTGACAGTGCATGTCGAAGCAAAAACCAAGCCAGGAGGTCGAAGGAATTGTCCATAGAGCTCCGAGACAGGATTGTGTCGAGGCACAGATCTGGGGAAGGGTACCAAAAAATTTCTGCAGCATTGAAGGTCCCCAAGAACACAGTGGCCTCCATCATTCTTAATGGAAGAAGTTGATGAGAAATCAAGGGAGAAGGGCCTTGGAGATGGGAGAACCTTCCAGAAGGACAACCATCTCTGCAGCACTCCAACAATCAGGCCTTTATGGTAGAGTTGCCAGACGGAAGCGACTCCTCAGTAAAAGGCACATGACAGCCCGCTTGGAGTTTGCCAAAAGGCACCTAAAGGACTCTCAGACCATGAGAAACAAGATTCTCTGGTCTGATGAAACCAAGATTGAACTCTTTGGCCTGAATGCCAAACATCACGTCTGGAGGAAACCTGGCACCATCCCTAAGATGAAGCATGGTTGTGGCAGCATCATGCTGTGGCTATGTGTTTCAGCGGCAGGGACTGGGAGACTAGTCAGGTTTGAGGGAAAGATGAACGGAGCAAAGTACAGAGAGATCCTTGATGAAAACCTGCTCCAGAACATTCAGGATCTCAGACTGGGGCGAAGGTTCTCCTTCCAACAGGACAATGACCCTAAGCACACAGCCAAGACAACGCAGGAGTGGCTTCGGGACAAGTCTCTGAACGTCCTTGAGTGGCCCAGCCAGAGCTCGGACTTGAACCCGATCAAAAATCTCTTGAGAGACCTGAAAATAGCTGTGCAACGACGCTCCCCATCCAACCTGACAGAACTTGAGAGCATCTACAGAGAAGAATGGGAGAAACTCCCCAAATACAGGTGTGCTAAGCTTGTAGCGTCATACCCAAGAAGACTCAAGGCTGTAATCGCTGCTAAAGGTGCTTCAGCAAAGTACTGAGTAAACAGGTCTGAATACTTATGTAAATGTGATATTTCAGTTAATTTTTTAAAATACATTTGCTCAAAATTCTAAAGCCTGTTTTTGCTTTGTCATTATGGTGTATTGTGTGTAGATTGATGAGTAAAAAAACAAATCAATTTTAGAATAAGGCTGTAAAGTAACAAAATGTGGAAAAAGTAAAGTGGTCTGAATACTTTCCGAATGCACCATATGCCATTTAGCAGACGCTTTTATCCAAAGCGACTTACCGTCATGCGTGCATACATTTTACATATGGGTGGCCCCGGGAACATTGCTGATTCCTGCCTGTAGCTCATTAGTCCCTATGAGGTGTCTAGTGATACAGGTTATGGGCCCTGTAGGCGATTGGTGGCACTGCATATCAATTACCTGGAGGTCCTAACAGTGTATCTGGTGCTCACGCGCTTCTCCTTGCTTTTGTCGGGCCAGCTTGTGCTGGTCAGAACCGACAATATGTCAGTGGGTGGCATGCATCAACAGTCCGGGAGAGACTCTGTCTCTCTCCCTCCTAACTTTTGCTCACTCCCTGTTGCTGGGGAGCAGTGCATACATGCTCTCCCATTGGGCGATGCATGTCCTTGGTTGCCTCTAATTCGGGTGCAGATCTTTTGTCCAGGTGTCACCCTTTCTCTCAGGAGTGGAGAATACACCCATGGGTGGTTTTCGGCAGGGCCGATGTAGATCTTTATGAATCGCGAGAAAACGCGCATTGTCGTCTGTTTTTCTCGATGAGGGACCCGAGCGTTGGGGAGGGTGCGCCTGGAGGGCTTGTAGTTGAATTTTGTGACTACTCGTAGTAACCATGGTTCGCGGAGATCGGCCGCCTATTGGGCAGGGTCCCGTGGTAACTCCCGCTGCGCAGGGATCAGCTATTCCAGGCGCACGGGCAGGTTTAGCACCCTCGGCCAGACATTTGGGGTCTGTGGACTTGGCCCCTGAGATGTCCAATCTCGCGGCTAGAGGTTTACCTCCGAACATGATTACTACTATTCGTCCTCAAGGGTACCTTTTTTTCATGGGAGGGCTGTATGCGTGCGTGGTAGTTGAACAGAAAGCCAGCGGGTGTGGGCGGGTGCAGTATGAAAAGATGCGGGCGGGAGTGGGAGGAAGAAATCAGTCCTGTACAGACCTCTGCTTTGGTCCCAAAATAAAGGAATTGTTCCTTTTCAGAGTGCTCTGGGGAGGAGCTTTTTCGAGCAGGATCATTCATTCTCCACTTTGAAAGTGTACATGGTGTCTATTTGAGCATGTCATGTGGGAATTGAAGGGCGCCACAGCAGGGCTTGTGTCCAGGCGTTGCGGTTCCTAAAGGGTGTGCGCCGTCTCAGGCCAGTTTCTAAACCTATTGCGCCGATTTGGATTTGGATGCTCTATGTGAGGCCTCCTTTTGAACCACTGGAGTCTGTGGATCTAAATATCCTCTCCTGTAAAACCTTGCCCGTGGTTTTGGCCTCAGCTAAACATGTTGGGGACCTTCACGTGTTATCCGTACACCCTTTCTGTACTCAGTTCGCCCTGGGCGACTCTAAGGTGACGTTGCGTCCAAATGCGGCCTTCGCCCTGACGTCATGGTTATGTCCTACAGGTCCTTAGCTTTTGAGCTATTTTCCTTTTGCTTCTGAAGAGCAACAGAGGTTACATGCCCTGTGTCCAGTGCTAGCGTTATGCACGTACATTGAACGGACCAGGGATATCCGGTTATATGACCAGCTTTTTGTCTGTTTTGCTAATCCAGCTAACGGCAGGGCACTCTTTAAGCAGCTGGATTGTGGAGGCTATCTCCCTTGCATATAGCAGCAAGGGTTACCTAGCGGTGTACGCGCCCACTCCACCAGGGGCCTGCCAGCGTTTTGGCCATTATTTAAAGGGTTGAATGTAGTAGATATTTGTGCTGCGGCAAGTTGGGCATCACCACACACTTTTGTGAGGTTTTATCGCTTGGATGTCACTGCTCCCAGTGTGCTTACAGCTGGGACAGGGGAAAGTTACTAGGCAGTGCGCCATGTGCGCAATACCCAGACTGCCACATCTTGTGGGGGCAGGTCTGAGTGGACTGCCATGGGCCGTTTCATTTAGTATCTGTTGGAGTCGGCATGGGGCGTGATTCTATTTCCCCATAGTATGTTGTACCGAAGTTGACTGACTGAAAGGGAACATTATGACTATAACTACTGTTCCCTGAAGGAGGGAAACAAGGTACAACATCTGTTTGGAACCACACCACCTGTTCCTGGGCTCGGTGAAGAGTGGTATTAAATTGAAGGAATGAATCCGAGTCTCACGCTTATCACCTGTGGAAGGTGGGGTTTCCAGCGAGGCGCGGATTTCAATGGCCTTGTCAGGCGTGATTTGAGATCCTTCAACCGAAGTCGCAAGAGTGCGACTCCCCATAGTATGTTGTACGTCTCATTTCCCTCCTTCAGGGAACAGTAGTTATAGTCATAACTTTATGTTATTCTTCCTCTCTTTCTTTTCCTCCCTCTGTCTCTCTCTCCCAGTATGGTGGTGAACACGGGGACCAGTGTTCTGGTCTACCAGTTCACCAGGGTGCGCTGGGACTACTCCGTGCTGGCAGAGAGGGAGTTCTTTAACGAGTTCAGGGGTACTCTTAAAAGCATGCTCAATAAAAACAAGTACCCCTACTCCTACGTGCGGGCTGAGCGCATGACACAGATAGGCTCGTCCAATCGTAAGATCTACGACCATGAGAGCAAGAAGCCAGAGAGGCCCGGGCTGTCCCACCACGCACGCTCTCTGTCAGCTCCCAACATGCGCCGAGCACAGGGTGAGTGTTTCTTTGGGTCTGGTGGCCGATTAGCCTTAAATCCAACCTGAATATCGCTCCATTATCGCTCGCTTTTATTAACCCCTTGTCTTTCCAGACACCTTCCTCTACCCTCATGATTTATCTCCTGTGTCTCTCTTCACTCTCACCTATGGCCAGACTAAACCCTGAATATTGCTCTGAAACAGTGTGTTATTCCGTTTGCAGACCCCTCTGTATTCATTCATGTACGTATGGCATAGCAACCATATAATAGTGGTCTACAGAACATAGAGCATGGGATTAAGCACAAACAGACTGGACCACCAGGCTAGGCTAATATCATCCTGCAGTGACTATCCTTTATCATGGTCTCTGACATAGAAATAGAATTGCTATGGTCTGAGAGCCTTTTTCCTCGTTCTACTAATTCTATTTCTGTGGTCTCTCTGCTCTCCACAGCTGCTCAGCAGGAGTCTATGAGGCCGGCCACGTGGAGTGCGCTTCAGGGCCACCGTAGGAGCCGGGCCTACATCGACCTGCAGCCAGAGTTCATCACCAAGCCCCCCTCGGTCATCTCTCCTGGAAGACCCGTCAGCGGACACAGCCAAGACTCCCACAGCAGGGCCAGTCACACGCCCAGGAGTCAAACCACTGGCTCAGGTGAGATAGAATAGGATAGAATAGAATACAGTTGAACGTAATAGAATAGAATAGTAATTGAGAGAGACAGAAACGAGACAGACTATAGTCCTTATGGCTGTATAACAAAGTGCATGTTTACTATTGTTCCTTGTAATCAACCGTATATGCGGCCTCTCACAGCGAGGGAGCCGTCTGTGACGTCTAAGTGGGTGCTGAGGCGCAGCGAGAAGGCAGTGAAAGACCGAGTGAAGAAGAGGGGCCCCCATCGGCCCGTCACCCCTGAGCATGTCCTCCTCAAGGTCAACTCCACCCACCGGCCCCAGGGAAGCGACCAGGCCGAGGCCAACATGAAACTCAACGCCCGTGTACGAGACGCCTGGGGCTCCCCTCCACCTCTACCTCCACCTGTCCAGGGGATAGATCCAGAGCCCCATGCCTCACCATTCCCACCTGCAGCCCCAAAACAGAGCCCCCAGAGTCAGTCACAGAAGGCCCCAGCAGGACCCAGCCACCAGGTCTTCCAACATGGCATGACCAAGACCTACGTCCCCCTCATGACCCACGCTCTGGACCTCAACCCGAGGCACTCCCTCAACTGTCGTGAGGTCTGTTCCACCATTCCTTCCCCAGCCATGGTGCGGCCTCACACCAGCCACGCAGCTTCCACCCAGCGTCAGCCATGCCCCGAGCCAGAGAACAAGAGGCCCCAGACCTCCTGTGGTATAGGGGGTCTGGCGGTGCGTAAGGTGGGGGCATTCACTACCACCGCCCAGTCGAATGTCCAGGCCCCGCAGCGCATGTTCATGAAGGTGAGGAGCAAGCGGCCGGGACGCCACGTGGACTTTGAGATGCCCAATAAGACCATTAGCCAGTACAACCCTCTAGACCCATTCAGGTATGATATGCATAGAATTACACATAGAACAAATAAATTATAGGATCTCTATGATGGTATGCCTTTATGTTACCAAGCTAATTTTCCTATGAGACATTTTAAAGTATTCCTTGATTTGTTCATGAATCTATCCATCCATTAATTAATTAATTAATTTGTTCATTTATTCATTAATTCACTCAGGGAGCGTGGGGCCTTCAGGCTCCACACAGACACCCAGCTGGAGGAGTACTTCAGGGTCCAGAACCACCAGATGAACCAGCTGGGGGAGGGATGCTATAGGACCAAGGAGGACCAGGACAGACAGAGGAAGAGGGTCTGGAAGATGAAGGTCAAAGGTGTCCCTGCCTTAGACTTCCCCAAGCAGGACCAGGTGTATGCCCCCGAGTTGGGACATGAGATCTACATCTGAGACTGTCTGATACTCTCACCTGGACAGGTGTTTGGCTGGCTAAACCCAATACACACATGGAGCTTTTTGATCTGTGTGGCCATGCCAGGGCAAGGATAGAGCTGCCAGGGCAAGGATAGAGCTCAGGGCTTTTGCATGTATGATTCTCCCCCCTGGTGGCTTGTCTCTTGTTTTTTTTAAAGAGGCTGTATGCGCACCACTACTTGTGTATCATGTAAATACATAAACATATAGATGCATTTCTGTACTCCCACCAATCCATATATTATTTTTGTAATCTAATGAGGAGATAGCAAATTATTTTCTTTATCTGCTCTAATGAATGATTTTTACTTCACCTGTTTTGTGTCAGAAAGGTGTCTTTTTTCAAAGCGAGTATATGTTGATATGTTACAAACTCAACCTGAATATTGCCCCAGTGTCCAGTAGGGGTGAGTATAACACCATCTGAGTGTTGGTCAGTCAGCTCAGAGAGAGAGATCATAGGGGTTCCATCCCAATAATCTCTCCTTCCTCTGGAAGTGGGCACTCACTCACTACTCCCCACTGAAGTCCCTAAGTGAAGGGAAAAGGTGAGAGGAGGAGAGCACGTAGATGAGAAGGAATTATACAACTATCAAAGAGATGATGCTGTTTGTATGTGGCTGCTATGAAAGTGAATTGTGCGGGTCATCAGGGGTGTACTCATATCGTCGATTCTGTTGAAAAAAGTTTCGGTAACACTTTACTTGACATCCAGCGTCATAACACGTTATGACATGGTCATAACCATGTCATAATATGTCATAACAGCTGACATAATGTCATAACACGCAACTTACCTCACAAGGCAAAACATTACATTACACCATAGCCTACTTGTCAACGGTATGTTTATGCTATTTAACATTTTCTTACATTTTACATATTAAATGATCAGTATGTTTGTTATATAGCATTTTCTGAAATGTAACATATTCAATTATCATTGTAATTGCATACACATTGATGTCATACATGCACCTACCCCAATGCTCTGTTGCTGATTACTGGGATGAATGCAGGAGCAGATTTCAGGAGCAGGACAAGACACCCTCTTTTTGACTGATGACTGACAAAAGGGCATGTACGTGAAAGGCCTATCTGGCTTATATGGTTATGATGGTCATAATGTTTCTTGACAGTGTCATAAAGTATATTTTCTACAAAAAATGGTTATGACCATTTGCTGGGTGTCAAGTAAAGTGTTACCAACGTTTCTTAAACGGAAGCAAACGGAACGAAATGGGGATAAACCTACCTGAATTTGTCCAATAGAAGCTGTTTGAGCTCAGGGCTTTATGGTGACAGGTAGCTTAGTGGTTAAGAGCGTAGTGCCAGTAACCGAAAGGTCGCTGGTTCTAATCCCCGAGCCGACTAGGTGAATAATCTGTCTGTGCCCTTGAGCAAGGCACTTAACCCTAATTGCTCCTGTAAGTCGCTCTGGATAAGAGCGTCTGCTAAAATGTAAAATGTAAATGTTTGGACTAATGATTACACCCTAGATCAGCTAGATGCAGGCAAGAGTGTGCAGATATAGAATGTGTCACTCTATGTTACCTTGATTACTCCAATTTGTCTCTCGACCTGTTATTAACTTTCATTCATAGGCTAGGTTGTAGCAACCTCATGATGGATATAGGGAAAATTTGAGTATCATGTAATTGCCTAAACCTATCAATGTTACATTGAATGGAATATGAATGACAGTCATCCAATATGCTGTAATAGAAATAAGGCTATTGTCACACCCTGGCTCTGGGGACTCTATATGTTGAGCCAGGGTGTGTAGATTCTATGTGTTTTGTGTTGTAGTTCTAGTTGTTTCATTTCTATGTTGGCCAGTGTGGTTCTCAATCAGAGGCAACGAGTGTCAGCTGTTGCTGGTTGTCTCTGATTGGGAACCACATTTAAACAGGCTGTTTTCCCACAGTTGTTGTGGGATCTTGTTCCTTTTGGTTTGTTCCTTGTTGGTTGTGTTTAACCTAGGACGTCACGTTATCGTTTATTGTTTTGTTCGTGTTATCACTTTTGATAATAAAGTATGTTCGCTCATCACGCTGCGCCTTGGTCCATTCCGTTCAACGATCGTGACAGAAGATCCCACCACACCAGGACCAAGCAGCGTGTCCAGGAACACACGCAGGAGGTAACTCTAGAGGATGTCCTCCTCGGTTGGGGGCAGATTACGGAGGAGGAGGCCGTCCGGTACCGGAAGGCTATGAAGGGGGAGACCCAGGCAGGAGAGGAGAAGCGGCGTCAACCGGGCCGTGGTCGGACAGGCGAGAGGCACCCCCAATAATAGGGGGGGGCACACGGCATGGGCGACGGGGCAGCAGGAGGCTGCCACAGGGCGTATTGGGAGATTAGGAGAGGAGGCCACCGGGTTTGGGGGGCTAGAAGGCAGGTTGGCGGAGCCTGGATGGAGAGCAGAGCCAACTCCCCGTACTCAGGCATGGCAGCATGAGACTGGGCAGGTTCCGGGGTATGCGGAGCTGCGTACTGTGCCACGAGTGGTCCGGCATAGTCCGGTACGTCCTGTGCGAGCACCCCGCACGTGTCGTGCGAAGGTGGGCATGCAGCCAGGACGGAGTGTGCCGGCTCAGCGCTCGTGGCCTCCAGTGCCTCTCCTCGGTCCCGGATATCCTGCGCCAGTGTCACGTGCTGTTATGCCAGTATGGGTACACAGCCCTGTACGTCCTGTGCTGATGCCTCACACAGAGTGTGTGAAGGTAGGCATTCAGCCAGGACGGGTTGTGGCAGCTCTTCACTCCAGGCCTCCTATCCGTCTCCACAGCCCGGCCCGGCCTGTTCCTGCTCCTCGCACCAAGCCTACGGTGCGCGTCGCCAGCCCAGCCCGGCCTGTTCCTGCCCCTCGCACCAAGCCTACGGTGCGCGTCGCCAGCCCGGCCCGGCCTGTTCCTGCCCTTCGCACCAAGCTTACGGTGCGCGTCGCCAGCCCGGCCCGGCCTGTTCCTGCTCCCGCACCAAGCTAACGGTGCGCGTCGCCAGCCCGGCCCGGTCTGTTCCTGCCACTCGCACTAAGCCTAAGGTGTGCGTCGCCAGCCCGGCCCGGCCTGTTCCTGCTCTCGCACCAAGCCTACGGTGCGCGTCGCCAGCCCGGCCCGGCCTGTTCCTGCCCTTCGCACCAAGCCTACGGTGCGCGTCGCCAGCCCGGCCCGGCCTGTTCCTGCTCCCCGCACCAAGCTAACGGTGCGCGTCGCCAGCCCGGCCCGGTCTGTTCCTGCCACTCGCACTAAGCCTAAGGTGTGCGTCGCCAGCCCGGCCCGGCCTGTTCCTGCCCCTCGCACCAAGCCTACGGTGCGCGTCGCCAGCCCGGCCTGTTCCTGCCCTTCGCACCAAGCCTACGGTGCGCGTCGCCAGTCCGGCCCGGCCTGTTCCTGCTCCCCGCACCAAGCTAACGGTGCGCGTCGCCAGCCCGGCCCGGTCTGTTCCTGCCACTCGCACTAAGCCTAATGTGTGCGCCGCCAGCCCGGCCCGGCCTGTTCCTGCTCCACGCACCAAGCTAACGGTGTGCGTCGCCAGCCCGGCCCGGCCTGTTCCTGCCCCTCGCACCAAGCCTACGGTGCGCGTCGCCAGCCCGGCCCGGCCTGTTCCTGCCACTCGCACCAAGCCAGGGGTGCGAGTCGTCAGCCCGGTAAGGCCCGTTCCTGCTCCACGCACCAAGCCAGGGGTGCGAGTCGTCAGCCCGGTCCGGCCCGTTGCTGCTCCACGCACCAAGCCAGGGGTGCGCATCGTCAGCCCGGTCCGGCCCGTTCCTGCTCCACGCACCAAGCCAGGGGTGTGCGTCGTCAGTCCGGCACAACCCGTGCCTGGGTCACCGGTGCCTGGTCAGGTACCGGTCAGCTGCTCCACACCGGAGCTTAAGCAATCCGCTCCTACGATGTCCAGTCCAGCTCCAGCCAGCGGGGCCAGACCGGACCAGGGGCGCTACGGGGGGATTATTGGAGGGTGGTGGGCAAGCCCGGAGCCGGAACCGCCTCCGAGGAGGAATGCCCACCCAGCCCTCCCCTGTTTGGTTTATGTTGAGGGGGGGGGGGGGGTACTGTCACACCCTGGCTCTGGGGACTCTATATGTTGAGCCAGGGTGTGTAGATTCTATGTGTTTTGTGTTCTGTGTTGTAGTTCTAGTTGTTTCATTTCTATGTTGGCCAGTGTGGTTCTCAATCAGAGGCAACGAGTGTCAGCTGTTGCTGGTTGTCTCTGATTGGGAACCACATTTAAACAGGCTGTTTTCCCACAGTTGTTGTGGGATCTTGTTCCTTCTGGTTTGTTCCTTGTTGGTTGTGTTTAACCTAGGACGTCACGTTATCGTTTATTGTTTTGTTCGTGTTATCACTTTTGATAATAAAGTATGTTCGCTCATCACGCTGCGCCTTGGTCCATTCCGTTCAACGATCGTGACAGCTATGCTCATTAAAAAAATAATCGTCCTCCCTAATCTTAAACGGCACCGACTGCCACTGAATTTCATGACTGTTTAGTTGGTGGCGGTAATGCACCAGTAGGTTGCCAATAGCCATTTAAAAACCACAGAAGAAGAAGGCCACTAATTACATTTACATTTACATTTTCGTCATTTAGCAGACGCTCTTATCCAGAGCGACTTACAAATTGGTACATTCACCTTATGATATTTTTCTTTTTTTTTCTTTTTTAAATTATTATTATTTCTTATTTTCTTTGGGGTGGGGTAAGGGGGTGTAGAAGGATTACTTTATCCTATCCCAGGTATTCCTTAAAGAGGTGGGGTTTCAAGTGTCTCCGGAAGGTGGTGAGTGACTCCGCTGTCCTGGCGTCGTGAGGGAGCTTGTTCCACCATTGGGGTGCCAGAGCAGCGAAAAGTTTTGACTGGGCTGAGCGGGAACTGTGCTTCCGCAGAGGTAGTGGGGCCAGCAGGCCAGAGGTGGATGAACGCAATGCCCTCGTTTGGGTGTAGGGACTGATCAGAGCCTGAAGGTACGGAGGTGCCGTTCCCCTCACAGCTCCGTAGGCAAGCACCATGGTCTTGTAGCAGATGCAAGCTTCAACTGGAAGCCAGTGGAGTGTGCGGAGGAGCGGGGTGACGTGAGAGAACTTGGGAAGGTTGAACACCAGACGGGCTGCGGCGTTCTGGATGAGTTGTAGGGGTTTAATGGCACAGGCAGGGAGCCCAGCCAACAGCGAGTTGCAGTAATCCAGACGGGAGATGACAAGTGCCTGGATTAGGACCTGTGCCGCTTCCTGTGTAAGGCAGGGTCGTACTCTGCGAATGTTGTAGAGCATGAACCTACAGGATCGGGTCACCGCCTTGATGTTAGCGGAGAACGAAAGGGTGTTGTCCAGGGTCACGCCAAGGCTCTTTGCACTCTGGGAGGAGGACACAACGGAGTTGTCAACCGTGATGACGAGATCATGGAATGGGCAGTCCTTCCCCGGGAGGAAGAACAGCTCCGTCTTGCCGAGGTTCAGCTTGAGGTGGTGATCCGTCATCCACACTGATATGTCTGCCAGACATGCAGAGATGCGATTCGCCACCTGGTTATCAGAAGGGGGAAAGGAGAAGATTAATTGTGTGTCGTCTGCGTAGCAATGATAGGAGAGGCCATGTGAGAATATGACAGAGCCAAGTGACTTGGTGTATAGCGAGAATAGGAGAGGGCCTAGAACTGAGCCCTGGGGGACACCAGTGGTGAGAGCACGTGGTGCGGAGACAGATTCTCGCCACGCCACCTGGTAGGAGCGACCTGTCAGGTAGGACGCAATCCAAGAGTGAGCCGCGCCGGAGATGCCCAACTCGGAGAGGGTGGAGAGAAGGATCTGATGGTTCACAGTATCAAAGACAGCAGATAGGGCTAGAAGGACGAGAGCAGAGGAGAGAAAGTTAGCTTTAGCAGTGCGGAGAGCCTCCGTGACACAGAGAAGAGCAGTCTCAGTTGAATGACCAGTCTTGAAACCTGACTGGTTTGGATCAAGAAGGTAATTCTGAGAGAGATAGCAAGAGAGTTGGCTAAAGATGGCACGCTCAAGAGTTTTGGAGAGAAAAGAAAGAAGGGATACTGGTCTGTAGTTGTTGACATCGGAGGGATCGAGTGTAGGTTTTTTGAGAAGGGGTGCAACTCTCGCTCTCTTGAAGACGGAAGGGACATAGCCAGCGGTCAAGGATGAGTTGATGAGCGAGGTGAGGTAAGGGAGAAGGTCTCCGGAAATGGTCTGGAGAAGAGAGGAGGGGATAGGGTCAAGCGGGCAGGTTGTTGGGCAGCCAGCCGTCACAAGTCGCAAGATTTCATCTGGAGAGAGAGGGGAGAAAGAAGTCAAAGCATAGGGTAGGGCAGTGTGAGCAGGACCAGCGGTGTCATTTCACTTAAAAAACGAGGATCGGATGTCGTCAACCTTCTTTTCAAAATGGTTGACGAAGTCATCCACAGAGAGGGAGGAGGGGGGAGGGGGAGGAGGATTCAGCAGGGAGGAGAAGGTGGCAAAGAGCTTCCTAGGGTTAGAGGCAGATGCTTGGAATTTAGAGTGGTAGAAAGTGGCTTTAGCAACTGAAACAGAGGAAGAAAATGTAGAGAGGAGGGAGTGAAAAGATGTCAGGTCCGCAGGGAGTCTAGTTTTCCTCCATTTCCGCTCGGCTGCCCGGAGCCCTGTTCTGTGAGTCGTCAAGCCACGGAGCAGGAGGGGAGGACCGAGCCGGCCGGGAGGATAGGGGACATAGAGAGTCAAAGGATGCAGAAAGGGAGGAGAGGAGGGTTGAGGAGGCAGAATCAGGAGATTGGAGGGAGAAAGATTGAGCAGAGGGAAGAGATGATAGGATGGAAGAGGAGAGAGTAGCGGGGAGAGAGCGAAGGTTGCGACGGCGCATTACCATCTGAGTAGGGGCAGAGTGAGTAGTGCACGGGAGGAGAGCGAGAGAGAAAAGGATACAAAGTATTGGTCGGAGACTTGGAGGGGAGTTGCAGTGAGATTAGTAGAAGAACAGCATCTAGTAAAGATGAGGTCAAGCGTATTGCCTGCCTTGTGAGTAGGGGGAGACGGTAAGAGGGTGAGGTCAAAAGAGGAGAGTAGTGGAAAGAAGGAGGCAGAGAGAAATGAGTCAAAGGTAGACGTAGGGAGGTTAAAGTCACCCAGAACTGTGACGGGTGAGCCATCCTCAGGAAAGGAACTTATCAAGGCATCAAGCTCATTAATGAACTCTCCATGGGAACCTGGAGGGCGATAAATGATAAGGATGTTAAGCTTGAATGGGCTAGTGACTGTTACAGCATGGAATTCAAATGAGGAGATAGACAGATGGGTCAGGGGAGAAAGAGAGAATGTCCACTTGGGAGAGATGAGGATTCCTGTGCCACCACCCCGCTGACCAAATGCTCTCGGGGTATGTGAGAACACATGGTCAGACGAGGAGAGAGCAGTAGGAGTAGCAGTGTTTTCTGTGGTAATCCATGTTTCCGTCAGCGCCAAGAAGTCGAGGGACTGGAGGGTAGCATAGGCTGAGATGAACTCTGCCTTGTTGGCCGCAGAACGTCAGTTCCAGAGGCTGCCGGAGACCTGGAACTCCACGTTGGTCGTGCGTGCAGGGACCACCAGGTTAGAGTGGCAGCAGCCACGCGGTGTGAGGCGTTTGTATAGCCTGTGCGGAGAGGAGAGAACAGGGATAGACAGACACATAGTTGACAGGCTACAGAAAATGGCTACAATAATGCAAAGGAGATCGGAATGAAATGAACTAAACATCTGGGAAAGCGAGAGAGCGGGGCCTCCCTCACTTACGTTTCACTGAAACACTCAAATATAACTCCCAACTTCCACTTTAGAAATTATAATTGTTGTAAACTACAGCGGTTCAATGTTTTCTAGGAATAGACTAACTTAGTTTATTCAGCTAGCTAACTTGGTACAGTATTCTTCTGTGAAAACTGTCCAGGGCACCGAATCCTATGACGCCATAGCCAACTAGCATGCCAGTCTCCAATAACACGTTTTAGCACCAATACTCGGTTACAACAAACCACCAGTGTGTTAACATGCCAAGCAGATCATTTGTGTCCGTGTCTAACGTTGTGTAAAGTTTTGGGTTAGTTTTGACAGTTTGAGTGAGTCCGTCATCAATTTATTCAGCCAGTTAGTTAGCTAGAATTGTTAGCATACTAGCTAGCCATTGCTCTCTGCCAACGAACCAACCCCTCCTCCCACGGCACGAACACACAGAGAGAGCCAAGCTAACGTTAACTAGTCACCCATGTCCCGAATTCCCTTGAACAACTCTGGTTACCAGTATGTAAAAACAAAACACAAATGTAGGTTATAACTTACCCTTAGTAGCTACTGTTAGCCAGTTAAATGCAAAGCTAGCCACTGAATCGATTCAGCCAGTTCGCGTCTGTTCGTTAGGTTGTTCCAGCTATTGTTTAGTTAGCTATCCAGGTAGCAACAAGCTAGCTACATTTCGAGTACAGTAGCTACTAACTACCTAACGTTAACGCTTCAGATAATGAGGTTAGAAAAACAGCTGAATGGTAGGCAGCTAGCTGGCATAATTACAGGTACTCTTAAGCGTGAAATAACATTGGAAACAACTATCCACAGTTGCTAATAGTTACCAGTAGCTACCCGCTAGCTAGTCCAGGTAGTGGGTTAGCTAGCCTCGTGCTTCACCGGGCTCAGCCGAATACAATACTTACCTACAATAATTACCTACAATAACCTACGATAACTACCTAGATAAACTACCTACAATACCTAACTACAATCTAAATACATGGTTTAAGCTTTACTCAACACCATATAAGCCAAGCTTACCTTCCGCCAGAGAGAGACACAACCTCACCCGACGACTCCAACTACATATAAATTATGTACTAGCAGTAACATGGCTAATGGTTCTAACGTTAGGCAAGAAACAATTACACAATAAAAGAAGTGAGGATTTACCTCTCGAAGAGATTGAATTAGTTCATGGACATTGGATGGAATAGTTTTCCGGCAAAAGATTACAACGACCACGGAATATTTACATATGAAAAGGAGGGGAAAGAATCTGTGCGAAAAGTCATGAATGGCGGGAGTGGATCAAAGGAAGGTATGCTGCGTTGGAATTTTTCAAAATGTAAGTCTAAACATAGGCTACCTCTTTACCTGTTCAACTGTAATTTTAATTAATGATGGACATTGATTCTTTTTCCACATTTTGTTATGTTACAGCCTTATTCTAAAATAGATTACATTATTATTCCCCCTCATCAATCTACACACAATACCCCATAATGACAAGGCAAAAACAGGTTTGTAGAAATTTCTGCTAATTTATAAAAAATAAAAAACAGAAATACTTTATTTACATAGGTATTCAGACCCTTTGCTATGAGACTACAAATTGAGCTCAGGTGCATCTTGATTCCATTGATCATCCTTGAGATGTTTCTACAACTTGATTGGAGTCCACCTGTGGAAAGTTCAATTGATTGGACATGATTTGGAAAGGCACACACCTGTCTATATAAGGCCCCACAGTTGACAGTGCATGTCAGAGCAAAAACCAAGCCATGAGGTTGAAGGAATTGTCCGTAGAGCTCTGAGACAGGATTGTGTTGAGGCACAGATCTGGGGAAAGGTACCAAAAACATTCTGCAGCATTGAAGGTCACCAAGAACACAGTGGCCTCCATCATTCTTAAATGGAAAAAGTTTGGAACCACCAAGACTCGTACTAGAGCTGGCCGCCCGGCCAAACTGAGCAATCGAGGGAGAAGGGCCTTGGTCAGGGAGGTCCCAAGAACCCAATGGCCACTCTGACAGAGCTCCAGAGGTCCTCTGTGGAGATGGGAGTACTTTCCAGAAGGACAACCATCTCTGCAGCACTCCACCAATTAGGCCTTTATGGTAGAGTGGCCATACCGAAGCCAAAAGTTTGCCAAAAGGCACCTAAAGGACTCTCAGACCATGAGAAACAAGATTCTCTGGTCTGATGAAACCAAGATTGAACTCTTTGGCCTGAATGCCAAGTGTCACGTCTGGAGGAAACCTGGCACCATCCCTACAATTAAGCATGGTGGTGGCAGCATCATGCTGTGGGGATGAGCTCTGCTCTACTTCATGTAAATTTCAAGCGAAGCGTTGGAGTGAAGAGTTGTAAGGGTATTAAGCTATGACTTTAGCATTATGTTAGTAGCCTACAGAAATCCCTCTCTTCAAAAACCCATTATTGTCTAAGAAAATTCCTTTCCAGAGATGCTGTAATTTTAAGCAGATACCTGGTACAAGTTTACTGTGCACTTCACTGCTCTCAACGTTCAATCACGGCCCTCTCTGATGCCTGAGTGAGGAGCTATGAGGTCATTAGAACGAGACCAGTTAGTTGAATTGTCCTTTCCAACGAACCAAAGCCATTCAACCTGCCACCTGCCCTCTGGCCCCGGTGCCTTTGGGGCATCATTAAAGGGTAAAGGAGGAGGAGATTTGGGGAGGGAAGCTTGGACTCTTCCTTTGACTACAGCAGCAGAACAGCTGGAAACTACAGCGAAGAGAGGAGAAAGCGGTAGAGGGGGGTGTGGAGAGGAGGAGAAAGCGGTAGAGGGGATAGCGGTAGGAGAAGAGAAGACACCCCCTTCAGAGATGATCCTCATTCAGAGGCAGCCCTGCTGCTAATTTGATTTAATCTTCAGAAAATGGGGGTTTTACGGCAATGCGTCTTCCCCCTTTCCTTTTCTCCCCGGGCACTGGCTGTGTGAGGTAGGGAGAGGACAAAACACCCCCTGTTCCCCTCCCCAGCTTAGCCCGATCAGGCAGTTCAAACCTCCATTGTTCCCCCAGGTATGGAAGCTCTTGTCTGGGGTCACCAGAGCCACGGGGAAATAACGAGCGTGAAATCAAAGCAAAGGTAGAAAAGAGAAAGTCTTCATGGATGGAGGAATGCCCAGAGACCTTCTGCTCCCAAGAGTTGGCCCAGGGGTGGGGTGACGTAAGGGGGAGGGGATGTTGGAGGTTGGGGTAGAGGAGGATAGGGGGGTAAAAGCTTTAAAGAAAGGACAGTTACCCATAGATCTATGGGAGGTTATGGGGGTGGAGGTTGGGCCAAAGGATACAAAGAGACTTTTTGGAATAGGACCTTGTTGACCCCATGACATAATCTGCATGGTTTTGCATCTGCATAGACTCAGCATTATAGGCAGATATTTGCATTCCCCATAGTTAATTTGTCAAATACATTTTCTTATTTTTCATGCTGTTTTGGTGGCAAATTTGAACTCTAGGAGTAAGGGCACATAGCGAGTGCCTGTCTGTCATGGTTCAGGATATGGTTGACGCGATCAAGATTTGAAGTTGTAGGCTATTTGCATGACACTCAGACAGTAGGCTAACCTGCCCTGAGGCTGTGCAGACAGACATCACACATACTAACACTCTGATACTAACGAAAAATCGAATTGACAACCATATCAAAGTTCTGACAAGAATAGCCATTGATTAAACACTGCTGCAAAGTAGGTTTAAAAAAATTATGCGGTTTGGGCCTTTTATGACGTTATTGATTACAAGCTATGGACTACAGTGACAGATTGTTCTAAAGAGGTAGCCTGTGTATCATATCCCAGGGACCCATTGGCCAAGGGTTAAGGTTAGTGTTAAGGTTATGGCTATGGCTATGGCTAATAAAGGAAACTTAATTGAGGCTCTGAGACACAGAGAATTCTATTCATAATCAAAACCACCAGGGACTGATAACACAGCAATGACATCATCACATGGATGAGATCAGAGCTTTATGTTTGGATCTATTTGGAGCATTTTACCTCAATATAAGGCTATGGTGGACATCCCAGTTAGTCAAGCACTCTGATCCCTGAATAGAATAACACAAACAGCCAAGCCTCGTTGGAGCAGAACAACGTTTCCATCCTTTCTCCTTTTCCTTAGGAGTGAGTGTGTTTGTGTGTGTGTGTGTGTGAGTGCGTGTGTGTAAAGCTCAGTGTACGCCCAGTGTGTGGAAATCAGATCGGCCTGCCTTGCCTTCTGACGTCATTCTCAGATAACGATCACAGGTGTAAGGGGGTCCGACCACAACGAGGGGGAAGCAATGAACGGTAACACCCCACCACGATACGGAACAGATTACGAACCAGCCAAGCCAAATGGTTACAGGGAGATCTGATTGGCTGGTTGCTCATTGATTGGCTAACCAGTCGGTGATGGACAGGTTGTGTTTTTGTGGTATAACTATTTTCCATCCCAGGCCAGGGCTCTTGATTGAGCCTACAAGAGTGTGAGGTGAAAGTGAAACTACTGACGACACTTCAGGTTGAGGGTGATCAGAAAGGGTGCTGGGGGCTGGTTGTGTATTAGAGTGGCTCCATTTGACTGGTTGTATATATTAGTAGCGAGAGTGGCTCAGTCTCCCATCAGTCAGAGGTGATGGGGCAGAATTGTTCTACACCGAGCACCGAGGTCTCTCTCATACTCTCTTACTTATCACTGCACATCAAATGAAAGGCATGACTCCCATTCACAAAATAAATCAAACACAGGTAACGCCTCTCCCTCTCTCCCTCTCTCAGCCCTATGTGGCATTTGGGACACAAGTCATTAATATACATTTCTGCTTTATTATGAAAATGTATGCAATCACTAACTGTAAATCGCTCTAGATAAGAGCGTCTGCTAAATGACTAAAATGTTAACTGTATTGCCTCTAGAGGTCGCCCTTGCTTCACACATCACCATCACGGCTACATGAAAGAAGCTTTAATAATGCACATGCCAGATATATATGATTTCAAATCAATTCAAACTTTATTTGTCACACGCGCCGAATACAACAGGTGTAGACCTTCCCGTGAAATGCTTACTTACAAGCCCCTTAACCAACAATGCAGTTGAAGAAAGAGTTAAGAAAATATTTACCAAATAAACTAAAGTAAAAAAATAAAATAAAAAGTAACAAAATAAAATAACAAAAACAAGGCTATATACAGGGGGTACCGGTTCCGAGTCAATGTGCGGGGGTACAGGTTAGTCGAGGTAATTTGTACATGTAGGTAGGGGTAAAGTGACGATGCATAGATAATAGACAGCGGGTAGCAGCAGTGTAAAAACAAATGGAGGGGGGTCAATGTAAATAGTCTGGGTGGCCATTTGATTAATTGTTCAGCAGTCTTATGGCTTGGGGGTAGAGGCTGTTAAGGAGCCTTTTGGTCCTAGACTTGGCGCTCCGGTACCGCTTGCTGTGCGGTAGCAGAGAGAACAGTCTATGACTTGGGTGACTGGAGTCTTTGACAATTTTTTGGCCTTTCGTCTGACACCACCTAGTATATAGGTCGTGGATGGCAGGAAGCTTGGCCCCAGTGATGTACTGGGCCGAACGCACTACCCTCTGTAGCGCCTTACGGTCAGATGCCGAGCATTTGCCATACTAGGCGGTGATGCAACCGTTCAGGATGCTCTCAATGGTGCAGCTGTATAACTTTTTGAGGATCTGGGGAACCATGCCAAATCTTTTCAGTCTCCTGAGGGGGAAAAGGTGTTGTTGTGCCCTCTTCACGACTGTCTTGGTGTGTTTGGACTATGATAGTTTGTTGGTGATGTGGACACCAATGAACTTGAAACTCACGACCCACTCCACTACAGGCCCGTCAATGTTAATGGGGGCCTGTTCGGCCCACTTTTTCCTGTAGTCCATGATCAGCTCCTTTGTCTTGCACACATTGATCGAGAGGTTGTTGTCCTGGCACCACACTGCCAGGTCTCTGACCTCCCTATAGGCTGTCTCATCGTTGTTGGTGATCAGGCCTACCACTGTTGTGTCATCAGCAAACTTAATGATGGTGTTGGAGTCGTGTTTGGCCACGCAGTCGTGGGTGAACACGGAGTACAGGAGGGGACTAAGCAAGCACCCCTGAGGGGCCCCAGTGTTGAGGATCAGCATGGCAGACGTGTTGTTGCCTACCCTTACCACCTGGGGGCGGCCTGTCAGGAAGTCCAGGATCCAGTTGCAGAGGGAGGTGTTTAGGTGTTCCTTTTGTCCAGGTGGGAAAGGGCAGTGTGGATTGAGATTGCGTCATCTGTGGATCTGTTGGGGCGATATGCGAATTGGAGTGGGTCTAGGGTATCCAGGATGATGCTGTTGATGTGAGCCATGACCAGCCTTTCAAAGCACTTCATGGCTACTGATGTGAGTGCTACGGGGCGGTAATCATTTAGGCAGGTTACCTTCGCTTCCTTGGGCACAGAGTCTGCTTCAAACATGTAGGTATTACAGACTCGGTCAGGGAGAGGTTGAAAATGTCAGTGAAGACACTTGCCAGTTGGTCTGCACATGCTTTGAGTACACATCCTGGTAATCTGTCTCGCCCGCGACTTTGTGAATGTTGACCTGTTTAAAGGTAATGCTCACATCGGCACCCGAGAGCATTATCACACAGTTGTCCAGAACAGCTGGTGCTCTCAAGCATGCTTCAGTGTTGTTTGCCTCAAAGCGAGCATAAAAGGCATTTAGCTCGTCTGGTAGGCTTGCGTCACTGGGCAGCTCGCGGCTGTGCTTCCCTTTGTAGTCCGTAATATTTTAATAGCCACATCCGTCGAGCGCCAGACCCGGTGTAGTAGGATTCAATCTTAATCCTGTATTGACGCTTTGCCTGTTTGAAGGTTCGTCTGAGGGCGTAGCGGGATTTCTTATAAGCGTCCGGATTAGTGTCCCGCTCCTTGAAAGCTGCAGCTCTAGCCTTTAGCTCGATGCGGATGTTGCCTGTAATCCATGGCTTCTGGTTGGGATATGTACATATGGTCACTGTGGGGACGACGTCGTCGATGCCATTGGATGAATCCCGGAACAGTCTGTGCTAGCAAAACAGTCCTGTAGCGTAGCATCCGCGTCATCTGTCCACTTCTGTATTGAGTGAAGAGGAGCAGCCCTACACTGCACCGTGTCATTAGTTCCAAATAAAACCCTGTGTTTTCACTGTCAACCCACTTTCTACTTGTATGTCCACTTAGCAGAGTTTACTGTCTATCTGTGAGTTCTGAACTGAAACGGAGAGGAACAGAACAGCATGGCTCTTCATCCACTCTGTACCCTGCTTAGCCTGGTCCCAGATCTTTATTATTTCCAATCCCAGTATAACCAAAACATGAAGTGACAAAAGCAACGGCAAGGGAATTACAATAGCATTTTTCATGCTGTCAAGATGCTGATAACAAGTTATTTAAAATACAGTTATTTTCTGTTACATTTTCATGAGATGTAAATGTGAATGTGTTCCAATGTGTGCCACTACTACTTTATTAAACCAGAGAAAAGGGCTGCCAGCCCAGGGATTGACCTGTGGTCTCATTAGCTCCCAGTTATAGCCAAGCTACCCCAGACATCTGCAGGAGACAGACAGTGTTAAGTGTCATAATTCCACTTTTTTCCGAGATGTAAATAGGGAGTCTGCGTCACAAATGCCACCCTATTGCCTTTTATAGTGCATTATATAGGGATTATTGTGAACTATATAGGGAATAGGATGCAATTTGGGACACAGTGGTGAAGGTTAAAGGTCACCCGCATAAAACTTCCCCATTTGGGGCCAGTTGGACATTCGGTGGCTGGGGGGTAAGCAACCTGAAACAAGTGGCCAATTCACACAGGAAAGGTTTTGGGTAAGCAGACTTTGACTCGGTTTCCTGCCCCCTAACAGAAACAAGACATGAATTGTAACACAACACTACAGAGGTTCTTCATGCACCAGGGAAGCAGAACAAAACTAACCAAGTGGCCCAGAGCTGCAGCCAGGGCACCTGACAAAGGATTAGAGGTTCAATGTTTTCAATGTTGAACAAAATCGCACCATGGTAGCTAACTTGAATTAGAGAAGGTGAGTAATTGCTAGAAAAAAAAAAACAGTTTATGGAGGCAAAAGCAGAAGTAAGTAAACTGAATCAGTCTGTGAACTATATATAACTTTTTAGCACTGTATATTCTGT
Organism: Coregonus lavaretus; assembly: GCF_964263955.1. Classification (NCBI taxonomy): domain Eukaryota; kingdom Metazoa; phylum Chordata; class Actinopteri; order Salmoniformes; family Salmonidae; genus Coregonus; species Coregonus lavaretus. The sequence goes on along the minus strand of NC_140012.1, from coordinate 28,916,408 downwards.
GTACTGGTGTGTCAAGACATTCACAAGCCCTGCTATGCATTAGGCTGCAAATGCTATGCACCTCTTCGATCATATTTGAATAGGCTGCTGCAAGTCAGACAGTTGTCGTCAGATTGAAAAAATAAGGGTAGATGATTGGGATAGAGAGACAATTGAGGTAGAATTCCTTCGCTGTGAGACTGTGTGTGTAGTAGATAACCTCCTGGGGGCCAAGTGGAGGGGCCACATCAATCACACACATCATCATTCAGTTTAAATTGAGAGGTTCAGAGGGGTTTGGTCTTTGAGTCTTTTTGCCAAGTCTTCTACAATCATCTACATAAGGCTGCCCTGTCATCTGTTGCCCTCTGACCTGGACTAAAGGATTCATCCACTTACCCTAAAGACAAGAGTGAAGCAACACTGTTTACTTCCATATGTTTAGAAAAGAAAAGCAACAATGGTCCTTTTTTTTTTTTAAGGAGTCTGCTGTGGAATGCCCACTCTAGAAACTTAGCCTACATCCCAAATGGCACCTTATTCCCTATATAGTGTACTAGTTTTAATGGGCCTGGTTTAAAAGTAGTACACTACATAGGGAATAGGGTGCCATTTGGGGCACAAGCTTAGAGATTAGTGTGACGTGTGCATGTGTGTAGGACACAAGGTGAGGCTGTGCTCTCCTCTGCCTTATCAGGCTCTGCCGCTCCTCTCCAGCCCCTGCCCCGACCCGCCAGAGAGAGAGACCCTGGTGTTATCAGGGCTTGCAGGAGAGCAAACATCTGTAGTTGACATGAGCTCACCGCTAATTGCTTGTTAAACTAGGATTAAGTGCCTGAGTCAGGCTTTGAGGAGTGGGCTGATAAAAACGTCCATTAGTCCCATCCCAATCTGAGTGTGTGTAAGAGGAGGGCATGTCTGAGGCTCGAGGTTAGTGATCATTTAGAAGTGAAACAGCTACAACCTGGTTTGTTGTTTGGGACAAGGACTGGTGGATAGGGAGTTTTAAGATGTGACCAGCAGTAGTTAGCCCATAGGGCTTTGGTCAAAAGTAGTTCACGTACTATATAGGGAATAGGGTGCCATTTGAGATTCAGCCCCTGCTTTTGGAGGGCCAATGGGTAGCCAGGCTCAAATATTTCACAGCTCTCTGTCTGTGATTCCTATCATGTTGACACAAGTGTTGTATAAAAACAAACAAAGCGTACATTACACCAGTTGTGTTTTTCATGTAGTTGTCCTAGGGAGTATTGTCGGGAAACAATGATGACCCATTTCAGCAGCAGATGTTTGAGGTCACCATCGAGGTCACCATTTGAGGTCACCATCATTGGTAGGGTTCCTGAAATTGGATGGTGGATAAATACATTTGACTATTTAAAAAAAAATCCACATACAGTATACATGGCCATGTTTCCTAGCTGCTGTAGGTTTACAGCACTGTCAGTCACTGGGGATAAAGCAGCTGTATATATTTAAACAGAACCCATGATAGCCAACAATGACACAATAAACCGCTCTTAGAGCCCCTGGATCCATTTTGGATTCTGAGAAACAGTCCTCGATCTCTCTCATCAGTGAGTGGTCTAAGACCGCTGAGACAGTCACACACAGCATGATAGGTCTCGTTGCTCTCGTCATTCCCTGATTCATCCAACCCCACCATCCCGCCATCCCCCCATCTTCAGCTGTTAAAACAGCAAAAATTATGGCTGTAATTGTTTCAGCGTGTAGCCTGTTATTTTAATGTGCCGAGCTGGATGAGTCAGGAATTTAAAAAAAACTATTGCAGTAAATGGCAAGTATTTTCTGACTACTGACATTCTTAACGTTTTGGCACCCGTAGACTTACTTTTTGTAATAGTTTGACTAATTATCAGGTGTTTCCAATTTCTCCACAGTGATATGAAATGGATACCACCACAAAGAAGGAGACAGAGAGAGATTGAGAGAGAGGCAGGGCATGGTTGTCTTTTCACCACGACTGACCTGCAACTTTCTGGACAGATTTTACAGAAAGCCTAGGGCTAGATAGATTTGGCTCCTCTATGCTTTTGGGCCTTCTCTCTCTGTTTCTTAATCCTCTAATATTTCTTAACATCCTCTCATTGTGTAACGAGCCCATGCTGAGAAGCATCTGTTTGGCTATAGTGAGGATGACTGAGGTAACAGTTAACCAACAGGGGACAAGGAGAACATAGTTATAGTTATGATGTCCATATAAGGACAGTCTTAAAGCCGATTTATGGTCAATCTGATGTCTGCAGTGGCCGTACAGCATTTACAGCGATGTGGCCTCCGCAGAAGTCAGAGCATTCATACTTATTGCGCTTCAGGGAGCTATCATACTTATCCAATAAATTGGTCTTCACCACTCCACTTGTAGTGACTCAGGGCTAATCTCTATAGCCATCCAGCTAATTACGAGAAAATGGCTGAACGAAAAAGACAAGACCGCACCTCTTCTGAGATGTTGGAGTCCGTTTCCCGGTGCTTGACATAGGAGCTCAGCTAAGATAGGATGACGTAAAAAGACTGCACCGTTTTTCCACCTGCATCTCCATCCTGAATCTCCCCATTGCCCCCCAGCAAAATTATCCTACATTTAGGCTATTGTTTATATGTATTTCACACTATGTTGAGGTAAAAATCAGAGTATAATGCTTGTATGGATGTCAACCCCAATACCCCAATATATCCAAATCAGAATTTTAGTAACCACAGTGTGGGCCTGTTCCAATACACCAGGTGAGGAAGAATGTTTTAGGCCTACCAGAGGTACTACTTTAATTTAACAATGTAATGCTTATCTTTGTAAAAAAATATTCTGATAGAAAATTAAACAATTAGCCTTCTTCTGTATGCCTATATCTGTATAGCAGTAGTAGCGTATCTGATGTATAAAGAAATCCATGTCGATGTTGGGAACATAGTGCCGGCATATCTCTATCTTTCTCCCTGTCTCTCTAAGGCCAGGCCTAAGCTTGTCTCCCTTAATATTCATTTTTTTTTATACGAATGTCATACAGTGGACACCTTATAAGCCTTTATAAGCCTTTAGGCCCATATGCATGCAATGCCCTGATGCATTTAGCGCTCAAATCTTCGACAGCTGAACAGTGAGGTAGAAAATTATTGTTTTAGGAAAGTAAAAACCAATAAAACAGTAGACTATAAAGTTTTGAAGACGCTACACATCGAAACACAATGAATCGTTTTTTTGTAATTTGTTATAGGCAGTTTTTAAGGACACGTAGCTGTGGACCATTTGGCCAATACCGCTTGTTTGTTGATGGCGCTGGTAGCGCCCAGTTGGAGGTTTCTTTCTTTCTCCCTCTCTTTCTACTCTCGGATCTGAATGGATCTCTCGGATCCAAACCAGCACCGGTCTCTTTGGGTTTGTTTTCCACGGTCCTTTTCAGAACGGGTCTGACTGTTCTTGGGTCCATTCGGAATGGGTCTCCACTTTTTGATAACTAAATGCACACCGAGTCGGGTGGGAAAGCCACGGATCTATTTCGGAACTGGTCCAACTTTTTGGACCTGTGAAGACCTCTAGGACACGACATCGCTGTACGGAGCTTGATATGCTATTGCGTCACACCCTCCGTACGGAGCCTCCAGACCGCATAAATCGGCTTTTAGCAGGACTTGTGTTATCGGCCGTAAACCTCACACAAGGGTCATTTGACCACCAAATTACAGGGATGATGAAGGGTTTTGGTTTGTCCTATTAGAGATTTGAACAAAACTTTTCATTTTTATATTTTTTGGGATAATTTCCCCTATATCTTTAGGAATGTTTCCCTGCTTTCAGCTTTCAACTGTTGCAGAGCGAAAACTGAGTTTTAGTTTTTATTTTTCTGTTCGTGACAAATCATTTTACGGAAAACAACGTTTTTGAACTGATTTATAGTGTTCCTTTCCTCACCGTCTGACTGAGCAGAAGTAGGCTACTGTAGTTATGATCAACATCACATCACTGCCAAATATACAGTGCATTCGGAAAGTATTCAGACACCTTTCCTTTTTCCACATTTTGTTACGTTAGAGCCTTATTCTAAAATGTATTAAAACAATTTTTTTCCTCATCAGTACCCCATAATGACAAAGCAAAAACAGGTTATTTGAAATTTTTGCACATTTATAAAAAATAGAGCCGGTGTAGTAGGATTCAATCTTAGTCCTGTATTGACGCTTTGCCTGTTTGAAGGTTCGTCTGAGGGAGTAGCGGGATTTCTTATAAGCGTCCGGATTAGTGTCCCACTCCTTGAAAGCTGCAGCTCTAGACTTTAGCTCAGTGCGGATGTTGCCTGTAATCCATGGCTTCTGGTTGGGATATGTACATATGGTCACTGTGGGGACGACGTCGTCAATGCACTTATTGATGAAGCCGGTGACTGAGGTGGTATAGTCCTCAATGCCATTGGATGAATTCCGGAACATTTTCCAGTCTGTGCTACCAAAACAGTCCTGTAGCTTAGCATCCGCATCATCTGACCACTTCCGTATTGAGCGAGTCACTGGTACTCCCTACTTTAGTTTTTGCTTGTAAGCAGGAATCAGGAGGATAGAATTATGGTCAGATTTGCCAAATGGAGGGCGAGGGAGAGCTAGAGTTTTTTTTTCTCTGGTTGCACATGTGACATGCTGGTAGGAATTAGGTGAAACGGATTTAAGTTTTCCCGCATTAAAGTCCCCGGCCATTAGGAACGGCGCTTCTGGATGAGCATTTTCTTGTTTACTTATGGCCTTATACAGCTCGTTGAGTGCGGTCTTAGTGCCAGCGTCAGTTTGTGGTGGTAAATAGAAAATATAGATGAAACCTCTTGGTAGATAGTGTGGTCTACAGCTTATCATGAGGTACTTTACGTCAGGCGAGCAATACTTCGAGACTACCTTAATATTAGACATCGCGCACCAGCTGTTATTGACAAATAAACACACACCCCCACCCCTCGTCTTACCGGACGTAGCTGTTCTGTCCTGCCGATGCATGGAAAACCCAGCCAACTGTATATTATCCGTGTCGTCGTTCCGCCATGACTCGGTGAAACATAAGATATTACAGAGTTTTTATGTCCCGTTGGTAGGATAGTCTCGAACGGAGCTCATCCTGTTTATTCTCCAGTGATTGCACATTGGCCAATAGAACGGATGGTAGACGCGGTTTACCCACTCGCCGACGAATTCTCACAAGGCACCTTGATCTGCGCCCCCTGTATTTGACAGGGATTTGGGATTTGTCCGGGAGCAACATTATATCCTTATATCCTTATTTATACAGTGGGGAGAACAAGTATTTGATACACTGCCGATTTTGCAGGTTTTCCTACTTACAAAGCATGTAGAGGTCTGTCATTTTTATCATAGGTACACTTCAACTGTGAGAGACGGAATCTAAAACAAAAATCCAGAAAATCACATTGTATGATTTTTAAGTAATTCATTTGCATTGTATTGCATGACATAAGTATTTGATCACCTACCAACCAGTAAGAATTCCGGGACTCACAGACCTGTTAGTTTTTCTTTAAGAAGACCTCCTGTTCTCTACTCATTACCTGTATTAACTGCACCTGTTTGAACTCGTTACCTGTATAAAAGACACCTGTCCACACACTCAATCAAACAGACTCCAACCTCTCCACAATGGCCAAGACCAGAGAGCTGTGTAAGGACATCAGGGATACAATTGTAGACCTACACAAGGTTGGGATGGGCTACAGGACAATAGGCAAGCAGCTTGGTGAGAAGGCAACAACTGTTGGCGCAATTATTAGAAAATGGAAGAAGTTCAAGATGACGGTCAATCACCCTCGGTCTGGGGCTCCATGCAAGATCTCACTTCGTGGGGCATCAACGATCATGAGGAAGGTGAGGGATCAGCCCATAACTACACGGCAGGACCTGGTCAATGACCTGAAGAGAGCTGGGACCACAGTCTCAAAGAAAACCATTAGCAACACACTACGCCATCATGGATTAAAATCCTGCAGCGCACGCAAGTCCCCCTGCTCAAGCCAGCGCATGTCCAGGCCCATCTGAAGTTTGCCAATGACCATCTGGATGATCCAGAGGAGGAATGGGAGAAGGTCATGTGGTCTGATGAGACAAAAATAGAGCTTTTTGGTCTAAACTCCACTCGCCGTGTTTGGAGGAAGAAGAATGATGAGTACAACCCCAAGAACACCATCCCAACCGTGAAGCATGGAGGTGGAAACATCATTCTTTGGGGATGCTTTTCTGCAAAGGGGACAGGACGACTGCACCGTATTGAGGGGAGGATGGATGGGGCCATGTATCGCGAGATCTTGGCCAACAACCTCCTTCCCTCAGTAAGAGCATTGAAGATGGGTCGTGGCTGGGTCTTCCAGCATGACAATGACTCGAAACACACAGCCAGGGCAACTAAGGAGTGGCTCCGTAAGAAGCATCTCAAGGTCCTGGAGTGGCCTAGCCAGTCTCCAGACCTGAACCCAATAAAAAATCTTTGGAGGGAGCTGAAAGTCCGTATTGCCCAGCGACAGCCCTGAAACCTGAAGGATCTGGAGAAGGTCTGTATGGAGGAGTGGGCCAAAATCCCTGCTGAAGTGTGTGCAAACCTGGTCAAGACCTACAGGAAACGTATGATCTCTGTAATTGCAAACAAAGATTTCTGTACCAAATATTAAGTTCTGCTTTTCTGATGTATCAAATACTTATGTCATGCAATAAAATGCAAATTAATTACTTAAAAATCATACAATGTGATTTTCTGGATTTTTGTTTTAGATTCCGTCTCTCACAGTTGAAGTGTACCTATGATAAAAATGACAGACCTCTACATGCTTTGTAAGTAGGAAAACCTACAAAATCGGCAGTGTATCAAATACTTGTTCTCCCCACTGTATATGTATTCCAACTCCCGAGTGGCGCAGTGGTCTAAGGCTTGTGTGTGTGGACAAATCCCAAATCCCTGTCAAATACAGGGGGCGCACATCAAGGTGCCTTGTGAGAATTCGTCGGCGAGTGGGTAACCCGCATCTACCATCCGTTCTATTGGCCAATGTGCAATCACTGGAGAATAAACAGGATGAGCTCCGTTCGAGACTATCCTACCATCGGGACATAAAAAACTGTAATATCTTATGTTTCTCCAAGTCGTGGCAGAACGACGACACGGATAATATACAGTTGGCTGGGTTTTCCGTGCATCGGCAGGACAGAGATCCTGGTTCGAATCCAGGCTCTGTCGTAGCCGGCCGCGACCGGGAGACCCATGGGGCGGCGCACAATTGGCACAGTGTCGTCCAGGGTAGGGGAGGGAATGGCCGGCAGGGATGTAGAGCATGGCGTTTGCAACGCCAGGGTTGTGGGTTCAATTCCCACAGGGCGCCAGTATGATTTTTTTTTATTTAGGCACTCAATAACTGTAAGTCGCTCTGGATAAGAGCGTCTGCTAAATGATGTAAATTTATTCAGAGCCTTTGCTATGAGACTCAAAATTGAGCTCAGGTGCATCCTGTTTCCATTGATAATCCTTGAGATGTTTCTACAACTTGATTGGAGTCCACCTATGGTAAATTCAATTGATTGGACATGATTCGGAAAGGCACACACCTGTCTATATAAGGTCCCACAGTTGACAGTGCATGTCAGAGCAAAAACCAAGCCATGAGGTCGAAAGAATTGTCCGTAGAGCTCCCCGACAGGATTGTGTCGAGGCACAGATCTGGGGAAGGGTACCAAAACATTTCTGCAGCATTGAAGGTCCCCAAGAACACAGGTTTGGAACTACCAAGACTCTTCCTAGAGCTGGCCGCCCGGCCAAACTGAGCAATCGGGGGAGAAGAGCCTTGGTCATGGAGGTGACCAAAAACCCGATGGTCACTCTGAAAGAGCTCCAGAGGTCCTCTGTGGAGATGGGAGAACCTTCCAGAAGGACAACCATCTCTGCAGCACTCCACCAATCAGGCCTTTATGGTGGAGTGGCCAGACGGAAGCCACTCCTCAGTAAAAAGCACATGACAGCCGGCTTGGAGGTTTGCTAAAAGGCACCTAAAGGACTCTCAGACCATGAGAAACAAGATTCTCCGGTCTGATGAAACCAAGATTGAACTCTTTGCTCTGAATGCCAAGCGTCACGTCTGGAGGAAACCTGGCACCATCCCTACGGTGAATCATGGTGGTAGCAGCATCATGCTGTGGGGATGTTTGTCAGCAGCAGGGACTGGGAGACTAGTCAGGATCGAGGGAAAGATGAATGGAGTAAAGTACAGAGAGATCCTTGGTGAAAACCTGCTCCAGAGCGCTCAGGACCTCACACTGGGGCGAAGATTCACCTTCCAACAGGACAACGACCCTAAGCACAAAGCCAAGACAACACAGGAGTGGCTTCGGGACAAGTTTCTGAATGTCCTTGAGTGGCCCAGGCAGAACCCGGACTTGAACCCGATCTAACATCTCTGGAGAGACATGAACATAGCTGTGCAGTGACGCTCCCCATCCAACCTGACAGAGCTTGAGAGGATCTGCAGAGAAGAATGGAAGAAACTCCCCAAATACATGTGTGCCAAGCTTGTAGCGTCATACCGAAGAAGACTCGAGGCTGTAATCGCTGCCAAAGGTACTTCAACAAAGTACTAAGTAAAGGGTCTGAATCCTTATGTAAATGTATATTTCCTTCTTTTTATCGTTATTTGTCTTGGTAGAATGACTTAACAAGCAAAATCCTGCCCATTCCTCACAAATCTTTCAGGACTTTTTCTCTCTCCCTTGCATCTCTCTCTCTCTCTCTCTCTCTCTCTCTCTCTCTCTCTCTCTCTCTCTCTCTCTCTCTCTCTCTCTCTCTCTCTCTCTCTCTCTCTCTCTCTCTCTCTCTCTCTCTCTCTCTCTCTCTCTCTCTCTCTCTCTCTCTCTCTCTCTCTCTCTCTCTCTCTCTCTCTCTCTCTCTCTCTCTCTCTCTCTCCGTGTTAACGTTTCCAACACTCCGTCGTCTTGGCTGTTTTCTCACTTTGAGTCTCAGTTTTATTGGGTCTTCCCTTGTCACTCGTTAGACTTTTAATGAAACCGATTTCACTCCCTTTCTTCTTCTCCGAACATCTGTTAACAGCTGCAAGGAAACTAATTAAAGGCCAAAGAGAGAAGAGTGAGAAAATTGGAGAGAGAGAGAGAGAGAGAGAGAGAGAGAGGAAAGAAAACAAGTTGATGTTGAGGAAAAAAATACATGAATGGTCACCATTGCCCTGCATAAATCTGTGAGAATTGATGGTGTTCACTAAGTCTGAAGCTATTGGGCGAGATAAAATATGAATTGATCCCTGTGCAGCTGCAGTTCCAGGGAATGTTTCAAACTCTGGGACTCTGTGTCAGTGCTTTGTTATGTTTCACCAATACAGCGACATAAACATGACACTTCAAGCCATGGTTTAGTTTTTCCCACATCCTTTTTAAATATTTGGTATAATAACCAACCCAACCTCCTGATGAAAACATGCACCTTGTTGGTCACAAATAGACTGTATAAAGACTAATAGTTCTATCACCTAAGTCCTGTACTGTACCGTAGGCTTCTCAGGGCTGAGAAAGCCCTGATTGCTCTCTCTGTCTCTGGCCTGACAAGCTATAGTGGAAAAGCTTGCTTGTCCATCCGATTCATTATCCGGCTCCATTTTACAGATAGGGTATGCAAAGTGCAAGGGGGACTGTTGCTAGAGTAAACCTGGAGGAGAAGGAAAATTAAAGTGACAGGGGTTGAAAGATATCAGTTGCAATCTACTGGCTGAGGAGGTGAAGGGAGAGAGTGAAAGCCTGGGCATTGAATACATGACAATTCCACTAAGAGCTTTCCGAACGACGAGCCACTGCGTATGTACACAACGGTAACCCGATATGATTTGATAAGTTGGAAACGTCAGGCCTCCACTTCTCATTTTGCAACTGTCTGTTAGCACACTGACATATTTGACATATTTGACGTGGAGACATCAGAAGTGATCTTCTTAGCGAGGTTGAAGCAGTGGCTTTGCCACTTTGAGGCAGCTCATATGTTTCACATCAGTAGGATTCAGTGAAAGGACTGGAAAAGAGTCGGATAGGCCCAGGGAATAAGTTGCCTGTTTTAAAGACCAAAGCCTGCATCCAAAATGGCACCCCTATTCCATATGGGCCCTGGTCAAAAGTAGTGGACTAAATAGGGAATAGGGTGATCAAAACGTATCTTCCTCAGTGATATTGTTACATAGTGTTAGTCATTGTATAAACTCTTGAAGTCACGACAGAACATCACAAATGGAGAGAAGTTTTGAGAGGTTTATTCCCTAATTCTTATTGGCTAAGTAATTCATCAATGATTTCATAATGGGAAACTGGAGCATAAATGTTTGGAACTAAATTAGGTCTTCTTTTTATCTGAAGATAATCTGCTGAAAGCCTTTCTGTTGGAGTTTAGTCAAGTTTTATTGGATATCCACTATCACAGCTAAGGCAACACTTGATGATAGCTTTAAAACTATCCAAAAGTTTCCTCATATGGAGATAAAGTTAAGATTAAGAAAACTTAATAATACAGATGTACATTCACTTTGATGACAACACAAAACTCCCATGGCATGCCTTATCACCATAACATTGGCCTAGATAGTAAAAATCTCAGTGCAGATTGTTATTAGGAGATAGTGGTGGCTCTGTTGTAGTTTCTCTTGTTGTGACACATACGGTGCCTTGCGAAAGTATTCATCCCCCTTGGCGTTTTTCCTATTTTGCATTACAACCTGTAATTTAAGTGGATTTTTATTTGGATTTCATGTAATGGACATACATAAAATAGTCCAAATTTGGTGAAGTGGAATGAAAAAAAGAACTTGTTTCAAGAAATTCAAAAAAATAAATAACGAAAAGTGGTGCGTGCATATGTATTCACCCCCTTTGCTATGAAGCCCCTAAATAAGATCTGGTGCAACCAATTACCTTCAGAAGTCACATAATTAGTTAGATTGCACACAGGTGGACTTTATTTAAGTGTCACATGATCTGTCACATGATCTCAGTATATATACACATCTGTTCTGAAAGGCCCCAGAGTCTGCAACACCTCAAAGCAAGGGGCACCACCAAGCAAGCGGCACCATGAAGAGCAAGGAGCACTCCAAACAGGTCAGGGACAAAGTTATGGAGAAGTACAGATCAGGGTTGGGTTATAAAAAAATATACGAAACTTTGAACATCCCACGGAGCACCATTAAATCCATTATTAAAAAATTGAAAGAATATGGCACCACAACAAACCTGCCAAGAGAGGGCTGCCCACCAAAACTCACGGACCAGGCAAAGAGGGCATTAATCAGAGAGGCAACAAAGAGACCAAAGATAACCCTGAAGGAGCTGCAAAGCTCCACATAGGAGATTGGAGTATCTGTCCATAGGACCACTTTAAGCCATACACTCCACAGAGCTGGGCTTTATGGAAGAGTGGCCAGAAAAAAAGCAATTTCTTAAAGAAAAAAATAAGCAAGCAGGTTTGGTGTTCGCCAAAAGGCATGTGGGAGACTCCCCAAACATATGGAAGAAGGTACTCTGGTCAGATTAGACTAAAATTGAGCTTTTTGGCCATCAAGGAAAACGCTTTGTCTTGCGCAAACCCAACACCTCTCATCACCCCGAGAACACCATGTTTTTAATCGGCAGGGACTGGGAAACTGGTCAGAATTGGAGGAATGATGGATGGCGCTAAATACAGTGAAATTCTTGAGGGAAACATGTTTCAGTCTTCCAGATAGTTGACACTGGGACAGAGGTTCACCTTCCAGCAGGACAATGACCCTAACTAAGCATACTGCTAAAGCAACACTTGAGTGGTTTAAGGGGAAACATTTAAATGACTTGGAATGGCCTAGTCAAAGCCCAGACCTTAATCCAATTGAGAATCTGTGGTTTGACTTAAAAGTTGCTGTACACCAGCGGAACCCATCCAACTTGAAGGAGCTGGAGCAGTTTTGCCTTGAAGAATGGGCAAATATCCCAGGGGCTAGATGTGCCAAGCTTATAGAGACATACCCCAAGTGACTTGCAGCTGTAATTGCTGCAAAATGTGGCTCTACAAAGTGTTAACTTCGGGCGGGGGGGGGGGGTCTTATTTCTTATTTGTTTCACAACAAAAAACATTTTGCATCTTCAAAGTGGTAGGCATGTTGTGTAAATCAAATGATACAAATCCCCCCAAAAAGTATTTTTAATTCCAGGTTGTAAGGCAACAAAATAGGAAAAATGCCAAGGGGGGTGAATACTTTCGCAAGCCACTGTAAGATGAAGTATAAGACGCTGTCCAACTACTGTACTGTAACCATAATGTCTCAGTTCTTATTAAGACTTTTCTCTGATTGACTAGTCAGTAGAATGAACCACGCCATCTAAAACAGGATGAAGTAACTCACTCTCCAAACCAACCATTTGGGATAATTTTTTAATCTCCAAATCAAAATGTGATAATGAAACAAAGATGATTCATTCAAATTGGAAAATATTCAAGCCAACATAGGGAAAGACAGAGAATACCTGGTGAACCATTTAATTCTGGGAAAAAGGAGATGTTTGCATAAAAATGTACTGCTGCCTTTGGAAGCCTGTGGTTGTCCAATAAAAGCAAAGACAGGGTCCACTGCTCTCTCTACGAGAACGGAGAAACCCCAATGTTATGTGTGATTAAGACCTTAAAAAAAGAAACTCAACTCTCATCCATTCCAAAGATACTAACTGGGTTTTCATCTCTAAATCACTACTCTGTGCTGTCCTTTACCTTAGTGGCTTGAAGTCACACCACCTTCCCCACATAGGGCTACTGTCCAGACACACGCATGCCAACGCACACACACACACACACACACACACACACACACCATTTCTCTAATCTAGGTGAAATCTAACCTCAGACTGCTAAAGTGGGACTTCGTGGTGGAGACTAATGTTTTTAAAAAGGGGTGAGTCAATTCAAACCCAATTGGGAATAGTCTCCATGGCTAATCAACATAAACCTGTGGCTTTCCTGTTGGCATTGCCCATATAAACAGTAGCTGCCTTAAAATGGACTGGCGGGCAGGCGGGCAGACCTTGATTCCTATGACTAAAACAGTGGCATGTGTCGTAGACTACGTCCTAAATGGCACCCTTAAACCGATACAGTGCACCCTGGTCGGTCAAAAGTAGTGCACTATATCGGGAATAGGGTGTCAGTTGGGACACTTCCCCAGACTCCAGTGCATCGGACTAGGCTGGGAGAGACTATACTGTACACAACATCTAGGATCTGTGTCACGAGAAACACTCCAGAGATGCAGAGACAGATATCCATCCATTAAAGAGCAGCCTGACTGTTTCTTTTCCAGTCTATATGAATCTCTATATGAATCAGTAATGTGTAGATGACTTTGTATCAAGTGACATCTTAAGATGTGGCAGTGGCCTATGGCTTCAAACCTGTTCCAGGGTGCCAGGGGCTCTCCAAAGACGCTGGGTGAAAATGATTCCCAAATCTTCAGATTAAGCTAAACTTTCCCACATGTGGGAGCAGGCACATTCCTAAAACTCCTGGCGCGTGTTAAACAATCGAACCTGAGATTCCAGGCTTAGATATACTGTTCCCAATATCAGTTTAACTATTGGCTTATGTGTCTTTTCAATGTGCCGTATTCATATTCCATAGTCTGGCTTTTATGGAAATGCATAAGTAATATTGCTGAATATACATCACTTTGCTCTTACATGGCCTGTTCACAGTTAGGCTACTCCGATGCGAAAACACAACACCAACATTCTAAAATGCACGCACGCAGACTAGAAGAATAGGTTTTCTGTTGAACATTCCTGAGCATTTGAGACACACAGAAACCTCCCTGCTTGGTTTGTTATTTTTGGTCAAACGCAGCATTATAACTCTGCTACATACCTGGCTCTAACACCCTCCTCTCTCTCTCGCTCTCTCTTTCTTTCTTTCTGTCTCTCTCTGTCTCTCTCTTTATCTATCCCCTCTGTCTCTCGCTGCTTCTATGTCTCTTTTTATCTCTCAGCCTTTCTTTGTCTCTCTGTTTCACTCTCTGTTTCGCCCTCTCTGTTTCTGACAAGGAGTGGGGCTCCCTCATCAACAAGCGGTCCACCACGGCCATTATGTACAGTACATTTTACCAAAAATACACAATAATTACCAGGAGTTTCCCCCTGGATGTCCGATTGTGGCAAGTAATGACTCTCTAACTGAGCCTTTGTCTAATTTAATTGATTTCCACATCAGACCTCTCGTTACTAAGCTACCATCCAAGAGACACAGGCGACTTAATCAATCAGCTACACTACATTAGCAAAAGTATGTGGACACCTACTCGTCGAACATCTCATTCCAAAATAATGGTCATTAATATGGAGTTGGTTCCCCCTTTGCTGCTATAATAGCTTCCACTCTTCTGGGAAGGCTTTCCACTAGATGTTGGAACATTGCTGCAGGGACATTCAGCCTCAAGAGCATTAGTGAGGTCAGGCACTGATATTGGGCAATTAGGCCTGGCTCGCAGTCGGCCTTCCAATTCATTCCAAAGGTGTTCGATGGGGTTGAGGTCAGGGCTCTGTGCATGCCAGTCAAGTTCTTCCACACCGATCTCGACAAACTATTTCTGTATGGAACTTGCTTTGTACATGGGGGTATTGTCATGCAGGAAACAGGAAAGGGCCTTCCCCAAACTGTTGCCACAATGTTGAAAGCACAGAATAATCTACAATGTCATTGTATGATGTAACATTAAGTTTTCCCTTCACTGGAACTAAGGGGCCTAGCCCGAACCATGAAAAATAGCCCCATACCATTATTCCTCCTCCACCAAACTTTACAGTTGGCACTATGCATTGGGGCAGGTAGCGTTCTCCTGGGATCTGCCAAACCCAGATTCATCCGTCGGACTACCAGATGGTGAAGTGTGATTCATCATTTCAGAGAACACCACTCCAGCCGATGCTTGGCATTACGCATGGGGATCTTAGGCTTGTGTGTGGCTGCTCGGCCATGGAAACCCATTTCATGAAGCTCCCGACGAACAGTTATTGTGCTGACGTTGCTTCCAGAGGCAGTTTGGAACTCGGTAGTGAGTGTTGCAACAGAGGACAGGCGATTTTTACGCTCAACGCGCTCCAGCACTTGGTGGTCCCGCTCTGTGATCTTGTGTGGCCTATCACTTCGTGGCTGAGCCGTTATTGGTTCTAGACATTTCCACTTCACAATAACAGCACTTACAATTGACCGGGGCAACTCAAGCAGGGCAGAAATTTGACAAACTGACACTTGGAAAGATGGCATCCTATGACGGTGCAATGTTGAAAGTCACTGAGCTCTTCAGTAAGGCCATTCTACTGCCATTGTTTGTCTATGGAGATTGCATGACTATGTGCTCGATTTTACACATCTGTCAGCAACGGGTGTGGCTGAAATAGCCGAATCCACTAATTTTATAAGGGTGTCCACATACGTTTGTATATATAGTGTATAATTATTTATATATTTTTCGACAAACCCACCCCAAAAAAAGATGGTCCGGACTGGAATGGCCAGACTGCCAATCCACCAATGTAACTATGGACATAACTAGCTTGTACACCAACAGTCCCCACAACATTGGACTGGAGGCTTTACTTTACTCTTTAGACTCTAGAGCTGACCCTACTCCTCCCACCCAGTTTCAATCCCAAGGCACTTCGATGGGCTCTACCTTCGCCCCTGATTATGCAAAACCTTTTATGGCCCTCATTGAGAATAAATATATCCATTCTAATAATCATTTTTCTGATAACATTGTGTTCTACAAACGCTATATTGATTATGTTTTTATCATATGGAAAGGCACCAAAACGGAACTGGACTCGTTCCATCAGTATGCCAATGGCTTAGTTGACTCCATTAACTTCAGTTTGGAATGTGACCCTGCCATTATACATTTTCTAGACACGTGATTTTTGACGAACTGATGGACAAAAAAAACCTTCTTCATGCATCAAGCTACCAACCTGACTCTTCCCTAGTCAAAATATCCTATAGGATTTGTGATTTTTCCAATAGAATCCTATAGGATTTTGTGTAACCTTTATCAGAATCCTATTGGACTACTTTTTTCTTTATTGAAATTATACTTTATCATCGTAAGTTCCAGTACAATACAAAACATTAATTACAAGATTTACGTTGATCGGAAACAACAGTCCTATATTCATTTCTGTTTTATTCACCTTCAAGAAAACCTGTCCCTTTAAGAGTACCTGATGATGTCACAGCTAGCGCAGGCTTGCAGTGCTAATTAACTACCAAGTTCAGCTTGCCGCCTGTGGCTGTGCATAGAATCTCTGGTTTTCTAACATTATTATTCTAACTGTTTTATCCTTCACTGTGCGTACAGTATTTGTTTCCTTATGTTTCCTGACGAAGTTGTCAATGTTTTAGTAATATTTTTGTCATTGTGCAGCATTTTATGCCCTTGTTTTTATGCTAGCTAAGAAGCTAACGTTACTGTTAGCCACATTTTGCCAGTCAGCTGGCTAGCTAGCTAAGTTGTAGACATTTGTATCTCGGTTTTTTAGTCACTGTATTTTTATAGCAAATGAGAAATGTTTAACTTGTTTGTTATTGATAGATATACTGTATATGCCTTATTATAGGCAGGTCAAACCCGTTTATTTCTGGTAGTTCATCAAAATAAATAAATCACATGTTTTTGGACTCATTCAGCAGTTTTTACCTAATTAAGTAGAATACTAATTGTAATTAACATTGAATGTTCCATTTATATTCCTAAAAAATAACTTTAAAATGATGCTGAGGAGAGGAGCTCCACAGAGGAGCTCTGAAGCTCTGCCATCGGGTTCTTGGTCACCTCCTTGACCAAGGCCCTTCTCCCCCGATTGCTCATTTTAGCCGGGCTGCCAGCTCTAGGAAGAGTCTTGGTGGTTCCAAACTTCTCCCATTTAAGAATGATGGAGGCCACTGTGTTTAGGGACCTTCAATGCTGCAGAAATATTTTGGTACCCTTCCCCAGATCTGTGCCTCGACACAATCCTGTCTCAGAGCTCTACAGACAATTCCTTAGATCTCATGGCTTGGTTTTTGCTCTGCCATGCACTGTCAACTGTGGGACCTTATATAGACAGGTGTGTTCCTTTCCAAATCATGTCCAATCAGTTGAATTTACCACAGGTTGACTCCAATCAAGTTGTAGAAACATCTCAAGGATTATCAATGGAAACAGGATGCACCTGAGCTCAGTTTCGAGTCTCATAGCAAAGGGTCTGAGTACTTATGTAAAAAAGGTATTTTTTTAATTTCTAAATGTTGTATTTTCAAGAATTTCTATAAACCTGTTTTTGCTTTGTCATTATGGGGTATTGTGTGTAGATTTATGAGGAAAAATTATTATTTAATCCATTTTTGAATAAGGCTGTAACGTAACAAAGTGGAAAAAGTCACGGGGTCTAAATACTTATATTTTTTATATGAGCACCTTTCCCACCTGCATCTCCATCCCAAATCTCCCCATTGCCCCCCAGCAAAATGATCCTACATTTAGGCTACTGTTTATATGTATTTCACACTATGTTGAGGTAAAAATCAGAGTATAATGCTTGTATGGATGTCAACCCCAATACATGTTCATGTCATCGTCATCAATCAACTCAATTGCAGTTAAAACTACTTTGACAACCACCACCGATTTCTGTATGCTAGCTATGCTACCAGCTTATACGATTGGGAGTTAGCATTCAGCAAAAAAATAAAATATATATCAAAATATTAAATAAAATAAAAATTGTATTGGTCACATGCGCGAATACAACAGGTACCATGAAATGCTTAATTATGTTTTGTGTGTGTGTGTGTGTGTCCGTGTATGTGTTGGATTGTCCGTGTAGTGTGTGTGTGTGTGTGTGTGTGGTTAGTCCAGTGAGTGTACATCGAGCCTGTGCAAGAGAGGCAGTGCAAAAAAATGATAATAAATAATAATAAAATAAGGGGGTCAATGCAAGTAGTCCGGGTAGCCATTTGATTAACTGTTCAGCAGTCTTATGGGTTGGGGGTAGAAGCTGCTGACCCAATTTTATTTGTCACATGCTTCGTAAACAACAGGTGTAGACTAACAGTGAAATTCTTACTTACGGGCCCATCCCAACAATGCAGAAAGAGAAAAATAAAAATAATAGAAAAATAATAACACGAGGAATAAATACCCATTGAGTAACGATAACGTGGCTATATAGTGCCTTGCGAAAGTATTCACCCCCGTTGGCATTTTTCCTATTTTGTTGCCTTACAACCTGGAATTAAAATGGATTTGTTGGGGGTTTGTATCATTTGATTTACACAACATGCCTACCACTTTGAAGATGGAAAATATGTTTTATTGTGAAACAAACAAGAAATAAGACAAAAAAACTGAAAACTTGAGCGTGCATAACTATTCATCCCCCCAAAGTCAAAACTTTGTACAGCTCCCTTTTGCAGCAATTACAGCTGCAAGTCTCTTGGGGTATGCCTCTATAAGCTTGGCACATCTAGCCACTGGGATATTTGGCCATTCTTCAAGGCAAAACTGCTCAGGCTCCTTCAAGTTGGATGGGTTTCGCTGGTGTACAGCAATCTTTAAGTCATACCACAGATTCTCAATTGGATTGAGGTCTGGGCTTTGACTAGGCCATTCCAAGACATTTAAATGTTTCCCCTTAAACCACTTGAGTGTTGCTTTAGCAGTATGCTTAGGGTCATTGTCCTGCTGGAAGGTGAACCTCCGTCCCAGTCTCAAATCTTCGGAAGACAAACAGGTTTCCCTCAAGAATCTCCCTGTATTTAGCGTCATCCATCATTCCTTCAATTCTGACCTGTTTCCCAGTCCCTGCCGATGAAAAACATCCCCACAGCATGATGCTGCCACCACCATGCTTCACTGTGTGGATGGTGTTCTCAGGGTGATGAGAGGTGTTGGGTTTGCGCCAGACATAGCGTTTTCCTTGATGGCCAAAAAGCTCAATTTTAGTCTCATCTGACAAGAGTACCTTCTTCCATATGTTTGGGGAGTCTCCAACATGCCTTTTGGCAAACACCAAACATGTTAGCCTATTTATTTCTTTAAGCAATGGCTTTTTTCTGGCCACTCTTCCATAAAGCCCAGCTCTGTGGAGTGTATGGCTTAAAGTGGTCCTATGGACAGATACTCCAATCTCCGCTGTGGAGCTTTGCAGCTCCTTCAGGGTTATCGTTGGTCTCTTTGTTGCCTCTCTAATTAATGCCCTCCTTGCCTGGTCCGTGAGTTTTGGTGGGCGGCCCTCTCTTGGCAGGTTTGTTGTGGTGCCATGTTCTTTCCATTTTTAAATTATGGATTTAATGGTGCTCCGTGGGATGTTCAAAGTTTTGTATATTTTTTTATAACCCAACCCTGATCTGTACTTCTCCATAACTTTGTCCCTGACCTGTTTGGAGAGCTCCTTGGTCTTCATGGTGCTGCTTGCTTGGTGGTGCCCCTTGCTTAGTGGTGTTGCAGACTCTGGGGCCTTTCAGAACAGGTGTATATATACTGAGATCATGTGACAGATCATGTGACACTTAGATTGCACACAGGTGGACTTTATTTAACTAGTTATGTGACTTCTGAAGGAAATTGGTTGCACCAGATCTTATTCAGGGGCTTCATAGCAAAGGTGGTGAATACATATGCACAAACCACTTTTCCGTTATTTATTTTATATAATTTTTTGAAACAAGTTCTTTTTTTCACTTCACCAATTTGGACTTTTTCCAAATAAAAATCAATTTCAATTACAGGTTGGAATGCAACAAAATAGGAAAGACGTCAAGGAGGATGAATACTTTTGCAAGGCACTGTATACACGGGTACAAGTACCAAGTCGATGTGCAGGGGTACGAGTTAATTGAGGTAGATATGTACATATAGGTAAGGATAAAATGACTAGGCAGCAGGATAGATAATAAACAGTAGCAGCAGCGTACGTGACGAGTCAAAAGAGTTCATGCAAAAAGGGTCAATGCAGAAAGTCCGGGTAGCTATTGTTTAACTATTTAACTAACTATTTAGCAGTTTTATGACTTGGGGGGTAGAAGCTGTTCAGGGTCCTCTTGGTTCCAGACTTGGTGCATCGGCACCACTTGTCGTGTTGTAGCAGAGTGTACAGTCTATGACTTGGGTGGCTGGAGTCTTTGACAATTTTTAGGGCCTTCCAACGATACCACCTGGTTGGCAGGAAACTTGGTCCCAGTGATGTACTGGGCCGTACGCACTACCCTCTGTAGCACCTTGCGGTCGGAGGCCGAGCAGTTGCCATACCAAGCGATGATGCAACCAGTCAGGATGCTCTCAATGGTGCAGCTGTATAACTTTTTGAGGATTTGTGGTCCCAATCCAAATCTTTTCAGCCTCCTGGTTGAGAATAGGCATTGTCGTGCCCTCATCACGACTGTGTTGGTGTGTTTGGACCATGATAGGTCCTTAGTGATGTGGACAGTAAGGAACTTGAAGCTTTCGACCCGCTCCACCTCAGCCCTGTCCTCCTGAGTGGTGCAGTGGTCTAAGGCACTGCATCGCAGTGCTAGCTGTGCCACTAGAGATCCTGGTTCGAATCCAGGCTCTGTCGTAGCCGGCCGCGACCGGGAGACCCATGGGGCGGCGCACAATTGGCCCAGCGTCGTCCAGGGTAGGGGAGGGAATGGCCGGCAGGGATGTAGCTCAGTTGGTAGAGCGTGGCATTTGCAACGCCAGGGTTGTGGGTTCGATTCCAGTATGAAAAATAAATAAAAATGTATGCACTCACTAACTGTAAGTCGCTCTGGATAAGAGCATCTGCTAAATGACTAAAAAAATTTTTTTTTTTATAATGTCCATGGGGGCGTGCTCGGCACTCCTTTTTCTGTAGGCGACGATCAGCTCCTTTGTCTTGCTCACATTGAGGGAGAGGTTGTTGTCCTGGCACCACACTTCCAGGTCTCTGACCTCCTCCCTATTACCTACTACCGTTGTTGGCAAACTTAATGATGGTATTGGAGTTGTGCGTGGCCACGCAGCCATGGGTGAACAGGGAGTACAGGAGGGGACTAAGCACGCACCCCTGAGGGGCCCCCATGTTGAGGGTCAGCATAGCGGATATGTTGTTGCCTACCCTCACCACCTGGGGGCGGCCCGTCAGGAAGTCCAGGATCCAGTTGCAGAGGGAGGTGTTCAGTCCCAGGGTATTTAGCTTAGTGATGAGCTTGGAGGGCATTATAGTGTTGAATGCTGAGCTGTAGTCAATGAACAGCATTCTCATGTAGGTGTTTATTTTTGTCCAGATGGGAAAGGCCAGTGTGGAGTGCAATAAAGATTGCATCATCTGTCGATCTGTTGGGGCTGTATGCGAATTGGAGTGAGTCCAGGGTTTCTGGGATGATGGTGGTGATGTAAGCCATGACCAGCCTTTCAAAGCATTTCAGGTTACCTTGGCAGTCTTGGGCACAGGGACTATGGTGGTCTGCTTGAAACATGTAGGTATTACAGGCTGGGTCAGGGAGAAGTTGAAAATGTCAGTGAAGACACTAAGTACGCTAAGTAGGCTCTGAGTACGCTTCCTGGTAATCCATACGGCCCTGTGGCCTTGTGAATGTTAACCTGTTTAAAGGTCTTACTCACATCGGCTACGGAGAGCGTAATCACACAGTCGTCCGGAACAGCTGGTGCTCTCATGCATGGTTCAGTGTTGCTTGCCTTGAAGCGAGCATAGAAGGCATTTAGCTCGTCTTGTAGGCTTGCGTTACTGGGCAGCTCACGGCTGGGTTTCCCATTGTAATCTGTGATAGTTTGCAAGCCCTACCTCACCCAGACGAGCATCAGAGCCGGTGTAGTAGGATTCGATCTTAGTCCTGTATTGACACGTTGACTGTATTCTAAAACATTTCTAGGATGGCCCAACTTCTTTCCATCTTGGGTGCATAGTCAATATTGGACCTGATCTCAACTTTCCTCAAAGTGCTGTACTGCAGGATGACACACACTCTAAAGTGCAGTCATGCATAGTGAAAAATGTTGGTAGGGCCTTTAAAAAACTGTTTTTTCAGCTTTCGCATTTCCCTAATTTCTTTAAAGGTTTTCCCCCAGTTTTCACACTTTTTTAATAGAAAAACAAAATTGGATTTTCTTTGTTCACAACAATGCTTAAACCACATCAGGGGAAGACTTTTGAGGTCTGGGAAAAATCTAAGAAACTTATATTTTTGAGTGTAGTTGCCCTTCAGTGTGCATGTTGTTTGGTTAGCGTTGTTTCTGTAGCACAATAAGCGCACATGTGATGAGTTTGCAAATGAAATGCCCACTTGTGGTGCCACTGGACAGCGAAAATCGAGTAAGTTAACCTTTTATTTATTGTAATTTTAATTAGTTTGTAGTAGTTCAATGTTGAGTTATTTTACATAGCTACTTCACTCATTTAGGTGACTTCACAGCAATTGCTAGGTAAGTTAGCTAGCTAACAACATTTTGCTAGCTAACAGGCTCAGCTAAATAAAATTCCCCTAGATACATCCACAAATCATGAGATTTGTAAATGAAATAAGAATATAATAATACGTATCGAATGGCATTTCCCATCTCCCCTTTTAGAGTATTTCTGGCGTAGCACAGAAATGCCCTTATCCAGATGGTGTGACAAATGCATTTCCTAACAGACCTGCTAACTTTCTTTGTTGTTACTTTAAGGTTGGAACCAACATGCAGTACCTCCAGCAGGCAGAGAGGCAAGAACCATTCGTCCACCAGCTCAGGAACAAGCTGCACTGCTCACAGCCCTGTGGAATGTTCAATGCTGGACTTTTTTAAACTTAATGTATGTGTATTGTTTTAAAATTGTAAAAATAAAAGGAAATGTATGGTTTAAACATGTCTTTAATGTTTATTTGTTTTAGCTGTTAGTGATAATTCCCTAAGTGTTAATACATTTGTGTTTACAGCATTAAGCCTTTATGTATGTGTTATGAATGACCAAAGTTGTCTGACTTTAAAATAAATACAGCGTCATGCGATATAGAGTCTTTATGGATGTGTTATGAATGATCAAAGTTCTCACTTCAAACAAAGTATTGCAGGACACTACATAAAGTGCCAATAAATAGGTTATTAACATTCTGCTGATTTATGAAGGTTATCATGATCCACTGGTTACCTTTTTTTAAAAGGTACATAAATGGGTTGATGGACCTGCAAAGCTTGTGTGTGTGTGTCAGAGCCAAGATGATTTGGAGTAGTCCAACATGAGACTACCGCAGCAGGTATTGCTCTTCTGTTCCCATGCTGGAGACCAAGGCTTGATTACAACCTGTTACAATGGTGCCAAAATGTTGTGACTGATCTTTCAACAGGGGAGTGGGTGAATGTGTCAACGACCTGACTGGGCCCAGCACCACACCGTATGGCTTGTTATATTGTTGTGTGAGTGTTTGTGTACTGAGGAACATGTAACTTGGTTCCAGAAGAAAGCCACCTACATTTCTTTATGTTGGGGGCTTTCATCAAGGTAAGTGTTTCTTGGTGTAACGTTGTCTCAAGGCTATTGCACACACAGCACATACAGTGCATTCGGAAAGTATTCAGACCCCGTGATGTTTTCTATATTTTCTTACGTTACAGCCTTATTCTAAAATGGACAAAAAAAATAATAATCCTCCTCAATCTACACACAATACCCCATAATGACAAAGCGAAAACAGGTTTAAAGTAATGTTTTACATAAGTATTCAGATGCTTTGCTATGAGACTCGAAATTGGTGCTTCAACAAAGTACTGAGTAAAGGGTCTGAATACTTATGTAAATGTGATATTTCCATTTTTTATTCTTAATACATTTGCAAAACATTCTAAAAACCTGTTTTTGCTTTATCATTATGGGGTATTATGTGTAGATTGAGGGAAAAATACAATTTAATCAATTTTAGAATAAGGCTGTAATGTAACAAAATGTGGAAAAAGTCATGAGGTCTGAATACTTTCCAAATGCACTGTATAAGCCTGGAATATCAACCATTCAAAGTTGGCATTAGAATTCCATGTATTTGTCATCATTCCCCATGGTTGTCACTAGTTAACACAGCCACAAAGTCATAATCATGGCTAAACCCTGCCCATTTCCGCAATTTATCTTCTTAAAATTAGATTTTAAACCTAACCCTAACTAATGAAGGCCAAGTGTGATGCGTTGGTCCACCAGACCTTCCGCGCATTTTGGCGGAAGTGCCTGGGAACGAGACTAGGTGTAATGTGACTAACATGACTTCACTTTAGAGCATGTGCCATCCTTCAGCACAACATTTCACCCTTTATAAAGCACATGTTTATATCAGATTTGACATAGTGGGTTATGTCACATTTGTCATGGGTGATGTCACATTTGACATGGGTGATTATGTCACAGTTATGCCACATTTATGAACCCTTTATAACGCATGACATACGGTTATATATGCTTTGTAACACTTATGTAGTGCTTCTGAAGGCATTATGAATGCTTTATGAAGCCTTTACAAGCTGAATGTCATTTAAAGCGAGACCTTTATTTCAATTGACTGATTTCCTTATATGAACTGTAACTCATTAAAACCTTTGAAATTGTTGCATTTATATTTTGGTTCAGTGTATAATTATTGGAGCAAAGGGCGACCTGGGGATACAACTCAGTCAGGGGTACCTCTGTTACATTAAGAGATAATTACTGTGTCTATGCATTTGGAATATTTAGGAAGTCTAAAAATGTTTTGCTTAAATCCAAGCATCAACCACTATTGTCAAGGGCCATTTTCAAGACAAAACATGTTACATTATATAAACAAACCTTGTGGTCTCTCATGTAGTCATTGGGGCCCAGTGTGTTGTACACCACACTGCTATCTTCCTCATTCCTCTGAAATGAAACACACAACTAGTTAATAGGCCTGTATTACATGCTTCCATTGTTAATTAATTAATTAATACACCAGTCAATAAGTGTGAATAGCAGTGTTGCCAGTGCACTCACTCTGTCGATGATGTCTTGGGCAGTGTGAGATATGAGGATATGGTCACACCAGGAGGGGCAGCGATTGTTCATTTACTGGGTTGGTTTAGTGTAGTCCTCACTGTAGGGGTAACTGACAGAGAGACACAGACAGTCAGCAGTAACACCAGTAACACTCCTCAAGCAGTTGTAATAGTGACAGGGCCGCTAGGGATGATGCTTACCTGAGTGGAAACAGGATGTCATGCTCAGGCATGAGAGATCTCTCCCAGACAACCATTCATCTTCGCTGCCAGAGCAGTGGGTCTTCCTTTCCTGTGGTGGACCTCATGAGAGCCAGTTTTATCATAGCGCTTGATGGTTTTTGCGACTGCACTTGAAGAAACTTTCAAAGTTCTTGAAATTGTAAGTATTGACTGACCTTCATGTCTTAAAGTAACGATGGATTGTCATTTCTCTTTGCTTATTTGAGCTGTTCTTGCCATAATATGGACTTGGTATTTTACCAAATAGGGCTATCTTCTGCATACCACCCCTACCTTGTCACAACACAACTGATTGGCTCAAACGCATTAAGGAAAGAAAGAAAGTCCACAAATAAACTTTTAACATGGCACACCTATTAATTGAAATGCATTCCAGGTGACTACCTCATGAAGCTGGTTGAGAGAATGCCAAGAGTGTGCAAAGATGTCACCAAGGCAAAGGGTGGCTACTTTGAAGAATCTCAAATATAACATATATTTAGATTTGTTTAACACTTTTTTGGTTACTACATGATTCCATATGTGTTATTTCATAGTTTTGATGTCTTCACTATTATTCTACAATGTAGAAAATAGTAAAAAATAAAGAAATATCATGGAATGAGTAGGTGTGTCCAAACTTTTGACTGGTACTGTATATTAAGTGCAACAGGTTTCCTCAAAAGTTTTGAGTAATGCCAGCACATTGGGGTTTACAGTGTGGGTGGTTTACACACCTATGAATATGACCTATGGATTTTAGGAATGATATGATTTGAGTTCCAAGGGAAACAACTCCACCCAAAGTCTAAGACTGGTCCATGTGTCCATGTTTCCTCAAAATTGGAAAACCTTTGACTATTTCAAATATCTCTGAAACGCTAGTTAGTTACATTAACATTCATATGGATTTTTTTGTGATTCTATCATCCTCATCTTCTCTTTATTTTTACCGCCTTTATTTTTTTATTTGTAGGTTTACACACAGTGTTTCTGTGTGGTCAGCGAACCTTCGCTAAGGCACGCCACTCTCGACTGCTGTATATACAAATTCAGGGCGAGGAACACAAAGCAATTATTTTTTGATATTGTAGACTATTTGCTGTAGGTCAGTAGCTACAGCACTTGTCATATAAACACGCCTGGATGATGGAGAAGGTGTTAACAAGCCTTAATGAAAACCATAAAGAATCATCAAGCCAATGATTGGGAATTTTACTTTTTTTTGTTAAAGGAGAGGTCATGGACTTCTGTAAGCGAGAGTGCACATGCGCACACACACACACACACACACACACACACACACACACACACACACACACACACACACACACACACACACACACACACACACACACACACACACACACACACACACACACAGCCCCTCTGAAAAATAAACCAGGGTTGTGGTGGGTGATACAAAGAAAGATGATGCCTCTTTAGACATTGACTATATATGACCTATAGATACTCTCAGTTCAGGGTCAAGGGTTTCATAACATACGTTTTTGACATCTTGGCTGAGACCTGGAGAGTAGGGATGCTTGATTTTAATGGCAGTACTTAGATCCAGGAATGTCCATTGTCAACATATGATGGTCCTAACAATCTACAATTGTGTGACATAAAAATACCTATGCGAGTGATTTTAACTAAACCAGTTTTTAAATGTCTGTAGCGAATTGAGCTACAAAACCATGATGCAGCTACAAAAAGGATGTCTAGTTTTTGAGAAAGTGTCTTATTTGAAATACATTTTACATTTTCGCTTGAATTTGGTAAAATTCTCAGGTCATTTTATACATTATTTTTTCTTTAGAGAAATGTAACTTATTTGAATAAACACAAAATATGTTGCTGTAGTTTGTAAATAAATCATAAAAATTGTATACTAGTTGAAGTTTACATTACATTATAATATTTATTACGTACAAACACAGTCTGTGGACATGTCTCATTACCGTAACACTTCAAATTCCTGTAAAAACTCCAATCAGTTTTTAAATAAAGTTTTATTCAACCATGATGCATCATCTAGAGGAGTAGTCCTTAGATGAGCGCAAGTGAAGTTAATTTATTCACTTATATGCCTTCAGAATGAGGTTCTTATTCTCAAACACCCCCTTTACCCCACTTGGCCTTCTCATTTCCGAAACGGCTAAAAACCTAAAATTGGGGAAAAGTCTGATTTAATTTTATAATAACTGTATAATTTCATTTTAAATATTTTTATTTTCAGTGTTATGTTGAACTCAGGCTTTTTCATTAGGGGAGAAAAGTCAAAATATTGACTTGTTTATAAATTTTTTGGATTTCAAATACTGTTATGGTAATGAGAATGTTGGTAAATTATTGGTAAAATGCATAATATCTGATCAAAAAACATAATTATAATTATAAAATAGATAAGTACAGATCCTAATCTCAGTGATTCAAGAGGACATTTTTTTTTAAATGACACTTGAGAATTTCCGTGAGACTGACCCAGCCATGCCAGTAGACACAACAGACTCCAGATACAATATGGGAATTAACAAATGGTCCTCTAAGTGTTTCTACCGTCTGTTCTGTCATTTTAGTGATAGCTAGCTGGCATTCATCATAACGTCCACCGTCACTTTGGAAGAGTAAAAGCCCTGAGGGTGATATAATGAAGGCAGCAGCAGAGCCAACCATAAAATGGAGTGGAAAAAAGGAAATTATATCTCCAGACCCACAGAGAGGGAAACGGTTACAAAATATTAGGCCCCAATTGAAAAATACAGATAGGTGCCATGGCAACACAGCCCACAAAGCCACACAAATAAACAGTGAGGGAGGAGGATGATAGCTTGAAAGAAAATACCAATTAAGTCCTTCTCTCGTGCTTGTCGTTATAATAACAAAGACACAAGAAGACGGTCCTTTGACCTTTAAACTTTGATTCCCTCCCTTTGGTGTGAGAAGAAGAATAGAGGAGTGGAGATGGGAGGAGAGGGGATGGGGATGGAGAGGAGAGGAGAGGTGGTTGAAGTATGGTCACCACTTTGAAGCGGGGGATGTGAAGAAGGGAGGAGGAAGAGTATTAGCCAGAAAGAGAGAGAGAGGTGTGAGATCCCTTTTTCCAGCTGTACTCAGGAGCATCTGGGAATAGTGCTGGGAGTAGTGTAAGTGATGAGGAGAGAGATCTGGCACATCTAGCCTCTTTGGTCCAACAGGTACACAACATCAAACCCAACCACATCACATCAAAGAAAACAGCTAAACCCCCAGATCAGTCACATGACACACACTTACTGGAGCCACACTGATCCATCAGGACCTTAGTCTTTCAAAGGTTTTTCTTCATCTTTTCTCCAATGTCTTCAATCATACTATTCTCTCACCTCATTCATAATGTTAAGGGGGAGGGGCTGCCTAAGAATTTGTGGAGAAGTATGAAGTTGTGGTTTTGAACTGTCTGCACATATGACTGCTGAGAGAAGAGCATGAAGTGAGTCAGTGCTTAATATGGTGTAATGTGATAAGTGTCGGCTGTGAAATTACACTGGCTTATCTGCAACCTACAGCTAACTAGGACATTTCAAGGAATCTGTTTTTGTCCGGCCTTTATGATCAAAAGTGACAGAGATGATGACGTCTTCAATTCTACAGATAGACAAAGAGCATTGTTCTATTTTTATCACATCTATGTCCTCCATTGTTTTAGTGACAATACATCAGATATGTGTTGTGAGTGTCTCTTACAGCCTCCTGGGCCTAGGAGGAGTAATGCAGATGGCAACAGGCTTTAATATGCCAGAAAGGGGGTTTGAAACGGACCCGCTCTCTCTGAAGTCATGAAACTGGATGCTCAGCGGTGGTTGTGGGACTCATAATGCTGTCTGTCCTCCTTTCCCTCCATCAATATATCCACACAATGACTGATCCCATCACTTATCATTCCTGAGCTATCAGCAGGCCAGCAGTGGGGGACAGAGACACCAGACCCTGTCTTAATACGATATACACATTGGTGATGACACCAACCACAGATGAATAGCATAAAGACCTGGGAGATCACTGGACAACAGACCATTATGTTGTGGGATAAGGCTGATATCTTATCGCTGTTGAAACGGTCCAGCCATATGAAATATGGGATGTATTCAACTGGTTTTCAGCTGTGCATTTGTGGATTAATGCCTCTAGTCCTTATGCTCACGTAACAGATTCATCCATCCCTTAAATGCTCCCTAAATCTTATAATACAGCACTGTTAGCTGTGGCAGAGGGCCTTATCCGAGGGTGTAGTCAGTGAGATTCGTGCACGCACACGCACATACGCTGTCCCTTTCATCCATCCCTGGACATCTCCCCGTTACCTCACCAAGGGAAATATTCATCTCGGTCTGGTGCTTGTGCTTGTGTGTGGAGAGTAGAGTGCTAAAAGAAGCCACCAGCCTGCCACTGGTTTAAAACAGATAACAAAAACAACGCACTTTTCCGCTTCATTCTTTTTTCCGGAACTGGTCAGAGTGTGGAGCCTCTGAGGCTCTCTCTGGCTCTCATAGGGCTCTGGTCAAAACTAGGGAATAGGGTGCCAGGTCGGACACAACCTCTGTCTCTGTGAACAGAAACCAGCCTCTGCCCCAGTCTGGCTTGGCTACACTAGAAGGATAGATAACCCTGCCTTTTAATAGCATGAAGCTGTCTTACTGAATGTGACAGAGCTGACTGTGTGGCAGCGTCTCTGTCCCACCCATTAGGTTGTTAGGGGCGGCAACCTACTTGTGATTGGTTCATTTAAAAATAAAAATAAAAATAATAGAATGGATTAAAAATTTGTACATTTTCATGTTTAAAAAATATATTGTTCAAAACAAGCTGTCCAGTTACTACTCTGCCCCTCAGTGACTGCCAGCAGCAGCTCCGCCTCTTCTGCGCGCATAGGCCGTGTGAACATTGCTTGGATTGTTTTGCCAGCTATTTGCTATGAGGGGGACCTGCCCGAATGAAATCGCAGGATTTCATAGCATAAATTATTTCATAGCATAAATTATAACAGCACAAAGTAAATGTCGGTCCGTTCAGTCAGAACTTCTGGGTCTGCTTTAGTATCCCTCCCAAGTCTCTCGCGCCAGATGGTTTACTTCGCACGTGAGACTAGATCTATCAGGTAGTATGGATGATTTTCAAGTACATATGTTGTAGAATTAAACACCTATATGCCTTAAAATGTTTATGGATTGAGAACCAGTTGAAGGGTTACTACAGAGCAGAGACGTTTATGTGTTTATCATAAACTCCCTGCAGCTGGTCTGGGTATGTCAATGACATGTGATGGAGATACAACTCCTCGTGGTGGCTGTGTGGAGATTGGAGTAACAACGGAACTAGTGTTATCATTTCTTTGTGCTTATGACCTTATGACCTGACACATGGCCACATGCACATAATCTCAAGGGCCAGGGAGGATGGTAAATGATAAATGTTTAAATCATGTTTAAGTATTAATGGATATGTTTTGTAATGTGTTATGAAATGATAATGGTGAAACAGAATGAACATGAATGATACTTTGTACTCCAGATGCATGCCTAGATAGTGAATATAGTCAATACAGAGTGTGATTGTTCTTTAACGTACGTATGTACATAATTTTTTGAGTCATGCCACTAATAAGATACAGTGGCCCCACTTAGAGAAGCGCAAGTAGCCCTCGTGAGCAGCCAACATGTGATACTGAAAGATGCTATTGATTCACATAGGGTGGAGTAACCATCAGTTGTATCAGTGTGACTGTATAAAAAGGAGCACTCCGGTTCAGGACAAGCAGTTGTTGTTCCATGGAGCAAGCTCAGGCTTTGTTATGCAATTAAGTCTAATTCTTGAATTCACAAGCTCCGGTGTCTTGAGAGATATTTTTGAGTTGATTATCTATTAGTCAAATATTTCTACCACGACAGTAGAGATGGAGCTAAAGCAAAAATCTAATTGTAATTAACTTGTAAATAAATATTCTGAACAGTCATGGGAGCCTGTGACCTGATAAACCAGACAACTACATCCAACAAGAGTCGATGGACAGAGGGAGACACTAACTAGAACCTTCTCATCGCAGATCTGGTAGGACAAAAAAGCATGGCCAATTTTATTGTTTCCCCAGACATGGCGCCAGGATAAAGTGACTAAGGGGACAGTTGAAATCAGTGAGGGGCAGGCGTGTAGGCGTGTAACTTGCGGGGGGGGGGGGGGGGGGGGTCATGGCCCCCCCAATATTAGAGACAGGCCAATTTGACCCCATAAATAATATACCATGATGGATTGGAAATTATTTTCCCACCGTAGCTACTGGCTTTCTGTGGCTTTACACTACACAGTATTACTAAATTCTTCATTTTGTGATTGGATCCCCCTCGCCGCCAATTATACTTTTGGTTTTGGCCCGGTCTTCAGAGGCCTTGGTTTGTGAAGGGAAAAAATATTGTGCAAGGTTTGTAAGGAGAACAGCAATAGCTCCTCTTTTCGCTTTCTCTCGCTCTCCTGAAAAAGTTTGGGAAGCACTGATCTAGCTAATGATTAGCACAAATACAAATGGGCAACCCCATGCTTCAGCCTATTTATTTATAGCCACTATGCTGCATCAGTTGGGCTATATGTGTCATGCCCTGACTCTGGGGACTCGTATTTGTTGAGTCAGGGTGTGTATTTTCTGTGTGGTATGTTCGATGTTGTATTTTCTAGGGTTAGATCTAGATCGTCTAGATCTAGATCGTCTATGTTGGCCGGTGTGGTTCCCAATCAGAGGCAGCTGTCGCTCGTTGTCTCTGATTGGGGACCATACTTAGGTAGCCTATTGGCACTAGTGGGTTGTGGGATCTTGTTCCGTGTTAAGGTATGTTGTGTTGTGCTGCCTTGGACTTCACGTTTCGTTTTGTTTGTTATTTTGTCGTTGTGTTTGATATTTAATAAACATGTACGCATATCACGCTGCGTTCATGAACGAACGTGAAAATAGGCAGGGTTGAAAGTAAGGCGGTAGGGTCCGGTACGATATGCCAACTGTCATTACACTTTTTGGTGTTGTGTACAGATGTCCCTTTCCATTCACCACTGTTTGGAGGCTGGAAATATGTTTCAAGTGGATGAACGTGCACGGGTAGCATGGTAAAGGAGCCCTTTGAAGTGATTGTTTGACAATCAGGTAAAAAACATAATGACTGGTGACTTCTGTGTTTGGGCTGCTGTGGGCCTCCTAGTTTGGTACCCTCTGAGCCGGCTTGGGGTGTGATTGTATGTCCCCATAGTATATTATACAGAGTTACCGACTGAAAGGGAACGTACAGTTATAAATATAACTACTGTTCCTTGAAGGCTGGAACGAGGTATAACATATTTTGGCCCCGCGCCAGCAGGGGGTTTGGGCTCACTGAAGAGTGGTATTGAATTGAGGAAATGAATGTGAGCCCCGGTGTTATAGCCAGGAAGGCAGGGCTTCCAAGGGCGGGCTCTGCATTCATTGGCCTGTTGGGCATGTTTTAAGTTTTCTTCAGCTGAATGTCTTTGCTCGTTGACTCCCCATAATATGTTATACCTCGTTCCCTCCTTCAGGGAACAGTAGTTATATTCATAACTGTACGATTTGTAACCAAAAGGTGACATGGTTCAATCTTTATCCACATGGGACAATGTCCAGATATACTGTATGTGTAGCGCGAGTAAAAAATACAAAACATGCTTCTGTGGATGTTGGCATCTCCAAAGGAATCAAGGAATGTAACAGACGTCAAAGCCGATCATATGAACGTCAATTTTTTTCTATTTGTTTTATATACATTATATATTGAAAGCAGAGGATCAGTTCCATAAGAACTCATGTCACCTCATGAAGCACCAGGCAGCATATTGTAATCAGATACAGATGGATCTCATGATGACGCTTCGTAGGGCACCGGGTCGTGTGTGTGTGTGCACTATGTACTCTTCTTGGATGATGCTTCATCAGAAAGTAGGGGGTTGACGTGCTTATACCCTACACACAATATTGGGAGAGCAGAGGGAGCAGCACAGTTAGACTGATCGAATGATAAAGTCTGGAACAAAGGACATGCTGAGGTTTTGCTTTATTATTTTCAATTTTTTCTTTCTCAAAAGGTCATCATTAAAAAAACATTTTTCATTAGGAAAACTTAATGAGCGCCAGAGGAGTCGCTTGGCATCTCTCTCTCTCTCTCTCTCTCTCTCTCTCTCTCTCTCTCTCTCTCTCTCTCTCTCTCTCTCTCTCTCTCTCTCTCTCTCTCTCTCTCTCTCTCATATGAAAATCATGCAAACCACTCTTCATCACTCTGTCAGATATTTGTTTGGCCTGTTTTCATTATTTAAAGTCATAACGACTTAGGGGCATCAGTGTTGGGCTCAATAGAGAGGAGGTGGGTCATGGGTTCAAACCCTTACTGTGTACGGGTCCTACTTTGGAGACTGGTTCACAATGTGAAAGGCCAGTATGACCACTCACTAGCGTTTAGCTCACTCCATATAGCTACACAATAGGCCCCTCTATGATTAGTCAAGCCTGACCTATGAGTATTCCAACCTGCCACATAACTACAGTATACAGTAGGCCCATATTGTATGACCAATGACTGAAACAGTGATGTCAGTTGTGCAGGGAGTAGAGGCCTCATTAAGACTGATGCAGTTTGCAGCCTCTGGCACA
This sequence comes from Coregonus lavaretus, assembly GCF_964263955.1. Classification (NCBI taxonomy): domain Eukaryota; kingdom Metazoa; phylum Chordata; class Actinopteri; order Salmoniformes; family Salmonidae; genus Coregonus; species Coregonus lavaretus. The sequence goes on along the minus strand of NC_140012.1, from coordinate 28,882,484 downwards.
GAGGCCAGAGCACGCTGTCCTCTCACATTGTGTGAGGCCCTGATCGTCCCATTTACAACAACTGGACCTAGGGTTCAAATAATATTTGTTCTTTTTTTTTTATATTCTAGCTGTGCTTGATTAAGCTTGCCTGCATGGCGCAATAGAACCAAATGGAATAGTCCCGAAAGTGCAAATCCTAACCATCTGACACTTCAGACAGGCAAAGAAAACAAATATTACTTGAACGCAGGTCTGATGGTACTGGCCTTGTTCTTCACTGTGGGACTTCCCCCACTCTGCCATAACTGTGACACGGGAGATGAATGGTGGAGCTGGCTGACTAGCTCTGGGTGTCAAAGACAAATGAGGGAGCAGCCCACCTATCAGAGAGTTGGAGGGCGGCGGACAAGGCATCCGGTTAGCTGGGGAGGGAGTGAGTAATTTGTTTTGCGATTAAATATATCACTGAGATTGACGTGCCTGTAAGTGGAGTCAAAGAGCCAAGATGGAAACTCAGGGAGTCTGGTGGTGAGATCATTTGACAAGTTAAAGATACTGGGAACAAGGAAGAGAAATCATACCTTTGTTTGATTTCTGGGGAGTTCTGAAGTTAATTTACAGTTGAAGTCGGAAGTTTACATACACCTTAGCCAAATACAGTTAAACTCTGTTTTTCACAATTCCTGACATTTAATCCTAGTAAACATTCCCTGTCTTAGGTCAGTTAGGATCACCACTTTATTTTAACAATGTGAAATGTCAGAATAATAGTAGAGAGAATTATTTATTTCAGCTTTTATTTCTTTAATCACATTCCCAGTGGGTCAGAAGTTTACATACACTCAATTAGTATTTGGTAGCATTGCCTTTAAATTGTTTAACTTCAGTCAAACGTTTCGGGTAGCCTTCCACAAGCTTCCCACAATAAGTTGGGTGAATTTTGGCCCATTCCTCCTGACAGAGCTGGTGTAACTGAGTCAGGTTTGTAGGCCTCCTTGCTCGCCCACGCTTTTTCAGTTCTGCCCACACATTTTCTATAGGATTGAGGTCAGGGCTTTGTGATGGCCACTCCAATACCTTGACTTTGTTGTCCTTAAGCCATTTTGCCACAACTTTGGAAGTATGCTTGGGGTCATTGTCCATTTGGAAAACCCATTTGCAACCAAGCTTTAACTTCCTGACTGATGTCTTGAGATGTTGCTTCAATATATCCACATACTTTTCCTTCCTCATGATGCCATCTATTTTGTGAAGTGCACCAGTCCCTCCTGCAGCAAAGCACCCCCACAGCATGATGCTGCCACCCCCGTGCTTCACGGTTGGGATGGTGTTCTTCGGCTTGCAAGCACCCTCTGTCACGGTTTCGGCCGAGGCTGCCTCTCTCCCTTGTTCGGGCAGGCTTCGGCGTTCGTCGTCTCCGGAATTCTAGCTGCCACCGATTGATGTTTCATGTTCATTTGCTTTTGTCTGTTTGTTTCTACACCTGTTTCTGTTTTGTAGTAATTAGTGTCCTATAAGTTTCTCGTTGTGTTTGTCTTGTGTTGTGTGTGATTGTTACCGTCAGTCTGTGTATTGCTCGGTTGAGCGTTATTTTCTCCACTGTTTGCTGGAGCGTTCGTTGCACTTGTGTGTGCACTTATTTCATCCTGACGCACCTGTTTGTGCGCATTGTCTTTTCGCCTTCGTGCGGATTTTGCTGTCAGGCTTATTTTGTCCTGTTGCCTGTGTTTAGGCAGGAATACAGCTTTTTGGAATTCAGTCTGCTTCCTGCGTTTGATTCCTACACCACACCTACAACACGACCTGACAGAATCACACACCTTACAGTATGGAATCAGCAGGAGCCGAAGCAGCACATTCAAGACTGGAAACCCAGGTTCGGGAACAGCAAGAGCAGCTCCTGCAGATGGGGGCCGCCCTGCAGGAGGTGATGACCACCCTCCGAGGCTGGGGTCCGCCTCCACCGCCAGCCGCCCTGCCAGCACCATCGGCCAGCCCACCCAGTCCAGCGCCGGAACCTCGCGGAGTCCGACTATCTCTCCCGAGGTCCTACGACGGGACCGCAGCTGGGTGTCAGGGATTCCTGCTCCAGGTAGAGCTGTACCTGGCCACAGTACATCCGGCACCTTCAGGGCATGAGAGCGTGTCCGCCCTGATCTCCTGCCTGGCCGGTAAAGCGTTGGAGTGGGCCAACGCGGAGTGGAGGAAGATCGACGCCACGACTATTACATACACCGAGTTCTCCCGCCGCTTTAGGGCGGTGTTCGACCATCCCCCGGAGGGGAAAGCGGCGGGGGAGCGTCTGGTCTTCCTCAGGCAGGGGAGGAGGAGTGCCCAGGAATTCGCACTCGAATTCCGTACTCTAGCGGCAGATGCAGGGTGGAATGAGCGGGCCCTCATCGATCTATACCGATGTAGCCTCAGAGAGGACGTCCGTCGGGAGCTGGCCTGTCGGGACACCAGTCTCACTTTCGACCAGCTGGTTGACATGTCAATCAGGTTAGATAACCTATTGGCTACCCGCGGACGTCCTGAGGGGGGTCCGTCCATTCCATCCTCCAGCGCATCCGAGCCGTGTCCTATGGAGCTCGGGGGCGCTGGCGCTAGAGATAGGAGGAGTCGGCAGACTAGGGGGTCCATCCACTGCACCAACTGTGGTCGGGGAGGACACACCGCGGCTAGGTGCTGGGGATGGCCTCCTAGGGGAGATGACGACAGGTCCCGCACTGGGGATTCCTTCCAGGTGAGTAGGCGCCCCACTCACCCAGAGCTCTCTGTTGCCCATTTCTGTATGCCTGTATGTTTTCCACAGGTAGCACCTCATGCCCAGCATAAGGCGCTGGTAGATTCAGGCGCAGCTGGGAATTTTATTGATAAAACGTTTTGTTTAGCGTTAGGGATTCCCCTCATTCCTGTTGATGTTCCTTTTCCCGTTCACGCCCTAGATAGTCGTCCGTTGGGTACGGGCTTGATCAGGGAGGTCACGGCGCCACTTAGGATGTGTGCGCAGGGGGATCATCAGGAGATGATTCAGCTGTTCCTGATTGACTCTCCTGCGTATCCGGTGGTGCTGGGCATGCCCTGGTTGAGTACCCATAACCCAGTGATTTCGTGGCAGGAGAGGGCTCTGATGGAGTGGTCTGCTCAGTGTGTGGGTAGATGTTTGGGCGTTTCCGTAGGGGCTACCTCGGTGGAGAGTCCAAACCAGGTGCCCGCATTGCACATTCCACCTGAGTATGGGGATTTGGCTATCGCGTTTAGTAAGGCGAGGGCGACGCGGTTGCCACCCCATAGGCAGGGGGATTGTGCGATAAACCTTCAGGCAGGAGCTGCGCTCCCACGGAGTCATGTGTATCCTCTGTCTCAGGAGGAGAAGAAAGCTATGGAGATTTACATAGACGAATCGCTGAGACAAGGATACATACGGCCGTCCACTTCCCCCGCGTCCTCGAGTTTCTTTTTCGTGAAGAAGAAGGATGGTGGGTTGCGTCCGTGCATCGATTACCGTGGTCTCAATCAGATTACGGTGAAGTATAGTTATCCACTCCCGCTGATTGCGACCATGACTGAGTCGTTGCATGGGGCGCGTTTCTTCACGAAATTAGATCTCAGGAGCGCGTACAACTTGGTGCGCATCAAGAAGGATGATGAATGGAAAACAGCCTTTAGTACCACCTCGGGCCATTACGAGTATCTAGTCATGCCATACGGGTTGATGAATGCTCCGTCGGTCTTCCAATCATTTGTGGATGAGATCTTCAGGGACATGCAGGGACAGGGAGTCGTTGTGTACATAGATGACATTCTCGTGTACTCACCTACCCGTGTCGAGCATGTGGCCCTGGTGCGCAGAGTGTTGCGGAGGCTGGTGGAGCACGACCTGTATGTGAAGGCAGAGAAGTGTCTGTTTTTCCAGGAGTCTATCTCCTTTTTGGGGTATCAGTTGTCAGCGTCAGGGGTGAAGATGGAGGTAGACCGAGCGTCGGCCATGCGTAATTGGCAAACACCAACCACTGTGAAAGAGGTGCAGCAGTTTTTGGGGTTTGCGAATTACTACCGGAGGTTTATCCGGGGTTTTGGGCAAGTGGCAGCTCCCATCACGTCTCTCTTGAAGGGGGGTCCGGTGCGTCTGCAGTGGTCAGTCGAGGCGGACAGGGCGTTTGGGAGGCTGAAGGACCTGTTTACCTCGGCTCCGGTGCTGGCGCATCCGGATCCCTCTTTACCATTTCAGGTAGAGGTGGACGCGTCTGAGGCCGGTATTGGCGCCGTGCTTTCACAACGGTCAGGCGCGCCACCTAAACTCCGCCCCTGTGCCTTCTATTCCAAGAAGCTCAGCCCGGCGGAGCGAAATTATGACATGGGGGACAGGGAGCTGTTAGCTGTGGTACAGGCCCTTAAGGTGTGGAGGCACTGGCTTGAGGGGGCTCAACACCCTTTCCTCATTTTGACGGACCACCGTAACCTGGAGTACATCCGGGCAGCGAGGAGGCTGAACCCTCTGCAGGCTAGATGGAGTATGTTTTTGACCCGTTTCTCTTTTAAGATCACCTACATCCCTGGGTCACAAAACGGGAAGGCAGATGCGCTGTCTCGGCTGTATGACGGGGAGGAGAGGTTCGTGGAGCCCACTCCCATACTGCCGGAGTCGTGTCTAGTGGCACCGGTGGTGTGGGAGCTCGATTCTGAGCTCGAGCGGGCATTACGCACCGACCCTAGTCCACCACAATGCCCGGAGGGTCGGAAGTATGTTCCGCTCGAGTGTCGGGATCGATTGATCTATTGGGCTCACACGTCACCCTCCTCTGGACACCCGGGTATCGGCCGGACAGTGCACTGTCTTAGTGCCAAATATTGGTGGCCCACGTTGGCCAGGGATGTGAGGGTTTATGTTTCCTCCTGCTCGGTGTGCGCCCAGTGTAAGGCGCCTAGACATCTGCCTAGGGGTAAGTTACTGCCCCTGCCCGTTCCACAACGACCATGGTCCCACCTCTCGGTGGATTTTATAACTGACCTTCCCCTCTCTCAAGGGAATACTACCATCCTGGTCGTTGTGGACCGGTTCTCTAAGGCCTGTCGTTTGCTCCCCATGCCGGGTCTTCCTACTGCCCTGCAGACCGCCGAAGCTATATTCACCCATGTGTTCCGGCACTACGGGGTGCCCGAGGACATTGTGGCTGACCGAGGTCCCCAATTCACCTCCAGAGTCTGGAGAGCTTTTATGGAGCGGTTGGGGGTCTCGGTGAGCCTCACCTCGGGTTACCACCCGGAGAGTAATGGGCAGGTGGAACGCGTTAACCAGGATGTGGGTAGGTTTCTCAGAACGTACTGCCGGGATCGGCCGGAGGAGTGGGCGAGATATGTGCCCTGGGCCGAGATGGCACAGAACTCTCTCCGCCACTCCTCCACCCAACTAACCCCTTTTCAGTGTGTTTTGGGGTACCAGCCGGTTCTGGCACCATGGCATGAGAGCCAGATCGAGGCCCCCGCTGTGGATGAGTGGGTGCGGCGCTCGGAGGAGACGTGGGACGCTGCACACGTCCATCTGCAGCGTGCCATACGTCGACAGAAGACGAGCGCCGACCTACACCGCAGTGAGGGGCCAGTGTACGCACCTGGAGATCGAGTCTGGCTCTCTGCCAGAAACCTGCCCCTCCGCCTGCCCTGTCGGAAGCTGGGTCGGCGGTTTGTAGGGCCATTTAAAGTCCTGAGAAGGTTGAACGAGGTATGTTATAGATTACAGTTACCAGTTGAGTATAAGTGTATTAACCCCTCGTTCCATGTGTCCCTTCTCAGGCCGGTGGTAGCAGGCCCACTCCAAGAACATGAGATCTTGGAGACCCCCCCGCCCCCGTTGGACATCGAGGGGGTACCGGCGTACACCGTGAGATCCATCTTGGATTCTAGACGTCGGAGAGGGGGTCTTCAGTATCTAGTGGAGTGGGAGGGGTACGGTCCGGAGGAGCGGTGCTGGGTGCCGAGGAGAGACATCTTGGACCCGTCGCTCCTGACGGAATTCCATCGGGGGTATCCGACGCGCCCTGCGCCGCGGCCTCCGGGTCGTCCCCAAGGCCGGAGTCGGCGCGCGTCTGGAGCCGCGCGTCAAGGGGGGGGTACTGTCACGGTTTCGGCCGAGGCTGCCTCTCTCCCTTGTTCGGGCAGGCTTCGGCGTTCGTCGTCTCCGGAATTCTAGCTGCCACCGATTGATGTTTCATGTTCGTTTGCTTTTGTCTGTTTGTTTCTACACCTGTTTCTGTTTTGTAGTAATTAGTGTCCTATAAGTTTCTCGTTGTGTTTGTCTTGTGTTGTGTGTGATTGTTACCGTCAGTCTGTGTATTGCTCGGTTGAGCGTTATTTTCTCCACTGTTTGCTGGAGCGTTCGTTGCACTTGTGTGTGCACTTATTTCATCCTGACGCACCTGTTTGTGCGCATTGTCTTTTCGCCTTCGTGCGGATTTTGCTGTCAGGCTTATTTTGTCCTGTTGCCTGTGTTTAGGCAGGAATACAGCTTTTTGGAATTCAGTCTGCTTCCTGCGTTTGATTCCTACACCACACCTACAACACGACCTGACACCCTCTTTTTCCTCCAAACATAATGATGGTCATTATTGCCAAACAGTTCAATTTTTGTTTAATCAGACCAGAGGACATTTCTCCAAAAAGTACGATCTTTGTCCCCATGTGCAGTTGCAAACCGTAGTCTGGCTTTTTTATGGCAGTTTTGGAGCAGTGGCTTCTTCCTTCCTGAGCGGCCTTTCAGGTTATGTCAATATAGGACTCGTTTTACTGTGGATATAGATACTTTTGTACCTGTTTCCTCCAGCATCTTCACAAGGTCCTTTGCTGTTGTTCTGGGATTGATTTGCACTTTTCGCACCAAAGTATGTTCATCTCTAGGAGACAGAACGATTTTCCCATGATGTCAAGCAAAGAGGCACTGAGTTTGAAGGTAGGCCTTGAAATACATCCACAGGTACACCTCCAGTTGACTCAAATCATGTCAATTAGCCTATCAGAAGCTTCTAAAGCCATGACATCATTTTCTGGAATTGTCCAAGCTGTTTAAAGGCACAGTCAACTTAGTGTATGTAAACTTCTGACCCACTGGAATTGCGATACAGTGAATTATAAGTGAAATAATCTGTCTGTAAACAATTGTTGGAAAAATTACTTGTGTCATGCACAAAGTAGATGTCCTAACCGACTTGCCAAAACTATAATTTGTTAACCAAAAATGTGTGGAGTGGTTGAAAAACTAGTTTTAATGACGCCAACCTAATTGTATGTAAACTTCCGACTTCTGTAAGCATTGAGAATAAAGCAGGTCACCTTGGATTATGTAGGAATTGGTTTATTCGTCAATAAGCACGACTTGTGAACAGCTTGGCTGCTTATCCACTCACCTCTAATCAGACATTCACGATGACATTACTAACCTACATGATGATTAGCAGAGAGAGAGAGAGAGAGAGAGAGAGAGAGAGAGAGAGAGAGAGAGAGAGAGAGAGAGAGAGAGAGAGAGAGAGAGAGAGAGAGAGAGAGAGAGAGAGAGAGAGAGAGAGAGAGAGAGAGAGAGAGAGAGAGAGAGAGAGAGAGAGAGAGAGAACCCTGGCCACACCCTATATAGAAACATAGAATCAGCTGTTAAAGACTACCAGTTCCCACTAGATTCTCAAATTACATTGGATGAGCTACAGGACAAAATACAAACCTTCCAACCCAAAAAGGCTTGTAGTGTTGATGGTATACTGAACAGAATTATAAAATATACAGACCACAAATTCAAATTTGCTATTCTTAAACTCTTAAACATTTTCCCCAATATTAGGAACCAAGGTCTGATTACCCCAATCTGCAAAGGTGGAGACAAATTTGACCCCAATAATTACAGTGGAATCTACGTCAACAGCAATCTCGGAAGAAATCCTCTGCATTATCATCAACAGCAGACTCCAACATTTCCTCATTGAAAACTATGTCCTGAGCAAATATCAAATTGGCTTCTTACCAAAATACCATACGACAGACCACGTATACACCTTGCACACCCTTATTGACAAACAGCAAAAGAAAACAAAAGCAAAGTTTCGTGCTTTGTTGATTTAAAAAAAGCTTTGGACTCAATTTGGCATGAGGGTCTGCTATACAAATGAATGGAAAGCTGTGTTGGGGGAAAAACATATGACATTATAAAATCAATGTACACAAACAACAAGTGGGTAGTTAAAATTGACAATAAACACACAGATTTCTTTCTGGGGTGAGACAGGGATGCAGCTTGAGTCCCACCCTTTTGAACATATACAGTATTTCAATGAATTGGCGAGGGCACTAGAACAGTCTGCTGCACCATACTGGACTCGGAAATCAAATGTCTACTGTTTGCAGATGATCTGGTGCTTCTGTCCCCAACCAAGGAGGGCCTACAGCAGCACCTAGATCTTCTGCACATATTCTGTCAGACTTGAGCAGACCTGACAGTGAATCTTTGTGTACGACGCAAGACCCCAAACATTTAGCACCATCCATCATTCCTCCAATTCTGACCAATTTCCCAGTCCCTGCCGATAAAAAAACATGGTGTTCTCGGGGTGATGAGAGGTGTTGGGTTTGCGCCAGACATAGCGTTTTCCTTGATGGCCAAAAAGCTCAATTTAAGTCTCATCTGACCAGAGTACCTTCTTCCATATGTTTGGGGAGTCTCCCACATGCCTTTTGGCAAACACCAAACGTGTTTGCTTATTTTTTTCTTTAAGCAATGGCTTTTTTCTGGCCACTCTTCCGTAAAGCCCAGCTCTGTGGAGTGTACGGCTTAAAGTGGTCCTATGGACAGATACTCCAATCTCCGCTGTGGAGCTTTGCAGCTCCTTCAGGGTTATCTTTGGTCTCTTTGTTGCCTCTCTGATTAATGCCCTCCTTGCCTGGTCTGTAAGTTTTGGTGGGCGGCCCTCTCTTGGCAGGTTTGTTGTGGTGCCATATTCTTTCCATTTTTTTATTATGGATTTAGTGGTGCTCCGTGGGATGTTCAAAGTTTCTGATATTTTTTTATAACCCAACCCTGATCTGTACTTCTCCACAACTGTCCCTGACCTGTTTGTAGAGCTCCTTGGTCTTCAAGGTGCCACTTGCTTGGTGGTGCCCCTTGCTTAGTGGTGTTGCAGACTCTGGGACCTTTCAGAACAGGTGTAGTTTTCTTCAATCCACTTCACCAATTTTGACTATTTTATGTATGTCCATTACATGAAATCCAAATAAAAATCCATTTAAATTAAAGGTTGTAATGCAACAAAATAGGAAAAATGCCAAGGGGGATGAATACTTTTGCAAGGCACTGTAGATGATAATATAACACATTAAATGACTTTATCATTTTGAAACCTTTGTGAGTGCAATGTTTACTGTTAATTTCTAATAATTTTGTATCTTCTCACTTTTGTTTATTGTTTATTTCACTTGCTTTGGCAATGTAACACGTTTCCCATGCCAATAAAGCTCAGAGAGAGAGAGAGAGAGAGTGAGAGAGAGACCATCCTTCAGTGATGTGTATATTCCGGGGGACGTTTATGAGGTTGTGTAATGGATTGTAGCTCTTTAAGGGCTCCTAACTGTTCCTCTCCTAACTCTTCCCCTTCACAGCCAAGCACATCGGTTGGTGTGTGGCACACATTTCTCCTCATAAGAGCTCTGTATGGTTTCAATTAAGTGTGTGTGCGTGCATGCGCTTGACCAGTTTCTAAATCCCCCAACCCCTCCAACTAACATTTGATCATTCATTTGCGACTGACACACAGCTTTCTTGACATTTTATGAATAATTGTATTTCTTGTCCCTCTCTTCCTAATAGTCTAGGCGCCAAATAATACCATATTGTATTATTCAGGCTGCATTCCATTGGAACCACGGAAGCTTACTCATGGCTTGGTTCTGGGTTCCGAGATTAATTCATGGCTGACGCTGTGAGGTATGGAACATTTGTGTTACTTCTAGTATTGCTACGAGTGAATATATTCATGTCAGATACACAAACAGACACCATACAGAACCATAGCTTCATTGGTGACCTTTTGCTAAAAATATTTCTCATTCACTCAATCTCCGATGCTAACACGCATATATCCTCAAGCACTCCATGCACGGACGCACGGGTGCACACACAGGCGCGGTTCAATGGTCATTCATCAGTTTGTATATATATATCGATAATTCTAGATAATTACAGTCGTGTTTTGTCAGGCTCCATAGAGTTAGAGAGTAAATACTGGCTCTTGGCTCAGGGTAATATTTCTCATTCCAGTGTGTGTGTGTGTGTGTGTGTGTGTTTGTGTGTGTGTGTGTTTGTGTGTGTGAGTGTGTGTGTGTGTGAGTGTGTGTGTGTGTCCATGTCTGTGTGTGTCCCTACGAGTGTATGTGTGCGCACGTGCGTGCGTGTATAACAGAATGTGAGAAATGGGGGTTCATGAATAATGCCTCTTGCCGCTGGCGTAACTAGGACAAGATGAATCCCCTCTCACCAACACCCAGCCTTTTTCTGATTAATTTCACATTCATAATTCAGTAATTGCAGCTCTTGGACACTTGGATATACAGCTAATGAGATTTACTCTTTGGACCCGGGTCTCAGTCTGCTGTAAATATACTTAGTATTGTGCCAAAGTGGAGTGCTCCATAACTCAAGAATGTATTTGGAATGGTTATATGAAGAATTTAGATTTTAGATATAAATATTTCCATTTTATATTCTCCATTTTCACAGAATGAATGTAACTAGCATCTTGCTGAATCACTTCAACCCTCTGTTATCGCTTTGTTACATTTCGAGAGAAAAAAACAAAACATGGATGATATATGAAGTGTGAATTCCCAGTCTACTGCTTCAAAACGCCATCCAAAGGGCAGACATTTCAAAAACAGTCTTGCTGTTTCTCTTTCATTCGTCTTTCCAGATGGTGTTAACAAGAAAGAAGAGACACTCATCTGAAATCTTGGTAGAGGAAAGAAAAGAGAGGACAAACAAAAGTAATTAGAGAGAAAGAAAATGCCAGCAATTCAAACTAATCCGATTTAGCTGTTGATTCTGCCAGTCCTAATTGAGCTGCAGCAGTGGGACTTGGAAACAAATGTTTACTTATCAAGCATGGTAACTTAACCTAGCCTCGTACGAACCATCCTGTTCTCTTGAGCTCACATTCTGTTTCACTATCCGTGTAGCAAAACAGAATGTGATCTTGCAAGATCAGGATGGTTTGTACGAGGCTAAACTTAACCCTCCTCAGGGACAGTAAAGGGAGTGTGGTGTGTGTGGCTGTGGGTGTGTGCGTGTGTGTCGTCTGTGTTGACTACCTTCACATCAGCAGGTGGTGGAGTGGGACTGACTGAAGAGTGTCCAGGGCAGGCCGTCTTGCATTCTTCTAGCCCCAGGACCTCTTCATTGTCAGTTTTGCTTTTCCTGGAGAGCATATTAACTGTAACATGGTGATGGATAGAGGGATTTTAGGTTCAGTCTTTGGCCAATCCTTGACACTCAAAGATTTAGAATCAAATGCACAACCCCCCCCCCCCACCCCCCCCACCCCCCACCCCATTCTCTCGCTTTCTCTCTCTCTATTTCACTATTTCAAAACTTGACTTCATGCCATACAAAATCCCCTGCATCTTTGTACTCATTCCAGACCCCTAATGTAACATTCCCTTAACTTGGTCAGGCTGAATCGATTAACCTTGACCTGTATCTGTTCCTGCTGATATATGTCCAGTGTATAGCCCCTCTGCACTGAGGTACTGACAACGTCTCTCCTTATTCCTTATTTAGTGCACTAGAGTGCACCATAGGGCTCTGGTCAAAAGTAGTGCATTACATAGGGAACAGGGTGACATTTGGGATGCAGACAACAACTGGCTGTCCTCATCATCTATCCCCCTCTATAACAGGGTGTGGCCCCCAGTGGCCCCCAAGGACCTGGGCCTTACATCATGTGACTCCCAGTAAGTGATACTGAGAAATGGCCCCTCAGGTCATACTACAGAAGATCCTGTAAATAAGGAATTGAGAGAAAAGAGAGTTTGTCCCCCTGATCTTGAACTCTTTCCCTCTCCTCCCTTTTCCATCAATCTTTTTCCTGAGAATTCACCTTCTACTTCAATGTTTGGACATTCCAACGTCAGGAAAGTGACACTGTACAGGCTAATCACATATAAATGTAGACTATAAACATATAGTTGGTGTCAGATTTTCTTGAATACTGACAACATGTACACCCCATCTGTATCCCATTCTTTTATACATCCACTCCATAAATCATCTCTATTCACACCATGTTTTGCAACCTTTTGGTCGGACAGAAAATGTGAGAGTAACCTTCGTGTTCAAGATCTGCCTGGCATGAAGTGTTCAAATAACCCAGGGGCGCAACTTTGGTGTGGGGGGGACATAACTTATTATTTGATTTTTTATTCTAGTCGGATAAACACTCCAAACAGCCTACCTGACCGCTTGGAGGTGTCCGCATGGTCCTAAAGCACACTGTTGCCCTGTTTTGTATCACATTCCAATGATAAAACCGGAGGGGGGTATATTTTACAACAATGCAATTTCAGAATGTGGGAGGGTTGCGCCCCTGTTATAACCTATACTTTTATTGTCAGTCAAGCCCTTCTCTCAGACAAGAACTTACTGGATGGTAAATAGGATTTGACAAAATCAGAATACCTGCCATGCATCGACAGTAAATCAAGTCCACGAGCCCTTCTCTGTTCATCGGCTGTCTCTTCTGATCCAAATTAGTACCACATTGATGTCAAAGGAGTCGTGTTGTTTTTATTTTTAAGAGGAGTCAGAGAGCTGAGTCTGAGTGGCACTAAAAACTAGCATGATGAAAATCATACGCCATTGGTGTGACTTTCACTCTTCTAGTGCACAGCCACACAGCAAATTATTCAGTGTTAGAAAAAAATCAATGTGTTCTCTGTGGACCCATATAGACACCGGAACATTATTAAATTACAGTGCCTTCGGAAAGTATTCATACCCCTTAACTTATTCCACATTTTGTTGTGTTACAGCTTGAATTCAAAATTGATTACATTGATTTGTTTTCTATCACCCATCTACACACAATACCCCATAATGACAAAGTGAAAACATGTTTTTAGAAATTTTAGCAAATTTATTGAAAATGAAATACTAAAATATCAAATGTACATACTGTACAGTGGCTTGCGAAAGTATTCACCCCCCTTGGCATTTTTCCTATTTTGTTGCCTTACAACCTGGAAATAAAATGGATTTTTGGGGTGTTTGTATAATTTGATTTACACAACATGCCTACCACTTTGAAGATGCAAAATATTTTTTGGGGGGAAACAAACAAGAAATAAGTCAAAAAAACAGAAAACTTGAGCGTGCATAACTATTCACACCCCCAAAGTCAATACTTTGTAGAGCCACCTTTTGCAGCAATTAAAGCTGCAAGTCTCTTGGGGTATGTCTCTATAAGCTCTGTAAGCCACTGGGATTTTTGCCCATTCTTCAAGGCAAAACTGCTCCTTCAAGTTGGATGGGTTCTGCTGGTGTACAGCAATCTTTAAGTCATACCACAGATTCTCAATTGGATTGAGGTCTGGGCTTTGACTAGGCTATTCCAAGACATTTAAATGTTTCCCCTTAAACCACTCAAGTGTTGCTTTAGCAGTATGCTTAGGGTCATTGTCCTGCTGGAAGGTGAACCTCCGTCCCAGTCTCAAATCTCTGGAAGACTGAAACAGGTTTCCCTCAAGAATTTCCCTATATTTAGCGCCATCCATCATTCCTTCAATTCTGACCAGTTTCCCAGTACCTGCCAATGAAAAACATCCCCACAGCATGATGCTGCCACCACCATGGTTCACTGTGGGGATGGTGTTCTCAGGGTGATGAGAGGTGTTGGGTTTTGCGCCAGACATAGCGTTTTCCTTGATGGCCAAAAAGCTCAATTTTAGTCTCATCTGACCAGAGTACCTTCTTCCATATGTTTGGGGAGTCTCCCACATGCCTTTTGGCGAACACCAAATCTGTTTGCTCATATTTTTCTTTAAGCAATGGCTTTTTTTCTGGCCACTCTTCCGTAAAGCCCAGCTCTGTGGAGTGTACGGCTTAATGTGGTCCTATGGACAGATACTCCAATCTCTGCTGTGGAGCTTTGCAGCTCCTTCAGGGTTATCTTTGGTCTCTTTTTTGCCCCTCTGATTAATGCCCTCCTTGCCTGGTCCGTGAGTTTTGGTGGGCGGCCCTCTCTTGGCAGGTTTGTTGTGGTGCCATATTCTTTCAATTTTTTAATTATGGATTTAATGCTGCTCCGTGGGATGTTCAAAGTTTCTGATATTTTTTTATAACCCAACCCTGATCTATACTTCTCCACAACTTTGTCCCTGACCTGTTTGGAGAGCTCCTTGGTCTTCATGGTGCTGCTTGCTTGGTGGTGCCCCTTGCTTAGTGGTGTTGCAGAATCTGGGGCCTTTCAGAACAGGTGTATATATACTGAGATCATGTGACAGATCATATGACCCTTAGATTGCACACAGGTGGACTTTATTTAACTAATTATGTGACTTCTGAAGGTAATTGGTTGCACCAGATCTTATTCAGGGGCTTTATAGCAAGGGGGGTGAGTACATATGCACGAACCACTTTTCCGTTATTTATTTTATATAATTTTTTGAAACAAGTTCTTTTTTTCACTTCACTTCACCAATTTGGACTATTTTGTGTATGTCCATTACATGAAATCCAAATAAAAATCCATTTAAATGACAGGTTGTAATGCAACAAAATAGGAAAACCGCCAAGGGGGATGAATACTTTTGCAAGGCACTGTAAGTATTCACACCTCTGAGTCAATACATGTGATAATCAACTTTGGCAGCGATTACAGCTGTGTGTCTTTCTGGGTAGGTCTCTAAGAGTTTTGTACAATATTTGCACATTATTCTTTCTTCAAGCTCTCTGAAGTTGGTTGTTGATAATTGCTAGACAGCCATTTTCAAGTCTTGCTATTAGATTTTCAAGCCGATTAAGTCAAAACTGTAACTAGGCCACTCAAGAATATTCAATGTTGTCTTGGTCAGCAACTCCAGTGTATATGGCCTTGTGTTTTAGGTTACTATCCTGCTGAAAGGTGATTTTGTCTCCCAGTGTCTATTGGAAAGCTGACTGAACCAGGTTTTCCTCTAGGATTTTGCCTGTGCTTAGCTCTATTCCGTTTATTTATATCCTAAGAAACTCCCTTGTCGGTGCCGATGACAGGCATACCCATAACATGATGCAGCCACCCCCATGCTTGAAAATATGAAGAGTGGTACTTTGTGATTTGTTGTGTTGGATTTGCACCATACATAAAGCTTTGTATCAGGACATGAAGTTCATTTCTTTTAACATTATTTGCAGCTTTACTGTAGTGCCTTATTGCAAACAGGATGCATGTTTTGGAATATTTTTATTCTGTACATGCTTCCTTCTTTTCACTCTGTCATTAAGTTAGTATTGTGAACTACAATGTTGTTGATCCATCCTCAGTTTTCACCTATCACAGCCATTACACTCTGTAACTGTTTTAAAGTCACCATTGGCCTCATGGTGAAATCCCTGAGTGGTTTCCTTTCTCTCTGGCAACTGAGTTAGGAAGGTCGCCTGTATCTTTGTAGTGACTGGGTGTATTGATACACCATCCAAAGTGTAATGAATAACTTCACCATGTTCAAAGGGATATTCAATGTCTGCTTTTTTTTTTACCCATCTATCAATAGGTGCCCCATTTATCATTGTGTAGCATACGTTTAATCAATCAATCAATCAACATACATGTAGAAACATAGATATTGAAACAAACAATTCAAAAAATATATCTGCAATAGAGCATGCTGGGAAATATGCTAATGATGGGTGTCATTTTGGTTCAAAGTGACGTGTATGAGGTTCAGGCCCCTTCATTAGGGTCAAACTAGGCCCTTAAAATAAGGCCTTATGAAATACTTATGGTATTGTGTAAAGATATTTTTTTTATGATAACATATTTGCTTAGGATCTCACTTGGTGAACTCCATAGGAATGAAAATGGATGAATGCAACAACCATGTCTCTGTCACTAACAAATACAGTCATGGGTGGTAACTCTACAATTTACTCGGAAGGCAAGGCACTCTGGGAAATATTTGAAGGCTTTACACTAAGCAGTGTGTTAAATTAATACTGTTCCGGTGTCTATATGGGTCCACAGACTCAACACTTTTAGTGTTGATTTAACACTCTTAGTGTTCTTTTTTTTTTTTTTTTTTTCCACTGGAGAATTTGCTGTGCATATACTGTCTGAAGAACAATCCAAGAGCCTTGTCTTCTTGGTGGAGACACTTGAGACAATCGAATGGATCTTTCATCTCCATCTCAATCCCTAATGAACCTTCTCCTTGGTTGTGTCCCAAATGTGGGTTTGTGGGTTCGATTCCCACGGGGGGCCAGTATAAAAAAAGATATAAAAAAATAATGTATGCACTAACTGTAAGTCGCTCTGGATAAGAGCGTCTGCTAAATGACTAAAATGTAAATGTAAAATGTAAATGGAACTCTATTCCCTTTATACTGCACTATTTTTTACCAGGGCACATAGGGCTCTGTAGTGCACTGAATAGGGAATAGGGTGCCATTTGGGACTCATCCCTGGGCTCTCCTGTCCAATCTGGATTTTATTTTATTCTCCCCTCTGTCTCCATCCGTCAATTAATAATTCCTTTGTAGTCCACCATTTCCCAAACCAACCTCTATCCCCCTCTTCCACCCTTCCATGTTCAATATTTTATATGTGCCAAGTGACAAGCCAAGGAAGTAGCCAAGAATGTTACACTCTTGT
The DNA here is from genome assembly GCF_964263955.1 of Coregonus lavaretus. Lineage (NCBI taxonomy): Eukaryota > Metazoa > Chordata > Actinopteri > Salmoniformes > Salmonidae > Coregonus > Coregonus lavaretus. The sequence goes on along the minus strand of NC_140012.1, from coordinate 28,865,631 downwards.
TATTGGACCTTTAGAACTAATATACGTGTCAGTGGCTCCGCCACTTTTCCACGTTCCAAGACTCAACCCAATACCACGCCGGAGTAATCCTACGTTTATTATAATCTGAAGAATGTCATTGTGTAATTTACTGGACTGTAATAGAAAGCCCAGGTCCACGGAACTGTCCCAAGAGGGCCATGTTGGCTTCATGGTACCCCATTAGTAGGGTGAAGTCAGAGAGTTAAACCTACCGACTGGTTCACAAATAGACTGTGAAAATCAATGTAACATATCACACATCATGGCCACAACTTCTACAGTGCTCTATGGGTTAGTGCTAATAGAAGAGTTCTGCCATCTACCACATCTGGCTCAGACCATGGATGTGTCCCAAATGGCCCCCTATTCCTTATGTAGTGCACTACTTTTGACCAGGGCCCATAGGGATAGTAGTGCACTATGCAGGGAATATGGTGCCATTTGGGACATAAATCATCAAACACAGGCCAGTAACTCTACAGTTTCCAAAGGAAGGGAAAAAGTAAAGCGGTGGCCCAGCCAATAACTTTGTTCCAAGTGCTAGCTCGGAGGAGGTTGGACTACATGTGTAGGTTTTATGAGGCTGGAGAGCATGTTGATGACTCAACCTGTGTTGGGAGAAACTAACCTGGACAGACAGAAAGAGAGAGTGAGGGGAATGAAGGGAGAAAGAAAGGAAGAAGAGTAAAGTGAAGAAACGTTGTGAAGACCGAAATCTCTAGAGCTTTTCCAACATCAGGCCCAGAGCCTTATGGTTTTATGTGGATCTCCTCTTTGCATCAGCTAAACCTGCTATCGGAAGGTGTGTGTGTGTGTGCTTGTGCGTGCGTGCGTGCGTGAGGGGTCCGGAAGGGGCTGTGATCCGCATAGTTGGCTCGGCTCACATCCCTGAACTTTGTGTTCCCTCCATAGTGTGTACTAGTGCCACGTCTAGAGGTGAAGCAGAAGTGGTCAGGGGCGATGGTGGTCACTGGTCGGGGATGGTCTGACCTCATTGTTTGTCTTTAGTGAGTCTACTGAATAAAAGGCCATTATGTTGTAGCAGACTCTATCCAACAGTCCGGGTCATGGGATGGCTCCCCGCCACCACACAGGATGAGGAGGAGGGATGGGACTTCATGGACCACACATGCGTATTCCATACAGACCCACAATGTGGTAAACATCCTCTTCAAGTTCCAGTAAAAACTGTTGTCTGATAACTACGCTGGCTGACTTCTCACTCCCTATCTCACCCAGACTCCCTGATCCACCCATATACAAAAGTAATGAGACACAGTAGACAACTGCATCAAACATTGACAGAGAGAGAGAGAGAGAGAGAGAGAGAGAGAGAGAGAGAGAGAGAGAGAGAGAGAGAGAGAGAGAGAGAGAGAGAGAGAGAGAGAGAGAGAGAGAGAGAGAGAGAGAGAGAGAGAGAGAGAGAGAGAGAGAGAGAGAGAGAGAGAGAGAGAGAGAGAGAGAGAGAGAGAGAGAGAGAGAGAGAGAGAGAGAGAGAGAGAGAGAGAGAGAGAGCTCTTCAGTTGGAAGGAGGATAAGAAAAGAGAGTGACGAAGATGTCTGGGGTATTATCCAGGCAGCACATCTGGACGGCTCTCCTTGGCAGCACTTGCAAGTCATCCAGCAGAGAGATGCAGGTGCTTTATGAAAGAGATACGTCAAACTCAGAAAGACGAGCCAAGCATCAGACACACAGACTGCTCAGTCAGTCAGGCAGAAGAGATGTTTTCTTTGGGCTTCAGGAAGAGTTTTTAGGGGCGTGCTAATAGACAAAGCGGTTCAACAGAATTCACAATTAGCTCTTTACTATTCTTAGTAAACACTTTTGCTTATCATTATCTGTACTTGTCCTTCATTAGTCAGAACACCAATTATAAAGATGGTCTTAAAACCACCAAAACAGGCTTAGCGATATATGTTTCAAATTATATAGGGCGGCAGGTAGCCTATTGGTTAAGAGCGTTAGGTTACTGGTTTGAATCCCCGAGCCTATTAGGTGAAAAATCTGTCGCTGTGCCCTTGAGTAAGGCACTTAACCCTAATTGCTCCTGTAAATCGCTCTGGATTAGAGCATCTGCTAAATGATTGAAATGTTTTTTTAAGTTATAGAAATGCAACAGTTTCAGTGAGGAGGAGGGAGGAATGCAGGGTGAGGGAGAAGAGCAGAGCAGAACTGAGCTGAGCAGAGCTTCCTGCCCAGACAGTGGGGACGGGAGGCCTGGTGTGGTGATGCCTGTGATGTGGAACAAGGCCCAGGGCATATCCCTGTCTCACTGTCTCTCTCTGCACGACTTCCATGATTCCTCCCATGATCCCCCACAGTGTACTAAGCAGCCCTGCTATCCTGCTATGGCTAGCATTTCCTGCTTTCTCTCCTGACCAGTCCCAGTTATGAGGGGGTTACGTGGCTCCTACTGCAACCCAGCTAGAGTGGAGGACGGGGCTGATGGATGAGAGAGAGTATTTCACTGGGTTGCCCGCAGATTTGATAGTCAGAGAGTCAGGGTGGTATTGTTAGAGAACAAAGCTTGTCTGTGTTTGGAGATGGGACGTCACAGGGAGCACTGCAGGAGCTAGCTACGATCAACAGAAAGTGCTGATGTAGGGATGACAAGAAAGGCATGTAAGGTTTTTTGCCTGTGTTTGGAGTTGCCTTTGAACTAGGCTGTCATGTCAGCTCAACGACCAGAGCGTACCACCATACCAGCGCTAGGAAACGGTTAGGAGACATTTATGTGTTTTTCTATTACCATCATCTCTTGGGATTGCTGATGTGGATCCTGTAAATGTAACAGATTCATTGAGCGTGGGTACTTTAAAACAAGCTCACCTAGCTTGAAATCATAATATATGTATCTGGATATGTCTGTGGAGACATAAAGACCACCCCACCCACTGATGTTTTAAAGGTATGGGTCACCTTATATCTGTCAGCCTTTTCAATCTCTATCATTTCAGACATATCCTAGGTGCCGTGGAAACAGAATAAATAATGTCACTATATTCTGATCGATCAAAGATACAAATCAAATGTATTCTAAGCTAATATAACAGGCCAAGAGTTCACTGTGAGTCACACTGTCACGGATCCCTCCGAGGCTGCCACCTCTCCTTGCTCGGGCAGGCTTCGGCGTTCATCGTCACCGGCCTTCTAGCCATTGCCGCTCCTCTGTTCATCATTCCATTTGTTTTGTCTTGTTTTCACACACACCTGGTACATATCCCCTCATCAGTGTCTGTATAAGTATTCCCTCTGCTCCCCCATGTCTTTGTGTGTTATTGTTACTTTGTGGAGGTATCGTTAGCTCGGTTGAGCATTTTTATTATTTTTATCGCCGGGAATATTTACCTGTGTATGTTTGGTTCCCAGTACGCATTTAAGTCGCACTGTGATCATGTTTACGCATTGCTGCGGACTACCTTATTGGGCTGAATAAAACCTATTCCTTCTTCACACTCCTGCGCCTGACTCTGTCCATCCCATCGCTATAGAATAACACACCCAACAGCATGGAGTCAGCAGGAGCGGGGAATATGCCTGGAGTCATTGAGCGGGTCCGGGAGCATTCCAGCATGTTAGCCAGCTTGGGCGACGCGATGGATCGGGTTCTCCAGGCTGTCCAGCGCCTGCAGAGGAGAAGACCCGACCCTGTGGAACCAGCTGAGCGACCGGATCCAGCCACCCACACACCAGCAACCAGGGGTATTCACCTCTCTCTACCTCGGGAATACGACAGGACAGCTGCCCGCTGCCAGGGTTTCCTTCTGCAGCTGGACGTATATTTCGACACCAGCCCTGCTCCATCGGATCTGGAGAGGGTGTCTGCCCTCGTCTCCTGCCTCTTGGGGAAAGCTCTGGAGTGGTCCAACGCGGTCTGGAGTGAAGGAGGAGACGCGTTGGACCGCTACGGAGAGTTCGCTCTCCTCTTCTGGGCAGTCTTTGATCATCACCCCGAAGGAAGAGAGGCGGGCGAGCGTCTGTTCCATTTGAGGCAGGGGACGAGGACCGCGCAAGACTTTACCCTGGAGTTTCGAACCCTAGCGACTGGGTCCGGGTGGAACGAGCGGGCCCTTATAGACCATTTCCGATGCAGCCTGCGTGAGGATGTCCGAAAGGAGCTAGCCTGCCGGGATACCACTCTGACCTTTGACCAACTGGTGGACATGGCCATCCGGTTGGACAACCTGCTGGCTTCCAGAGGACGTCCTGGAAGGGGCCTGCCCGTTTCACCCCCCCTCACCCTGGATCACGTTCAGATGGAGTTGGGTAGTGCAACGTTCCGGGAGGCCCAGTGTCACTCTTGTGGCAGAAGAGGAAAGATGTCGTCAGAGGTCTTCTGGTTCTGGAGGCGGCAGGCACGGCACTCTCGCGTCACCCCAGGTAGCTCACACCCACACTCGTTCAGAGCCCTCTGTTGCACATTTAACCATCCACGTCACCTTCCCTGATTACCCGGTGGTTCCCCAGTGTAAGGCACTGGTAGACTCAGGCGCAGCTGGGAACTTTATGGACAGGGCTTTAGCTCTTAGTCTCCGTATTACCTTGGTTCCCCTGTCTTGTCCATTTCCCAACAGAGCACTTGACAATCGACCATTAGGGTCAGGTTTTGTTAGGGAGGCTACAGCACCAGTCACAATGATTACGCAGGAGACACATACTGAGCAAATTACATTTCATATTATTTAGTCCCCTGATTTCCCTGTTGTGCTGGGCCTTCCCTGGCTAGCATTACACGACCCCATCTTTTCATGGCCGCAGAGGGTTCTCACGAGGTGGTCGCGAGAGTGTCAGGGTAGGTGTCTAGTTGTTTCCGTTGGTGCGACCACGGTGGAAAGTCCAGACAATGCCTCCCCCGTGCACCTTCCCCCCGAATACCTCGATTTGGAATATTTATCTGTGTATGTTTGGTTTCTGGTACACATTTAAGTCGCACTATTATGCCTATTATGCCATCATGCAAGTAATCCAGACATCTATAATGATAATACATTCAACACACACACACACACACACACACACGCAAATACAATTTTATTTGTCACGTGCCGTATACAACAGATATAGACTTAACTGTGAAATGCTTGCTTACGAGCCTTTCCCAATGATGCAGAGTTAAAAAATTGTAACACAATAAAAATGAAATACACAAGAATGGAGCTATATACAGGGAGTACCAGTACCAGATCAATGTGAAGGGGTATGAGGTATTCGAGGTAAATATGTACATGGGTAAAGTGACTACCCACTGGGCACCGACATCATTTCAACATCTAGTTTAGATTTACATTTGGTTGTCAACTAACGTGAACTCAATGTGAAATCAACAAAAAATGTCATTGGATTTACGTTAAAAGTTGTGTATGTGTGTGTGTGTGTGCGTGTGTGTACGTGTGTTAGTGTTGTGTCGGTATGTGTGTGTGTGTCGGGGGGGGGGGGGTGTGAGTGTCAGTGTAGTGTGTGAGTGAGTGTGTATATAATGTGTATACAAAACAGTCTTGTGAGTGAGCATAGAGTCAGTGCAAGATAGGGTCAGTGCAGATGAACTATTTAGCAGTCTTACGGCTATTTAGCAGTCTTATGGTTTGGGGGTAGAAGCTGTCTCAGAGCCTGTTGGTCCAAGAGCCGATGCTCCGGTACAATTTGCCGGACGGTAGCAGAGTGAACAGTTTATGGTTTGGGTCACTGGAGTCTTCTGATACTGACTGATATAGAGGTCCTGGATGGCAGGGAGCTCAGCCACAGTGATGTACTGGGCTGTCCGCACCACCCTCTGTTGCTGTCAAGGGTGGTGCATACCAAGCGGTGATGCAGCCAGTCAAGATGCTCTCGATGCTGCAGCTGTATAACTTTTTGAGGATCCAAGGGCCCACACCAAATATTTTTGGCCCGGTTCACGACTGTGCGGTTGTGTGTGGACCATGTTAAGTCCTTAGGGATGTGGATGCCAAAGAACTTGAAGCTCTCGACGCGCTCCACTACAGCCCCATCGATGGGGATTGACACACACACACACACACACACACACACACACACACACACACACACACTGTTCCTTCTTGATTGGCCTAACCCAGCACACTAAATGACTGCCTAGTTGAGTTTCTCACATAGGGCTGTCAGGCTGCTGTGACACCTGCAGACATCGCATCAATATATCAACGACAAGTAAACAAGTTGGATGGGTAGGATACAGAGCAGAATCGTCCCTTAATCCTTCTCCCTAATCTAACAGACTGGTGTGTGTGTGTGACCGTGTGCACGACGTGCGTACGTGTGGTGTGTGTGTTGTGAGGCCGTGCGGGTTTGAGTGTGTATGTATTCTGTTTGAAGCTGATTGGCTATGCTCCGCTACTCTTCCTCCCCCTGGGAGGGTGTTTTCATTGACTCCCTCACTGCTTTTGTGCTGTAAACAAACACAGGTGGTGCCAATCACAATCTTCATCAAAGATACGCAACAAAACGTGGGCAGACTGAAACATGCAATAATTATTGTTTAGGCTACTTTTAATTCCTGTGCTTGTGTACACTTAATTGATTGTGTTTTGTTATGCTTGCTATGTACACTGAACAAAAATATAAACGCAACATGTAAAGTGTTGGTTTAATGGGGACAATAAAAGGCCACTCTAAAATGTGTAGTTTTGTCACACAATACAATGGCACAGATGTCTCAAGTTTTGAGGGAGCGCGCAATTGACATGCTGACTGCAGGAATGTTCACCAGAGCTGTTGTCAGAGAATTGTATGTTCATTTCTCTACTATAAGCCGCCTCCAACGTTGTTTCAGAGAATTTGGGTGTACTTTCAACCCACAGGAGGTGGGTGGCACCTTAATTGGGGAGAACGGGCTCGTGGTAATGACTGGAGTGGAATAGTGGAATGGTATCAAATACATTGTCGTGCCATTCATCCGCCGCCATCACCTCGTGTTTCAGCATGATAATGTACAGCTCCGTGTCGCAAGAATCTGTACACAATTCCTGGAAGCTGAAAACAACCTCTCCCTCAATGTGTGCAAGACAAAGGAGCTGATCGTGGACTACAGGAAAAGGTGGGCCGAACAGGCCCCCATTAACATCGATGGGGCTGTAGTGGAGTGGGTCGAGAGTTTCAAGTTCCTTGGTGTCAACATCACCAACAAGCTATCATGGTCCAAACACACCAAGACAGTCATGAAGAGGGCATTTTACTGCTGCTCTTTAATTATTTGCTATTTCTTTTTATTTTTTATTTTTTACTTATCTATTTTTTACTTAGCACTTATTTTTCTTAAAACTGCATTGTTGGTTAAGGGCTTGTAAGTAAGCATTTCACTGTAAGGTCTACACCTGTTGTATTCGGCGCATATGACAAATACAATTTGATTTGATTTGATATTCCCTCGACTAACCTGTACCCCCGCACATTGACTCGGTACCGGTACCCCCTGTATATAGCCTTGTTATTGTTATTTTATTATGTTCATTGTTATTTTTTTGATTTTGTTTTACTTTAGTTTATTTAGTAAATATTTTCTTAACTCTTTCTTGAACTGCATTGTTGGTTAAGGGCTTGTAAGTAAGCATTTCACGGTAAGGTCTACACCTGTAGTATTCGGCGCATTGATTTGATTTGATAACTCACCATAATTCCACTTTTAGCCTGATTCAGCATGTTGGGCCTGAGAGCACTAGAAGCCAATGGCTGAAGTTATTTGGCTGGGGTATTAATCCTGAAACAATACATGTATGTTTGATATATTGCGGTAAAACAAATATAATATTAATATATTTTCATTCAGAGTGAATTTTACAAATAATCATTGTACTCTAGAAGAAACTGACATAAGCACTTCTTGTACTGCTCAGATATACAAGCATGGTCTTTGTATATGTTGTAGTAAACATGATACTCCATAAAGGCCTGGTGTTTAATAGACACATATTACAGGTTTAACAGACATTATTGGGGCTGCGTCCCAAATGCTGAGCTCAATGGGTCTTATCCCCTGATGATTTCCAGACCAATTAAAGACTTGCTATTAGTTATTTCCTCATATTCAAACAGAGAACTTACAGACTCTAGAACACTGGTGCCTGTCGTTGATCATTTTAGAATGAATACTTCCATTATTGGAACCCAGTGGGTATCAGTCAAGAATCCATCCTCAACACCTTTCTACGTCGTCTCACCTTGCAGCACGGCTACACAAACATCACCCCTACCAGGGCAGTATATCAGCATGCGTCCTGCTGCTGTAACACAGAGGAGCCTGCAAGGAACCCAGCGACCCAGCCACAATTGATGCATTCAAGGTCTGAGTCCCAAATGGCACCCTATTCCCTATATAGTGCACTACTTTTGACCAGATCACATAGGGCTCTGGTCAAAAGTAGTGCACTTTGTCGGGAATAGGGTGACATTTGGGACGCAGTAGCTCCTTCAGTCAGCGAGAAGCTATTGACAGCTTTATGTTGACTAATGGAGAAAACATAGTCACCACCAGAAAGACAGAAACAGCAGAGACCCAGGGTTTTAAAAGAAAATTAAAGGGACACAACTTGATTTTAATTAGCACCACTCACTGTCTGTGCAGCAGTAAAAATCTCCCGGGGATAGTGGAAAACGATATTGTACTGTTTACAGAGATAAGTGCTTTTCCAGTCTTTGCCTGGCTGAATGAAAATAGTTTGTATAGTTCTGTTGGAGTTCTCTAACTCTAATGCCTATCTGGCCCACATCCACTGACTTAATATTATGTGTTGTCAACTTGTCTAGACAGCTGTACATTGGGAACACAGCTGTATACTGTCCATACAGTATGTGACTCCTTCTCAATCTGTGGGGTCAATCTGTCGGGACATCATCGTTTTGGAGAACTTAGCCCTCCTTGCCTCCTCGTATTTTCTTAAACCTGAAGACATCCACAACGTCTAAGTCTGGAGAGGGGGAGTGCAGTGTTGATCCACTTAGAAGTCTTCTACCCTGAAGATTCTCAGAAGGAAGGAAGGGGGGAATCTGTTCAGTTGATGGAATGTCCATTATGATGTATGGCCCAAGACTGTCGAATTGAAATTCTTCTGCCTGGTCTTCTGATGCCACAGACTGTAGCAGGCATGTGATGAATGTCTCTCCAACGTCTCAGACATAAGTGCTCCCATAGATTACTGCAACATGTCGGACACAGCACTGACACAAATGTGTTTTGATGACGGCTGATCTTTCTTCCTTCTCATCTCTTTTCTTCTCAATATGCCAAGGACCTTTGGACAAACAGGGTAAAAATAACATCCAATCAGATTTCCATTTGGGAGAAACAAGATTGAGAGAGTGAAAGGATGAAAGGGGGACAGACTGAATGACCCTGGGGTAGATTTAGTGACTTTGGACCACACTTGAGTTCAAATGCTATTCGAAATCATTCAAATACTTTGAGCGTTTGCTTTAGCCTGCCTAGAGTGCCGGGTGGACACGTCTTTGCACTTCTGCGACTTCTCTATTGGTTGCTCAATCAGTCCCAGCAAATGTATTTGAAAAAGTATTCGAACATTTCAAATAATATTTGAACCCAGGTCTGCTTTGGACGTGGTGAGGAAACCAAGGACACCTACAGTAGAGGAAGAGGATCCTCCAGTCCAGACGACACATAAAAAACCCTGGCACATCTAGCTATGTGTCCACGCCACGCCACACCCCGACCCAGCATCAAACACACCGCCACTGCACATGCTGTACCGTCGGCCAGCCCTGTTAACAGATGCAGCAAATCAGAGGCTCTTCCTCCCCACATCAAAACAGAGGATGCTTAGTCTGGACCTGTCATCAGCAGGGCACTGCCAAGGAATGAGGAACATACATTCACTTCACACCGTGGTCTTACTACATTAAATATAAACTGGCATACTAACCCTAACCCCTCCTGAAGTGGATCTCTACTCTGAGAAGGGTGTTATATTAGGGGTGTAATATTAGGGGTGTCATATTAGGTCTTTAATATTAGGTGTGTAAAATTAGGTGTAAAGCAAGGTTATTATAGTAAAAAAACATATACATATATATAAAATATATATACAGCTCTGGAAAAAATTAAGAGACCACTGCACATTTTTCTTAAATCAGCATCTCTACATGTATAATAGCCATTCCATTCCAGTGTCTGTTGAATTCCAACACAGGCACACCTCATTCTACTGAATTAGGTACTGATTAGGTGATCACCTGAACCAAATGTTATTTAACGAGGAAAAGTACAAAAACCACTGCTGTGGTCATCACTATCCTCTTGCAATAGGACCAGCTGGATGGCAAAAACAGTGCTAATAGTACCTCAAAAGTAATATTAATAAAAAAATAACTATTGACCATGCCAAAAGAGTTGAAAAGGAACATTTTGAGTGAGGAAAAGAAGGGTTCAATTCTGGCTTTACTGGCAGAGGGATACAATGAGCGTCAGGTTGCTTCCATCCTTAACATTTCAAAGACGGCGGTTCATAACTCATTGCGAGCACACAGAACAGGGCTCCGGGCAGCCGAGCGGAAATGGAGGAAAACTAGACTCCCTGCGGACCTGGCATCTTTTCACTCCCTCCTCTCTATATTTTCTTCATCTGTTTCTGCTGCTAAGGCCACTTTCTACCACTCTAAATTCCAAGCATCTGCCTCTAACCCTAGGAAGCTCTTTGCCACCTTCTCCTCCCTGCTGAATCCTCCTCCCCCTCCCCCCTCCTCCCTCTCTGTGGATGACTTCGTCAACCATTTTGAAAAGAAGGTTGACGACATCCGATCCTCGTTTGTTAAGTCAAATGACACTGCTGGTCCTGCTCACACTGCCCCACCCTATGCTTTGACTTCTTTCTCCCCTCTCTCTCCAGATAAAATCTTGCAACTTGTGACGGCCGGCCGCCCAACAACCTGCCTGCTTGACCCTATCCCCTCCTCTCTTCTCCAGACCATCTCCGGTGACCTTCTCCCTTACCTCACCTCGCTGATCAACTCATCCTTGACCGCTGGCTATGTCCCTTCCGTCTTCAAGAGAGCGAGAGTTGCACCCCTTCTCAAAAAACCAACACTCAATCCCTCTGATGTCAACAACTACAGACCAGCATCCCTTCTTTCTTTTCTCTCCAAAACTATTGAGCGTGCCGTCTTTAGCCAACTCTCTTGCTATCTCTCTCAGAATGACCTTCTTGATACAAACCAGTCAGGTTTCAAGACTGGTCATTAAACTGAGACTGCTCTTCTCTGTGTCACGGAGGCTCTCCGCACTGCTAAAGCTAACTCTCTCTCCTCTGCTCTTGTCCTTCTAGACCTGTCTGCTGCCTTTGATACTGTGAACCATCAGATCCTCCTCTCCACCCTCTCCGAGCTGGGAATCTCCGGCACGGCTCACTCTTGGATTGCGTCCTACCTGACCGGTCGCTCCTACCAAGTGGCATGGCGAGAAGCTGTCTCCGCACCACGTGCTCTCACCACTGGTGTCCCCCAGGGCTCAGTTCTAGGCCCTCTCCTATTCTCGCTATACACCAAGTCACTTGGCTCTGTCATATCCTCACATGGCCTCTCCTATCATTGCTACGCAGACGACACACAACTAATCTTCTCCTTTCCCCCTTCTGATAACCAGGTGGCGAATCGCATCTCTGCATGTCTGGCAGACATATCAGTATGGATGACGGATCACCACCTCAAGCTGAACCTTGGCAAGACGGAGCCGCTCTTCCTCCCGGGGAAGGACTGCCCGTTCCATGATCTCGCCATCACGGTTGACAACTCCATTGTGTCCTCCTCCCAGAGTGTGAAGACCCTTGGCGTGACCCTGGACAACACCCTGTCGTTCTCCGCCAACATCAAGGCGGTGACCCGATCCTGTAGGTTCATGCTCTACAACATTCGGAGAGTTTGACCCTGCCTTACACAGGAAGCGGCACAGGTCCTAATCCAGGCACTTGTCATCTCCCGTCTGGATTACTGCAACTCGCTGTTGGCTGGGCTCCCTGCCTGTGCCATTAAACCCCTACAACTCATCCAGAATGCCGCAGCCCGTCTGGTGTTCAACCTTCCCAAGTTCTCTCACGTCACCCCGCTCCTCCGCACACTACACTGGCTTCCAGTTGAAGCTCGCATCTGCTACAAGACAATGGTGCTTGCCTACGGAGCTGTGAGGGGAACGGCACCTCCGTACCTTCAGGCTCTGATCAGTCCCTACACCCAAATGAGGGCATTGCGTTCATCCACCTCTGGCCTGCTGGCTCCCCTACCTCTGCTGAAGCACAGTTCCCGCTCAGCCCAGTCAAAACTGTTCGCTGCTCTGGCACCCCAATGGTGGAACAAGCTCCCTCACGACGCCAGGACAGCGGAGTCACTCACCACCTTCCGGAGACATTTGAAACCCCACCTCTTTAAGGAACACCTGGGATAGGATAAAGTAATCCTTCTACCCCCCCTTACCCCACCCCACCCCCCCCCACCCCCCAAAAAAAAAAAAGTGGTTATCCCACTGGCTATAAGGTGAATGCACCAATTTGTAAGTCGCTCTGGATAAGAGCGTCTGCTAAATGACGTAAATGTAATTAAGAACAAGGTCAAGCAGCAGACATTGGGGACAACAAAGCTACAGACCGGCAGAGGGCGAAAACGACTCTCTACTGACCGGGATGACCGCCAACTCATTCGAATGTCACTCAACAACCGTAGGATGACATCAAGTGACTTACAAAAATAATCGCAAACGGCAGCTGAGGTAAAGTGCACGGCGAGGACGGTTCGAAACAGGCTCCTAGGGGCAGGGCTGAAGTCGTGCAAAGCTAGAAAAAAAGCCCTTCATCAATGAGAAGCAAAGACGAGCCAGGCTGAGGTTTGCAAAAGACCATAAGGATTGGACCGTAGAGGACTGGAGTAAGGTCATCTTCTCTGATGAGTCCAATTTTCAGCTTTGCCCAACACCTGGTTGTCTAATGGTTAGACAGAGACCTGGAGAGGCCTACAAGCCACAGTGTCTCGCACCCACTGTGAAATTTGGTAGAGGATCGGTGATGATCTGGGGGTGCATCAGCAAGGCTGGAATCGGGCAGATTTGTCTTTGTGAAGGACGCATGAATCAAGCCACGTACAAGGTTGTCCTGGAAGAAAACTTGCTTCCTTTTGCTCTGACATTGTTCCCCAACTCTGAGGATTGGTTTTTCCAGCAGGACAATGCGCCATGCCACACAGCCAGGTCAATCAAGGTGTGGATGGAGGACCACCAGATCAAGACCCTGTCATGGCCATCCCAATCTCCAGACCTGAACCCCATTGAAAACTTCTGGAATGTGATCAAGAGGAAGATGGATGGTCACAAGCCATCAAACAAAGCCGAGCTGCTTGAATTTTTGCGCCAGCAGTGGCATAAAGTCACCCAAATATTGATTTCTGAACTCTTCCTAAGTTAAAACATTAGTATTGTGTTGTTTAAAAATGAACATGAACTTATTTTCTTTGCATTATTTGAGGTCTGACAACACTGCATATTTTTTGTTATTTTAACCAGTTGTCATTTTCTGCAAATAAATGCTCTAAATGACAATATTTTTATTTGGAATTTTGGAGAAATGTTGTCAGTAGTTTATAGAATAAAACAACAATTTTAATTTCACCCAAACACATACCTATAAATAGTAAAACCAGAGAAACTATATACAGTGCATTCTGAAGTTATTCAGACCCCTTCGATTTTTCCACATTTTGTTACGTTACAGCCATATTCTAAATGGAATAAATAATCTTGCCCCCTCATCAATCTACACACAATACCCCATAATGAGAAACAGGTTTTTAGAAATGTTTGCAAATTTATAAAAATAGAAATACCTTATTTACGTAAGTATTCAGACCCTTTGCTATGAGACTCGAAATTTAGTTCAGGTGCATCCTGTTTCCATTGATCATCCTTGAGATGTTTCTAAAACTTGATTGGAGTCCACCTGTGGTCAATTCAATTGATTGGACATGATTTGGAAAGGCACACACTTGTCTATATAAGGTCGCACAGTTGACAGTGCATGTCAGAGCAAAAACCAAGCCATGAGGTCGAAGGAATTGTCCGTAGATCTCCGAGACAGGATTGTGTCCCTGCACAGATCTGGGGAAGGGTACCAAAACATTTCTGCAGCATTGAAGTTCCCCAAGAACACAGTGGCTTCCATCATTCTTTAATGGAACCACCAAGACTCTTCTTTAGAGCTGGCCGCCCGGCCAAACTGAGTAATCGGGGGAGAAGGGCCTTGGTCAGGGAGGTGACCAAGAACCCGATGGTCACTCTGACAGAGCTCCAGAGTTCCTCTGTGGAGATGGGAGACCCTTCCAGAAGGACAACCATCTCTGCAGCATTCCACCAATCAGGCCTTTCTGGTAGAGTGGCCAGACGGAAGCCTCTCCTCAGTAAAAGGCACATGACAGCCCGCTTGGAGTTTGTCAAAAGGCACCTAAACGACTCTCAGACCATGAGAAACAAGATTCTCTGGTCTGATGAATCGAAGATTGAACTCTTTGGCCTGAATGCCAAGCGTCACATCTGGAGGAAACCAGGCACCGCTCATCACCTGGCCAATACCATCCCTACGGTGAAGCATGGTGTTGGCAGCATCATGCTGTGGGGATGTTATTCAGCGGCAGGGACTGGGAGACTAGTCAGTGTAGACTCAGCGAGATGAAGTTGCCATGAGCATTACCACAGATATTGGGCATGTTTGAGTGGTAAGGCTAAAGCAACTGACTGTAGATGAAAGTCGAGGAGTGAAGACGGGGGAGGTTAATCTGCGACAGCCGAAATTCGGACACTAATGTGGTTTTCTAACTGAAAGGCTCAGATCAACATGGCAGTGTTGCCATTGTTAATGTCAAAATAAACATGTATCTAACCTCATATCACACACTCACAAACTGAAATCATAATAAAATATCATGTGTGTACACATTGTACAATCTTTTAGTGAGAGAGAGCCTCAAATATCCAATTTATTTGTATATATCCACTGTACACATAAATCACGGCAAATTGGTTCCTGTTTCAGTCATGTCTTTGGTCAAGTTTGCGTGGGTCAAACAAAACCCCCCTAATGATTGGTTGACAATGCATCCTCCCACAATGCAGGTGATAAAACTAATTGAAAAACAAACGTATATAAAAACACCAAACTGTAATACCCTTGGTATAAAGAACCATCAGTCTACTCCCCTGCTGTTTGTACCAATGTCCTGATGGTGTGCTGCACCCCTCTAACTCCCCTACTCCTGCTGCAGAGCCTTACTCTACACACACACACACACACACATACAGAAGTCGGTCCATTGTCACAGAAATTCCCAAATGACATTATGCTATAAAGACCTCTGATTATTCACTGTAAGGTTTATACACATTTTGACAGATAGAATTTCATGACTTTTCCATTACTTCTCCGTGACTTTTAACCACATTTCCATGACCAATAATTGGTGGTGTCTCTATTTAGCCTACATGAAAAAGTCAGCATAAATGTAGTATTGACACTAGAAGGATGCTGGTCTCTGATCCCAATTAGGCCTACTATCTCCTGCCGTTGTGCCCCTTGATCAAGGCACTTAACCCCCCACAAAGTAGAATAACTGCACTGTTAGGCTACTGTATAGAACACATGTGGTCAACCCTCCATCTGGAGCGCTACTGGGAGTGCAGGCTATTGATCCAGCCTGAAACACACCAAGTCTGCTTATCAAGGTCCTGTCGAGCAGCTGATGTTTAGGCTACAATGTGGTGTGTTAGAGCAGGGCTCAAACAAAAGCCTGCACACCCAGTAGCTCTCTTGGAGGATGTTTGGCCAACCTTGATATAAAGGTTGCAACATTAAAACCAAATACGTGTGTGACCTCATTCAATGAATCAGGGATCAAATGGATAAGGTAGGTTACTTCAAAGCAAGGTAGCTAAGATATGTTTACCTATAACCTTAGAAGGCTAAAATATTCATGTTTCAGGGGAGATCTATGCTCAGCATGGAAGTTATTTGTCAATTAGGCTATTCATATAATATTTTTTACGTTGTCGGAATTACATGGCTAGCCTACTGTTTAATAGAGGGAAATCCCAGCTTTCAAATAACGGTGTCAGATTTATTTCTCAACAGTGCCGGTGGAAAGGCGACAACGTGTCAATGACATTCATGCTGATAGCTAAATAGTTAACTAGCCATTCTACAAGCTATGTTTTGAATTGGCTATATAATTAGTCTATAATTATTTTATAGGCTACCTGCTGCTGAAATGTCCCTCTCTCTCTCCTTGGGCAACAGATTATGCACAGCACACAGAGACGCGCTGAAGGGTAGGCCTAATTCTGATCATGGCTGATATGTAGATGTTTAAGTGATTTGATCATATATTTAGAGGAACACACAATATTTAAATTAAATATTTTTCCAGGATTTTCATGACCATAAAAACCCTAATTTGACAACTTGGATTCACAGACTAGCAGCAAATACATTTGAACGGAATCAGGATATGAATGCCCACTCTCCATTGCTATTCAATGCAGATCCTGCCTTCATTTCTCTTTGATCAACCTATTTATGTGTACCCAGGCCAGTGATATCCCACTTTGTTTTATAGAGGAGCGGGTACACAGTTCCCCAAAAAATTGGAGATGCCCACAGTTCACCAGAAATTGGAGGTGCCGGTACAGTGCTTCAGACAGCTCCTGCCCAAGTCAAGCACTGCACACACGTACACGCACGTACACGCACGCATGCACTCACACATCCTGGCCAGCATGAACCTCTATACAGATGGTCATGATTTGGGCTGCAGATGAGCTGCAGTGGACTAAAGAGGGTATTTACCCCCCGGACATGATCTGAGTTGACCCCTGACCTCTACAAGCCACTGATACCTGATACCCAGACACACAGTGTGCATCCCAAATGGCACGCTATTGCTTATACACTCTTAGAAAAAGGGTTCCAAAAGGGTTCTTCGGCTGTCCCCATAGGAGAGTGTAGAATCCTCTGTAGAAAGGGTCCTACATGGAACCCAAAAGGGTCCTACATGGAACCCAAAAGGGTTCTGTTCTACCTGCAACCAAAAAGGGTTCTTCAAAGTGTTCTCCTATGGGGACAGCTGAAGAACCCTTTAAGGTTCTAGATAGCACCTTTGGCAAAACAGTGGCCTCAAACCGGATGGAGTCAGCTCAGCTCTGATTGATTGGGAGAGGATGATTGGATGATGGTTATCCACAGAATGAGTCATGTCTACCTTTTTTAATCTCTAAAAGTCTAAGCCGTGGGGGGGGGGGCTAACATATGGAATTGATTAAATAATTATTTGATAAAATATAGAATTTACTACTTTACTGCTATAGCCCATAGAAAATAAATAATAAGGAATATAGATGTTTTAGCGAAGAGACCGATTTTTGGGATGTCTCATGGTCTGACAAACATTGCTGTTGCTCAGCCACCTACCACCGCAGATGTGGAAGGCCGACAGAGAGAGGATATGGTGGATTGAGACGCAGCCCACGCAAAAAAAATGAAAAAATGTTACTTAGATTGACCCACAGGTGCATCGATAGACTCTTAAGGATTAAACAAGAGTATGTTATAATTAAAAAGCACAGGGACAGACAGGCAGACACTGCCGTCAGAGTTATAGCCATAGAGAGAGAGAGAGAGTGGCTGTGTTGGGGCTCATTCATCACTCTGCTGCTGTTTGCCTTAATGAAGACCTACCGACTTCTCCTAAACGGAATGGTGGCTACTGCTGCTATTGTTTCTGCTACTGCTGTTGCTGCTACTGTTTTCCTTTTACTACAACTATTTTGTCAACTCGACTTTATGCACATTCCACATCAGCAATAAACACTTCACAAGGATTGTGTTTATTTTCTGTTTGTGGGTTTCAGTTTCTCGTTGATAATTCTCACCCAATTACCCAGCATGCCCCCAGAGGTAACTGATTAGTAATAATGTAGTCTTTTTTTAAATGATTAAGTTTGATTTGGAGATTATTAATCAAAGTTTGGCTCCTTCATTAAATCACATCTGATAAGCTTAGAGAGTCAGGGAGTGCCACTTTTGCATTTACTAGCATCATAACACTAGAACATATTGCTAGAATTCAATGGCAAAGCGTATGGTTCCTTTTCTTTCTCCATCTCTGTCTCTGTCTCTGTCTCTCTCTCTCTCTCTCTCTCTCTCTCTCTCTCTCTCTCTCTCTCTCTCTCTCTCTCTCTCTCTCTCTCTCTCTCTCTCTCTCTCTCTCTCCCTCCATCTCTCCATCTCTCTCTCTCTTTCTCTCTCTCTCCCTCTCTCACTATCTCCTGCATCTCTCTCTCTCTCTCTCTATCTTTGCATCTCGGTCTATATCCTCTCTCTGTCTCTATCTGTGGAACATCAACCCATTCCATCTTCAGTGTGTCTGCTCAGAGATAGACAGACACAGGTGATAGATGAGGCGACCTTCTGAGACTGCTGTCATTTGTTCTGAAAGGGATCAATGAAGAGAGACGGTCTTCATCCCCTCCGAAGATGATGAACCAATGTCCCAATGGAAAAGTCTGTCCATATCCTACTCTCTTACAGATGAAGGATCTTAATTTGATCACCTTGTTGTTGCAGGAAATTTTCTGTACAGCAGGAAATGCTAACTTGTAGTGTATTCAAAGTTTAAAAAGGCTTCTAAAGTTTGTAATTTCCACTTTTCTTTCTGACTTTTGATTTGCCCTAACTAAAAAAGTTTCAACCCCTACAGACATGTGCATTAATTATAATCCACACAATAATTCACATTTCCTATTGCTGCAGGATTATTTTCCTGCTGTGAGGAACGGGTCAAATTAAGATGCCATACCTTACTGCTATTAGCCCATACAACTGCATTGAATAACATATTCACTACATGGAACAACAGATAGTCCCCCAAAAAATCTAAAGTAAGTTTGTTCTGAAGTGTCTGTCCTATATCTGAGAGATTTTGTATTTATTTTTTGTACATGTATTTAGCCCCTTATTTTTGGCACTAAACAGTCTCTGTAGACTTCCATTCATTTTTTCAACTGGTACCGGGGACCTTCAGACGTGTCCTTTGAGAGCTGTGGGCATCCTAGAGCAAAACAACTGACATGTACGTGTTTGTGAGCGTGTCACCTTTCCACAGTGGGTAGCCCAAACTGTTAGGACGCTACAGACAGAAGTTGGCAGATCGGCTGTACTGACTTCAGACGAGTCGCAAGACACTTGTGGGCGTGTTCATCTGTTCATAGAGAGGTCATAATAGTTTCTTAGGCCAAACCGTTCGGATGCTACAGACGATTTTGTGAGAAGACCGATTCTCGTGATGTCTCATGGTCTGACAACACTACTCTAGCTCTGTCACCTTTCACCGCAGAAGCAGAAGTGCGACATAGGCGGATGCGGTGGATTGAGACGCATCCAATGCATATATCGGTAGCTTAAACTGACAGATTTTTCTGGGGATGTTTTATTAGGCTAATTGTATTTCCACAGGGGCGCGGACATCGACCTTAGTGGGTTTTAATAGACTTTTGTAATCTATGGAATTTAAATGCAAGACCAACACAATTCACTTTTGGTAATGAATTGGATGTAGACTCAAAAGATGATAAACAGCTGTTTGTTATTCTTAGGGGCTGATGTGACTGTGCTGATGAGAGAAAAAAAAAAACACAATGATGTTTGTCCTCTTGGGACTTCTATAAAAACACATTGTCAACAGTAGTGCCCATAGGAGTTCAGCAATACTCTGAAGAGGATGTGATGCAATAGATACTGTAGCTCACTTCCATCTCATTTTATGATGTCTCTGCTGGTGGGGTGGGAGCTTCGACAGCTGTAGGCCCATAGGAGAAAATACAGGCTAATTAATGGCTATTGCATAAAGCTGATGTTCAATGTCCAATGGGTCCGCTGTCCATTGGGTCCCCTTGAGTCTTCCTCTGAATGCTCCACAGCTTACAAAACATGTCTGAATTTGAGCAACATAATATGCCAGCGGCAACAGTCCCTCCCACCGCTCCAGTCTCCCCCAGTCAGTCCTCTAGGCTACCCAGAGGCAGGGCCTATAGTACAGAAGGCTCTGAAGCCTCTCTCTCAGGTTGGTTCTATAACAGCAGCACGTGCTGCTGTTTTACTGCTGGCCGCTCTCCAGCCCCAAGCCAATCAGACTTCTCAACATTTTTTGGGATGGCAACGCGGTGCCTAGAACCATTCGAGTAACCCAACTCAAAGTATTTCAGTGTTCAATACTTAAAGTAATAAAGTGACATCACCACCCATATGGTTATCTTTTTAAGTTGTGAATACTTAACTGTTTTGTGTTTTATGAACTTTTTGACATGTTTTGAACTATAACGGAGTTACTTGAACATTAATATTTGTTGTGGTGAACATAAAAATGTAGGGTCCCTTTGACTTAAATTATTAACCTTCATTACAATTTTTTTCAAGTGTAAGTAGGAAGCAGTTCTGATTAGTAATTTTCAGTGGTCGTGCCTTAATAATTTATTTAACATTGCTTTATGTATTTGACGATTTGTCATTTTAACCCGCATTAGCAGGCATTGTTGAGCACAGTGCTCATTCCTCTAGCAGTAACTGGAAGTAGAGCTGTAAGCATTACTGAATACTGTCATTGAGAGTGCACATGATCTTGTTGATGGTGGGAATGGCTTGTCTCATTATTGAACATCCATTTGCCCAAAGGTTTTGATATTCGTTCATCATTATCAATTGCACCTCATAGCACAACAAACTGCTTAATACCATTTTAGGAATATCATTTTATTTTACAAACATGCATTAAACATTGTGTAAATGTATCATAAAGTTTTAAAAAACATGAATTACCCACAATCCGCTAAAAACTGAGCCACGTGGCACTATTAAGTATTCAAAACTTGCAAAAACGTAATAATTCTATATCAGCACAACACAGATAAATCAAGTGTTTTTTACTCAAATATCAATGTCTAACTACTACTATATTATTTTAAGTAAAGACGTAAAACATAATGTAATCAAGTAAGAACAACTTATTTAATAAATGTTAGATTGAGTTTAAAATATTAAATCATAATAACTTTAGATTAACAGAACATACTGTAAATAACAAAAGTTATATTTTCACAATAACCTAATATTTGTTAACAGTACTCAAAAACATTAAGTGACACATGAGTTAGTTCCACTTTTAATGATTTGAGTTGCCAATACTCAATTTATTTAATGAGTTAGGCAGTTACTTTTTACAGTGAGGAGCCCAGCAGATAATCATTGGCTTTTGGCTCTCAGCCTCGGCCAATAGGAGGGCTCACTCCCACCTGTTCCCCGAGACCCCGCCCTGAATGGGCCTTCTCTACTCCAGCCTCCAGCTGTCTGACAGAGAGCGAGGCGGATGGGATGGCAGGAGGGAACGTTATCTGGTCATGTGAGAAGCATGTCTTATGAAAGAAAGTTCTGGGGGTGTGGGGGTCTGCTTTGCTCCTCCTGATGTGCTTCCCAAATGGCCCAGCCCATTAGGCTTTGGTTAAAAGTAGTGTACTATATAGGGAATAGGGTGCCATTTGGGACGCATCCCCTAGATTCTCTGTGTGGGATTCAAGACCCTCTGGGACGGAAGGATTTCCTTAAGCTTGCGTGGCTGAATGGAGGAGAGAGAGAGAGAGAGAGAGAGAGAGAGAGAGAGAGAGAGAGAGAGAGAGAGAGAGAGAGAGAGAGAGAGAGAGAGAGAGAGGGGGGGGGAGGGGGCGTTAGCTATGTTTGTTTTATTTTGTCACATCATTATTCTGGGGATGGGGGGCTTCACTTTAATTTGATGTGCAGTGATGAGTTGCCCCTGTCTGTTTTCACACACACTATCAGCTGTCTATTCTCTGCCTATGGGGCTCCGGTGGTCGTTTCCCTTCCAAACCAAACAACCGTTTTCCTCCGAATGGACATTTACTCCTCTGGAAGATGGTTTGCCCTCTAAGTTGCCCCTTACCTCACACCCAGTATCTGTGTACGATGGCAGTAACAGAACTGGGCAATCTGCCCCTTATCTCCTACACACTTAGAAAAAGGGTTCCAAAAGGGTTCTTCTGTTGTCCCAATAGGAGAACCCTTTTTGGTTCCATGGAGAACCCTTTTTGGTTCCAGGTTAATCCCTTTTGGGTTCCATGTAAAACCCTCTGTGGAAAGGGTTCTACATGGAACCCAAAAAGCTTCTACCTGGAACCAAAAGGGTTCTACCTGGAACCAAAAAGGGTTCTCCAAAGGATTCTCTTATGGGGACAGCTGAAGAACCCTTTTAGGTTCTAGATAGCACCTTTTTATTCTAATAGTATACTGGCCAGATTGGGCTGTGTCCCAAATGGCACCCTATTCCTTATTCACCCTAGGGCTCTCGTCAAAAGTATTGCACTATATAGGGAATAGGGTGCCATTTGGGACACAACCTGAATGTAGCTCACAGCTTTTTTATGTCCCCACCCCTTGTTGAATGAAGTGATTTTGACTATTAGATTCTGAATGCTTGGCGGAAGGTAATGTGTTATTTCACAAGTCTTGTAAGAATAATGCATGGTCATAACTCCAAAGCCTCACTGATCTTACGAGACAGGCTGTAAATGAGTTATGAATTATGTCCACTGCTTTTATCCCTGTGGCACTCTCACTTGGCCAGACAACCACACCCGCCCTGAGAGAAAGTTCTGGGATGAAGTCTTGAACATACTCCACTAAGTTTCTTAGGACTGGACTTGTAGATGAGTCTAAGTAGGATTGTGAAAGGACAGAGAAACATTGTTAAACATCTTTTAGTTTTCAGAGGTTAATGAAAAATGCATGTCAAACACGCATGTCACGCACGTGCATGCACAAACACATACATTCATGCATGCATGCACGCACACACACACACACACACACACACACACACACACACACACACACACACGCACGCACACACGCACGCACGCATGCACACGCACACACTTGCATACATATAACTACTCTTGTGGATACACTCTGGCCAAACGGAGCATGAAGCCAAATAAGAGGAATCAGAGAAAATACATATTTTCATAATTTGTGAACACTTTCCCCTTTCAGCAGGGGGAAATGGTAGAATAACATAAATTGAGTCTGACTGTGGCTTGGTCAACAGACCCAAAGTCAACAGGATTAGGGACTAAGAAAGCAGAGAGATGAATAATCTAATTGTACAGAATCACTGACCACTGCACAGGGAGAGCCTTCATTTATCTTAATCACACTTCTTCCACTGGGGCAATGCCAGGAGGCATGTAAGAGAGAGTAGGTAGCAATGTCGAGGTTATCTTTCTGATCTTACTCTAGTCTCTTTCAATAGTTGTACAAGCCTGGCACACAAGGCTAGGATTATGCAAACAGCAAAAGCATTTTCAAAATGTCTTATGAGACAGTTATTTTTTCTCTAATCATGAGACGATCTTCTAAACTATGCCAAATGCCAGCAGGGGTAGAAATCTCCTTTATACTGTAGGTGATTCCATGTTCACATTCAGTTGCCCCAACAATGGATGGCTGATGATAAGCTACTGTACTAGAGGAGGTGGGGACAACACTTGTGTTGGCTGTCACTGCGGCCTCAGAATCCCTAACGTTGTGCCTGCATGGAATGTTTAAGACCAGTGTCTACTGTTTAGTTTCATGTCTGGGTGGGACACCAGGCCGTCTGTAGTCGACCAGGGGCGGGACCTCTAATGGTACTTACCAGGACTTAGAGGACCGGACAGGCCAAGAACAATAACCAGGGTGGTTTGGCCTCATCGGACATCTCTGTCAGTCACACTTTGATGTGTGGGGTTGGGGTTGGGGTTGAGGTGTCGGGGTATAAACGTCTTGGAGGAGGAAAAAGACAATATCATTCCCAGACATACGTACAGACAGACAACCCAAAATAATTCCTCTGTAGTTTCTCCACTTTACATGTTCCTTCACTCATCTCCTATTCTGCAGAAAGAGCAAAAAAGGAATATGAATGCTATTCACTCAGAAAGGAATGTTATTCACAGAGAAATAGAGCTGCGTATGTAATTCCTAACAATGTTGGAGTTGTTGGCCTAGCTGAGACAGAAGTAGAATGCTTGATAGGCTAAGGAGACGTTTTGGCAGCAGATAGAGCTGATGATCGACCACAGCGCTGTGCTCTGGGCCAGAGGACGTGATAATGGTTGGCTTGACGTTCTCCTCCATCAAATAATCCATTCAAATCATTCCTCTCAGTCTCCACAGACAGACAGTTTCTTACCAACACCAAAGACTTCTTCTGAGTTGTACAAATTGCACTGTCTGCATCACAAAAAAGCCAAAGAATGCTGGTGGAATAACTCTGATTGTTATATAATTAAATGTACCACAGGTTTAAATCTGCAAAGTAACATTATTTGCCATTATAAAAAACACACGTTGTCTCAAAACATGCTGCTGCTGGGTTTTAGTGTTTCTGTACATGTTCTCCAAGCTAATTGGGCTTCCTGCTCAAAGATAAAATAATGGGAGACTGTGGAACTGGGGGGACTGAACACAAGTCATGTGGTAGGGTTTCTGGGGGGTCGATGGTGTGGTGTGTGTGTGTGAGTGTGTGAGTTGAGTGTGTGAGTGTGAGTGTGCGTTTGTTTGTTCATGTATGTGTATGTAAACATAGGAGTGTGTTTGTGTTTAGGTTCTGTGTGTGTGCGTTCGTGTGTGCGTATGTACTGTATGTTTGGAATTTCCTAACAGGGACAATCCTATTAGGGGACCTAGTTATAATAGAACAAAGGCCAGACAATAACAGTAACAGGCATGTCATGGAATAGTAGGAGAAGCTCCCTGGTTCCTGGGTCGTCCTGAACCTCTACCCATCCCTCCCCATCCCATGGGTTCATAACAAGAGACAGAGCTAAAGTCCCATCCGTCCACACAGTTCAGGGGGTAAACTACTAATGAAATCAGACACTGGGGTGCTGTGAGACGCTGTGAGTTCCAGTCAGTCAAAACCTTTTGAGGGGGTAGTGGGGGTTAAATTGTTGCAGATCTTTTCAGTCCATCAAAGCCATTGGGGTGGTGGTGTGGGGTGGGGATAGGGGGGTAGTGAGGGTTACATTCTAGACAATCTTTTCTGCTCTGCATTCATTCAGAAAGAATGGCCTTTGATTGCCCCTCGTCCCTGCCGTCAATGTGTAGGGTGCTGTTGAGTCGTAACCCGACCCTGCCGTTGTTATTGGAATGATGCAGCAGGGGCTGATAGCTCATCTCATCGACTGGGATCCAGTGTAACGTGTAGCTCCGTGGCGCTGCAGCACAACTGGGTTCAAAAAATACTCCAAATCTTTTAGCGTTTGATCTAGCCTTCCTGAAGTGCCAGGTGGGCAGGGTTTGCACTGTTGGGCCTTTTCTATTGGTCCATTAAAGCCAGGCAAGCTCAATCAAGCACATATCAAGTATTTTGAAGGATTTCGAATAGTATTTGAACCCGGGTCTGCTGTGTAGGGCCTCTAAAAGACAGGGGCAGGTGTGTGAAAGATCCCAGCGTTAGGGGACGGCTGAGACCCCCCAGAGATGACAGCCTCTTGGCCTGTCCTAAGGACTGATTACGGGCCTGGCTGGCAGTCCACATTGCCTGCTAACCCATACCCCTCCTCCAACCCCCACAACCATGCTCCAACCCCCCTCCAACCCTCTTCCTTTCATGTGTGGAACTGGAGACAGGGTCAGCCAGCACGTACACTGGCAATTTCATTTCTCTGATTTATCAAGCTTTTTTTACAGAGGGGATGGAGAAAATAAAACGACTGGATTGGAGAGAGCTATGGGCAACTGGCGGTTAAAAGGCTGAGCGAGGACAGGATAAGGCTGGGATGAGTGTCATGTCAGGGGTGGCCAAAGGGGGATTGTAGTGGAGGGTTTTGGGGCTTGGGTGGAAGGGATGGTGGGGAATGGAGGTCCTTAAGTCTCAGATTCAGACAGAAGTGCCATCATTGTCATCACCTTGTTGTGATTTCATTTAATCTCTTGGCGCCTCTATAGCAGGCAGTATCTGGCGATTGGGTTACAGGGGGGCCTGCCTTATTTAAAAAAATCATGGGAATCCACTGACGGCCTAGGGAGGCCCATTCTCAACCAGCAGGCAGGGATGAGTAGTCTGGATATTTATGAGCAGGGGTGAGTGGGTATTTAAATGAATCTATATAATATTGTGTTCTCCGGACTCACATCTGTGAGTAGCATCAGAGGCTCTGAAACCGATAGGGTTGTTAAAATAATGTCTTAATATAATATCATGTTTATGTGTTTGATATTGGTTCTGCATGGGCCACACTGGTTCCTCCTGGCTGATGAGCTAAGGCAATAATCAAGTAAAGATGAGCCATACACTGTCACAACTTCTGCCGAGGCTGCCTCCCCTCCTTGTTCGGGCAGGCTTCGGCGTTCATCATCACCGGCTTACTAGCCACTGCCGCTCCATATATCATCATTCCATTTGTCTTGTCTTGTCAATTACACACACCTGGTTCATATCCCCTCATTAGTCAGTGTATAAGTGTTCCCTCTGCCCCCTTGTCCTTGTGGGTGATTGTTTTATGTGAGTTGAGTGTAGCTCGGTGGACTCGTACCTTGTATAGCCGGGGTAGATTATTCCGCTGTGCCTGTATTTTGTTGGAGCTACCCGTACCTTGTATAGCCGGGGTAGATTATTTCCCCTGTGCCTGTATTTTGTTGTCGCTATCCAGCGCAATTGTGTGCGACGGAATAAACTCTGTATTCAGTGATTTACCCTCCTGCGCCTGACTCCTTCTAATCACACTCATCACAGAATCACCCACCCACTATGGAGTCAGCGGGAGAGGAGCGCATGCCTGGAGTCGTGGCACGGGTCCAGGAGCATTCCACAATGCTGGCCAGCTTGGGGGAAGCGATGGATCTGGTTCTTCAGGTCATCCAACGCCTGGAGAGGAGAGGACCCAATCTGTCGAGACCAGCTGGCCAACCGGATCCAGCCACCCACATCCCAGCACCCGGAGGGATCCAGATATCCCGACCACGGCGCTCTGCCAAGGATTCCTCCTCCAACTGGAGCTCTACTTCTCCAGCATCAGGCCGGCCCCATCGGAGCGGGAGAAGGTGTCCGTCTTCGTTTCCTGCCTCTCTGAGAAAGTCCTGGAGTGGGCCAACACGGTTTGGAACGGAGGAGCCACGTTGGAGAACTACGGGGAGTTTGCTCGCCTCTTTCGGGCTGTCTTCGATCACCCACCCGAAGGTCGAGAGGCGGGTGAGTGGCTGGTCCACCTGAGGCAGGGGACGAGGACCGCGCAGGATTTCGCTTTGGAGTTTCTGACTCTTGCAGCGGGTCCGGATGGAACGAGCGGGCCCTGATCGACAATTTCTGGTGCCATCTGCGGGAGGACGTCCGACGGGAGCTAGCCTGCCGGGACACCATATTGTCCTTCACGCAACTGGTGGACATGGCCATCCATTTGGACAACCTGCTGGCAGCCAGAGGATGTCCTGGAAGGGGTCTTCCCATTCCCACCCTGGCCGACTCGGATCCCGAGCTGATGGAGCTGGGTGGAGCCGCAGTGTTGGGAACTTTATGGACAGGGCATTCTCACGCCATCTAGGCATTTCATTGGTTCCCCTATCCATTCCACTCCCCATCAGAGCACTTGATAGTCGACCATTAGGGTCCGGGTTTGTTCAGGAAGTTACTGCACCAGTCACCATGATTACCCAGGAGACTCATTTTGAGCAGATCACTTTTTTTTATATTATTGAGTCCCCTGCTTTCCCTGTGGTATTAGGTATCCCTTGGTTAGCACTCCACAACCCCACCTTCTCATGGCCGCAGAGGGTTCTCAAGGGGTGGTCGCGAGAGTGTCAGGGTAGGTGTCTAGGTGTTTCCGTTGGTGCAACCACGGTGGAAAGTCCAGACAGTACCTCCACCGTGCGCATTCCCCTCGAATACCTAGATTTGGCGCACGCGTTTTCAAAAATAATAATAATAATAATAATAATAATAATATGCCATTTAGCAGACGCTTTTATCCAAAGTGACTTACAGTCATGTGCGCATACATTTTTACGTATGGGTGGTCCCGGGGATCGAACCCAATACCCTGGCGTTACAAGCGCCATGCTCTACCAATTGAGCTACAGAGGACCACTAAAAAACACAGGCTATCCAATTTACCACCTCATCGGGCGGGGGATTGCGCTATAAATCTCCGGGTAGACGCTGTACCTCCCAGGAGTCATGTGTACCCCCTGTCGCAGGCTGAAACGGCGGCTATGGAAACATACGTCACCGAGTCCCTGCGCCAGGGGTATATACGTCCCTCCACTTCACCCGCCTCCTCGAGTTTCTTCTTTGTGAAGAAGAAAGACGGCGGTCTGCGCCCGTGCATTGATTATCAACCACCAAACAAGGAGACGATCAGATATAGTTTCCTCTCCCCCTCATTCCGTCAGTGATCGAGACAATGCATGGGGCACGCTTCTTAACCAAATTAGATCTCAGGAGTGCGTACAAACTGGTGTGTATCCGAGCGGGGGATGAGTGGAAGACAGCATTCAGCACAACCTCGGGGCATTATGAATACCTGGTGATGCCCTACGGTTTGATGAATGCTCCATCCGTCTTCCAGTCCTTTGTGAACGAGGTGTTTCGGGACATGCTTGGTCGCGGTGTAGTGGTCTACATCGACGACATTCTGGTGTATTCCGCTACGCGCGCCGAGCATGTGTCCCTGGTTCGCAAAGTGCTGGCCCGACTATTGGAAAATGACCATTATGCCAAGGCAGAGAAGTGTATGTTTTTCCATCAGTCCGTCTCCTTCCTCGGATACCGCATTACCACCTCAGGTGTGGAGATGGAGGGAGATCGCATTTCAGCCGTGCGTAATTGGCCGACTCCAACCACGGTAAAGGAGGTGCAGTGCTTCCTTGGCTTTACCAACTACTATCGGAGGTTTATCCGGGGCTTTGGCAATTTCGCAGCTCCCATTACATCCCTGTTAAAGGGTGGCCATCCTGGCTCCGCTGGTCTGCTGAGGCTGACCTGGCCTTTAGCAGACTGCGGGGTCTGTTCACCTCAGCCTGGGTACTGGCCCACCCCGATCCATCACTACCGTTCGTAGTGGATGTGGATGCATTCGAGGTAGGGATAGGCGCTGTCCTGTCTCAACGCTTGGGCACGCCACCCAAGCTCCACCCCTGTGCCTTCTTCTATAAGAAGCTGAGCCCGGCAGAGCAGAACTACGACGTTGGTGATCGGGAGCTGTTGGCTGTTGTCCAAGCCTTGACCATGTGGAGGCATTGGCTCGAAGGGGCGAAACACCCTTTCCTCGTCTGGACAGACCACCGTAACCTGGAGTACATCCGGGCAGCGAGGAGGCTGAATCCTCGCCAGGCCAGGTGGGCCCTATTCTTCACCCGGTTCGATTTTACACTGTCATACATCCTGGGTACGAAGAACGTGAAGGCAGACGCATTGTCACGGCTGTATGACACAGATGAGAGGCCCAGAGACAACACCCCCATACTCCCGTCCTCCTGCATTGTGGTGCCGGTAGTATGGGCGATGGACGCGGATATAGAGTAGGCATTACGCACAGATCCATCTCCACCTCAGTGTCCAACTGGGCTGCGGTATGTGCCTGCTCTTATCTGTGATCGGCTGATCTACTGGGCACACACGTTAACCTCCTCTGGTCACCCAGGTATCGGTCGTACAGTGTGCTGCCTGACCGTGAGGGTGTATGTCTCATCCTGCTCGGTGTACTCCCAGAGTAAGGCACCTAGGCACCTCCCAGCGGGTAAGTTACAACCTTTACCAGTTCCACAACGACCATGGTCTCACTTAAGTGTTGATTTCCTGACTGATCTTCCCCTCTCCCAAGGTAACACCACCATCCTGGTTGTTGTGGACCACTTTTCCAAGGCCTGCCGCCTCCTTCCTCTGCCCGGTCTCCCCACGGCTCTGCAAACTGCGTAGGCCCTGTTTACACACATCTTCCGGCACTACGGGGTACCAGAGGATATAGTGTTTGACCGAGGTCCCCAGTTCACATCCAAGGTCTGGAAGGCGTTCATGGAACGTCTGGAAGGCGTTCATGGAACGTCTGGCGGTCTCGGTCAGCCTGACCTCTGGGTTCCACCCCGAGTCTAATGGGCAGGTGGAACAGGTAAATCAGGATGTGGGTAGGTTCCTGCGGTCCTACTGCCAGGACCGGCCGGGGGAGTGGTCGGTGTTCTTGCCATGGGCAGAATATGCCCAGAACTCTCTCCGCCACTCCTCTACTAACCTAACGCCATTCCAATGTGTTTTAGGTTACAACCGGTTCTGGCACCATGGCACCAGAGCCAGACCGAGGCTCCTGCGGTGGATGACTGGTTTCTCGCGTTTCGGAGGAGATGTGGGACGCTGCCCACGTTCACCTCCAACGTGCCGTGCGTCGACAGAAGGCCAACGCTGACCTTCACCGCAGTACCGGCTCTCGACCCGGAATCTGCCCCTCCGCCTGCCCTGCTGGAAGCTGAGCCCGCGGTTTGTGGGGCCGTTCAAAGTCCTGAGGAGAATCAACGAGGTCACCTATAGGTTATTACTTCCCCCTGATTACCGTATTAACCCCTCGTTTCATGTGTCTCTCCTCAGGCCGGTGGTGGCTGGTCCGCTCCAGGAGTCTGAGGTGCGGGAGGTCCCTCCACCTCCTCTGGACATCGAGGGGGCCCCGGCGTACTCTGTCCGTTCCATCCTGGATTCGAGGCATCGGGTGGGGGGCCTTCAGTACCTCGTGGAGTGGGAGGGGTACGGTCCGGAGGAACGGTGCTGGGTCCCGGTGAGGGATTCCTCGATCCCTCCCTGTTGCGGGATTTCCACTGTCGCCATCCGGCTCGCCCTGCTCCGCATCCTCCTGGCCTTCACCGAGGCCGGGGTCGGCACGCTACTGGAGCTGCGCGTCAAGGGGGGGATACTGTCACGACTTCCGCCGAGGCTGCCTCCCCTCCTTGTTCGGGCAGGCTTCGGCGTTCGTCGTCACCGGCTTACTAGCCACTGCCGCTCCATATATCATCATTCCATTTGTCTTGTCTTGTCAATTACACACACCTGGTTCATATCCCCTCATTAGTCAGTGTATAAGTGTTCCCTCTGCCCCCTTGTCCTTGTGGGTGAATGTTTTATGTGAGTTGAGTGTAGCTCGGTGGACTCGTACCTTGTATTGCCGGGGGTAGATTATTCCCCTGTGCCTGTATTTTGTTGGAGCTAGCCATACCTTGTATTGCCGGGGTAGATTATTCCCCTGTGCCTGTATTTTGTTGTCGCTATCCAGCGCAACTGTGTACGCCGTAATAAACTCTGTATTCAATGATTTACCCTCCTGCGCCTGACTCCTTCTAATCACACTCATCACATATACTGTCAGCCATTTGCAGTGACTCCTCTCACAATGTGTTGCTGCTTTTGTAGTTACTGTTATCTAATGAGAAAACAACGCAACCATACTGAAGCTTTAGCAATATGTTTTTATTTTCTATTTTCTCTGGTCAGCATTTCTAGATGACTGGCAGGCTTTGATGAGTCTGATCAGTTTAATGGCAGTCCTCTCAGCATTAACATGTCTAGTCAGGGGGTTTATGATGGAGCTCTGAGTAGATCAGAGAGCTTTTAGATCTAATGATGAAATGTTGTCAGGTTAACAGGGTCTACGTCTCCAATGGCACCCTATTCCCTATGTAGTGCACTACTTTTGAGTAAAATAAGTGCACCATAAAGGGAATAGGGTGTCATTTGGGACATGGTGTACAACGGGAAGACGTGGTTAATTTCACAACGGGAGATGAGGGATGGCTGTCTCGTTAATCACATGAAGGGTGGAAGAAACCAGAAACCCCCAGCCGTCAAGATGAGATATACCCATCAACCTTTTTGCTGTAAACCATCAATGTTATGGACAAATGTGCGCTGACATTCTGCTTCAAACAGACTTCAACTCTCTTGGTGTAACACAACACCTCTGGCTGGTAGATTCAGTAAGTCCTCCAGTCATTTTCCTGTTGACTCTGAGAGCCGAGAAGGAGACATGAGATTGCGTTTGATCCAAGTATTACTTCATCTTAGAGGTTGAGAGTGATGTGATGTGCCGGCAAGCTCACGATGGGTAATCCTGGGGTTTTGATTGAAAACCACCCACATATCCATGTCCATCACATGGAAAAGATGGCATCCTCCAGATGTTTTTACAGGTATGGGACTGTAAATTGTCAGTAGGGCTGTGACGATACCAGTATTGCAATATTGTTAATGTTTTAGAATCCAGACGGAATGGACCAGAACTAATGCCACAGAGGGCCCGTTACTATGCTGTTACCATGCCAACCCAAGACAGCTGCCAGCGTACCCTAGCCAACAAGTGGCGTCTAACAGTGTCAAACCCACTAAGGTCAGGAGCACCGGTGGGAGAGTGACATCACAGCCCATGTCTCCCAGCATGCTTTGCCACTATGGTGCCCTTAACCCTGCGACCTGGCCTGATGGCGGTGGGGGAGATCAAAGGGACCATGTGACACCAGCCACTGTCGTCAGATGCGGCTCCTGCCATTTTGTGCCCTTTCAGACACAGCCGTCATGGGGAGACTGCAGACACAGGGCAGCATGGGCCGAGGAGAGTCATAATAACAGCTCTGTATTGAAGTGGTGTTTTCTGGCTGTGGGTCTACAAAGAGTCTGATTCTGGGCCCCAAAGCGTGACATGCATTGAAATCATTGGTTCACCTCGTTAAAGGAAGAGTTATAAACAACATGATTAATATAATGATTATTATGTTTTTATGACATATGTAGTAGGACTCCTCAATGGATGAGAATTAAAGAGTGGAACAACTAAGCAAAATGAACAAAGCAAAGATATCTGTACACACTGCAGTCCACTACCCTATGTATTCATCTCTGAAACTAAGTCAAACCTCTCTCCATCTCTAAGTTTGACTTAAAACTTTTAAAACAGACACATTTTTGGTGGATGAGATTAAATTCATTTTCCAAGTCCATACAATGCAAGGTGCTTTGAATGTCTGGCAAAAAGCGCTATAAAAACGCTATACTTACAAATATATATATTATCATTAAAAGACACCTACATGGGGTGTGTATGTGTCTAGCTCTCTATATGTGACTCCACTGTGTGGCTGTCTGTCAGTGAGAGATATATCCAACTGGCTCCCTCCCTGCAGGCTTCAGAGGGGTGTAAAAGTGTTCCCCGTCACGCTACAGGTGGAGGACGCAGCATGAAACGGCACCATTGTCATCTAGCAGAGCCATCTGTTTCACACACACACACACACACACACACACACACACACACACACACACACACACACACAC
This sequence comes from Coregonus lavaretus, assembly GCF_964263955.1. Taxonomy (NCBI): domain Eukaryota; kingdom Metazoa; phylum Chordata; class Actinopteri; order Salmoniformes; family Salmonidae; genus Coregonus; species Coregonus lavaretus. The sequence continues at coordinate 28,832,219 of NC_140012.1, read as the reverse complement.
ACACACTCAACACACACACACACACACACACATTCACACACTCCTGTGCCACTTGTTGTTGTATTCTCTGTCGCATGCAGGAACAATAGGTCATGACCTCACTATGAACCCAGAGGGTGTGAAGCACTGATTTAAACTCCCATTATTGTCACAATGCCAGCGGAATGGAGGAACTATGTCTAAAGTAAAGCCGTTTTGTTGGCTGCGCGCACAGATGGGTTCCTTTCAGTGTTTTGGTCAATTTAATGTTACCTGACTTAAGGCCCTGTTTCTGCATCTTAATGATGTCTGTTGGATAACTTTGAAGGTGTTAAGTGTGTTCTAGCATGAGCTATCTGAAGTAAAACTGTTTTGTTGGCTGCAAGCAAAGATGGGTTTCTTTAGTGTTTGGTTACTTAAAGTGCTGCTCCAGAGCTTTTGTGGTCCTCTGTAGCTCAGCAGGTAGAGCACGGCGCTTGTAACGCCAAGGTAGTGGGTTCGATCCCCGGGACCACCCATACACAAAATGTATGCACGCATGACTGTAAGTCGCTTTGGATAAAAGCGTCTGCTAAATGGCATATTATTATTTATTATTTTATTATTATTTTGTATAATTTAAGCCAGCAGTTTTGAAAGTAGTGCTCATGAGCCAAAACAAGTTCCCAAAAATTGCATACAATTGTGTACTACGTCATCCATTTCGGATGATATTGTACGTCCTGCAAAAATGAAAAATACAAATGTTTTTTGCAATTCGTATGATGTTATGAATTCCAATTCATACAATATGTTACAAATTTGTAAGTGCTTAAGATCCCAGACTGCATCTTTAATGTATTAGACTGACTGAGTTCCTGTTTTTTTGTGTCTGTTGGATGATGTTAACAAGTTTCAAGTTTCAAGTTTTAATGTCAAATGCACAAGTACAGTGAAATGCCTTTCTTGCAAACTCAAAACCCAACAAGGCAATAATCAATAGCAATGTATCACTAGAAAAAAAACACACGAGAAATAAGAATAGGAAATATGAAATACACAATAAAGTAAGTAAGTAAGTAAGTACGCATGCTATATAGAGGTAATATTAAAAAAATTGCAGGGATACTGGAGTGATGGAGATAGATATGTATAGGGGTAAGGGGACTAGGCAACAGGATATAAGATAAACAGAGTAGCAACAGCTTGCTACTGTGTAGTGTGTAGAGTCAGTATAAATGTATGTTTATATTATGTGTGAGTGAGAAAATGATGGCGTGAGTGTTTGTGTGTGTGTTGGAGTGACAGTTTGTGTGAGTGTGTAGGGCCCTGTGAGTGTGAATAGAGATATTGAAATAAAAGGTCAATAAAGATACAAGGTAAACTCAGATAGTCTGTGTAGCTATTTTGTTAGCTATTTATCAGTCGTATTGCTTTGTGTCAGACTTGATGCACCGGTACCGCTTGCTGTGCAGCAACAGAGAAAATAGTTTATGGCTTGGGTGGTTGGAGTCTTTGACGATTTTCCGGGCCTTCTTTTCACACCACCTGTATAGAGGTCCTGGATGGCAGGGAGCTCGGCCCCAGTAATGTACTGGGCTGTCCACACAACCTTCTGTAGCGCCATGTGATCGACGGCGGTGCTATTGCCATACCAAGGAGTGATGCAGCCAGTCAATATGCTCTCAATGGTACCCTTTTCAGGATTTGAGGGCCCAGTGTTAAAATGACAGAGACAACGTCAGAAAGTGAGATCAGGCTGAATATCTCAATTTGCCTCAGAACATGTAGGCTGCGTTTACACAGGATGCCCAATTCTGATCTTATTTTAACTCATTGGTATTTTGACCAATCAGATCAAATATTGGGCAAAAGATTAGAATAGGGTTGCCTGTGTAAACACAGTCTTCGAGAGGTTCCTTATTCAAGTGATATCATGCCACGTGTAAGTAACACAGTGCCATGTTTTAAGTGATGCCATGCCACGTTTGATGCCACAGTTTCGAATTGTGACTCGCTCGCATGTCAATCTAACACAGCATACTGAACATAAGATAGCTTTAGCAAGGCTGTAATTCTGGATACAACTGTTTAACCAGAATCTGTTTGTTAACCCAAGCTGATAATTACAGTGGGGAGAACAAGTATTTGATACACTGCCGATTTTGCAGGTTTTCCTGCTTACAAAGCATGTAGAGGTCTGTAATTTTTATCATAGGTACACTTCAACTGTGAGAGACGGAATCTAAAAATCCAGAAAATCACATTGTATGATTTTTAAGTAATTAATTTGCATTTTATTGCACGACATAAGTATTTGATACATCAGAAAAGCAGAACTTAATATTTGGTACAGAAACCTTTGTTTGCAATTACAGAGATCATACGTTTCCTGTAGGTCTTGACCAGGTTTGCACACACTGCAGCAGGGATTTTGGCCCACTCCTCCATACAGAACTTCTCCAGATCCTTCAGGTTTCGGGGCTGTCGCTGGGCAATACGGACTTTCAGCTCCCTCCAAATATTTTCTATTGGGTTCAGGTCTGGAGACTGGCTAGGCCACTCCAGGACCTTGAGATGCTTCTTACGGAGCCACTCCTTAGTTGCCCTGGCTGTGTGTTTCGGGTCATTGTCATGCTGGAAGACCCAGCCATGACCCATCTTCAACGCTCTTACTGAGGGAAGGAGGTTGTTGGCCAAGATCTCGCAATATATGGCCCCATCCATCCTCCCCTCAATACGGTGCAGTCGTCCTGTCCCTTTGCAGAAAAGTATCCCCAAAGAATGATGTTTCCACCTCCATGCTTCACGGTTGGGATGGTGTTCTTGGGGTTGTACTCATCCTTCTTCTTCCTCCAAACACGGTGAGTGGAGTTTAGACCAAAAAGCTCTATTTTTGTCTCATCAGACCACATGACCTTCTCCCATTCCTCCTCTGGATCATCCAGATGGTCATTGGCAAACTTCAGACGGGCCTGGACATGCGCTGGCTTGAACAGGGGGACCTTGCGTGCGCTGCAGGATTTTAATCCATGACGGCGTAGTGTGTTACTAATGGTTTTCTTTGAGACTGTGGTCCCAGTTCTCTTCAGGTCATTGACCAGGTCCTGCCGTGTAGTTCTGGGCTGATCCCTCACCTTCCTCATGATCATTGATGCCCCACGAGGTGAGATCTTGCATGGAGCCCCAGACCGAGGGTGATTGACCGTCATCTTGAACTTCTTCCATTTTCTAATAATTGCGCCAACAGTTGTTGCCTTCTCACCAAGCTGCTTGCCTATTGTCCTGTAGCCCATCCCAGCCTTGTGCAGGTCTACAATTTTATCCCTGATGTCCTTACACAGCTCTCTGGTCTTGGCCATTGTGGAGAGGTTGGAGTCTGTTTGATTGAGTGTGTGGACAGGTGTCTTTTATACAGGTAACGAGTTCAAACAGGTGCAGTTAATACAGGTAATGAGTGGAGAACAGGAGGGCTTCTTAAAGAAAAACTAACAGGTCTGTGAGAGCCGGAATTCTTACTGGTTGGTAGGTGATCAAATACTTATGTCATGCAATAAAATGCAAATTAATTACTTAAAAATCATTCAATGTGATTTTCTGGATTTTTGTTTTAGATTCCGTCTCTCACAGTTGAAGTGTACCTATGATAAAAATTACAGACCTCTACATGCTTTGAAAGTAGGAAAACCTGCAAAATCGGCAGTGTATCAAATACTTGTTCTCCCCACTGTATATGATTCTGTTTACATTAAGTGATCAAGTGTTGGAGTCTGAGAGTTATTTTCTGCAATTTCAGTCACTTACAAGACATCCAGAGGGCTAGCATGATTACTCTTTCCTTCCTGCAAATTGCAAGGCCTACAATTTGTGAATTGGACATCAACACTCTATAGTCAAATGTTGTTCCCTTTTTGAATGAAAACCTATTTGTTCTGTCTCACCAGAATGGCCCACCAACACATCTCTGTGTCATGATGATCAATAAAATGTAGTTCTGTAGTTCTTAGAATACAGTATGTCTAAACTTCTCTTTAGTTCTTAGAAACATGACTAAACTGTGCCTCCCACCTCTTACATATTTTAAATACTTAAATCCTAGCCTCTGAAGTAGACTCTAAACATATCCCTTAAGTATGTGACTCCTGGGGTAGAAACATCCCCAGAGCCCTTAGAAGCCTGTAGATGAAACAACCTTCGACTAGAGCAGCATATGTTAGTGGTGAGGAGGAAAAGAAAAACGCTAAAAATCAAGGGAAGGAGAAGTTGTTCAGGAGGAGAGCAGGTGGCTGCTGTGAGTTCAAAGACTGTCAGGATGAGGCTATTTTATTTTCTCTCTATTTTTTCTCCTGCTCTCTTTTTCTTCCCTCCGTCGGGTCTTGTCCTGCTAGGCTTCCTCTGTTCTGTCTGTCTGCCTGTCTGCCTGTCTGCCTGTCTGTTCTGTCTGTTCTGTCTGTTCTGTCTGTTATGTCTGTTCTGTCTGTTCTGTCTGATCTGTCTGTTCTGCCTGTCTGCCTGTCTGTTCTGTCTGTTCTGTCTGTTCTGTCTGTTATGTCTGTTCTGTCTGTTCTGTCTGATCTGTCTGTTCTGCCTGTCTGCCTGTCTGTTCTGTCTGTTCTGTCTGTTCTGTCTGTTATGTCTGTTCTGTCTGTTCTGTCTGATCTGTCTGTTCTGTCTGTCTGTTCTGTCTGTTCTGTTCTTTTCTGGCTATCTGTCTGTTCTGTCTGTCTGCATGTCTGTTCTGTCTGTCTGTTCTGTCTGTTCTGTCTGTTCTGTCTGTCTGTCTGTTCTGTCTGTCTGCCTGTCTGCCTGCCTGCCTGTCTGTCTGTCTGTCTGTCTGTCTGTCTGTCTGTCTGTCTGTCTGTCTGTCTGTCTGTCTGTCTGTCTGTTCTGTCTGTCTGCCTGTCTGCCTGCCTGTCTGTCTGTCTGTCTGTCTGTCTGTCTGTCTGTCTGTCTGTCTGTCTGTCTGTCTGTCTGTCTGTCTGTCTGTCTGTCTGTCTGTCTGTCTGTCTGTCTGCCTGCCTGTCTAGCTGTCTGTCTGTCTGTCTGTCTGTCTGTCTGTCTGCCTGTCTGTTCTGCCTGTCTGTTCTGTCTGTCTGTCTGTTCTGTCTGTCTATCTGTCTGTTCTGTTCTGTTCTGTTCTGTTCTGTTCTGTCTGTATGTCTGTTCTGTCTGTCTGCTCTGCTTCAGAGTGGCGTTATTATCAGTAAAGTGCTTTTAAATCCTTCTAGCGCTCAACACCAGGATGTCTTCTGCATGCTAATCCCCCAGGATACTGATCCGTCACTCCTCCCTCGCTCTCTCATGCCTGGCGTGCCTAAGACAGCTGGGAAAGCAGTCTCTGCCCAACGATCCCCGCACAGCACACAATGGGGATCTCTCAGACAGGGTAGGCCATTGAGGCCAGGGACCAGACAGAACACTGACTAGTCTGTACAGTGGTTTTACAGTAGGGATGTCTGTGTGCTTCAGAAGAATAACATGAGCTCTGAAGAGGGTCTAGGGAGACTCTGGGGGAATCATGGCAGGACAGGAGGGGTATGAAAGGACATACACTGATGTCCAGCCCATCATGATCAGATCCCTCTGAGAAGGTCATGGAGTTCTTTCTCTCAGGCCTTTTCTCAATTCTTCTTTCCTTGATTCCTTGTATCTTCTGTCCTCGCCTTCTTAAAACTCATAGGAGGAGAATGGAAGAGGGGAGGATGCTTGGGTCATCTCCACCAATGTGGTTTTAGAAGGAGGCAAGGCAAGACGATGCAAGGAATCGAGAATAACTAGAAAAAAGAGCCTCAGATATCAAGAAACATATGGGTTATGTCACCTCAGTCGATTTGTCAAAACCATCCTTTCAGGTTAGCTTAACCCTAGCCCCACCACTTCAGAGGTAGATACTTTATTCTGCATGGTAACACCACTATGCCTTCCCCTAGTACTTTTCAGTCATTGATCTGAATGTCTTCCATTGAGAAGCCTATAGCCATGAAACCTTAGAGGATGACTTTGAAGTGAAAGTTATCATCTACTCAGGACTCCGTAGGACTAAATAGCATCCACTGAGATAGAGATTTATCTGAGAGAGAGAGAGAGAGAGAAATATATATATATATATATATATATAGAGAGAGAGAGAGAGAGAGAGAGAGAGAGAGAGAGAGAGAGAGAGAGAGAGAGAGAGAGAGAGAGAGAGAGAGAGAGAGAGAGAGAGAGAGAGAGAGAGAGAGAGAGAGAGAGAGAGAGAGAGAGATTCATCTGTACTCAAAGCATATATACCCACTGTAGTGATTAGGAGGATGGAGAATCCACACAGACAACCTCTCTCCTCTCCCTTGGAGTAACGCCCAGCCCTCTCATTCTTAAGTCCTCAAGGCAGTTTCAATGTTTTTGCTGATTCAGTCTATTAGCTGATAAATAGGCCATTGAAATAATCACAAGCTAAAGCTATATGGTTTTAATTAAAAGTTTGACTTCCCTCCCTTCCACTCTTTCTGCTCTTTCTCTTCTCCTCTCTCATTTGTTCAGGATGAGTTTAGCGGTCTGTTGCTTATCAGGGACTCTTTGATTTAGGCTAGTCTGTAAACGTAGTCTTTGAATTTGTCTTGAAATCAAATCAAATCAAATCAAATTGTATTTGTCACATGCGCTGAATACAACATGTGTAGACCTTACAGTGAAATGTTTACTTAGAAGCCCTCAACCAACAATGCAGTCTTAAGAAAAATAAGTGTTAAGTAAAAAATAGAGAAAAAAAAATAATAATAATAATAATTAAAGAGCAGCAGTAAAATAACAGTAGAGAGGCTATATACAGGGGGTACCGGTACAAAGTCAATGTGCGGGGGCACAGGTTAGTCGAGGTAATTGAGGTAATATGTACATGTAGGTAGAGTTAAAGTGACTATGCATAGATAATAAACATAGAGTGGCAGCAGCGTAAAAGACTGCAATGCAAATAGTCCGGGTAACCATTCGATTAGCTGTTCAGGAGTCTTCTGGCTTGGGGGTAGAAGCTGGTAAGAAGCCTTTTGAACCTAGACTTGGCGCTCTGGTATCGCTTGCCGTGCAGTAGCAGAGAGAACAGTCTATGACTAGGGTGGCTGGAGTCTTTGACAATGTTTACGGCCTTCCTCTGACACCGCCTGGTATAGAGGTCCTGGAAGGCAGGAAGCTTGGTCCCAGTGATGTACCCTCTGTAGTGCCTTGAGGTCGGAGGCCGAGCAGTTGCCATACCAGGCAGTGATGCAACCAGTCAGGATGCTCTCGATGGTGCAGCTGTAGAACTGAGGACCCATGCCAAATCTTTTCAGTCTCCTAAGGGGGAATAGGCTTTGTTGTGCCCTCTTCATGACTGTCTTGGTGTATTTGGATCATGATAGTTTGTTGGTGATGTGGACACCAATGAACTTGAAGCTCTCAACCTGCTCCACTACAGCCCTGTCGATGAGAATGGGGGCATGCTCGTCTTGATCACGTTGAGGGAGAGGTTGTTATCCTGCCACCACACGGCCAGGTCTCTGACCTCCTCCCTATAGGCTGTCTCATCGTTGTCGGTGATCAGGCCTACCACTGTTATGTCGTCAGCAAACTTAATGGTGGTGTTGGAGTCGTGCCTGGCCATGCAGTCATGGGTGAACAGGGAGTACAGGAGGGGACTGAGCACACACCCCTGAGGGGCCCCCGTGTTGAGGATCAGTGTGGCAGATGTGTTGTTACCTACCCTTACCACCTGGGGGCGGCCCGTCAGGAAGTCCAGGATCCAGTTGCAGAGGGAGGTGTTTAGTCCCAGAATCCTTAGCTTAGTGATGAGCTTTGAGGGCACTATGGTGTTGAATGCTGAGCTGTAGTCAATGAATAGCATTCTCACGTAGGTGTTCCTCTTGTCCAGGTGGGAAAGGGCAGTGTGGAGTGCAATAGAGATTGCATCATCTGTGGATCTGTTGGGGTGGTATGCAAATTGGAGTGGGTCTAGGGTTTCTGGGATAATGGTGTTGATGTGAGCCATGACCAGCCTTTCAAAGCACTTCATGGCTACAGACGTCAGTGCTACGGGTCGGTAGTCATTTAGGCAGGTTATCTTAGAGTCCTTGGGCACGGGGACTATGGTGGTCTGCTTGAAACATATTGGTATTACAGACTCAGTCAGGGACATGTTGAAAATGTCAGTGAAGACATTTGCCAGTTGGTCAGCACATGCTCGGAGTACACGTCCTGGTAATCCGTCTGGCCCTGCGGCCTTGTGAATGTTGACCTGCTTAAAAGTCTTACTCACATCGGCTACGGAGAGCGTGATCACATAGTCATCCGGAACAGCTGGTGCTCTCATGCATGCTTCAGTGTTGCTTGCCTCGAAGCGAGCATAGAATTGGTTTAGCTCGTCTGGAAGTCTTGTGTCACTGGGCAGCTCGCGGCTGTGCCTCCCTTTGTAGTCTGTAATAGTTTTCAAGCCCTGCCACATCCGACGAGCGTCAGAGCCGGTGTAGTACGATTCAATCTTAGTCCTGTATTGACTCTTTGCCTGTTTGAATGTTCGTCGGAGGTCATAGCGGGATTTCTTATAAGCGTCCGGGTTAGAGTCCCGCTCCTTGAAAGCGGCAGCTCTATCCTTTAGCTCAGTGCGGATGTTTCCTGTAATCCATGGCTTCTGGTTGGGGTATGTACGTACGGTCACTGTGGGGACGACATCATCGATGCACTTAATGATGAAGCCAGTGACTGATGTGGTGTACTCCTCAATGCTATCTGAAGAATCCCGGAACATGTTCCAGTCTGTGCTAGCAAAACAGTCCTGTAGCTTAGCATCTGCGTCATCTGACCACTTTTTTATTAACCGAGTCACTGGTGCTTCCTGCTTTAGTTTTTGCTTATAAGCAGGAATCAGGAGGATAGAGTTATGGTCAGATTTGCCAAATGGAGGGCGAGGGAGAGCTTTGTATGCGTCTCTGTGTGTGGAGTAAAGGTGGTCTAGAGTTTTTTTTTCCTCTGGTTGCACATTTAACATGCTGGTAGAAATTAGGTAGAATGGATTTAAGTTTCCCTGCATTAAAGTCCCCGGCCACTAGGAGCGCTGCTTCTGGATGAGCGTTTTCCTGTTGACTTATGGCCTTATACAGCTCATTCAGTGCAATCTTAATGCCAGCATTGGTTTGTGGTGGTAAATAGACAGCTATGAAAAATATAGATGAAAACTCTCTTGGTAAATAGTGTGGTCTACAGCTTATCATAAGATACTCTACCTCAGGCAAGCAAAACCTCGAGACTTCCTTAGTATTTGATTTTGTGCACCAGCTGTTGTTTACAAATATACACAGACCGCCACCATTGTCTTACCGGAGTCAGCTGTTCTATCCTGCCGATGTAGCGTATAGCCCGCTAGCTGTATGTTTTTAATGTCCTGTTGGTAGGATAACCGTAATCTTAAGTCATCCAATTTATTCTCAAATGATTGAAGATTGGCTAATAGGATTGACGGGAGAGGCAGTTTACTCGCTCGCCGTCAGATCCTTACAAGGCACCCCGACCTACGTCCACGATATCTCTGTCTCTTCCTCATGCGAATGACGGGGATTTGGGCCTTGTCGGGTGTCTGTAGGATATCCTTCGCGGCCGCCTCTTTGAAGAAACAATCTTCGTCCAATACGAGGTGAGTAATCGCTGTCCTAATATCCAGAAGCTCTTTTTGCTTATAAGAGACGATGGCAGAAACATTATGTACAAAATAAGTTACAAATAACGTGAAAAAGCACACACAATAGCACAATTGGTTAGGAGCCCATAAAACGGCAGCCATCTCCTCCGGCGCCATTTAGAAAAGGTAAATGGCGTTCATGAAACCTGGCATCCGCTCTTCAACATCAATCACCAACCAACACAGAGACACAAACAACACTACCAAGAATGTGACCGAGCACAAGTACAAACAGATATGCAGTTCTAACTCTCTAACTTTATAAAGACAAACCAAAGAGCCCTGTGTACACAACACAACATGATCCTGTTTGAGTGAAAAGATAATGTAATAATAAGTCTGACAGATAGGGGGCAGTGTCCTCAAAGGCAGTACCTTAAAGCAGCCAAAACTTGGCTTTGATAGAAGAGAACTTCAGATGGTTACAACACTTCTTGAAGCACAAGAAGAGCATTTTATCCCATGCCATTAACACAACAGTGTGGTTAGGTGGCAACTTAACCAGGGTATCAGAAACTTTAAAACACACATGGTAAAGCTTGCTTTATTAGACACAATGAAATGGATCATGTTTTTCTCATCACATTCAAATGAATCTTTAGTAAAATGCACATTAAGATTCAGTGTAAATCACATTAAATTATTTAATTTGGTCCTATGGTCCTAATTATGGTGCATATCACATGTAGAAATTGGTTTATATGAGTGTAAGGTTTTGCCTTTTTCTTCCCTGCAGCAGTAGGCTGAGAAGAATATCAGTGAAAAGTGCCGGACGAAATCCTGGTATATCACGATTCACAACAAAGCCTTACCTACACAGCTTCCCATTCTGCACCTGGCTGAATTGAACACATTTAGTCTGCTAATAAGGCCATTCTGTATCTTTTTTTAATCAGTATGTCAAAAAGGCAGGAAATGGGTGAATTTGCATCAGTGGACTGGCTTCCCTTGAGGCTCAGTTTAAATGCATGGTGGAAGGATTTCATTATAGAGTACAATGCTTTGGACACACGCTATCTGATATCAATGAGACTGTAGAATATGAGAAATCATCTCCTATACCATTGACCTCACATGTTCGTATGCTTGGTTAATTCTACTTCTTTGAAGATAGACTTTGACTGTCTTACACTTTTCAGTCCTTCCCAGCAACAGCTTAACCTCAACGTTCAACCTACTCCTCCTCTCTCTACCCCAGACAAATCAGAACAGTGCTCCATCCTTCTCATCCTTGTTCGTCCTGTGTCTAAGTAGCCAGACCTTGTTGTCTACTGTACGCCTGTCTCGCTTCTCCTACAGTAGTCAGTCTTTGTGCCTGCGGAACAGAAATAGCTCTTAATAATAAAAGATTGATGTGGAGTAAGGTTGTCATTACATGCTGCAGTAGACAATTAGGTGCCTCCTCCCCAACACGATGCTGCACTCACTTCCTGCCTCCTCTCCTTCCTTCCCTCCTTCTATCTTTCTCTCTCTCTCTCCTCTCCCTCCCTTTCCTCTAGCTTTGTATCATCTCTCGCCCTTCCTCTCTCTTTTTATCTCTCTCTCTCCTCTCCCTCCCTTTCCTCTAACTTTGTATAATCTCTCGCCCTCCCTCTCTCTCTCTCCAACCCTGTGTCTCTCCTCTGTAGCCTACCCCAGGTGTTCCTCTTACCCCCCTACCACAGCCCTTCATCAGTCCCTCATCCCATCAACCACACTACCTGCTGCTACTCTGGTGAACACACACAAACACACACACACACACACACATTGGCTGCATTGACATCTCAATAGGGTGTCTCTATTCCCCCTACTATCAACTTACATACTATAATCGTAGCCAATCATCTTGGATCAGGCTTGTCTGCCCGAACAGCCCATTGCAGCATCTGGTGCCTCTGTGTATTCATTCCTTCTCCAAAATACTAACAGGCCAGGGACTCTCTGATAATTCCCATAATAAGCCTGATAATTGTGTGTATGTTGAAGGAGGAGGAGAGGTATGTTAACAGGTACGATATACAGAAATATAGCTACCATGAGGGATACCAGGATATAACTCAGGGGAACTTTGTGGTATTGTTTCTAACAGGTGCTCTGAGGCAATGCTTATCTTTACTTTCATGCCAGTGTAACAGTATATTTTATCTACATAATAAAAATGCTTTAGGACATTCAGATAAAAAAAGCATGGATCATTTGGATCACAATAAAAGGAATAGCTGGTGATGTTAAACTATTTTCTGTACATGATCAAAATATAATTATCTCGCTTTAGGTCCACAGAACAATACGAGATGCTATACAAAATATCATTTCTGATGCCAAGTAAATTGTCCTACTAAGGCTTGGGGCTCTATTCAATCTGTAAAGCTGAAACATTACAGATTCCATGATAGAAATGTAAAGGTAATTTCTGATTGAGCCAACATTTGCAGCGTTTACCGTGAATGCAGTCATTGTGGGAACATTGCCTTTAATGAACTTCCACAATGCGGATTGAATAGAGCCCTTGATGTTTATAATGTTGAAGGGGAGCTAGGTTACATAAATAGTTGTTTACCTAGGCTCACCACAGTGTCATTGTAGTGTGGCACTGCAACACAGAGAGAATGGCCCTGCTGTCACAGGCATTGGTGCTCATTTTCATACATTCAAGTTTGGTTTGCAAATGAAAGGCAATCAGAGACATTCAATTATTTAGCTACTGAGACTAGCTACCCTCATTGAGGAGAATAAACCAAAACTAAATGACATTGATTAAAGATGTGATTGACAGATTTAGAGTATGAGGTTGGCTCTGTTCAATGTCATACAAACCTCCCGGACCACAATGCAACACTGGAGAGGAAAACCTCTCCTCCTTTGTCAGGGAGAAAGACATTCCAGGACGGTATGCAAACACCTCCCAACTAAAGTGAAATATTGCCTGTGAAACAGGAGATTTTACATACGCTGAACCACAGCAAACGATTCCCTCACTCTTCACTTTATGTTTCAGATTTGTTATGGAAATGATGTTGCAGTCAGAGTGAGGGAGGAAGAGAGGGAGGGAGGGAGGGATTGATAGAAATGAGAATGAAACTGAGCAGGGTGTGTTAGGGAGGAATGGTGTTACCTAATTGACCAACCAACCACCCCTGTACAGTATTGTTATTATTGAACAGCCTCTCTCTCTCTCTCTCTCTCTCTCTCTCTCTCTCTCTCTCTCTCTCTCTCTCTCTATCTCTCTTTCTTTCTCTCTCTCCCTCTCTCTCTCTCTCCACACAGTCTCGTTCATTGTGTGTATGCAAACAAGTTAATCAGACACAGAAGCCTGGGCTGTGGCTGGCTGGGACCTGGCCCTGTGCTGGGGCTTCACAGCCATCAATCATCACATTAGGAATCTGGGGAAAAACCAAGCAAACACACGCACAGGATCACACCCAAGTCTGAGTCCCTACATAGTGCACTACTTCCATAGGGCTCTGGTCAAAGGTAGTGTACTATGTAGGGGATAGTGTGCCATCTGGGACATCCTGAGTCTACTGTACTGCACACTCCCTGCTGAACTCAGCAGCACCACAGAGCTGGCTACACTAACATTACAGCAGCCAGCCAGCCAGGGCCCAGACTAGACCAGAAAACCATCTGACATGACAGTAGGGGAGAGTCAAGGGAAATATAGTATTCTTTCTAACAAAGACATCTACATATATTTCAGGATGTTGTGTATCCCTGGAAATAATCAGAATTCATGTAAACATTACAAATTTGAAAACGTAGCTTGTCCAAAAAAGTGGTCTATTGGCACAACTTACCCCAGGTATGGGGTAAATTGAGCAACAGGACAGGGTAAGTTAAGCTGCCTAAAAATGTTGGTACTGAATTAAAACTACCTTTTTCTAACCATGCCTATCTTTATTTCTCAAAACACAATTCAACACAATCACAATTGCTTTTTTGTCTTTTAAGCATCTTTTAACAGCTAACAAACACCGTACTTTTTAAAACTCTTTTAACATAGGCCCTGTTGTTACCTCATATTCCAGCGATAATGCCTTACATTACGCCGGGGAAGAAACACTTCAATTTGCTCAACTTGCCATTGGCTCAACCATTGGCTCAATTTTCCCCATGGCAAACATTTTGACTGTATTAGCCCACACAGCTACAAGGATGCACTTTCATGCTAGGTTTAGGACCTCATATTGAAGCTTATAGAAACCCCAACTGATGTATAGAACAATCTTAAAATGATCTATCATTTTGTTCGACCTAACTTGCTTACCACTTTTTCCATGTGGTTTCTTCCCTCACAGACTCTAAGAAATGATGACCTCTTCCGAAATATTTGTTCAAATTATACATTTTGTGTATGGTTTCCAAGCAACCAGGGTGGCTCAACTTACCCCTTTGGCTCAACTGGTAATAGTCTCTTTACCTTGGTCACCATAACTTGTCTGTTTTGTCTTTGCCTTTCTTCATTGCATGTCTCAACTCCTAGTCTGTTGTCTGTTGGTGTGGAATGGCGGGCCGAGGTGGGCTTTGTCTGTTGGTTCCCTGGATAGCCAAGGTTGGCTGTTGTTTCTGTGGAGGGTTTGGGCAGCACTCTGTGTGCTAGTGGGAAAACACTCTCTCGCCTAGCAGCCAGTGGTTCTTGCAGTGAGCGGTACCTGGAGTGCCTCCAGAGCCATCAGCGTTCATGGTCTTCCTTTTTTAGAGCTCATTTATCCATTGTTTTACAGCGCAGTAAAGTGGAATGGCTTCAAGGTATTATAGGGAGTAGGGACTGGGAAGGGTCTGCCATGAGAACTCTTTTATTTATTGTAGAAGAAACAGTGGGGAATCCTTTTCAACTGATCCTGAACCCATGAAACAATCCCAGTTCTGAATATGACCAAATGAGATTTAGGCTTCACCATAAATTGTTTTTGTAGGTTGTTCAATGTTGGCATCCGACTGACTTACCATGGGCATTTGCCTTAGCAGTGAAGTGTCAACCAGTCGTCGTCCCCCCCCCCCTTCCCTTCTCTTTGTCCAGACAAAACCCTGTTTGACCTCATGTTTAGTCTTCCAAGGGGGTCATTAACGGCTTCTCCTGCAACGTAATGAAAACGTTGTGACAACAGTAAAGGGTGAAGCAGCAAAACAAGGATGAAGAGACAGCTGAACCAACCTCTATTATAGACATTCCAGGGCCACCAGGGACTAAGGGGGTTTAGAGAAAGAAAATGATGGTTATCATCCCAACACCCCTGAGACATTGATATTAGCGTTGAGAGCAGAGGATGGATTTAATGATAACCCTGAGTGCTAGGCTAAATCCAGCATTAAGGAAAGCCTATCATAAAACCCTCTGGGTGTTGGCCCTGTCACTGGAGTCAAAGGGTTCTTCTGAATATCTTCTGGAGATGTGAATTTATATAATAAAATAATAAAATATGCCACTTTATTCAAAGCAACTTACATTCATGCGCACACACAGTGCCTTCAGAAAGTATTCACACCCCTTTACTTTTTCCACATTTTGATGTGTTACAAAGTGGGATTCAAATGGATTTAATTGTCTTTTTTAATTTTTTTACAACGATCTACACAAAATACTGTAATGTCAAAGTGGAAGAAAATGTTTACATTTGTGAGAAAATATATATATAAAGAATAAAACACTAATATATCTTGATTAGATAAGTATTCAATCCCCTGAGTCAATACATGTTAGAATCAGCTTTGGCAGCGATTACAGCTGTGAGTCTTTCTGGGTAAGGCTCTAAGAGATTGGCACACCTGGATTGTACAATATTTGCACATTATTTTTTCCCAAAAAATATCAAGCTCTGTCAAGTTGGTTTTTGATCATTGCTAGATAGCCATTTTCAAGTATTGCCATAGATTTTCAAGCCAAAACTGTAACTAGGCCACTCAGGAACATTCAATGTCGTCTTGGTAAGCAACTCCAGTGTATATTTGGCCTAGTGTTTTAGGTTGTCCTGCTGAAAGGTGAATTTGTCTCCCAGTGTCTGTTGGAAACCAGACTGAAACAGGTTTTCCTCTAGGATATTGCCTGTGCTTACCTCTATTCTATTTATTTTTATCTTTAAAAACTCCCTAGTCCTTGCCGATGACAAACATACCCATAACATGATGCAGCCACCACCCCTTTTGACTGCATTCATCATCATTCTGTGGCTTGTTGTTTTTCAACCATATGGTCGCTGGCAAGATGAAGAGTAATGAAGAGTAATTTGCTTTGTCTCAGCTCCTCAGTCCTGTGAATAGACTCCTGCCGCAACCAACACACATACGCATGCACATTCACACACACATACACACACACAACCAACCCACCCAGCACATAAACACTTCCACATGCTGTAGGAATCTATGGCCTGGGTGAAGTCCTCCTCCCAGCCCAGAGCTTGGACTGAGGCCTGCTCTAACCCCTCTGCTTAAAAGCTGCACCGCCTTGGATTTTTCAACACCACCACAGGTATGCAGGCTGGCCACTCTAAAGTCTACCCCTACCCATTACTCACTTAGACCAGCTCTACTGAACATGGCAGTGGAGGCTGCTGAGGGGAGGACGGCTCATAATAATGGCCGGAAAGGAGCAAATGGAATGGCATAAACACATGGAAACCATGTGATTGATGTATTTGATACCATTCCACCAATTCCGCTCCAGCCATTACCACGAGCCTGTCCTCCCCAATGAAGGTGCCACCAACCTCCTGTGGAACATGGGCTGCGTCTCAACTAGCACACTAGTCCCTATATAGTATACACATTTTGAACAGGGCCCATAGGTCTCTAGTCAAAATTAGTGCACTATATAGGGAATAGGTTGCATTTGGGTTGCAATCAAGAATATCCTATGATGACACCTGATCTGCTCATGCATCGGCTAATTTCTATACATTTCACTGCATGAGTGCATAACTTGATAGGTATCTGGTTAAAGCCATTAGCTACAGCACCTATGCTAAAGTTTATTCTATTCTACTATGCCATTTACTTTATATTCATATTCTTATCTTTCTTATTGTTGTTGCATTGACGAGAAGGATGTCATTTGGGTGGTGGACCATTCTTGATACACACAGGAAACTCTTGAGCATGAAAACCCAGCAGCATTGCAATTATTGACACACTCAAACCTACTACCATACCCTGTTCAAAGGCACTTATATATTTTGTCTTGCCCATTCACCCTCTGAATGGCACACATACACAATCCATGTCTCAATTGTTTCAAGGCTTAAAAATCCTTCTTTAACCTGTCTCCTCCCCTTCATTTACACTGATTGAACTGGATTTAACAGGTGACGTCAGTAAGGGATCATAGCAGTCACCTGGATTCACCTGGTCAGTCTATGTCATGGAAAGAGTTCTTAATGTTTTGTTCAGAAAACTTGGGGGCCAAATAAAATCACTCTGTGTATTGGGGAACCCTGCTGTATATCATGTGTATCCTGTACGACTAATACAACTTGGTGCTTCTCAGGTACCTGCTCCTCTATATGGACACTTTAACTACCTATACGTTGTTACATTATCATTCATTTGTTACATTGCTACTAGAACTAGTTACTTAATGCCTCAGTGGACTGTTCCCATGCTGAATGGCAGTGCTTCATATTTCTCTTAAGCCAGTATGGAACCTACCATCACTTAAAGCCCAACCACAAGACCCAGACAGACCAGAAACTGACAGGATGAGAGGTGGGACGTGAAGTAACAGGAATGCTGCGTAATCGCTGGGCCAGCTTCCATAGCAACCAAGCAGAGCTAACTGAGTGAGTACCTATAGTCTACTCTCCACAGACAGACCAGCGAGGGAAACATTATACACAGTACTCAGACTCCTCCATACCACTGCTACCAACCACAAAACAAGGCATGAAATACTGCCTCCCAACTGTGCAACACATGAATCATTGCGTCATGACATCGCTCAGTGCCCAGAGCGAGATTCTCATTCCCTCCCTCCCTCCCTCCCTCCCTCCCTCCCTCTCTCTCTCTCTCTCTCTCTCTCTCTCTCTCTCTCTCTCTCACCCTCCCTCCCTCCCTCCCTCTCTCTCCCCCTCTCTCTCCCCCTCCCTCCCTCCCTCCCTCCCTCTGTCTTGTAAATGAGCCAGTCTGCTTTACCAAAAGCAGCCAGGGAGCCTGGAGGAGAGACAGGACTATTATCTCTCTCACAGCAGAAGCCCGGCAGCAGCAGCATGTAGAAGCTACAGCACCAGAGATATGAGTCTTAAACAGGCTGCTGTCCGGACCCTGATTATTATACACACTGTTGATTTTGTCATTGCCTAGCCATGCAGTGTCCTGTATATTTGCCATGAATGCAATAATGCAGTTATTTCACTGTAGACAATTGGTGATTATTAGTGTTGGTGTCTCTCTAAGGTTGCTGTAGTAGTCAAGGTCTTTGGGGTGCATATTGTAATGAAATTCTTGAAGAAAGATGCCTTTCTCAATGGGACTTACCTGGGTAAATAAAGGATACATAAATAGAGAAAAGCGTAGTGAACAGACAGACAGGACAACATGGCTGCAGCATTGCTATGCAGGGATCACATCTGCTCAAGGCCCCCTTCCTTCTCTCTCTTCTGTTTCTGCTCCATTACATCTCATCACAGGATACCGCCTGGACAACAGGAGGAGGAGGAGAGGAGGAGGAGAGGAGGATACCGCCTGGACAACAGGAGGAGGAGAGGAGGATACTGCCTGGACAACAGGAGGAGGAGGAGAAGGAGGAGGAGAGGAGGATACCGCCTGGACAACAGGAGGAGGAGGAGAAGGAGGAGGAGAGGAGGATACCGCCTGGACAACAGGAGGAGGAGGAGAAGGAGGAGGAGAGGAGGATACTGCCTGGACAACAGGAGGAGGAGGAGAAGGAGGAGGAGGAGAAGAAGATACAGCCTGGATAACAGAAGTAGGAGGAGAGGAGGAGAGGAGGATACAACCTGGACAACAGGAGGATGAAGAGGAGGAGGAGATGAGGACACAGCCTGGACAACAGAAGTAGGAGGAGAGGAGGATACAGCCTGGACAACAGGAGGAGGAGGAGGAAGAGGAGGAGGAGGAGGAGGAGGAGGAGAAAGCCAAGGTAGGAGGATACAGCCTGGATACAGCCCGGGGTATGGAGGAATACTGGGGTAGGAGGAGACACAGGGGGAGAAGGAGGAGAAGAGCCATGGGAGGGGAGGAGGAGGAGAAGAACCAGGGCAGGGGGAGGAGGATAGCCAGGGAAGAGGAAGGAGGAGAGCCAGGGTAAAGAGAGGACGACTCCCCCCAAAAGAGGCATCCTGACTCAAGTAGTGTACCAAGAGACACAGGTTCATGATGTGGTTGTTTCTACATTCTCAGTAGATTACTCTGTGGGATGGATGGATGGACTCTCACTTGAAGAGATAGCCAGAGTGCCCTTTCTGTGTTTTACCTCAGAACAGACAGACAGGTGCAGGATGAGTCCCATGTTCAAGCAGCTGTTTTATATCCTACCCTTATCACTGGAGCTGTAAAATACGCGGTAAGCCCTCTACGAGGAACACTCAAACAAAACCGGATATCTCTTTACTGCGAAAGACGCCCCCAAGAATTGTAAAGTAAATGAAACATGAGGATTTGGCTTTTTCTCTTTGCTGAAGAATCAATAGGTTTTGCAGTGTTCTTGACAAAGCGTACTGGACCGTGCTCAGGTTAATGGTCCAGAAAGCTCCCATCTGTCTGTGAAAGAGATTTCAGCATGTCTTCTCTCTGCTGTGTGTGTGTGTGCGTGTGTGTGTGTGTGTGCGCGTTCGTGCGTGTGACACAGGAAACTGGGTACACACACAAAAATGTGATGATTTTTATTAAGAGTTGGCTGGAAAACAAGTGCAGGTCAAACACACGGCTGTTAAAACCCCCTAGAGTCTATTGACGTACCAGTGCGTCAATCTAAGTAACATTTCTAAAAAATCCCCATCAAAATCTGTCAGTTTAAGCTAGAGATATCTGTTTTCTGCATGGGCTGTGTCTCAGGCCTGCCGCATCTACGGTGGAAGGTGGCCGAGCTACAGCGGTGTTTGTCAGACCATGAGACATCCCGAAAATCGTTCTTTTCACAAAAACGTCAGAACGGTTTGGCCTACAAACGAATATGACCACTCCACAACTGCTCTACAACTCCCACAAGCCCCACGGGACTCGTCTGAAGTCGGTACCTCCAATGTGTCAACTTCTGTCTGTAGCGTCCGAACCATTTGGGCTACAAACTAATATGACCCCACTATGGAAAGGGAGGCTCTCCGTTTTGTTCTACGACCCCCACAAGATTCACCTGGAATGCATTTCAATTAACAGGTGTTCCTTCATTAAAGTAATTTGTGGAATTTCTTTCCTTCTTAATGCGTTTGAGCCAATCAGTTGTGTTGTGACAAGGTAGGGGGGGTATACAGAAGATAGCTCCCTATTTGGCAAAAGACCAAGTCCATATTAATGAAGGGGCGGCAGGTAGCTTAGTGGTTAAGAGCGTAGTGCCAGTAACCAAAAGGTCGCTGGTTCTAATCCCCGAGCCGACTAGGTGAAAATCTGTCGATGTGCCCTTGAGCAAGGCACTTAACCCTAATTGCTCCTGTAAGTCGCTCTGGATAACAGCGTCTGCTAAATGACAAAAATATATATAATAATAATTATGGCAAGAACAGCTCAAATAAGCAAAGAGAAATGACAGTCCATCATTACTTTAAGACATGAAGGTCAGTCAATATGGAAAATGTCAACGTTTCTTCAAGTGCAGTCGCAAAAACCATCAAGCACTATGATGAAACTGGCTCTCATGAGGACCGCCACAGAAATGGAAGACACAGAGTTACCTCTGCTGCAGAGGATAAGTTGATTAGAGTTACCAGCCTCAAAAATTGCAGCCCAAATAAATGCTTCACAGAGTTCAAGTATCAGACACATCTCAACATCAACTGTTCAGAGGAGACTGTGTGAATCAGGCCTTCATGATAGAATTGCTGCAAATAAACCATTACTAAAGGACACCAATAAGAAGAAGAGACTTGCTTGGGCCAAGAAACACGAGCAATGGACATTAGACCGGTGGAAATTTGTCCACATTTGAGATTTTTGGTTCCAACCGCCGTGTCTTTGTGGGTGAACGGATGATCTCTGCATGTGTATTTCCCACTGTAAAGCATGGAGGAGGAGGTGTTATGGTGTGGGGGTGCTTTGCTGGTGACACTGTCTGTGATTTATTTAGAATTCAAGGCACACTTAACCAGCATGGCTACCACAGCATTCTGCAGCGATACACCATCCCATCTGGTTTGGGCTTAGTGGGACTATCAGTTGTTTTTTAACAGGACAATGACCCAACACACCTCCAGGCTGTTTAAGGGCTATTTTACCAAGAAGGAGAGTGATGGAGTGCTACATCAGATGACCTGGCCTTCACAATCCCCCGACCTCAACCAAATTGAGATGGTTTGAGATGAGTCGGACCGCAGAGTGAAGGAAAAGCAGCCAGCAAGTGCTCAGAATGTTGAAGAATGCTCATATGTGCGAACTCCTTCAAGACTGTTGGAAAAGCATTCCAGGTGAAGCTGGTTGAGAGAATGCCAAGAGTGTGCAAAGCTGTCATCAAGGCAAAGAGTCGCTATTTGAAGAATCTCAAATATAAAATACATTTTGATTTGTTTAACACTTTTTGGTTGCTACATGATTCCATATGTGTTATTTCATAGTTTTGATGTCTTCACTATTATTCTACAATGTAGAAAATAGTAAAAATTAAGAAAAACCCTTGAATGAGTAGGTGTTCTAAAACTTTTGACCAGTAGTGTACTACTTTTGACCAGAGACCCTATGTGCCCCGGTCAAAGTACATAGTGCACTATAAAGCGAATAGGGTTCCATTTGGGATGCAGACCCTGTTCCTCACAGTGTGTGATGTAATGAAGGTGTGCCACAGCCCTGTCATGGGATAGACAGGCAAGGCAGAACTCCGATTATTTACACAAGACGCAAGACGACCAGACCTGTCAATCACAGAGCAGAAAACTCCCAGACCCCAGAAAATGTGCTGTTTTATTTCAGGGCGGAGAACATCACACACTCTGTAAACCATCCGCCAAAACACAATCCACAGATGACTACCAGCTCTGGAAGGGGCTACAAGGTCTGCAAGAGTTGAGTTTTTTTATTCAATTTCACATCACAGAACATCCCCCCTTCCTCTCCTCACCCTAGTCCTTCTCCCTTCCCTTTTTAGGGGTTCCATTGAAAGAATTTCACTCTGGCATGTTTTGAAACACAACTCCAGGTTAAGATGGAATATCCCTCAGTGACCAAGCTAATGTGGACTATCCACCTCTCCCCCTCCCCCTGTCCCCCTCTCTCCCCCTCCCCCTGTCCCCCTCTCTTCCCCTCTTTCTCTCTCTCCCTTTTTCTCTCCCCCTCTCCTCTGCTGTCCCCTCCTAAGCCCCTTCCCTGGGCCTTTAATAGATGGCCTTTCCCTGACATGGGGCCGCCGGCGACGCCGGCAGAGACAAACTGTTTTACCAGGATCGCGGCCATTTATCTGAAAGACTTTTCATGAGCCAGAGGCTTGGAACAGTCTGCCATCGATGAAAGAGACGAGCGGGAGGGAGAGAGAGGGGGAAAAGCGGGAAAGACATTGTGGTCGCTCACCAAACAGCAAGTACGCAAAGCAAAACATGTTCCCATTGACCGCATATAGGCTTTGATGGGACCTGACTGGATGAGCTCTGATGTAAGTATGGGAGGCAGGGGAAGATAGGAGACAAATTGCTTTTTATGGGATCTTGACTTACAGAAAGGGTTGCAAAATGTTGTTAACTTACCAATATTCCCATGTTTTCCCGATATCCTGGTTAGAAGATTCCTGGAATCAGGAGAGAATAAGCAGGAAATCCAAAATCCTTCAACCAGGATTTCTGGAAAACCTGAGACTTTTGGAACTCAACTTCCAGAGCTTTGTAGCTGCCTTTCAAATGCTCCTCTTAATTAAATTTGAAAGGATGTAGGCTAATCAAAGTGTCTGAGCTAAGGCAAAATGCCTAAGGGACAGGACAGCACAGCTTGTCTCAGATATTGACATCTCTTTGAATTCAATGAAACCATCAGAGATAGGCTTAAGAGGAGATGTGGGTTCCCCTATGCTTTTGGATCACCTGCAAGAGGCTGCTGTTCCGCTGTTCCATTTGAGGCCCCAGGCATCGCATCAGCTTCTTCACCTCCTCCTCGCCATCTGTGATGTCATCAGCCACTAAGCCTGCCTGGTTTATTTGGACAGGCCTTTCCAAACAGGAACGACTACGAATGAATCAGCAAACAGGATAACATGACGCAGATGTGGTGGGTCAACGGTCGATGGTTGCGGGCAGGTTTGATGGTCAATTAATTAAGACCCGGTAATAACCTGGTTCCTCTGCCCCAGTGGGAGGGAGGGGAAGACACTCTCTGCATCCCAAATGGCACCCTATTCCCTATGTAGCAAATAGGGTTCCCTATGTAGGGAATAGGTGTGACATTTGGGACAAAGACACTGTAATGGAATCAACTCCTCCACAGAGGAGGGGGGGGGGGGTCTGCTGCTTGCTTGAGTCTCCACTGTCCACCACAACTGCCTTGCTTCTTATTAAAGTAAAAATCACTTTATTCATGCAACAGACATTGGACTTCCGGAGAGGTTGGAGGCCATACTACGGCACCCATTGAGCAGTTGTTGTGGGGGATTAAGTGCCTTGCTTAAGGGTTGCGATGGCATCTAGGATTTGATACTAGCAAACCTCTGGTTGCCAGCTCACTTCCCGCCAAATGTTTCCCATCAGACCTGGGATTCAAAACTCTCCACAGTTGCCGTCTCGGCACTCTAATCGCTAGGCTACCTGCCGCCCACGATGATTTCAGCTTCATAGCCACTACAGCCAACTGAGCTATCGAAGGGCCGCTATCGCAACGATGCATGCGAAATGCTCAACCACTCCCTTTTTTGTCTCACTGTCCACTTATTACGATGTTAACAGTTGTTCTGCTTTGTCTTCATAAAACTCTTGGAACAAAGTATTTTCGATTCTAATTTTATTTGATCTTGTCGATCAAAACGTGTATCGTATCAATTAGAAAACAACATAATCTTCCATGAAAATACATGATGAAAGTCACAGATGATGAAAGCAGCAGGCCGCCCACACTGCATAGCCGATCAGCGTGTGCACCTCGGTGTTTAGCGTCCGTGTCATGAGGCTGGTTTCCTGGTTTCCTGGTCTCTATCCCCGGCAGGACTAATAGGATCTGTCTTAATCCATCCTCCGTGTTCAGCCCCGCTCGGCCCTGCTCTCTCACACACACACACCGACAACCACGCATGCACACACACAAGCGCGCACACGCCCCCCCCCCCCCCCCCCCACACACACGGTCGATTGCCTGCCACCACCACAGCTCCACATGCTCCTCATTTCCCCTGTCCAACATGTGGTCCACAACTCCACGCACAGCACAGGGGATCAGGGTTGTTTTTACAGTCACACCCCCTACCCTACCCACCATACCTCCTGCATACTCCCCTGTCCCTCCACCCTCCACTCCAGGCTTGGACAGAACCCTAGCCTGGACCACAGAGGTAATGCATGCATCATGTTTTGATTAAAATGTTCCCTTATGTTGTTTTGGCTTGAAGCAGTGCTGCCATTACATTAATGCCTGTGTGTGCGGCGAACAAATGGTTGGTATCTAAGTGCCAAGGCTCTGCCCCACCCCTGCTCTGTATCTTGCCCACCTAACTGACTGTGTGTCTATCCAACCATGGATCCACCACTCACCCCAACCTGGACCCTCTCTCTATATATAATCTGCCATTCACTTAAGCTCCTCTCAACCCCTCCACGCTCTCTTTCACCTTTCAGCTATTAAATTATCCTCCTTTCACTATCCATAATGTCATCTCTTCTCATAGCATCACTCCATGCTCTGATAGTCATATTGCAGAAGCAACAATTCCCAGGAGACCTGCTGTGTTTTTGTCTTATCACGCTTTCACACAAGCCTACCGCTGCTCCCTCAGACAATTCTGAAATGGTGCTTTTGTTCTCAGTCTGTGAAAAGGAGGATGAGGGGAACGAGGCCTCAGAGACCTAGAGAGCATCAGTGCGTTAACACAACGAAGCTGTGGAGACTGCGCTGTGCCAAGGTGGCACTGTGTGTGTGTGTGTGTCTGTGTGTGTGTGTGCGTGCCTGTGTGTGAGCATGCATGTCTGTGTACCAGGGTGCGCATGTGTGCTTGTGTGTGTTTCCGTGCATGTGTGTGTGTGTGTGTGTGTGTATGGATGGATAAAGTGAATGAGTGGTTGAAAATCAACACTTCTTCCTCAGGTCGTCTCTCCTAACCTACATGTGCTACATGTCACTGACCCTGTTAGTGTATGCCTGATTGACCTCTTACCTCTGTGCATCACTGGACTTGTTGGTTGCAGTGTCTACGGTGGCTGTGAAGGAATAACTAAAGCATCTAAATCAATATGGCTGATTTATTTATTATGGTAGAATTGACAGTTGATCCATTAGAGAGAGAGAGAGAGAGAGAGAGAGAGAGAGAGAGAGAGAGAGAGAGAGAGAGAGAGAGAGAGAGAGAGAGAGAGAGAGAGAGAGAGAGAGAGAGGAGGGGAAAAGAGAGAGGTAGAGAGAGAGAGGGGAGGACTGAAGAGAGCGAGCGAGGGGATGAGTGAAGAGCGAGAAAGGGGATGACTGAAGAGCGAGAGGGAGAGAAGAAAGACAGTAAGGGGAGGAGGTAAAGAAAGGGAGATGAGGAAAAGATCACCCTGAATGACTCCATGCTGCAGCTCATCAGTTCCATAACATAACAATATATTCCCATAATGCGTGTCACAGAATCATCAAAGAGAGACTAATAATTCTGACATTTGAGACATTGGAAAATGAGTGTATGTTTCCACATCTGGCCTCAAGCTGTGAGTGAAGTGTAGTGAACTAGATCCAGGCCAGAGGATCATTTTGACACTCAACAGGCCATTTCTGGACAACACCAATCACAACAATCACCAATCACAATCTACCTCAGGGAGACTTAACCAATCAGCAATGACCATAAGGACTAATCATATGCCACATGGAAATGTGTCTAGTTGTGTCCAAAACATGCTGAATTGGGAAACGTCCAAATCACCCTATCCTTCTATTCACTCAACATCTGTACCTGTAGGACCTCAACATAAAATCACATCAAACATGTTCAGGAATTATGATGAGAAACATATTGTAGCTAAGCATGAAGCATTCTTCAACTATAGGACTGGTTTTCTTTTCTCTATACTTGATTGTCCCTTCCAGGGTACCTAACGAAGTACTGGTTTTGGACTGGTCCAGGACCAATCAACAGTGAGGAAACAACAATCAGTAGAGGAAGGGAATCAAATCTGTAAGTGGCTTAGGCATCAGGGGTCAGTGTCGACAAATTAGTCTGTTGATAGGTCAGTGGGAAAGGTCGTGACCTACAGGAAGAAGGACCAGGGTCCGGTTTCTGCAGACAGACAGACACAGGCTCCATGAACATGCTTCAGCCACAGTCAGGACATTTCTTAGACTTCATCCTCTTCATCTTCATCATTGCCGTAGTAATCTTTATCATCATCGGGATTATGGGCAGCGGTGCAAAATAGATTTAGTGGAGGCCTTCCCTTTGCCTGTTAAATTCACTCTGAGCTCCTTAGTCCACTGTCCACAGACAGAGAACTTAGTTATTTCAACTGTGTAGGGCCTAGCTAGCCAGTCTATCGATAGGCTGACAGAGAGGACTGAGGTATTTAAACTGTGTAGGGACTAGCTAGCCAGTCTATTGATAGGCTGACAGACAGAGGACCAATGTATTTCCACCCTCCATTACCTCCTCATTGATCGGGGAGGATTTTATGTGTTAATCCCTCCTCCCTGGTGAGAGATTCCAGCCTTTTGAGACACGAAATCCAAACCTACACTCTTAGCTTGAGTAGAGGAAGAAAAAAACCTGAATGTAGTCAAGCAGCTTTGAGTCCGGCAAGGCCTCTCATTCACCCCCACGTCTCCAGAACAGCACTTTGATCAACTAGTGCTTAGGTTTCACATTAATGTTTGGATACCTTTCAGAGAGCATGCTAAGCACATGGTTCTTTGGGGAGTTAGGCTGCTTTTATGTCTGTTTTCAGAGCTCTTCGCTGGGGTTTATGTCCAACACGTTAGCTGAACGGATGGTGAGTTATGCAGCGCCACACAAGATGTTTCATTGACATTACATAATGTGGGCTGAAACAAATGGTAAGATACAGCAAAACAGCAAAACTCCAACTATTGTGAAACAAGTCTTCCATTGAAATGAATTGAAGTCAATCAGCAATTCACACACATTTGAGCTACATTACCTGCATGTTCTGCACTAAACTGTACCTCAAACAAGGATTTTGGCCTGGGTGAGTGAAACACATTGTCAATGTCAAACACATTACATTTGACTAGACTACACCCACCGTGCTGCCCATGTTTAAAGCCCAGACTAGACTACCTAACATGACAACACTTTAAAGAAGTAGACAGATGTTAATTAGTCAGAGCCTGTTTGAAGACTTCATGCACTTCATTAACTCTCCTCTTCCATCTGTCTTTCAAATGTTCCCTAGTTTTTTCCTCCGTTTTTCCAGGGGCATCTGTTGCTTAGCACTCATAGCACACGCATGTGTTTCCAAGGACTGTTCTAGAGTGTTTTTCAAAGAAGCAAAGCTGGTGCAGTTTACATGTCTGATGAGATGGAAAGTAAATAAATGGGAGAACAAAGGGACCCTGATGACAAACAATCACCAGCCATCTCCTAACCTTGTCCCATTTGTGTGCCTTATTTTTCACTGCCTGCATGGCTAGACGCCTTAGTTTGTTTGTGAACATGTTTCCAAATCCTCTAAGTCCCATGATGTTGTGAGTGAAATGAACTGTTGAGTAATTCCATAAAAAACACATACACGGGTAGAATGTGTGTGTGTGCTCTCATGTTTGTGTGTTGGTTCTGAGACATTGTGTGTACATCTGTTCTAGTGTGTGTGTGTGTGTGTGTGTGTGTGTGTGTGTGTGTGCGTGCGTGTGTGTGTATGTACAGTTGGCTTGCTTGATTTTTTGGGGGATTTGTATCATTTGATTTACACAACACGCCTACCACTTTGAAGATGCAAAATATGTTTTTTTGTGAAACAAAATAAGACAAAAAAACAGAAAACTTGAGCGTGCATAATCATTCACCCCCCCCAAAGTCAATACTTTGTAGAGCCACCTTTTGCAGCAATTACAGCTGCAAGTTTCTTGGGGTATGTCTCTATAAGCTTGGCACATCTAGCCACTAGGATTTTTGTCCATTCTTCAAGGCAAAACTGCTCCAGCTCCTTCAAGTTGGATGGGTTCCGCTGGTGTACAGCAATCTTTAAGTCATACCACAGATTCTCAATTGGATTGAGGTCTGGGCTTTGACTAGGCCATTCCAAGACATTTAAATGTTTCCCCTTAAACCACTCGAGTGTTGCTTTAGCAGTATGCTTAGGGTCATTGTCCTGCTGGAAGGTGAACCGCCGTCCCAGTCTCAAATCTCTGGAAGACTGAAACAGGTTTCCCTCAAGAGTTTCTCTGTATTTAGCGCCATCCATCATTCCTTTATTCTGACCAGTTTCCCAGTCCCTGCCGATTAAAAACATCCCCACAGCATGATGCTGCCACCACCATGCTTCACTATGGGGATGGTGTTCTTGGGGTGATGAGAGGTGTTGGGTTTGCACCAGACATAGCGTTTTCCTTGATGGCTAAAAAGCTCAATTTTAGTCTCATCTGACCAGAGTACCTTCTTCCATATGTTTGGGGAGTGTCCAACATGCCTTTTGGTGAACACCAAACGTGTTTGCTTATTTTTTTCTTTAAGCAATGGCTTTTTTCTGGCCACTCTTCCATAAAGCCCAGCTCTGTGGAGTGTATGGACAGATACTCCAATCTCCGCTGTGGAGCTTTGCAGCTCCTTCAGGGTTATCTTTGGTCTCTTTGTTGCCTCTCTGATTAATGTCCTCCTTGCCTGGTCTGTGAGTTTTGGTGGGCGGCCCTCTCTTGGCAGGTTTGTTGTGGTGCCATATTCTTTCAATTTTTTAACAATGGATTTAATGGTGCTCCATGGGATGTTCAAAGTTTCGTATATTTTTTTATAACCCAACCCTGATCTGTACTTCTCCACAACTTTGTCCCTGACCTGTTTGGACAGCTCCTTGGTCTTCATGGTGCCGCTTGCTTGGTGGTGCCCCTTGCTTACTGGTGTTGCAGACTCTGGGGCCTTTCAGAACAGGTTTATATATACTGAGATCATGTGACAGATCATGTGACACTTAGATTGCACACAGGTGGACTTTATTTAACTAATTATGTGACTTCGGAAGGTAATTGGTTGCACCAGATCTTATTTAGGGGCTTCATAGCAAAGGGGGTGAATACATATGCATGCACCACTTTTCCGTTATTTATTTTTTGAAACAAGTTATTTTTTTAATTTCACTTCAGCAAATTTGACTATTTTGTGTATGTTCATTACATGAAATCAAAATAAAAATCAATTTCAATTACATGTTGTAATGCAACACAATAGGAAAAACGCCAAGGGGGATGAATACTTTTGCAAGGCACTATATGTCTGCGTGAATGCATGTGGGTGTGTGTGTGCACTTGTGTGGTTGTACAGTGGATATAAAAAGTCTACACACCCCTGTTAAAATGCCAGGTTTTTGTGATGTAAAAGAATGAGACAAAGATAAATCATGTCAGAACTTTTTCCACCTTTAATGTGACCTATAAAGTGAACAATTCAATTGAAAAACAAACTGAAATCTTTGAGGGGGAAATTTTTAAAATTAAAAACTCACAATAACCTGGTTGCATAAGTGTGCACACCCTTAAACTAATACTTTGTTGAAACACCTTTTGATTTTATTACAGCACTCAGTCTTTTTGGGTAGGAGTCTATTAGCATGGCACATCTTGACGTGGCAACATTTGCCCACTCTTCTTTGCAAAAGCGCTCCAAATCTGTCAGATTGCGAGGACATATCCTGTGCACAGCCCTCTTCAGATCACCCCAGAGATGTTCAATTGGATTCAGGTCTGGGCTCTGGCTGGGCCATTCAAAAACGTTAATCTTCTTCTGGTGAAGCCATGCTTTTGTGGATTTGGATGTGTGCTTTGGGTCGTTGTCGTGCTGAAAGGTGAACTTCCTCTTCATCTTCAGCTTTCGAACGGACGCCTGAAGGTTTTGTGCCAAAATTGCCTGGTATTTGGAACTGTTCATAATTCCCTCCACCCTGACTAAGGCCCCGGTTCCAGCTGAAGAAAGACAGCCCCAAAGCATGATGCTGCCACCACCATGCTTCACTGTGGGTATGGTGTTCTTTGGATGATGTGCAGTGTTGTTTTTGTGCCAAACATACCTTTTGGAATTATAGCCAAAAGTTCAACCTTGGTTTCATCAGACCATAACACATTTTCCCACGTGCTTTTGGGGGACTTGATGTTTGTTTTTGCAAACTTCAGCCGTGCTTGGATGTTTTTCTTTGTAAGAAAAGGCTTCCGTCTTGCCACCCTACCCCATAGCCCATTCATATGAAGAATACGGGAGATTGTTGTCACATGTAGCACACACAGCCAGTACTTGCCAGAAATTCCTGCAGTTCCTTTAATGTTGCTGTAGGCCTCTTGGAAGCCTCCCTGACCAGTTTTCTTCTCGTCTTTTCATAAATTTTGGAGGGACGTCCAGTTCTTGGTAATGTCTCTGTTGTGCCATATTTTCTCCACTTGATGATGACTGTCTTCACTGTGTTCCATGGTATATGTAATGCTTTGGAAATTATTTTGTACCCTTCTCCTGACTGATATCTTTCAACAATGAGATCCCCCTGATGCTTTGGAAGCTCTCTGCAGACCATGGCTTTTGCTCTGAGATGCAGCTAAGAAAATGTCAGGAAAATCCTACTAGAACGGCTGAACTTTATTTGTGATTAATCATAGTCACTTTAAATGATGGCAGGTGTGTAATGACTTCTATTTAACATGAGTTTGAATGTGATTGGTTAATTCTGAACACAGCCACATCCCCAGTTATAAGAGGGTGTGCACACTTATGCAACCCGGTCATTGTAAGGTTTTCATTTTTCATTTTTCCCCCTCGAAGATTTCAGTTTGTTTTTCAATTGAATTGTTCACATTATAGGTCACATTAACAGTGGAAAAAGTTCTGACATGATTTATCTTTGTCTCAATCTTTTACATCACAAAAACCTGGCATTTTAACAGGGGTGTGTAGACTTTTTATATCCACTGTATGTGTTCTGAGACATTGCTCCATCTCATTTACATATTCTGCACTGGGACCTGTTGTTTTGTTCAGACTCATCCCACATCCCACCCTACCCTGTGGTGTTGTGATAAACACTTACAGCCAGGCAGGTGGATTCTCTCTCTCTCTGTCTTAGGGCACTATTCAATCCAAATCGTGGAAGTTCAGCTTTACAGAGTGATTGAAATTTAAAGGCAATGATCCCGCTTTAGCGGAGACTGCATGCATGGTAAACGCTGGCATACAGTTGAAGTTGGAAGTTTACATACACTTAGGTTGGTCATTAAAACTCGTTTTTCAACCACTCCACATATTTCTTGTTAAGAAACTATAGTTTTGGCAAGTCGGTTAGGACATCTACTTTGTGCATGACACAAGTAATTTGTGCAACAATTGTTTACAGACAGATTATTTCACTTATAATTCACTGTATCACAATTCCGGTGGGTCAGAAGTTTACATACACTAAGTTGACTGTGCCTTTAAACAGCTTGGAAAATTCCAGAAAATGATGTCATGGCTTTAGACGCTTCTGATAGGCTAATTGACATAATTTGAGTCAATTGGAGGTGTACCTGTGGATGTATTTCAAGGCCTACCTTCAAACTCAGTGCCTCTTTGCTTGACATCATGGGAAAATCGAAAGAAATCAGCCAAGACCTCAGAAAAAAAATGGTAGACCTCCACAAGTCTGGTTCATTTTTGGGAGCAATTTCCAAACGCCTGAAGGTACCACGTTCATCTGTACAAACAATAGTACGCAAGTATAAACACCATGGGACCACGCAGCCGTCATACTGCTCAGGAAGGAGACGCGTTCTGTCTCCTAGAGTACTCCTAGAGAACTTTTTGTACTTTGGTGCGAAAAGTGCAAATCAATTCCAGAACAACTGCAATGGACCTTGTGAAGATGCTGGAGGAAACAGGTACAAAAGTATCTATATCCACAGTAAAACAAGTCCTATATCGACATAACCTGAAAGGCCGCTCAGCAAGGAAGAAGCCACTGCTCCAAAACCGCCATAAAAAAGCCAGACTATGGTTTGCAACTGCACATGGGGACAAAGATCGTACTTTTTGGAGAAATGTCCACTGGTCTGATGAAACAAAAATAGAACTGTTTGGCCATAATGACCATCGTTATGTTTGGAGGAAAAAGGGGGTTGCTTGCAAGCTGAAGAACACCATCCCAATCGTGAATCATGGGGGTGGCAGCATCATGCTGTGGGGGTGTTTTGCTGCAGGAGGGACTGGTGCACTTCACAAAGTAGATGGCATCATGATGAAGGAAAATGATGTGGATATATTGAAGCAACATCTATAGACATCAGTCAGGAAGTTAAAGCTTGATCGCAAATGGGTCTTCCAAATGAACAATGACCCCAAGCATACTTCCAAAGTTGTGGCAAAATGGCTTAAGGACAACAAAGTCAAGGTATTGGAGTGGCCATCACAAAGCCCTGACCTCAATCCTATAGAACATTTGTGGGCAGAACTGAAAAAGCGTGTGCGAGCAAGGAGGCTTACAAACCTGATTCAGTTACACCTGCTCTGTTAGGAGGAATGGGCCAAAATTCACCCAACTTATTGTGGGAAGCTTGTGGAAGGCTACCCGAAACGTTTGATCCAGGTTAAACAATTTAAAGGCAATGCTACCAAATACTAATTGAGTGTATGTAAACTTCTGACCACTGGGAATTTGATGAAATAAATAAAAGCTGAAATAAATCATTCTCGCTACTATTATTCTGACATTTCACATTCTTAAAATAAAGTGGTGATCCTAACTGACCTAAGACAGGGAATTTTTACTAGGATTAAATGTCAGGAATTGTGAAAAACTGAGTTTAAATGTATTTGGCTAAGGTGTATGTAAACTTCCGACTTCAACTGTATGTAATCTGAAATTTCCTTAATTTTTATTTTGCAGAATCGAATCTGTAATGCTTCAGCTTTAATAGAGCCTTTCTTTCTTTCTTTCTTTCTTTCTTTCTTTCTTTCTTTCTTTCTTTCTTTCTTTCTTTCTTTCTTTCTTTCTTTCTTTCTTTCTTTCTTTCTTTCTTTCTTTCTTTCTTTCTTTCTTTCTTTCTTTCTTTCTTTCTTTCTTTCTCTCTCTCTCTCTCTCTCTCTCTCTCTGTGTTTCTCTCTCGCTCTCTCTCTGACTATCTCACTTTCTCTCCCAATGTGTCGACACACCACACTCTGATGATTGACTGTGATTTGCATGCATGCTTATTTGCCAGGGAAAGTGGCAGCAAATCCTGTAACCAGATGCAACCTTTACTACACCTCAGGCCTCCCATGTTGCGTTTCTCTCCACAGACATGTCAGTTTGATGTGCCTCAGAGCGCTAAATGATTTACTCTTTCATGCCGTCTCATTCTCTCTCTTTGTTTTGACGAGGCTATTCTTTTCCCCGAAACCGCCGATACGCATCAGTGCAAACCCATGCTTCTTATTTCCTACTGTTGACATATTTCAGCCAAAATACGTTTCTGGGTAGAGGGAATCCCTCCAGAGTTGTAGTGATGCTGTCAAACGAGTGAGTGCACACACACACACACACACACACACACACACACACACACACACACACGTACACACACGTCATTATCTCCCTCTGCACACACACACACACACTCACTGAAACGGCTGATACTTTCCAGAGCCCCGTACAGATTGACATAAAGCAACATTCGCACGGGAGCTCCTCCACCCCTCCCCATGAATCAAAGAGCGGACTAGGGAAAGGTTAAAAGCTCCTGAGGCCCGCAGACACATTTTTCAGGGGGGCGGCGTAATAGGATCAGGGTTTCCATAACTCTGGTGAAGAGCCAATCCTCCCTCGTTTCTGTCGTTTAGCCTTCAAAGAGAAAGTTGGTGTGTCTGTAAAAGGCTTGGTCAGAGGGTTAAGAGGAAAAGTGTTTTTTTTCAGTCGAAAACTCAATTTCCTTAGTGCGCTGGAGAGGCCACACTTTAAAACCCAGGGCATGAAGCTCTTTTAATTTGTCCCATATTATCCCTACCAAATCTTTCACTCTGGTTTAGGGAGCGTGAGCCCAGATTGAAGGTTCTTGAAGACCCAATAGAGGGAATGGAATCTGTGTCAAGTATAACCCTCCCTGTCTGTCCTACTGTCGACCCCCTTCAACAATTCCCTGCCATGTTCTGTCTCATGTTCCTATGTCATGCTATCTTTATGTGTGTTACATAGTTTAGTTAACATTTAAGAGCAAGGGAACTAAGTCAGGCCAAACTACTTTAACCTTGCCTTGCAATCTTCAATCATCTTCTGCAAATATTATGTGATGATTGACTGAATATATCCATATGACATGTCTAAAAATGTAGATATCCATGAACATTGTTGGTGTGTATTACAGATGGTCAAGTTCTTTAAAGTCTTGAAGCAAAGAGTGAGGGCCCTCAGCTTTAAACCAGGTGTTTGTGGAGGTCCAAAAGAAGTCCACACAGGGCCCCATACTCTGCTCTGCATAACAACACTCAAGGATCCTGAATCCATGGGGCAGACCTATCCCCAGCCAGCTACTGACCTATCCCCAGCCAGCTACAGACCTATCCCCAGCCAGCTACAGACCTATCCCCAGCCAGCTACAGACCTATCCCCAGCCAGCTACTGACCTATCCCCAGCCAGCTATTGTGTGAGAATGACACAGGGTTGACCTAGACCTAAACCTCAGTTGAAACCTGTGGGAGAGCCCCATTTGTTGCCTGTTGGACTAGGGACGCCCATTGTGCAAATCCATTTGGCTCTGCAGCATGGTCCTGGTCTGGTAGTAGGGAGTATGTGAGCTGTATAGTGGTTCACTGTGGGGGAGCGAGAGCGATCCGGTAGGCAGCCAGGTTAGCCAGACTTCCGCTGTTGAAAGAGACCTCAGCATGTTGTTGGTTATGACAAGTTGGCCCTGTAATATGGGCCAGATAGAGTGACTAAGGCCTAGATTCAATCAGATCAAGCATTAACTGGCGATGGCAGACACCCGCATAGCGGATGTTTTGGCGCTGTCGGAGGTGGAACTGTTGTGTAGCAGTCAAATCGGTGAGCAGCTGCTCTTGCGATCATTGTCAAGAAGATACACCCGCCCCACTCACGTTAGAAGTTCAGAACGAGAAAGTATAGGCTATATACACATAACTACGCTCAAATTGAAAAATCATTAAACAAAATAATGAGGATTTCTATCATCCTAATCGAGGTGTAGATTACATCTCACATTCCAGTGTTCAAGCGTGTAAACAAGGCTGCATGGGATTTCTGATAATGTGACTCCGTGCAGCCAATGGCAATGTCCGCTTTAGGTATAAGCCAGGAGCCACTTGTCGATTTGACAGCTCTAGCGCAGTTTCACCTCTACCACCGCCAAAACAAGCGCTATGCGGATGTCGGCTAAAGCAGATCTGATTGAATAGAGCCTTAAGTAAACACAGACTATGCGAGGGAACCATAGGGTCATTGTCTGTGGGGAATTCCAAAAGGAATTACAACTCCTATTCCTTCATATTGGCCCGATCATGGCTTCTATGGCCCAGGTTTTAGATTTCTTACACGCTACACATTTCATCACCGATTTAGCCTGTGAGGTAGTTGGTAGCAACTATCTTTGTCTACCAGGTCATTGTATAATCTATTCTGTTACATGTGATCAGTTATCATAGTACCTGACAGGCTGAATGTCTGTACTGTTAGTTCCGTGACAGGGACATCCATCTCTCGCTCATCCATCTCTCCCTCATCATCACTGGAGCGAGGAAGGCCTCCATCCATTCCCCACTAATTAAAAGAGCTCCATTGTCATGTGGACAAGCCACTGCTCTCCTCTGTGTGGCAGCTAAGATCAGATGACTATGATGACAGGCGAAGGTGGAGTGGAGCCATAGAGCCAGGGGGCTCTGTGATGGGGGGCAGGGGGGAGGATGGTGAACTCGGGGGGGGGGGGGGGGGGGGGGGGGGGGTCTACGCTCACCACCTGTTCTCTGACACCAGAAACCCTTATGATCCACCTGGATCACTTACCTGGACTCACCTGCACCCGCCCTGAATACAAAGCTGATGTGCTGAACAGCCATTGTACAGTGTCTTGCAGTGTCTTGAAAAAACATTTTAGGGAAAGAATGCGATAAATCCATTGGATTTACATACTCATACTGTATGGAATAGCAACTTAATACAACTTTACTGATTACTACGTCAGTCATTTTCAGAAAAAACCTATTCATCACTGGTCACATACTCAGAGCTAAAGAAACACACTCCTTTGGAAAGAAATAACAAACTGCCATACCTGTCGTATTTATGAGTCTGAGGCCTGACTTTAGAACAGTCACAGCTAGTGCATGCTTCTCACAATGACCCCCTCGGGACCCTCATTTGCCATTACGATAAGTCATAACTTACCATAGAACAGCGGAGTGAAGGAACGAAAGAATGAGAACCTGCCCAGTACAACGTGTAGTGAGTGATCTGAAAGTGACGTTGGATAAACAAACATGGTGCCATACATTACGGGGTGGGTGTGTGCGTACGTGTGTGTGTGTGTTTGTGTGTGTGTTTGCGTGTAGATGCGTGTGTGTACAAGACGTTGGATAAACACACACATAGCTGTATGTTATGGCTGTATCGGGTTGCCTGACATGCTCAGTGTTAAATCCCAACAGGTTGACAGGGTGAGAGAGAAACAGGCTCACACACACACATACACACACACACACACACATACACACACATACACACACATACACACACATACACACACACATACACGCACACACACACACACACACACACACACACACACACACACACACACCACCGCTACATAAAGCACAAAGATAGCAGTCATGGCTAGCTTTAAACACACCAGCTTTTCCCCCCTTTGGGCTCAGTTCAGATTTCTCATCCTTTTCTCCATCCATACAGCCATCAATCCATCATGTTGTACCAGATGTTTTTTTGATCCATGCATTCATCATTCCGTATGAATGTACAGTAGGCTTATGTAATGTTGTCTCCATCTGGAGCCGTTTTATATGTATTTCTGTTTATCAAATAAATTGATTCATTTCATTTATGTTCCAACTCCACCAATGTCCAGTGTACATGTTGGGAGTCATGCCCACCTTGAAGTAAACACCTCATCATATTCTCATTAATGCTACTCTGTCCCGCCTGGTCTCATAACTAGATGTAACATAGTAAATGTAAATCCGAGACTCACAAATTAGTATGATATGCTACGTTTGGTATGGTTACGTGAGACAGATGGTTACTTAAGGCAAAAACAAAAGTAGGGTGGTTGGTCGGCCATATATCACGTACGTCTAGCAACCCAAAGGTTGCTAGTTTGAATCTCATCACGGACAACTTTAGCTAATTAGCAACTTTCAACTACTTACTACTTTTTAGGTACTTTGCAACTACTTAGCATGTTAGCTAACCCACCCACTAACCCTAACCCTTTTAGCTAACCCTTCCCCTAACCTTAACCTTAACCCTTTACCCTAACTCCTAAACTTAACCCTAACCTTAACCCTAACCCCTAACCCCTAGCCTAGCCATCTAGCCACCTAGCTAGAATTTGTAACATATCATATATTTGGCAAATTCTAAACATATAGTATGTTTTGAAAATTCATGACATATTCTACATTTTGCAAATTCATAACATATAATAAGAATTGTAATTCGTAACATATCATACCAAATGGGTGATGGACATCCACAAATTAATATCTATCTCATACTAAATGGAGTTCTCGGATTTAAGTACAGAATAATACTAAATGCTCTGAGACCAGGTTGCTCCGACCCACTTGCCCCCACTTCTAAACTAACACATTACCTTGATCCACCTGCCCCCATGTCTAAACTAACACATTACCTCGACCCACCTGCCCCCACTTCTAAACTAAGATATTACCTCGACCCACCTGCCCCCCATTTCTAAACTAAGACATTACCTTGACCCACCTGCCCCCACTTCTAAACTAAGACATTACCTTGACCCACCTGCCCCCATTTCTAAACTAAGCCATTACCCTGACCCACCTGCCCCCACTTCTAAACTAACACATTACCTCAACCCACCTGCCCTCACTTCTAAACTAAGACATTAACCCGACTCACCTGCACCAACTTCTAAACTAACACATTACCTTAACCCACCTGCCCCCACTTCTAAACTAACACGTTACCCCGACTCACCTGCCTCCACTTCTAAACTAACACTTTACCCCGACCCACCTGCTCCCACTTCTAAACTAAGACATTACCTCGACCCACCTGCCCCCATTTCTAAACTAAGACATTACCCTGACCCACCTGCCCCCACTTCTAAACTAACACATTACCTCAACCCACCTGCCCCCACTTCTAAACTAAGACATTAACCCGACTCACCTGCACCAACTTCTAAACTAACACATTACCTTAACCCACCTGCCCCCACTTCTAAACTAACACATTACCCCGACTCACCTGCCTCCACTTCTAAACTAACACATTACCCCGACACACCTGCCCCACTTCTAAACTAACACTTTACCCCGACCCACCTGCCCGCACTTCTAAACTAATACATTACCCCGACCCACCTGCCCCCACTTATAAACTAACACATTACCCCGACCCACCTGCCACCCACTTCTAAACTAACACATTACCCCGACCCACCTGCCCCCAATTCTAAACTAACACATTACCCAGACCCACCTTTGGCCAAGGCCCCTACAGCCAGCTCAGGTAATGAATAATTACTCATTGAGGCCCTGACTTTTCTTCTGGCTTGTTTGCATGTCGCCCCATTGTGCAGCACGTTGGCGCTCTAATGGCGTTAAATATTGATAACCTCCTTTGCCTCAGTGAACATTCTGTGTGTTTGGAGTCGAGCTGTGTACAGAGTGGGAGTCTGGGGTGTGTGAGGCTGCAATAGACTGCGGCGTCATGGAGTCAATATAACTGTCTTGCGCAAAGTCTTTTGTGCAAACTGGTTGTATGTGTAAATGTGGTTTGACAGGTGAATACACTGCAGGTGTGCATTTGTCTGTTGCTGTTTGTGTGCATGGGTGGGTGGGTAAGTCAGGGTGTATGTGTACATGTGAGGACAGAGTGAGTGTTTGTGTTTGAGATTGGGTGGATGAGAGAAGGGCTGGATACAAGGCACAGTGGTTTGTTGAATTGGTGTGTGTGTAGGTTGAGGGCAGTTGGCTGTAACAATGTGTGTGTGTCTCTGTACCTCAGAGCGCGGGGGCTAAAAGCGGTCTCCTCATTTATTCATAAGGCAAATAGAAACTGCTCACTGAATAGGAAAAAGTGTTGATTATTTATTTACAGCTATTTGTTTCAGACCACCAAGGCAAACTTTTGGAGCAAAAACAATACAACTATAATTTTCTCTTCCTCTCTGTCGATCTCTATCACCTCGTCGTTCTCTGTTGTCATACTTTCAATATATCAGGCAAGACTAGTGTACATTCAAATAACATACAATCTCAGTCTATGGTCCTGAGCTATGGTATTGTTATGTATTTTCTCTCTTAATAGAAATACACAGGAAAATGACCTAAGCAATCAAATAAACTGACATTCAACCATTTGAAAAGCTGTCTATTCAAAGGTCATTAATGAGAAAAGGAAACATAATAACATTAGCAGCCCCTTACTGTGCTGTCACCAGGACCAGTGGGATATCATGTCAGTCAGGACCACGGAGGCTTCGGGGAGAGAGTGGCAGGGCCAGGCAGGGCCTGACAGAGCCTTCAGCTGGCAGAGCAGGGCCCCTCTGCCCCCCAAGCTTCTCTGGCCTACTTGTTTAGACTACTGTTGCCTTGGTTTTCATCCCAAGGAAGGAAAATGTGAGTTTAACAGAAACACGC
This sequence comes from Coregonus lavaretus, assembly GCF_964263955.1. Taxonomy (NCBI): domain Eukaryota; kingdom Metazoa; phylum Chordata; class Actinopteri; order Salmoniformes; family Salmonidae; genus Coregonus; species Coregonus lavaretus. The sequence continues at coordinate 28,792,319 of NC_140012.1, read as the reverse complement.
CTTTTATCAAGTGTCAGGACCGATAAAGCGTCATCTGAAGAAGATATTTTCCTGCTTAGGAAGGATGCGTGAAAATTACTGCAGAAGTCAAAACGCATATGTTTGGAAATTGTCCTGCTCCCCAGAAGATGTTAATTGCCCAGTTTTTCGGTGTGCTGTCTGTTTTAGGCCTACCCAGGCACAGTGGCAGATGAAAGTAAGAACAAAAAACGTTTTTTCCCACATAGCATGCAAACCATTTGTGAAATGTTCTTTTGATCATATCCAAACAATTGGTCATTTCATGAGAACCACCAATGCATCTTTAAATGCTAAACCAACAGTTATTTTGGAAAGAGAGACATTTCTTATGTCTTTCACACCAGGCCACTATTCTTATTATTATCTTCTGTCACAACAGGGAAAATATGCTTGTGGTGGTGTCTGCTGCTCAGAGCCTGGTTTCCCAGAAGCATTTTAAGGCTAAGTTCATCATTGGAACCTTCGTAGGAGCATAGTTAAATCTCTGAGCTGTTTCCGAAAACCATCATTATTAATGTTGCACTTGAAAACACTTCTAATCTAACGCCTGCCTCAGACCACTCCTAGAGTCCCATGTAGCTCAGTTAGTAGAGCATGGCGTTTGCAACGCCAGGGTTGTGGGTTCGTTTCCCACGGGGGACCAGTATGAAAAAATCATAGAAATATGTATGCACTCACTAACTGTAAGTCGCTCTGAATAAGAGCGTCTGCTAAATGACTAAAATGTAGAGCGCCAAGTGCGTTGTTAGATGCTTTTTTGCCCTCCCACGTCACTTCATACACAGAAGATGTCCGCTGAACATAGAATCACATCGTTTATCCGTCTTTGACCACCTATAACTTCAGAACAAAGTAGACTACACATACAAAGTTACCCAATAAAATACTGGGAGTTTAGATATATAGAGTGTGCAACTTTATTTATAAATTTTTATTTGGTGTTAGTCAGCACCTCTACACAAAATAATTTTCTCTGGGTATGCTGCAGCTCATGCTTTTTATTACAAATACAAGTTGCCAATGTCTTTGTAATTGACACAAACAAGTGACATATAAAAAGATGCTTCAAATGAAAACCGAGATGACTGCATTAAAATATAAACAGAAGGCTATAGACATATTTATTAAATCATATTGAAATACATTTAATGTTCAATCATTTGAGATCTATTTTGCTACTTGTAGGCTACTGTCTGTAATTTGTCTCAATACATTTCATGATGTGTAGCCTAAAATGCACGCAATTATGTGCCAAATCTGTGATTTAGTGCATTTTTATTGGGTAAGCATTAGAATAAGCTGCCTCAATATTTGCAGCTGTAGGTGATAATATCTCTCTAGGAGCTGATCCGTCGTCAGTATTGTGAAATAATTATAATGTTAAGGTCAGATTTGAATGGAGAAAACTGATCCGAGTGCAGCGCTCCCTTTCTTTCGATCCTATCAGTATCGAAACATGCTCCAACGACACACTTAGCGACCATTCCCTCTGCGTGGTGTTTTGGGAAATGCATGTTAAATCTTCGGCCGTTGTAGAAAAGATGTATCGTCAAAACACTTGTAAGCCTAAGTTTTATCGCTATCGGGAAACTGGGCCCTGGTCCTTGAGACAGAGGCTTAGTCCCAAATGGCACCATATTCCCTTTAGAGTGCACTACTTTTGACCAGGGCCCATAGGGTGCGCTAACCATAGGGCTCTGGTCAAAAGTAGTGCACTATAAAGGGAATATGGTGCTATGTGGGATACATACAGAAACACCAAAGAGAACAGAACAGAGAAAACAGAACAGAACCCTGTAGGTACTGTAGGATCCTCAGTCCCTTGCTGTTTTTATTCATGCAGGGTTTGGAGCGTGCCTCACACAGATATTTGCTCAGACTATTAAAGGGATTAAGGGGCTCTTTCCTGACATCCAGAGAAAACAGAGGGCTGATCTCCTCCATGTCCCTCTGCGGGGCAGGACCAAGCTCTGTGGCGGTGTCTGTGGCGCTGTGTGTGCGTGTCTGCGTGTGCGTACATATCTCTGTGTGTGTGCCTCTCCGATTCAGACCACCACGACAGTCTCTCCTCCATCCTTCAAAGGGCTGTTCTTTGATCCGCCCGTCTCATCAGTTTATGTGTGGTGGCGTGGCGTGGTATATCTGATGCCCCCGGCGTGTATTTCAATATAGCGCCACACGCAGGACCCCATTTTTCTGGGGAGCAGCCTGGGCTGTTTCTGCTCTGCTGTGTGGAATAACAGACTGTGTGCGTGCGGAGAGTGGAGGGTCTGGGTGATCAGAGAGGCTGAGCGGGGCGGGTGGCTTACTCTGGGCTCTGGGGGCTCTGGGAATCGAGGGAGGGTTAATTGTGCACAGGTGACTCTGTGCAGGTACTTCAACACACCAGCTGCTGCCCTGGCACGCACAGACACAGACAGATGGTGGGGAGAAGAGAGAGGGTGGGTGTGTGTTTGGAGTGTGGGGTGTGTGTGCATGCGCGTGTGTGTGAGAGAGAGAGAAAGAGAAAGACAGAGGGATAGTGAGAAGGAGAGAGTGAGAAGGAGAGAAGGATAGTAAAATAGAAATGCCATTCTTTTTTGACAGCATCTCTCTTTCTGTCTGTTTTTTAAATAAACCACATGCGGTCAAACAGTGGTCTTTATTTCTCTCTGTTCGTGCTGCTATTGATATTGAGCTGAATATTCTCTGACAGGGATGGTCTGTCTCTGTCAGTCTGTACATAACATGTTTACATCCCAAATGGCACTCTATTCCCTACACAGTGCACTACTTTTGACCAGGGCCCATAGATCTTTGGTCAAAAGTAGTGCACTACGTAATAGGGTGCTATTTGGGACACAGCTCATGCCCCACAGCAGATGTTACGCTTTCATTTCCTCCTTCGTTACCCTCTCGCTCCTTCAGAGAGTTAGACAGGAACATGAAAAATGCATCCCAAATGGCACCCTATTCTCTGCACTACTTTGACATAGGGATCTGGTCAAAAGTAGCGCACTATGTAGGGAATAGGGTGCTATTTGGGATGCATTCAGTTTATTTCCCTGATAAACTTCTCTGAAGAGGCTTGCTGATCCAGTCAGAGAGGAATAACAAACAACATCCAGAACGTTAATGATCTAAATCAGGGTTCCCCAACTGATGGCCCATGGGCCGAATTTGGCCCACGGGTGGTTTTATTTGGCCCCTAAGTTTTCTTATATAAAAATAAAAAAAGACATGGAAGACTGTAAAAACATAAAAGCGTTCTGTTGGCTCAATCAGAAATTACCTTTAAATTTCAGTGGATCTTCTGCGATAAGGATTGAATCAACCCCAAGGTCTAAATGCTAGAGGAACTCAAATAAGCAAGGGTACCAAGCGATATAGAGGGGGTAGTGTCTCTCTTGAGAGAAGACAAAACTTTCCTCCCCTGGAGCGTCATCTGTGGCTGCCAGTGCACCCTCTTAACTCATACACATTAGAAACCAGTCCACACTCAGTGTTTCAGAGCCAGGGGACATGAGCAGTGCAGTCACCACACCCTTAAGGCTGTGCTCTACAAGCCCTTTGGACTAGGTCCTCAGTCCTCACCCCGCAAGGGACGCCAGCAGTCCAAAAATAAGGCTTTTAGATAGAAAGCATATTTTAGCATCCTTGGAGCCTCCTTTGACATCCTGTCCTGGAGGCTTGGCAGAGATAAGCAGAGACAATGAGAGAAGGTGAAATGTGGGAGATGGGAGAGGGGCTATTACCTACTGTGTTTGTACGTACTGTATGGTGGGAGAGACAGGGAGAGATGAGCAGCACTCTAATGTCATATTATTTTTCTTACATTTTTATTTAACCTTTATTTAACTAGGCAAGTCAGGCCTATCAAGAGGCAAAAGGCCACCTGCGGGGACAGGGGTTGGGATTAAAAATGAAAATGTAGGACAAAAAGAGAGAGACACCACAACACTACATAAAGAGAGACCTAAGACAACAACACAGCATGGTAGCAACACAACATGACAACAACACGGTAGCAACACAATATTGCAGCAGCACCACATGGTAGCAGCACAAACATGGTACAAACATTGTTGGGCACAGACAACAGCACAAAGGGCAAACAGTTAGAGATAACAATACCTCATGCGAAGCAGCCACAAGTGTCAGTAAGAGTGTCCATGATTGAGTCATTGAATGAAGAGATGGAGATAAAACTGTCCAGTTTGAGTGTTTTTTGCAGCTCGTTCCAGTCGCTAGCTGCAGCGAACTGAAAAGAGGAACGACCCAGGGATGGGTGGTGACTGGCAGAACAGGTGTTGTATGTGGAGGATGAAGGCTGCAGTAGGTATCTCAGATAGAGGGAGTGAGGCCTAAGAGGGTTTTATAAATAAGCATCAACCAGTGGGTCTTGCATCGGGCATACAGAGATTACCAGTTTACAGAAGAGTATAGAGTGCAGTGATGTGTCTTATAAGGAGCATTGGTGGCAAATCTGATGGTCGAATGGTAAAGAACATCTAGCCGCTCGAGAGCACCCTTACCTGCCGATCTATAAATTATGTCTCTGTAATCTAGCATGGGTAGGACGGTCATCTGAATCAGGGTTCGTTTGGCAGCTGGGGTGAAAGAGGAGCGATTACGATAGAGGAAACCAAGTCTAGATTTAATCTTAGCCTGCATCTTGGATATGTGCTGAGAGAAGGACAGTGTACCATCTAGCCATACTCCCAAGTACTTGTATGAGGTGACCACCTCAAGCTCTAAACCCTCAGAGGTAATAATCACACCAGTGGAGAGAGGGGCATTCTTCTTACCGAACCACATTACCTTTGTTTTGGAGGTCTTCAGAACAAGGTTAAGGGCAGAGAAAGCTTGTTGGACACTAACAAAACTTTGTTGTAGAGCGTTTAACACAAACTACGGGGAGGGGCCAGCTGGGTATAAGACTGTATAATCTGCATATAAATGGATGAGAGAGAGCTTCCTACTACCTGAGCTATGTTGTTGATGTAAATTGAGAAAAGCGTGGGGCCTAGGATCGAGCCTTGGGTTACTCCCTTGGTGACAGGCAGCGGCTGAGACAGCAGATGTTCTGACTTTATACACCTCAATAAAAATAGCAGCACAACATTGCTTAGAATCATGGGCAATGGTGACATCATTTAGGACCTTTAAGGTTGCAGTGACACATCCATAACCTGAGCGGAAACCAGATTGCATACCAGAGAGAATACTATAGACATCAAGAAAGCCAGTCAGTTTTTTCTCACTTCTGATAAACAGGGCAAGATAGAAATTGGCATTTAACAGTTAGGCTCAGCTTGATCTCCCCCTTTAAATAAAGGACGCACCGTTGCTGCCTTCCAAGCAATGGGAACCTCCCCAGAAAGGAGAGACAGGTTAAAAAGGTCCGAGATAGGGTCGGCGATGATAGGGGCAGCAACCTTAAAGAAGAAAGGATCTAAACCATCTGACCAATATGTTTTTTTGGGGTCAAGTTTAAGGAGCTCCTTTAGAACCTCAGACTCAGTGACCGCCTGCAGGGAGAAACTGTGTAGCGGGGCAGGGGAATAAGAGGGAGGAGGCTAGTCGCATTAGAAGGGCTGGGAGAAGAGGAAATGTTGGACGGGCAATGAGGCATGGCTGAGTCAAATAGGAATCCTGACTTACAGTGAGGGAAAAAAGTATTTGATCCCCTGCTGATTTTGTACGTTTGCCCACCGACAAAGAAATGATCAGTCTATAATTTTAATGGTAGGTTTATTTGAACAGTGAGAGACAAAATAACAACCCAAAAATCCAGAAAAACGTTATAAATTGATTTGCATTTTAATGAGGGAAATAAGTATTTGACCCCTCTGCAAAACATGACTTAGTACTTGGTGGCAAAACCCTTGTTGGCAATCACAGAGGTCAGACATTTCTTGTAGTTGGCCACCAGGTTTACACACATCTCAGGAGGGATTTTGTCCCACTGCTCTTTGCAGATCTTCTCCAAGTCATTAAGGTTTCGAGGCTGACGTTTGTCAAAAATGTTATAAATTGATTTGCATTTTAATGAGGGAAATAAGTATTTGACCCCCTCTCAATCAGAAAGATTTCTGGCTCCCAGTGTCACGACTTCCGCCGAGGCTGCCCCCCTCCTGGTTTGGGCAGGCTTCGGCGTTCGTCGTCACCGGAGTACTAGCTACTGCCGATCCTATTCTCATCACTCCCCTTGTCATGTCTTGTCAATCACACACACCTGGTGCTCATTCCCCTAATTAGCATGTGTATAGGTGTTCCCTCTGTTCCCCTTGTCTTTGTGAGTGATTGTTTGTTGTGAGAGTGTGTAGCTCGTTTGAGCTACTATTCACTGTGTTCATGCCAAGGTGGATGTTTTCCCTTGTAATAGTTTCGTTTGATGCTTTGGGCGTTTGATTTATGTAAACGGAATAAACTCTGGACTTCGGTATTTTACCTCCTGCGCCTGACTCCTTCATTCACACCTCGTCACAGAATCACTCACCTGATCTGATATGGAGTCAGCAGGAGAAGACCGAATGCCTGGAGTTGTGGCAAGGGTCCAGGAGCATTCCTCGATGTTGGCCAGCTTGGGGGAAGCGATGGATCGGGTTATTCAGGTGGTACAACACCTGGAGAGGAGAGGATCCGATCTATCGAGACCAGCTGGTCAACCGGATCCAGCCACCTACACCCCAGCCCCTGGAGGGATCCAGATATCCCGGCCACCGGCGTTTGATGGGACGGCAGCGCGATGTAAGGGATTCCTACTCCAACTGGAGTTGTATTTCTCCAGCATCAGGCTGGCTCCCCGGGAGCAGGAGAAGGTGTCCGTCCTCGTTTCCTGCCTTTGTGGGAGAGTCCTGGAGTAGGCCAACGTGGTGTGGAACGAGGGAGGTACCGCGTTGGAGGACTACGGGGAGTTTGCTCGCCTCTTTCGGGTGAACGACTGGTTCATCTGAGGTAGGGGACGAGGACCGCTCAGGACTACGCGCTGGACATCCGGACACTGGCAGTGGGGTCCGCGTGGAACGAGTGGGCCCTGATCGACCATTTCCGGTGCCACCTAAGGGAGGACGTCCGACGGGAGCTAGCCTGCCGTGATGCCATGCTATCGTTCTCCCAACTGGTGGACATGGCCATCCGGCTGGACAATCTGCTAGCAGCCAGAGGACGTCCTGGTAGGGGTCTGCCCGTTCCCATTCCGGACGACTCTGACCCCGAGCAGATGGAGCTGGGGGGAGCCGCCGGTCGAGAGAGCGCAGGAGGACAGCGACAGTGCCACTCTGGTGGCACGAAGGGAGAATCCACCTCACGTCTCAGTCAACGTTCTTTTGGGTCTGGAGGTGGTAGGCAGGGTACTCACGCATCACCCCAGGTAACGAACACCCAAATATGTTCAGAGCCCTTTGCGGCGCACTGTACTTTATCTATCTCCTTTCCCGATCACTTGGTAGGTTCCCAGTGTAAGGCGCTAGTTGATTCAGGCGCAGCTGGGAATTTTATGGACAGGGCATTTGCACGCCGTCAAGGCATTTCATTGGTTCCCCTAACCATTCCACTCCCCATCAGAGCACTTGATAGTCAACCATTAAGGTCCGGGTTGGTTAAGGAAGTTACGGTACCAGTCACCATGATTACGCAGGAGACGCATGTTGAGCAGATCACTTTTATGATTATTGAGTCTCCTGCTTACCCTGTAGTATTGGGTATCCCGTGGTTAGCCCTTCACAACCCCAATTTCTCATGGCCGCAGAGGGCTCTTACAGGGTGGTCATGTGAATGTCCGGGTAGGTGTCTAGGTGTTTCCGTTGGTGCAACCACGGTGGAAAGTCCAGACGGTACCCCCACCGTGCGCATTCCCACCAAATACAATTATCTGGCGCTCACGTTTTCCAAGACGCAAGCGACTAAATTACCACCTCATCGGGAAGGGGATTGCGCGATAAACCTTCGGGTAGAAGCTGTACCTCCCAGGAGTCATGTGTGTCCCCTGTCGCACGCTGAAATGGAGGCTATGGAAACATACGTCACCGAGTCCCTGCGCCAGGGGTATATACGTCCCTCCACTTCACCTGCCTCCTCGAGTTTCTTCTTTTTGAAGAAAATAGATGGTGGTTTACGCCCGTGCATTGATTATCGACCACTGAATAATGTGACGGTACGATTTAGTTATCCTCTTCCCCTCATTCCTTCAGTGATTGAGTCAATGCATGGGGCCCGCTTTTTCATAAAATTAGACCTCAGGAGTGCCTACAACCTGGTGCGTATTCGGGAAGGGGATGAGTGGAAAACAGCATTCAGCACAACCTCGGGGCATTATGAATACCTGGTGATGCCCTACAGTTTGATGAATGCTCCATCCGTTTTCCAGTCCTTTGTGAACGAGGTGTTTCGGGACATGCTTGGTCGTAGTGTGGTGGTCTACATCGATGACATCCTGGTGTCGAGCATGTGTCCCTGGTTCGCAAGGTACTGGTCTGAATGCTGGAAAATTATGTTTATGCCAAGGCAGAGAAGTGTGAGTTTTTCCAGCAGTCAATCTCCTTCCTTGGATATTGCATTACCACCACAGGTGTGGAGATGGAGGGAGAACGCATTGAAGCTGTGCGTAATTGGCCGACTCCACGGTAAAGGAGGTGCAGCACTTCCTTGGCTTTGCCAACTACTATCAAAGGTTTATTCTGGGCTTTGGCAAGGTCGCAGCTCCCATTACCTCCTTGTTGAAGGGTGGGCCGTCCCGGCTCCGCTGGTCTGCTGAGGCTGATTTGGCCTTCAGTAGATTGTGGGGTCTGTTCACCTCAGCCCCGGTACTGGCTCACCCCGATCCATCACTACCGTTCGTAGTGGAGGTGGATGCGTCCGAGGTAGGGATAGGAGCTGTCTTATCCCAATGCTCGGGCACGCCACCCAAGCTCCGCCCCGTGCCTTCTTTTCTAAGAAGCTCAGCTCGGCGGAGCAGAACTACGGCGTTGGTGATCGGGAGCTGCTGGCTGTTGTCCGAGCTTTGACAGTGTGGAGACATTGGCTTGAAGGGGCGAAACACCCTTTCCTCGTCTGGACAGACCACCATAACCTGGAGTACATTCGGGCAGCGAGGAGGCTGAATCCTCGCCAGGCCAGGTGGGCCCTCTTCTTCACCCGGTTTGATTTCACACTCTCATACATCCCGGGTACGAAGAACGTGAAGGCAGACGTACTGTCTCGGCTGTATGACACAGAGGAGAGGCCCAGAGATAACACCCCCATACACCCGGCCTCATGCATCGTGGCGCCGGTAGTATGGGCGAGGGACACAGATATAGCACAGGCATTAAGCGCAGATCCATCTCCACCACAGTGTCCAACTGGGCTGCACACGTCACCCTCCTCTGGTCATCCAGGTATCGGTCGTACAATGCGCTGCCTTACTGAGAAGTACTGGTGGCCTACCTTGGCTAAGGACGTGAGGGTGTATGGTTCCTCATGCTCAGTGTGCGCCCAGAGTAAGGAACCTAGGCACCTCCCAGCGGGTAAGCTACAACCTTTACCAGTTCCACAACGACCATGGTCTCACCTGAGTATTGGTTTTCTCACTGATCTTCCCCCCCTCCCAAGGTAACACCACTATCCTGGTTGTTGTGGACCGCTTTTCAAAGTCCTGCCACCTCCTTCCTCTGCCCGGTCTCCCCACGGCCCTACAAACTGCGGAGGCTCTGTTTACTCATGTCTTCCGGCACTACGGGGTACCAGAAGATATAGTGTCCGACCAAGGTCCCCAGTTCACGTCTAAAGTCTGGAAGGCGTTCATGGTACGTCTGGGGGTCTCAATCAGCATGACCTCTGGATTTCACCCCGAGAGTAATGGGCTGGTGGAAAGGGTGAATCAAGATGTGGGTAGGTCCCTGCGGACCTACTGTCAGGACCGGCCGGGGGAGTGGTCGGTGTTCCTGCCATGGGCAGAATATGCTCAGAACTCTCTCCATCACTCCTCCACTAACCTAACACCCTTCCAATGTGTTTTAGGTTACCAACCGGTCCTGGCACCATGGCCGTTCCATTCTGGATTCTAGGCGTTGGGTGGGGGGCCTTCAGTATCTCATGGAGTGGGAGGGGTATGGTCCGGAGGAACGGTGCTGGGTCCCAAGGCGGGACATCCTCGATCCCTCCCTGTTGAGGGATTTCCACCATCGCCATCCGACTCGCCCTGCTCCGCGTCCTCCTGGCTGTCCCCGAGGCCGGGGTCGGCGCACTGCTGGAGCCGCGCGTCGGGGGTGGGGGGGTGTACTGTCACGACTTCCGCCGAGACTCCTGGTTTGGGCAGGCTTCGGTCCCATTCTCATCACTCCACTTGTCGTGTCTTGTCAATCACACACACCTGGTGCTCATTCCCCTAATTAGTATGTGTATAAGTGTTCCCTCTGTTCCCCTTGTCTTTGTGAGTGATTGTTTGTTGTGAGAGCGTGTAGCTTGGTTGAGCTACTATTCACTGTGTTTATGCCAAGGTTGATGTTTTCCCTTGTAATAGTTTCGTTTGACGCTTTGGGCGTTTGATTTATGTAAACGGTATAAACTCTGGACTTCGGTATTTTACCTCCTGCGCCTGACTCCTTCATTCACACCTCGTCACACCCAGGTGTCTTTTATACAGGTAACGAGCTGAGATTAGGAGCACACTGTTAAAGGGAGTGCTCCTAATCTCAGCTTGTTACCTGTATAAAAGACACCTGTCCACAGAAGCAATCAATCAATCAGATTCCAAACTCTCCACCATGGCCAAGACCAAAGAGCTCTACAAGGATGTCAGGGACAAGATTGTAGACCTACACAAGGCTGGAATGGGCTACAAGACCATCACCAAGCAGCTTGGTGAGAAGGTGACAACAGTTGGTGCGATTATTCGCAAATGGAAGAAACACAAAATAACTGTCAATTTCCCTCGGCATGGGGCCCCATGCAAGATCTCACCTCGTGGAGTTGCAATGATCATGAGAATCAGCCCAGAACTACACGGGAGGATCTTGTCAATGATCTCAAGGCAGCTGGGACCATAGTCACCAAGAAAACAATTGGTAACACACTACGCTGTGAAAGACTGAAATCCTGCAGCGCCCGCAACGTTCCCCTGCTCAAGAAAGCACATATACAGGCCCGTCTGAAGTTTGCCAGTGAACATCTGAATGATTCAGAGGACAACTGGGTGAAAGTGTTGTGGTCAGATGAGACCAAAATGGAGCTCTGGCATCAACTCAACTCGCCGTGTTTGGAGGAGGAGGAATGCTGCCTATGACCCCAAGAACACCATCCCCACCGTCAAACATGGAGGTGGAAACATTATGCTTTGGGGGTGTTTTTCTGCTAAGGGGACAGGACAACTTCACCGCAACAAAGGGACGATGGACGGGGCCATGTACCGTCAAATCTTGCGTGAGAACCTCCTTCCCTCAGCCAGGGCATTGAAAATGGGTCGTGGATGGGTATTCCAGCATGACAATGACCCAAAACACACGGCCAAGGCAACAAAGGAGTGGCTCAAGAAGAAGCACATTAAGGTCCTGGAGTGGCCTAGCCAGTCTCCAGACCTTAATCCCATAGAAAATCTGTGGAGGGAGCTGAAGGTTTGAGTTGCCAAACGTCAGCCTCGAAACCTTAATGACTTGGAGAAGATCTGCAAAGAGGAGTGGGACAAAATCCCTCCTGAGATGTGTGCAAACCTGGTGGCCAACTACAAGAAACGTCTGACCTCTGTGATTGCCAACAATGGTTTTGCCACCAAGTACTAAGTCATGTTTTGCAGAGGGGTCAAATACTTATTTCCCTAATTAAAATGCAAATTAATTTATAACATTTTTGACATGCGTTTTTCTGGATTTTTTTGTTGTTATTCTGTCTCTCACTGTTCAAATAAACCTACCATTAAAATTATAGACTGATCATGTCTTTGTCAGTGGGCAAACGTACAAAATCAGCAGTGGATCAAATACTTTTTTCCCTCACTGTAATGAAGTGGTGATTAAAGAGCTCAGCCATGTGCTCCTTGTCAGTATCAACCACATCATCAATATTAAGGGACATGGGCAGCTGTGAGGAGGAGGGTTTTTTCTCCAGGTCTTTCACAGTTTTCCAGAACTTCTTGGGGTTAGACCCACAGAGAGAGAGCTGCTCCTTAAAGTAACTAACTTTGGCCTTCCGGATAGCCTCATGCACTTATTTCTAATTTGCCTGAACGACAGCCAGTCAGCCTGCGTATTTGTGTGTCGAGCCTTTCGCCGAATTGTGTTCTTGAGGTGGAGTAATTCTGCCAGATCACGGTCGATCCAGGGGCTGAACCTGTTTTTTATTATAATTTTCTTTATGAGGGCGTGTTTGTTAACAATACCACAGAAAATATCAAAAAAGTAGGTCCAAGCGTCTTTGACAGAGGGGATCAAGCTGATTCTATACCAATTTACAGAGGCCAGGTCATGAAGGAAGGCTTGCTCATTAAAGTTTTTCAGCAAGCGTCTATCACAAATCAGGACAGGTCGTTCAACTGAGCAGCCATTTCGAACACAGGCTGTAAAACAGTGATCACTAAGGTCATTACAGAAAACACCAGACTGATACTTATCAGGATTATTTGTGAGGATAACATCAAGGAGAGTAGCCTTTTCTGGTTGTTTGGAGTCATACCGTGTGGGATTGATAATAATCTGAGAGAAATTTAGGGAGTCCCATTGTTTTAGGACTTGGTCAGGTGGTTTAAGCATGTCCCAGTTTAGGTCAAAAAAATGTATGCACGCATGACTGTAAGTCGCTTTGGATAAAAGCGTCTGCTAAATGGTATATTATTATTATTTATTATTATTATTATCTAGCAGGACATATTCAGACTTAGTGTAAGGGGCCAGGAGAGAGCTTAGGGCAGGTAGGGTACAGGCCGGTGCTGATGGTGGACGATAACACCCAGCAACAGTCAATAAAGAGCTATTTGAAAGCTTAATGCTTAAAACCAGTAAATCAAATTGTTTGGGGATAGACTTGGTGGAGATTTCTCCACCACCTTTGGAAGATCTGTCTTGACGAAAAAGGCTGTAACAAGAAAGGTTAACATCAGTGTTTAAAACACTCTTTCTTAACCACATCTCAGTAATGACCAACACATCTAGATTGGAGCTGTGAACCCACACTTTCAATTGATCCATTTTAGGTAATAAGCTTCTAGTGTTAATGTGCAGAAAACCCAGGCTTTTACGAGAGCAGAAATCAGTGAAGCAGATATCAGAGCACAAGTCAGAATTGGGGCTAGCAACAGTAGATGGGCCAGGGTGTACATGCACATTTCCAGATATCATCAGCAGTAATACAATCAGGGCACGGCAGAGGACAGGGAGAGCTTTGCAGTGTAGATTTTTATGACATTTGAATGTGCATCAGATGGTAACAAGATCCTATTGTACAACAATTTCATCAGGTAACATGACTCAAGCTGGCGAGAGGTGGTTAGAATAGGATGGGAGGCCAAGAGTCTGTGTAACCAATAGAGAGTCAGAGTCGCGAGTGTGGGAACAAACATTGTCTGTCCCATGGCCGGGTAAACGAGCAAGTTAATTGTCAACAAAGCATGCAGGAGTCATAGGGCAAATAGTATAGATCACAAGAATATAATAAAACCACTTACATTTACATTTTTTACATTTTAGTCATTTAGCAGACGTTCTTATACAGAGCGACTTACAGTTAGTGAGTGCATACAATGTTTTATTTATATTCTTTTTTTTTTTTTTTACATTATTTTTATACTGGCCCCCCGTGAGAATCGAACCCACAACCCTGCCATTGCAAACGCCATGCTACATCCCTGCCGGCCATTCCCTACCCTACCCTACCCTACCCTGGACGACACTGGGCCAATTGTGCGCCGCCTCATGGGTCTCCCGGTCGCGGCCGGCTACGACAGAGCCTGTATTCGAACCAGGATCTCTAGTGGCACAGCTAGCACTGCGATGCTTGGGGCTAGCCATTGTTCAAAGAGTCACTGGTCTCAACAAGACAACTTGAGAGAGTAGCTCTCTATGAGTCAAGCAGGCTATAAAAGTCTGAAATAAAATAAATAAATAGTAGGCCTATACTAGTTAGTTAAAGCGTTTCTGAGTAAGCTCACATAATGAGCTTCACAAGTTAATTAGCCTACATAAAATGTAGATCAATCCAAAGTCTGCGGTGTGTGTGTATGTGCGTGTGGCTAGAGGCGAGCAAAAGCTCAGGAGAGAGGAGGGAGTGTGGCGCGGGTACCTGTACCAGACAGTGGGAGACAGGCCAGGGCAAACAGGGAACAGATCACCGGGTGGGATCCAAGCAGCAGTGCAGCATGCAACGGGAGTAGGTGTAACACCCATTTGGGGAGAAGCTTTTCTCGGGAGGCTGAGTAGGAGAGGAGGTGTTCAACCTTACCAGACAGGTGCGTGGTAGAGCAGATAAAAACGTCCGAAGCGAAAAGCTTGGTGAAAAACTTGGTAGTTGGCTTGAGTTTCGATATTCGCCAGACATTCGGGCCTTCAAACATCACTAGCTCGCGAACGATTTCCTGAGATGTGGATATTCTACACAGAACATGGTGGGGGGTTCCCAGTCATTACAACACCACTAATTTGTTCTTTGCCTCACACAAGTCAACAAAATATTTTTTTTGGTACTTTTATTTTTACATCCGTTAAGCCTAATTTATGCCCTATGTATATATGTACACAATGCAGGAACTCAATTAGCTACGCAAAATGACAATCCTGCATACTTGTGTCAAGTTTATAATTGAGGGGCTGCTCACATACTGTATTTTTGCTATGAATCTATGCAGGATTGCCATTTTGCGTGGCTAGTTGTAGTTCTTGTGTTGCGTACTGTGTAAATGAGGCTTTACTCCACATCACTTTGAAGCTACAGTACATTACTTTAATACTGCAACCTCATAGGAATACATCTGCATGCACTGTAGTCCATTGAATAACTATTCTAAAGCATAAGAACAGGCAGAATGGTGATAAAAGGGCAGGATCAGGATTTCACAAATGTCACTCACCAGATGTTTATATAACTGTTATCTTTTATTAAAAGTGTGCTTTATAAATCCAACATTAATTCAAATTAAATAGACAAAACCATAACAGTATGTATGTATGATAAAGAGTGATGGCAGATTGCATAAAACCTAAGGATATGTTTCCCCCTGAACTCCTATAGAAAACACTGACCATGATTAAGTGTCCCTTTGAGGCACATCTGCTTTGAGAGAAGAGAGGCTCTTTTGGAAGCTTACAATACAACCAGGCAGATATAAATCAGAAACACAACTTCACCATTGTGCTATGGCTCTTTTTAACTCTGTTACTTTAAAAAGACACAGAGAGAGAAACCTCCATCCACGGATGCCTCCGAGGCAAGAAAGGCAGACTGACATCAACTGTATTCAGTTCACAAGGAGGCATGTTGAAGAGGAAATTTGAGGAATCATTTGGTTAGGCCCACTGGAGGTCTCGTTATAACATTAGTTCAGGAGTTGCTGTTGATGATACAACAGCTGACTGAGTGTCCATCCAAATGGCACCCTAATCCCTATGGGCCCTGGTCAAAAGTAATGCACTATATAGGGAATAGGGTGCCATTGGACACATCCAGTGAGTGCTATCTTTGCTCTGTCTCTCGCGCTACACTGTAATTCAATTAACTCCATTAAATGAACGTGGGGAAACTACCCTCGGAATAACAAACCCTTGGAATTGCAAGCTCAGCGGGAAAGAGTGTGGGAACCGCATCAATGTAAAGAAAATACTAATTAAAATGAATAACCGGGAAATAACATGATAAAGAAGAAAATATGTTGTACAGTATAAAACAAATGTAGTTCTCTAGAGGCGCTTAGAACATAATAGGACATAATATTATTAGTGATGAAAGTTATTCAAAACATGTATATTATATACTGCATGTGTACATCATCTTAAATAAATAAAATGAAATTATTTTTTCCAAAAAATTCTAGAAAAATGCAAAGCAGCTAGGTTTGCTTTAAAGTATGGCATAGAACCACTCAGACCAGGCTTTATATCCAAAGTCTCTCTGTGTGATTTCAAATAACTTCATATACAGAAACAGCTATGCATATTTGTCTTTTGCAGCACTGAAAAGTTCCAACAGAAAACACTTCACTCTGATAGTGCTGGAAAAACCTTGTAGGGAAGTAGATACAGTACCTACAGTATCTTTCTGTATTGGAACCACCACATGGTCTATGAGGGATAATCCAGCTCTATGCATTTTCTTCAACCAGCCTCTTGTAGGCTGCTGATATTGGTTTTTGAGGCAGTTCAGATAAAAATACGTAACACAGTGAAACATATTGCATATCTGGCTTGCCAATAAGACCAGATTAGGCTTATTTCTTCTCTCTCACAGACACATATTGCTTCTAGGCTTAGTATTGTGGCTGTCGCACAGTTATACTGTAGTGTCAATAGTCCTCAGTCAATCGTCCCAACCAAATATCTGTCCTGTCATCTGGTAGAACTTCATGTTGAAAGGCCTGTAGAAGTCCCGTAGCCTCTGCACCACTTCTGGGTGAATGTTGGGGTGGGTCCGCCCTTTGGTTTTGCCCAGGCAGTGGGGCTTGCTGCTGCCCTCAGCCTTCTTGAGGCAGGGGAAGCCCTTGGTCTGGTTGAAGTAGAAGTGTTTGTCTGTGATGATCCTCTTGAGCCCCAGGAAGTCCTGCACCCGGCCTAGCTCTCCGGCCGGGTCGCTGATCAGACGCTCCCCACTCACAAACAGGATCTGGCCCATGGGGAAGTACTGCAGCCAGTTGTCCAGGTGCTTGGCATAGATGCCGATCTGGATGGCGCTCCAGGACGTGTCGATGAGCCCCGTAGTCCTGTTTCTGAAGGTCAGGCTCTCGAAGGTGGGAATATCGGGCTTCTTAGACAGCGTCTGCGTGTAGTCAGAGATGGCCCTGGTGACGGGGTCCCTCACCACCACGATCAGCTTGGTGTCCCGGGACATGCCGGAGATCCGGGCCGGGGCCTCTCTGGTCACAAAGTAGCTGGGGGTCTTCTCCATGGTGATCTGGCCCTCCAGGGTCTTGGGCATCAGCTCCCTGAGGAGTGGAGAGGAGAGGGATAGGGTAAGAAGACAATTCATGACTAAATATAAACTTTGACAATGGTAAAAACACACCAAATGTGAGACTGAGAAAACACAAAACACGTAACACTTTATTCTTTAGCAGGCGGCTACATTATGTTGGCAAGCTTTACTACTAGCCAGAGAAGCAGAGGTTAAATGTACAGCATCACATCAGCCCCTACACTCAACCACTTCTCTGAGATTATTGACAGTTGTGTAGAGTGAGGGAACGGATGTCTCTCCAAGTGTTTCCTAATGCAGCCAAAGGGCTACGGAAACCCAGAGAGCTTCTTCCTAGGGTCCATTTGGAGGGTATCCCTCACTCTCACACACAACACATAAAAGCGTTAAGAGGATCTCTGTCAATCTCCATCCATCTAACGTACTAGGGATTACTATTTTCCTGAAAATCTACCAAGTTTCAATACCAGGAATAATTCATATTTATCCTGAGAGTCCCGGGAAATACTGCAAAAATCGAAAGTGCCCAAAAACGTGTTTAAAACCAAGATATGGTCACTATGCCAGCATTCTCCCCAAATAAGATTGTTGCTGCGCCACATTGCTGGCTTCACTGCGCCACTATGTCAAGAGCAAATAAAAATGATATTTAGTAATGATAGAGTAACTATCTTTGATCGGCAATTACATTGTTATGAATTACTAAACAGGCCGTTCATAAATTCCAAGCGTTATCATGTTCCTTCATTAATTCAGTGCATTTCAGCAGTAGGCTATCTCGACCCAGAGCGCGCTCAGGATGCACAAAGCACACCCGGAGTATAGCATTGTCAAATCATGCAAACTTTGTAATGGCAGTCAAACAAAAGTCAAATGACCAAAGTTGCTAAACTTGCTAGATAACCTGCTTCAACGAATGACAGAATATTTCCTATATTTGGCAAAATCGAGTTGATGGTCTATACAGATAGCAGATCAGCTCATGAATAACGCGGAGATGAAGATAGGAAATAGTTTAAGGTATCTTAACGGGGACCAACTCTGTTAAAAAAGATATCCATATCTACTATCATACTGTTTGTTGATCACACATTCTCTACCGAAGCTCTCATTTGAGCAGCAAGTAGGCCTAAGAGACAGCACAGAGAAGCGGAGGAAATGTTATAGCGGTATTTTGACATGCATAGGCGAGAGATGTGCTTTGATAATGCATTGCAACCTATGGATTACAGAATAAAGTTTGGAATTTTCATGCGAGACAGGAGTCAGGATTTTGGGTTTCAGTGGGATTGGGACTGGATAAAAAAATAGCCTAGGCTCTAGGAAAGGCAAATATTGAATTTTCCTTCATGCCTCTCTGAGTTGTTAACACTTAACAGATTTCATATCTGTGACGGAGATGCCTATGTAGTGAATTGTGCGTAGGCCTATCAAATTTGTGACTGTCTGTAGAGTCACAATGACAGCTCAAAGAGGCACACTTTATTTTATAGGCTATACTCTAGGTTTCCTGCAGGGTTTATTAATTGCATTTGGGTCGCGTCCGTCAGTGTCAATTATACGTGTGCTTTGAATTTATGGTGACTTTGTGTGAAGTAAATACGCTAGGCTAAAGGCTTCCATGCAACAACCTGTTTGGATAATGTGATATAAAATGTTTGGCTAATCTGCTGCTGCGCATGTTATGTATTTTGTGGAATTGCATTAGTGCGGCATTGGAGGAAACATTTTGTAGGGCCTAATTTCCCGGGTCTTGTCATTCAAATTTATTTGGAAGTGTGAAGAGTGTTCCCGGGACAGTCCCGGGATTCGGTTGCCCATGTTAATCCCAATAACGTACTGTATCGCTAGTAAAAAAACTACGTATTATACCTATGTTCCTCAGCAGGAAAAAACGATCCTTCTTTTGTGACAAGCAACAGTGGAACAATATGCTTATAAAGCTTATCTGAATCATAATTTGGAACGACATCAAATAAATAAATAGTATTTTAGAACCAAGATTTGATTCATTACTGCCTGGACATATTCACTCGTTGTTATTCATTAGATATTGAGAAATTAAAAGTGTTAGTATTGGGCTGCATAATATTGTGATTATTGTTTTGTTTTTGTTTCAATGTCACATTTATTGGCCACTTCATTTGGAAAAGAGAAACCTTATGTTTCACAGGGCACCTTATCAACCGTCGCAGATGAGTGAGCAGAACCTAGCAGACATAGTAGTCATAGCAACAGCAGGCGTAAAGGCACATTTTCCTAAACGTGTTGGACTATAGGGCTGTGTCCCTAATGGCACCCTATTCCCTCATTTGGGACACGTCGGAAATTAAATCCCGGTGATAAAAGAATATCCATAAATCCCACCTCAAATATTTATAGCAAAAAAGTTCAACTGGGCAGGCTGCTCAGCCATAATATTTGGTTTAACGTTTTCTTTGGCAAAAATGTCATCTGTGCGGGCACGTTTTTCACCGAGGACTTACACACACACAAACACACTGGAGGCGAGAAAGAGGCAAATCTTTTCGGTCATGACACCCCACCTTTCCTGCCTCTCTCCCCCTTCCTCTCCCCTCTCCCCTCTCTCCCCCAATGCCCCGCGCTCCTTCAGGACAGTGACCTGAACCAAAACGGATAAAAGCAGCCCATGAATCATTAACGTCTCCTTCTCCCTGCCATTTAGAGCCTCTGCAGAATACAGCTTTAAAATTCACCAAAGTACAGAATGCACACTTCAATTATTTATCCTAGCTCTCTCTATCTCTCTGCTGGTGCACTTCTGCTTAAAGCCCAGTGTGTGTGTGTGTGTGTGTGTGTGTGTGTGTGTGCTGACAAAGTGGCCTGCCCGCGCTGCTCCCATGGCAGACGCAGTTTACTGGCCGTGACAGAACTACTGAGCTGTAGGTGGGGAGGGAGGAGGGCTCAGCCTCTGTCAGGTCCCCTGGCTAGTCAAAATGGGGAGGAGGGGAGGAGAGGAGAGAATGAGGGTTAGGCTACTCATCTTTTCAATCTCAGGCTCTTTATAAAGCGACACACAACAGCAAATAGGCCTCGGCTAACACCATAATGAACAAAATAAAAGAATACACAGCTGCCCACCACCACCAAACTTGTCCTTTTCCTAATGAGATGGGCACCACCGTTTTTCTGCCTCACAAACATGCAGGAAAACATCATGCTCCGTTTAACCTCCATGCAGCTAAATGAGACAAGAGGCATCTGAGATGCAACTAGACAGATGTGTTTCTCAGAGGGAGAGTGCTTCTGTCTGACTGTGTACTGGATGAATTTACTACGCCGTTATGCTTCTCTCCAAGATTTTCCTGTTGCACTTATACCGGAAAAGTCAAGATATAGATGTAAATATCCAGTCTGAAAACAGAGGATTTGGTTTCACCCAAAAAATTACCACCTTCAATTTGGGCAACGTCTTCTGGGTTCCGCCATGATACCTAAATGTGTTTAAAATCTTTAATGTTCTGCCAAGATTTATACAGATGTAGGAATGTAATTTGAGCCAGTTTGCTTCAGCAGGAAAATAATCCTGCAGCAACAGGAAATGTGAATTGTTGCTTGGATTATAATTAATGGATATTTTTGTAGGGGTTGATACATTTTCAAAATCAAGTTTCACATTTTAAAGCTACAATATGTTGCTTTTTGGTCGACCCGACCAAATTCACACAGAAATGTATATTATAGATCTGTCATTCATTGAAAACAAGTCTAAGACGCCGTAGATCTGTTCTACGTGCACTATTTCTATGCTTCCCGTTCTTAAGTTTCATTTTTGCGTCTTTTACTTTCGGTTTTGTACACCAGCTTCAAACAGCTGAAAATACAATATTTTTGGTTATAGAAAATATATTTCACAGCGGTTTAGATGGTACAGTGATTCTTTACATGATACTTGCTTGTTTTGTCACATAAACTGAAATTAGGCTAACTATTAGAATTTTAGCAACCAGGAAATGGCGGAGAGATTTCTGCATAGTGCATCTTTAAAGTGGAAATCAATGGTTTATGGTGCCTCTTCTGCCCTTCAAGGCCCAGGACAGAAGTACAGGGGTGCAGATGCATCCAGGGCAAAGAGCATCCTGAGTGACTCTAACCTGGCAGCCTCATGTCACAAGGTCAGGGCTGCCGTGGTGACAGATAGAGAGACAGGAAGTGGGTTGATGCAGACAGGAAGTAAGCCAACACGAGAAGGAAGTGGTTGATGGGGGCAGGGGGCTACAAGGCTCTCCTGTGTTCTGACATTCGCCCTGCACCCCCAACATTGACTGACACCTGTCCTCAATCCTCTCAGTGTCAATGAGAGGCAGCACACCTACAGCTGTATCGGGGGGGTGGGGGTGGGGGGGGGTGGGGGGGGGGGGGTGGAGGGGGAAGGGAGGAGGGGATAAACGGCAGGGAACAAGCTTTCTTTCCTTTCACATTATCTCTGGCCCATTGCCTCCACAGGCTGGGCTATCACCCTGGTTTATGGTCTGCTCTGGTCTGCTCTCCTGTGTGCAGTGTGTGTGTGTGTGTGTGGGGGGGGGTTCAGAGTACAGGAATGAGACTGTGGTTCGTTGAGGTTATCCACCAGCTCCTCAACTGAAGCATCAGATATAGGCTCTGTCCCAAATGGCACCCTGAGCCCTATAGGCCCTGGTCAACAGTAGTGCACAGTGTACTATTAAGGGAATGGGGGGGGGGGGGGTGAACTAGACACCCATTAGCCATAACCATGTTCTTCTTCTTCTACAAAGCAGAACTTTCCAGATGTTCGGCTCCCATGGGTATTTCAGCGTATAGAGGATTTGTAGTTTAAATAAACTCTGCAATTCTAAAGAAAGAAAGAAATCTCTAAATGTCTTCCCAAGGAGTGCAGCCTGGGGATTGAGTTGGGAGGGAGTTTGAAGTCGAACCCCGATAGATCCATTCACAGGTCTGGGAGGACTATACAGGGAAGAGGGAAGAGAGTGGCTCTGGTTTATGTGGACTATACAATAGTATTTATTTCCATTCCAACAGGAACCGCATGCAGTTCTTTCTAATGAAACTTTATTGGCAGCGTAGGTGATGTAACGAACAAGGCACCTTCCAAGTGCCTGAGATTTACTGCGGTTCCACAGCGCTGCTTTGATGTCTTCTTCGCGCTGCTAAAATAGGACTCCTCATACACAGTGATGCATGAAATATAGGCAGCAGGTTTCAACTCGTGAAACAACGCGACTACAGAGAAGAATTGAATAAAGATATACAGTATGTAAGCCTAACCTTTTTTTATATTTCAATTTTGATGCTAAAACTAACATAGATATAGCGGAAAGTGGAAAGTGAATTGACGATTTATGGTGTCGCCCCAAAATTCAAAAATGAAAATGACAAAGGTTGAGGGGGAAATTTATGAGAGTGCAAACAAATAACCAATATTGTTTTTATGGAGAAGGTATGTGCAACAGAACATGGTATAAACTGTACTCTGAGAGAATAACCTCATATGGTTCTACTAACTAGGCAATGTAGCCTGCCAACACTCAATGGGGGGACTATTCCATGTTATATCAGTCAATGAGTCCTTTGTAAGGTTGTCTATAAAAAGAGCACTTTGGCACAAGGAGTCTGACGCATCATGGCTTTCGTTTCCCCAGCCATCCAGCCATCCATCCAGCCATCCATCCAGCCATCCAGCCATCCATCCATCCATCCCATGTAACTTCGAAACCCATGCAGCCTATATACAGTACCACTACCCACCTCTCCTCCCTCCCTCCTTATCCTCCTCCTCCTCCTCCTCCTCCTCCTCCTCCTCCTCCTCCTCCTCCTCCTCCTCCTCACACACATAGTGACTCAGTGACTGCCTCCATTAAATATGGGCACTAAAATGTCCACAGCTTAATAGACTTTTAGAAAAAAAAATCAAGCTATGTACTGTACAAAGGTCTAGCACAAAATATACATTGAAACAAATATACCAACAAAAAAAAGGAAGTGAGCAAATCCCTTCTGCTTTATCCCACTTGAATCAGAAAGGGTCTGGGGAATGAAAGGGTCTGGGGTTGGACTGGGTCTAATGTCTGGCCCAAATTAATGTGTGTCTGGTGACCTGTGAAGAAGGGGGATCCCTCATTTACTTCTACAGATATAAGATCTTACTTTGATTCCTCTTTTGTTGCTGAGATTTACATAAATTCACTGAAAACCCGCACTAACACACAGTTATGTTAACAGTATTCCAATTTCATGTAGCCTCATTTTGACCAGCTAATAGCCTAAGCACCGATCACGCAACAGTTTAGACTAAATGTTCAAATCCTGTAGGATTATTTTCCTGCGACAATACAGGTCAAATTAAGATCCTACATCTGTACATGTCAATGGAGGTATAATGGCCAAAAGGCTAGTGGAGTGGGCATCCCGGTCCACTTCTCCCCATGTAGAAGCCTTTGATTAATTATTCCCTTCCAGGGTGGAGGGAGGCTGACAGCCAGCCAAGCATGCTGTACATCCACTCATCCACTCCCAGAGTGTTTCCCACCCGGTCGCCGTGGCCGGTGTTGTGACCAGATAATCATCTGGTAATTGGCTGAATATTTCTGCTGTCTGCAGGGGAGGGAAGGGAGGGAAGAGGAGGGGAAGCGCTTGGCTCTCTGTCCGCAGCTCTGCTCAGCAGCCATTTTCCAGGTCACTGGTCTCGAGCTGAGGTCAGGAGGGGGATGGAGCTGGGGAGAGGAGGAGGGGCAGTGATTTAGAGTAATGACTGCTGTGTGTGGTATGTCTGCCTGCTCCTGTTCTGCTGGGCCTGCTACTTTACAACTCTGTCAACCCCTCTGGTAACAATGTAGCACCTCAACCAGCCCTGGGGCCAGCAAACGCCCCAGGCACAGGGACTGGGCTGGGCTGGCATAGGAGATGTGATGTGAGAGGGGAGTTACAGTCGTAGGCTATGGTGTGAGATGGAGAAACAACTGTTTTCTATAACCTTATGTACTCTACTGAAACATAATGGGTTCCAACTGTAATCTCTAACGAGTGACAAAATAAAAGGACAGGTGAGCTAGCTATAAAATCAAATTACTCCCCGTTTCATTCCATCCCACGGTTATTTGTATATACTGTAGCTGCACTTGCTGGCAGTAGTTGGTGTATAAAGTAAACTGTGGTACTGGGTAACGGTTGTCACCAACAGCTCCGGTGGTGAGAGATCCAGCCGTTTATCATGGTGGTTGGGGTCGGGGGATTACAGGTGTGAGACTAACCCCAAATCCTGCTCTCCGTTTGGGCTTAGTGTCCCTCCTCCTGCCCCTGTCAGCTCCAGAGCTCCATGCCCCTGGGATCTGTCTGTTCACCTGCTCTTTATTCCCCTAGCGTATTTATAATCTCCCCGTCCATTCCCCTCCTCTACTACTAACCCACCTGTGATCTATAGCTCTAAATCCCCCTGACTGTGTCACAAAGTCCACCCTATTCACTATATGGGCCCACAGTATTCTGGTCAAAAGTAGTGCACTATATAGGGAATAGGACACCATTTGGGACACAGACCCTAGATTCCCCTCCCGCCCCGGCTCCACATCGCCATACAGTGTAGCTGTCCAAGCCACATAGCTATTACTGATGTACCCTCTGCCCATTGGTAAACAACTTGAGGAAAATGTATGTCATTAAAGACTAATTATCTCATTAGATTGCATTAGAGAGATATATTCTGCAGGCAGATACATCTGCTTCAAGTTGTGACACACCTTGCTTGTGGGTGGCTCAGTTATACCAGATACAGTCCTCATATTGCTAATTTGAAACCAAACGTTTTTTTCACGCGACTGACTGGCACTTTGGAAAACCAAATCTAACTAAAAATAATCTACAAACAGGAAGAGCACATGGGTGATTCCATATGAAACCAGGACAAAAAGTACCATGATTTTTGGGATTTTCACTAAATGTAATCCATAGAATGGTACTTTGGAGAAAAGATTGTTGACATATATTTCACATTTGTATCTAAAAGCATAATTGAGAAATAATTAACCTATAACTGCAGTGGGCTAAATCAGGGTCACATATTATAGACTTGGTCTTTTACCAAATAGGGCTATCTTCTGTATACCAACCCTACCTTGTCACAACACAACTGATTGGCTCAAATGCATTAAGAAGGAAAGAAATTCCACAAATTAACTTTTAATAAGGCACACCTGTTAATTGAAATGCATTCCAGGTGACTACCTCATGAAGCTCGTTGAGAGAATGCCAAAACTGTGCAAAGCTGTCATCAAGGCAAAGGGTGGCTACTTTGAAGAATCTCAAAAATAAAATATATTTTGATTTGTTTAACACTTTTTGGTTACTACATGATTCCATATGTGTTATTTCATAGTTTTGATGTCTTCACTATTATTCTACAATGTAGAAAATAGTAAAAAATAAAGAAAAACCCTTGAATGAGTAGGTGTATCCAAACTTTTGACTGGTACTGTATGTCAACAATCCTTCCTCCAAAGTACCATTCTATGGATTCAGTTTATTGAAAATCTTTTTTAGTCCCGGTTTCGTATGGAATCACTCACATGGGAATTGTGGGGGGGTTGGAGTGATGCATGGGAATTTGAAGGGGTCGGAAGTCATTTTGGAGAGCGACACAATTACTAGATAAGAGACTCATCTCTTCCTGGAAAAAAAGGGAGGACAGGACCTCCGTTAGTCTTTCCTCTGAGGAAACAACAACAAGGTTTTGATAAAACCTAAGTGGGGCCATGAAAGGATACAAGCAAAATCGTGGGATAAAAAATCAAGATATTGGACAGCAATAACTGCTGAGATAAGGATCTTAATTTGATCACTATTTTGTTGCTGAGACTTTTCCTGCACCGCAAGAAATGCAGATGAGCTTCATGATTTAGATAAATTCACTGAAATCCCACACTAACATACGGTTAAATTAAAAGTATTGCATTTTTCATGTAGGCTGCTTTTGGCCAGCTAATAGCCTAACCACCGATCAAGCAACATTATGGACTAAATCCTATTTTGCTGTGACAATATAGGTCAAATTATCTGTAGGAGGTAGGAAGAAACAGTCTGAGCACAGTCAAGGGAACATCCTTCACTTAAAAGCTACAGCTGAACAAACTGGGTCGTAGAACATAAAAAATTTAAAAACTGTGTTGTTAGTCCCTTTGGGCTGGCTGTCTGATTTAAACTGTGTTGTTAGTCCCTTTGGGCTGGCTGTCTGATTTAAACTGTGTTGTTAGTCCCTTTGGGCTGGCTGTCTGATTTAAACTGTGTTGTTAGTCCCTTTGGGCTGGCTGTCTGATTTAAACTGTGTTAGTCCCTTTGGGCTGGCTGTCTGATTTAAACTGTGTTGTTAGTCCCTTTGGGCTGGCTGTCTGATTTAAACCGTGTTGTTAGTCCCTTTGGGCTGGCTGTCTGATTTAAACTGTGTTGTTAGTCCCTTTGGGCTGGCTGTCTGATTTAAACTGTGTTGTTAGTCCCTTTGGGCTGGCTGTCTGATTTAAACTGTGTTGTTAGTCCCTTTGGGCTGGCTATCTGATTTAAACTGTGTTGTTAGTCCCTTTGGGCTGGCTGTCTGATTTAAACTGTGTTGTTAGTCCCTTTGGGCTGGCTGTCTGATTTAAACTGTGTTGTTAGTCCCTTTGGGCTGGCTGTCTGATTTAAACTGTGTTGTTAGTCCCTTTGGGCTGGCTGTCTGATTTAAACTGTGTTGTTAGTCCCTTTGGGCTGGCTGTCTGATTTAAACTGTGTTGTTAGTCCCTTTGGGCTGGCTGTCTGATTTAAACTGTGTTGTTAGTCCCTTTGGGCTGGCTGTCTGATTTAAACTGTGTTGTTAGTCCCTTTGGGCTGGCTGTCTGATTTAAACTGTGTTGTTAGTCCCTTTGGGCTGGCTGTCTGATTTAAACTGTGTTGTTTGTCCCTTTGGGCTGGCTGTCTGATTATCAAATGAACAAAAAAGAAACAATGAACAAGTGTTTTCGCTCCATTTGCTCAGTTTGTCACCATTTTTAGAGGCATAACATAAACACACACACACACACACACTCCAAGGCTCAAAGTACCTTCCGGTGTCTATTCCCTCAATGATGTAAACTACTGCTGTAATCTAATAAAAAGCTAATTGAAGCATTCTAGCAAAGGTTGCAAACCTGACACACTATATTCACCATTCAAACCACACTAGAGCAGAGAAAAGCACCATTGGAAAATCGCCATTGCCAAATGGATTTCTGATTTTCTGCACCAGTTTAGCAAAACCTTTTTGGGTTGGGTTTAGTCTGGCTACCACCTGAAATAGAAGCGAGGAAAAATCAAAAAATGTCCCACCCTAACTCATAATATTAGAAAAGTAATAAACTGTGAAGGGAGATGGAAAAAAAATGGAACCCTATCTGACCCTGCGGGGTGTTAAAATAATACCGTGCATTGAAACAAAAACAGCCAACACTTTTTTCTCAATTCGTGTGCAAATCCGTTTCCCCGCTAGCCGCTGTCTGTGCTGGTGAGAGCTGAGTGCTTTTTGTCCTCTTTTTCTTCTTCCATGTCAACTACCCCATGCGGTTTAGTAAATATTTTATAGTTAGCTTTGCAATATGTTCTTCTAAATTCATCAACAGTGTTTTAGGCAGACCACTGAGTGTAAGTCCCCAGTTTATTGCGTAAGGTTAAAAATAAGGCTTATCTTTGCAGAAACCTGCTAGTGAATTGTTCCTCACTATAACTGTGGAGGAAGAAGATGAGAGACAGACTGAGGTGGGGAGAGAGAGAACCTACATTATACACTAGAGCCATCCCAGAACTCAAAAACCTTTTAGACATTGAATAACAGAAGAGAGGAGAGCTGGCATCCCAAATGGCACCCTATTCCCTTTCTAGTGCACTTATTTTCACCAGTCTCTGGTCAAAAGTTGTGCACTACATAGCGAATAGGGTGCCATTTAGGATGCACCCAGAATAGAGGATAGAAGAGTCCCCACACGTTTAGTTCCTGACTGGAGTTCAGCATCCACTGTAGAGAGAGAGCAAACTTGCCTAATGCACTGTCCAACTCAACTGAGGTCTCTCACACTCTGACCATTCTCTCCTCTCTCTCATGGGGAAGCTGAACTAGGCTACAGTACATGAACTGAAAGAGCATTCAACTGAGTTCAGTGTGACTGAGGAGTGACAAGATCAATCCAGGTTTCGTTCCTTTCAACTGTGACCCCACAACACCCTGAAAAACAAATGGAACAAACAGGGATTGTTTGAACGGATTTGTATAATATCTGGGTCTGTGTGTGTGTAGTGTATGTTATGAGCAGGTTCTATGACATGGGACACACACACATGCACACACACGCACACGCACACACACACACACACACACACGCACACAACTTTTTAATAGTGCTCTGACCCACTTGTTCAGAGATGTGGGGAGTTTAAGATGGAGTTGAGTGGAGGGAGGCTGCAGTACAGAGCTATGGGGATCAGCTTCAGTAACAGCACTACTCTTCTGTCTGTTTCTTTCCGCCAAGTCAGTTTTTAGGGTCTCAACAGCTTGAGAAAGATAAGACACCTAAAATGGAGGCTTAATGCCCAAGCTCATTTTCAAGGTATTGTATTTCCCCAACGTCAGCTTCTAGGTGCTTCTTGTGCGTGCGCTCAATTAAAATATAAGACATCACTCTATATATAGTCAGCTCTAAAATGATTGGCACCCTTGATAAAGATGAGCAAAAAATTATGTATAAAATAAATAATATAAATACTGAGCTATATTTTATGGTTAAAAAAAATGAATATTATATTTTATACTAATACATTTGCTCAGAGAAATATATATATTTTAACAAGTAATACAAAATAATCTGAAAAATATCTGGAAAGATTCTGTATGGAGCAATGGTCTAAGATCCCTCTCAATGTGTTCTCCAATCTCAGAAAACATTTTAGAAAACGGCTCAGTGTTGTTATCCTCGCAAGGGGAGGGTGCTGGAGTATTGAAAACAGGGGTGCCAATAATTTTGACCCTATCTTTTTTATTTTTATTTATTTATTGTTAAGCAAAATCTATTTTTCTTAGCAATTGTATTAATATAAAATAATTGTAAAAAAATAAAACAGCATGCAATCAGTATTTGTATTATTTATTTTATACTGTCTTTTTTGCTCATCTTTATCAAGGGTGCCAATAATTTTGGACCTGACAGTATATCCACTTCGATGCTGATTCTTTCTTTAGCCTCTGGAATAGTAGCTGACATTTTTTGGGGAAACCTCACAGAGCTTGAGTCCCTTCAAATTGAGCCTGTTTCACAGACGGAGAGTTTTAATTCCACGTGATTTAAAGCTTGATTTTCAAATAAAGTTGTGTCAAACGCATTGGAGCATAATTAAGTGGGAATTTGTTCAGAGCCAAAATTAAGGCTTAGTAGAAAGCTGTTCCTCTATAATTACCCATGACAAAAGGACACCGCTTCTGTCTCTTGGACCATTACCATGGTGATTTCCACCCCACTCAAATATTCAATCTAAACATTCCATTCCAGTCTTTGGTGAATGTATCTAACCGCCACTATCAGCTATCAGTGAAATACATCCCTTTTAAGCCCATTTTTTGCTAGCACAGATCCTCCATCCCAACCTCCATCCGAATGTTGCTGATATTGAGACTTGCGAGCGAAAATAAGAAAAAGAAGCAGTAAGGCTTCGGGGAAGCCCCACAAAAAGCTTGTGATTTATAAATATTAGAACTAACTGAAAGTCTGATAGGAGATTACCCCTCTGAGTCAAGCTTTGTTTTCTCTAAACCTCTCTAAGTGCATTTCTAGAATGCAGCTGTAAATACAGCCGTAAAATGATGGACTGGCAGAAAGACAATCCAATCCTCCTCCTCGTCTGTTTACAATGTGATGCACTCTGGCACTTCTACATCCACAGTAGAGCTTTATATTGAGAAAATACAAGTCGTCTCCACTGTATGTATGCTGCTGTTTACTTTGCTGCTGCTGGGTGTTGTGTTGAATGTTGATGGGGGAAGACTTTCCAATCATCTCCCATAGCTTCCTGTCTGACTGTGGTGGGGTTCAGTGTTATGTTTTCAGAATACTATGTTTCAATGTGGTTCAGTATGATGTGTTTCAGTGTGGTTCAGTGTTATGTGTCTAGTGTGTTTCAGAATGATGTTTCAGTGTGGTTCAGTGTTATGTGTTTAGTGTGTTTCAGAATTATGTTTCAGTGTGGTTCAGTGTTGTGTTTTCAGCCTTTCAGCCTCTCTGATCATCTATGTTTTAGGAGGTTCACTGAATACATGACTGGAGAGTAAGAGAGTATAAAGGCTTGAATAGAAGTTGAATCTCAGCCAATTCTGCTCCTTTTAATGGTTCAGTAGAGGGGTTTCTACCCCAGCCACTGCTCTGTGGCTCCTCTCTCCCAACCCCTTCCTCTATGATCGAACAGGTATTCCAGCATTTAGAGGCCCTATTAAATAAGGCCTTATAAAATTCGAGATGAACGTTTCACTGCAGTTAGCAGTGCCAGGAAACGTGAATGGACCCTAGAAGATGTCACACACAAAGAGCATCAGACGCTAGTTAAGTCTCTGGGATGTTCTCAATCTCAAGCACTACGGCGGTGTTGACCAGGTAGACAAGTATCATTCAGTATAAAATGCCTCACTCAATGGTACAAAAAGGGCACATTCTTCATTGATTTGTCCATGTTCATATTGTTGCAAATGTATAAAGAGTATCCATACAAGAGTTTATATGATAGCAAGTAAATATATACTATATGTGTATGGTATTCATACCTGCACTACATTACATTATTTATTCAAAACATTATTAACCAACCATTATGTTAGCCTACTGTGGTCACTATCAAACCTTGTGCACTCTCCCCATCCCCTTATAAACAGTAAACACATAATGATCAACTACGTATCATTCAAATTCTGGCTTACCTACAACCAACAGTACTTAACTACTTTCTAACCTTCATTGGGTTCGGGTTTTCACCTGCATCTGTTTGACATTCTAACACGGACATAACAGTAGAACCTGGAATAGCTTGCCTGCATCCGAAATGGCACCCTATTCCCCATAGGGCTCTGGTCAAAAGTAGTGCACTATATATAGGGAATAGGGTGCCATTTGGGATGCGCATTATATGTCTTTATCCCATTGGAGTAAGATTCATTGAAGGTGAATAAAGAGTCTAGGGATCCCTCTCACAGAATAGAGAACATTGGGGTTACAATATACTGTATCAACTGGGGATGACATGGATACCATGGAATATAGTCAACCTTCCTTCTGTGAGGAATGAGAGAGAGAGAGAAAGAGAGAGAGACAGAGAAAAAGTGAGAGATGTGTGTGCGTCCGTGTGTGTGTGTGTGACAGTGTGTGTGCGTCAAATCAAATCAAATTGTATTGGTCACATGCGTCGAATACAACAGGCGGAGACTTTACCGTGAAATGCTTACTCACAAGCCCTTAACCAACAACGCAGAGTTAAAAAGTAAGAACATTTGCAGATTTAAAAAATGAAATATTAACACAATAAAATAACAATAACGAGGCTATATACAGTGGGGAAAAAAAGTATTTAGTCAGCCACCAATTGTGCAAGTTCTCCCACTTAAAAAGATGAGAGAGGCCTGTAATTTTCATCATAGGTACACGTCAACTATGACAGACAAATTGAGATTTTTTTTCTCCAGAAAATCACATTGTAGGATTTTTAATGAATTTATTTGCAAATTATGGTGGAAAATAAGTATTTGGTCACCTACAAACAAGCAAGATTACTGGCTCTCACAGACCTGTAACTTCTTCTTTAAGAGGCTCCTCTGTCCTCCACTCATTACCTGTATTAATGGCACCTGTTTGAACTTGTTATCAGTATAAAAAACACCTGTCCACAACCTCAAACAGTCACACTCCAAACTCCACTATGGCCAAGACCAAAGAGCTGTCAAAGGACACCAGAAACAAAATTGTAGACCTGCACCAGGCTGGGAAGACTGAATCTGCAATAGGTAAGCAGCTTGGTTTGAAGAAATCAACTGTGGGAGCAATTATTAGGAAATGGAAGACATACAAGACCACTGATAATCTCCCTCGATCTGGGGCTCCACGCAAGATCTCACCCCGTGGGGTCAAAATGATCACAAGAACGGTGAGCAAAAATCCCAGAACCACACGGGGGGACCTAGTGAATGACCTGCAGAGAGCTGGGACCAAAGTAACAAAGCCTACCATCAGTAACACACTACGCCGCCAGGGACTCCTGCAGTGCCAGACGTGTCCCCCTGCTTAAGCCAGTACATGTCCAGGCCCGTCTGAAGTTTGCTAGAGTGCATTTGGATGATCCAGAAGAGGATTGGGAGAATGTCATATGGTCAGATGAAACCAAAGTAGAACTTTTTGGTAAAAACTCAACTCGTCGTGTTTGGATGACAAAGAATGCTGAGTTGCATCCAAAGAACACCATACCTACTATGAAGCATGGGGGTGGAAACATCATGCTTTGGGGCTGTTTTTCTGCAAAGGGACCAGGACGACTGATCCGTGTAAAGGAAAGAATGAATGGGGCCATGTATCGTGAGATTTTGAGTGAAAACCTCCTTCCATCAGCAAGGGCATTGAAGATGAAACGTGGCTGGGTCTTTCAGCATGACAATGATCCCAAACACACCGCCCGGGCAACGAAGGAGTGGCTTCGTAAGAAGCATTTCAAGGTCCTGGAGTGGCCTAGCCAGTCTCCAGATCTCAACCCCATAGAAAATCTTTGGAGGGAGTTGAAAGTCTGTGTTGCCCAGCGACAGCCCCAAAACATCACTGCTCTAGAGGAGATCTGCATGGAGGAATGGGCCAAAATACCAGCAACAGTGTGTGAAAACCTTGTGAAGACTTACAGAAAACGTTTGACCTGTGTCATTGCCAACAATGGGTATATAACAAAGTATTGAGAAACTTTTGTTATTGACCAAATACTTATTTTCCACCATAATTTGCTAATAAATTCATTAAAAATCCTACAATGTGATTTTCTGGATTTTTTTCTCTCATTTTGTCTGTCATAGCTGACGTGTACCTATTATGAAAATTACAGGCCTCTCTCATCTTTTTAAGTGGGAGAACTTGCACAATTGGTGGCTGACTAAATACTTGTTTTCCCCACTGTACAAGGAGTACCAGTACAGAGTCAATGAGTGGGGGTATGAGGTAGTTGAGGTAATTTAGGTAATATGTAAATGTAGGTAGTAGGGGTAAACGTGACTAAGCAATCAGGATAGATAATAAACAGTGTGTGTGAAGAGTGTGAAAGAGTGTGAAAGTGTGTCTACGTGTGTGTGTGTGTGTGTGGCGTCTATATGCATGTGGCGTCTATATGCATGTGTGTGTGAGCGTATATAGTGTGTGCGTGTGTGTTGGAGTGTAGTATGTGTGAGTGTATGGGTAGAGTCCAGTGAGTGTGCATAGAGCCAGTGCAAGAGAGAGTGCAAAAACAAAAAGGGGGTCAATGCAAAAAATAAAAAATCAGTGCGTGCAAGCGTGTGTGGGTGTGCATGAATGTGTGTGTGTGTGTGTGTGTGTGTGTGTGTGTGTGTGTGTGTGTGTGTGTGTGTGTGCAGATCCAGGTTATAAATTAGACAGTGCTTCAGACTGCACTTTATCTGTTAGTCACATATGGCAGAAAGCTCAATACATTTACTTCATCCATCATTTGAATCCTCAGTCCGTTCAGGTACAGAGGCTGGTCCAATATTTATCTAAAGTGTTTTCTCTGCTACAACCGTGGTTTGGGCTACAGGCAAATCTGCTCATAATAATCAAGTAGTTGAACAATAAGTGTTAGCTATAAATAGTAAACACACACAAACACACACACCACTACTGTAGTTAGCTACTTGTCAAGGGGAAAGCCCCAGTCGGTCCTGGCACCCACAGCTCTGATTGCAAAAAGCCTGGGATTCACTAAACAGCTTGGGTCTTGTAAAAGGAACCTTGTTCTCTTCAAATGTCCAGAATTAGTCAGGTAGCATCCCAGCCTGGAGAGATTGAGTAAAGGAGCTGGCAAGACTCTACTGGTAAAGTCGTAGGTTACAGTTAACGGTGGATGCATCACAAATGGCACCCTATTCTCTATATAGTGCACTTCTTAAAAATAAGTGCACTAGATACTATATACCAGGTCAGGGATCATTAACTAAATTCAGCCGTGACCTGATTTTTTTTGAGCGGATGGTCAGGGGGCCAGAACATAATTAAAAATAATTTGTAGACTGCAAATTGACCTCAAGAAGCCCAAACAGATATAACATTTGACTAAAGCATAATCATTTCAAACCTTGTATACGATCATATAAAGTATATCTCTCTATTATGAGTGGCAATAGGCCTACTTTGGAACAGATTTTCAAAACTCAAATCACTTGGAGCTGATTTGCTGGTGTTTTACAGTCTTTTATGCCCAACAATAACCCTCTACTGCACACATTTAGTTTTTTCATTAAAAATATTATTCCATCCTATTTTTTGGAGGATTTAGGCTTTCTGATAATGTATCAATAATTTTAAAAAATTAAAAAATTCTCCCCACAACCATAATTTTTTTTGTAGCCTCGGCCATAAGGGTACTGAAACACCAAGGAAAATCAGGTATTTTCAGAACATTTATTCAGTGAAATATAGTAGAAACAAGCACTCTTTTCATAAGAAAATATTTCACTGCCTCTCAAACCTGATTCTGGGGTTCATTCTTCCTCACTGTCACTGTCCTCAAGCTCACTGCCCTCACTATCAGAGGGTATGATCCTAACTGCTCGATTAGGCTACTTTTGCCGATAGAATGTCCCTGTGTCCATTGCCTGTGAATGTCAGTGGATGTGTCGGCAAAAACATTGACTAAGGCCATCATTTTACATAAATTTATATGTCTTTCATTGAGCACGATATTGCCCTGAAAAGTAGCCTAACTGCACAACGTTGTCCTGAGGCAACAAAAATAATACAACATTTTTGAATATATCTAAAAACAAAATATGTTCAAAACCTATCAAATATGCTTCTTTAGAGGTTCCTACAAGTACATATTTTTTTTGGTCAAGTTATCTCTATTTAAACATGCAAAATAATGTATCTGACCCTTTGCTCACACCATGAGTTCACATCGCTCCTGAAAGAAGGCCACTACCCCAATTGATACATCATACCAACTTCTGCACCTCATTGGATTGTTTACAGACATGTCATCACATATTGTCATGTGTAGGAATTAACTTAAATATTCTTTGCTAATATGTTTTTTTTTCTTCAGGTTTTCTGAATGATAACACAATAGTGGAATCTACTCTGTGTATCATATGTTTCAATCCCACAGCAATCACAATGCAACAATAGATCATATATTTGAAGACAACCGCGCAGCATCGATAATATGATATTGATAAGTGAGCTTTGTAGATGTAGATGCTAATATGTATCTAGCTCAACAGAAAAACTGTTGAGATAACATACTGCACATAAGCCCATAGCCCATCAGTTCGAGTTAGTGTTTATTGAGAGAGAGAGAGATAGAAAGAGAGAGAGGGGGGGGGGGGCTTAAGGATGAGAGTCAAGCATTAGGCACTGCGCAGGAGTGAGGGGTGTTAAACTGATTACACTGTTTCCATGTTCTCTGGTCTCTGTCTGTTCTTTCTCTCTCTTGCTCTCCCTCTCTCCTTCTCTTTCCCCCTCCATCTCTCTCTTCCCCCCCCGCTGTTTCTCTCATCCCCACTCGCTCTGAACCCCCCCTCCCCCCCCCTCTCTCTCTTGCTCTCCCTTCCCACTCTCTGAGCCCTGACAATACAAAGAGGAACTGGCAGCATCACATCACACTCCTCATCCGCGTGCCAAAACACAGCGGGCACCGCCAGCCCTTACCATCCCTCACCCCCCTCACTCTCCCTCCCCCCACTCCTCAGCCTCCATCCCTCTAATCCTCACCCTCCATCCCCTCATATTCCATCCCCCCACTCTTCTCCATCCATCCCCCCACTACTTTCCCTCCATCCCCCCACTCCTCACCCTCCATCCCCTCACTCTTCTCCCTCCATCCCCCCACTCTTCTCCCTCCATCCCCCCACTCTTCTCCGTCCATCCCCCCACTTCTCACCCTCCATCCCTCCACCCTCCCTGCCGTCCTGCCATCACTCCCTCTGGAAGCAGCTCTGGATAGGGGTTCAGATTAGCATGTATAAAACCGGCTTCTTATCGCTTCTCTCGACATAAACTCATTACACACACGACAGGCTTGTATCCTCTCTCTAGGTTTTCACCCAGCCACTGCTGCATGAGAGAGAGAGAGAGAGAGAGAGAGAGAGAGAGAGAGAGAGAGAGAGAGAGAGAGAGAGAGAGAGAGAGAGATGGGGTAAAATAATGATTTATTAAAATTATTTATTCTGAGATGTAAATGTAGCTAGCACTGTATGGCGGGTTGGCAGTAGTGGGGGAGACAAGCAGGGTTAACGACATGGTCGGATGCACGATTTCCATTCTGAGTCCCCTGCATTATCCATTAAGTAAATAGCCCGGGGAAAATGGAACTTAAAGCACCTTGTTTCTTTCTGTCGAGGCAGTGGGAGCTAGCGGTGCCGGCGCTGTGCATAACGAACAGGAGATTATGAAGTTTAAGAGAGAGGGAACTTGCTTGCTATCAGCACCAGTTGCACACAATCTAATGCTAACAGTAAGTAATGTCAATAGAGGCAGAGGAGAGGGAGGAGATGAGGGAGATGGTGTTGAAAGGAGCGGAGAGAAATGACGTGGGGAACAAGTCTACCCTAGAATGTGGGTAAAATGGCACAAATGGCTAAAGCAAGGCCAGGCCCGGCAGCGGTTGACTGGGCTCCAGAACCAACAGACAGACTCAATAGACCCTGGTAAGAACCTGGACGCCCCAGCGCCCTGTCGGCAGGCTAAACTGACCATGCATGCGTCCCAAATGGCACCCTATTCCCTATGTAGGGCCATAGGCTCTAGTCAACAGTAGTGCACAATGGGCCCTGGTCAAAGGTAGTGCACTATATAGGAAATAGGGTGACATTTGGGCCGTAGCCTATGCAACAGGAACACAACACCACCACCTCCCGAGACCAACCCTAGACTGTAGGTAACCTCAACTGGGAGTTGGGTTTGAAACTAAAAGTGTAAAATAATCTGGAATGTAAGTAACAGTGTGTGTAAACCGTCTGAGAAGCTGTTGACAATATGTGCTGATGTTTTAGCCTGTCAACCCGCTATGAGAAAATTTATGGATATAGAAAAAAAGTTAATTAAAGGGTAAAGCTTCATTGTCGTGTTTAGGGTTTATGGACAATGGGCATAGTGTAGAGCTGAGGTTTTCTCTCTGCAAACAACAGATAGACAGGATTGTGAGTTTCTCTGCAAAGCTACCTCATAAAGAAGAACCACCTATAAAATATTCAAGAAAACACAACAAAATGACAAAAAAAAAAAAAACATACACTTTAGCTCTCATGCCCTACACCAGAATCTAAAGGGTTAACCCTCACAGCACAAATGAAACACAAAATGACAAGGTTCTAAACATTAACTACTAGGCTATAGATTAACAGTTATCTGCATGAGGGATGTTTCCCTTCATTCCTTTACCAGCAGTCCTGCTCTATATTTAAGTATGGCGTTATAGAAGCAGCTAACCCCTGCAGCTGTCTGCCTGTGTTATCTGTCCAATAACTAATGTCCTAATTCTCCCCAGGCTGTCTGATTACCAACCCAGCCCACACACACCCTGATCTCTGGTGAGCAGGTGATTATACGTGCACGTACACGTACACGTACACACACACAGACAAACACGCGCACATGCATAGGCATGGATGCACACACACAGACAGACAGACACACACACACAAACACCGCTCCTTATATGTTGCCAGGGGGATGCTTAATGAGGTGT
Source organism: Coregonus lavaretus (assembly GCF_964263955.1). Classification (NCBI taxonomy): domain Eukaryota; kingdom Metazoa; phylum Chordata; class Actinopteri; order Salmoniformes; family Salmonidae; genus Coregonus; species Coregonus lavaretus. Next base: position 28,754,273 of record NC_140012.1, on the reverse strand, counting down.
TCAAGAAGGAGGGGACAGCGTCTTGATGATTCATATTATCAATCAGGGTGTTAGTTTTCCATTTTTCACATCGATGTAATCATCCTAAAATACATTAACATTGAGGAGAGTCATAATGTGTGAATATTTTCAGTGTTATTGAGTCAAACTCTGCCAGCCTTGAATGACTGATGCGTCTTCCATACCAAAAAGTATACCCCCATGCCATGAATAAATATGCAGCATCAAAACTGCTATTAGAAGAAAAAAAACGGTGTAAAAAAGAATTATGAGGATGGGCTGGGCTGGGTGTTTACCAAGAATAGCTCGGCAAACAAGAACAGAATGCATATTACCATTAACAGTGTTCATATTCATGATAAAATAATTGACCTTATGACAAGTCGTTTTCAATCCCATTTAGATTTACATTAGTGTTCCATCATTTAAATAGTAAACACTAAACATGCAGAATGCATACAGTATTGGAAGAAGGAATCTGTGCTTCTGGATAGTACCTTGCGTAGTAGGCTATACCTGTGGGGTGCAGCTCTACCCGGACAAATAACACCCAGGCCAGTGGTAATGCTTTGGGATTGTGTGCATGTGTACATGAGTGTCTACGTTTGTGCTGCTAACTAGCTCTTGCATGTCAAACCCTGATCTGTTTAACCTGTCTTGTGTTGTCTCCAACCCCCACCAACCCCCACCAAATTCTGAGACTATTACTATCCGCCTCCTGTGTCTGCATCTGGGTCTTAGCCTGAGCCGTGACAGTACGAACTGGTCATGACTGACCCAGCAGACTCTGACCAGCTCCGCAACGCTGTCTCCTCCCAAGGAGCCACCATTGGAAGACATGAGGGGTTACTACAAAGCCTTATGGAGGGACTCCCTACCCTGGCAGAACGCCATGACCATGCGTTCAATACATTGCCCAACTAGGCAGCAAGCCACAATAGTAACCCCCCAGACTCTCAGCAACCCCGCTACCAGCGGCACTTCTTCCCAGCCTACCCCAGTGTCCCGAGAACCTCGCTTACCTCTTCCGGAGTGCTACGCTGGAGATACTGGAACCTGCCGGGCGTTTCTCTCCCAGTGCTTCCTCATCTTCGAGCTGCAGCCTTCTTCATTCCCCTCGGACCGCTCCAAGATAGCGTACTTGATAACGCTGATGTCCGGGAGGGCCCTCGCCTGGGCTACGCGGTGTGGGAGCAACAGTCCACCGTTTGCCTCAGTCTGGAGGAGTTCGTGGCGGAGGTTAGAAAGGTGTTCGATTCTCCGTTGTCCTGGAGAGAGGCTGCTCGTAAGCTGCTCCAACTACGTCAAGACTCCCGTAGTGTGGCAGACTACGTGGTGGAATTTGGCACGTTAGCGGCTGAGAGCGCCTGGAACCCAGAAGCCCTGTTCGACACGTTCCTTCACGTTTGCAATGCCAGGGTTGTGGGTTCGATTCCCACGGGGGGCCAGTATGAAAAATAAATAAAAAATAATGTATGCACTCACTAACTGTAAGTCGCTCTGGATAAGAGTGTCTGCTAAATTACTAAAATGTAAAATGTAAATTATCAGAGGTAATTAAAGACGAGCTCGCAGCTCGGGAGCTGCCCATGGACCTCGACTCCCTCATAGCCTTGACCATCCGGATCGATGGGCGGCTACGGGAACGTAGGAGGGATAGGGGGTCTGTTCCCTGTCGCCCTCGCTCATCCTCGAATTCCACCTCGCCTCTGAGGAATCCCGGAAATCCTTGAAGTCTACATTTCCGAGAGAGTCCGGTGTCACCCGAGTTCCCTCAGAGATCACCGAAGGCTGCCGACTCACCTCCTCTGGAGCCCATGCAACTGGACAGGGCTAGATTGTCTCCTGCTGAGCGCTTACGCAGACTAAACACTAAGAGCTGTCTGTATTGTGGAGCTACGGGACATTTCTTATCTACCTGCTCATTAAAAGACCAGGCTCATCAGTAGGTACGAGTACACTGGTGAGCCATAAGGGGAGTTTCCAATCTCCCTCTACTCGTAACCCCCTCTTTGCTACCCTGTTGTGGGGAGACCAGTACAAATCCATCCGGGTGCTCATTGACTCTGGGGCCGACGAGAGCTTTATGGACACTACCCTGGTGTTGGAGCTGGGTATCTCCACTCAACCCCTTTCCATCCCGATGGACGTCAGAGCGCTGGATGAGCGCTCTATGGGCAGAGTCACTCACAATACAATTCTTATCAACCTGCGAGTGTCAGGCAACCACAGTGAGGCTACGCAGTTTCTGCTCCTGGAGTCTCCTCATGTACCCATGGTTTTGGGGTTTTCATGGCTCCAGGGGCACAACTCCCTAATCGACTGGGCTACGGGTTCCATCCGTTTTGCCATGCCCATTGCCTGAAGTCAGCGGAGCCTGCCCGGGACGTCTTCCTGTGGACTCGAAAGAAGCCTTGGACCTCTCTGCCATTTCCGTGGAGTACCAGGACCCCCGGGAAGCTTTCAGCAAGGCCCGCGCCACATCTCTTCCTCCGCATCGGCCCTACGACTGTGCAATCAACCTTCTCCTGGGCATCGCACCGCCTCGGGGGCGACTTTATTCCCTGTCGGGACCGGGGACCAAAGCAATGGAAGGGTACGTTGAGGACTCTCTCGCTGCAGGGATTATGCGTCCATCTGCCTCCCCCGCCAGCACAGGGTTCTTCTTTGTGGAGAAGAAGGACAAGACCCTGCGTCCGTGTATCGACTACCGGGGTCTTAATGACATTACGGTTAAAAAACGTTACCTGCTACCACTCATCTCCTCAGCTTTTGAGCCTCTCCAGGAGGCAGTCATCTTCACCAAGTTGGACCTTCAGAACGCCTACCATCTGGTTCGGATACGTGAAGGAGACGAGTGGAAGACAGCCTTCAACACGGCTAGCGGGCACTACGAGTACCTGATGACGCCGTTCGGACTGACCAATGCTCCTGCAGTGTTCCAGGCCCTGGTAAATGATTTGCTCCATGACATGTTGAACCGATTTGTGGTTGTCTACCTCGACGACATCCTCATTTATTCCCGGTCAGCTCAAGAGCACGTTCGACAGGTTCTCCAGAGTCTCCTGGAGAACCAGCTTTTCATGAAGGCGGAGAAATGTGAGTTCCATTGCTCCACCATCTCCTTCCTAGGATACGTCATCGATGGACCCTGACAAGGTGAGAGCGGTGGTGGATTGGCCTCAACCCACATCCAGAGTGCAGCTGCAACGTTTTCTGGGGTTTGCCAATTTCTACCGTCATTTCATCTGGGGTTACAGCACCCTTGCTTCCCCCCTCTATGTACTCAACACTCCCAAGGTTCCGTTCATATGGTTTCCAGCAGCTGACCGGGCTTTCTCAGACCTCAAGCAGCAATTCACTTCAGCTCCCATCCTAATCCATCCGGACCCGTCCCGTCAGTTCGTGGTGGAGGTCGACGCCTCGGACGTCGGATTGGGGTTGTCCTTTGCCAGCGTTCTGCCCAGGACCAGAAGCTGCATCCCTGCACCTTCCTTTCCCATCATCTTAACCCCGCTGAGAGGAACTATGACGTGAGAATTACTCGCAGTCAAGATGGCGTTGGAGGAGTGGAGGCACTGGTTAGAAGGGGCGGAACACCCATTCTTGGTGTAGACGGACCATAAGAACCTGGAATATCTCCGCACCGCCAAGCGCCTCAACTCCAGGCAGACGAGATGGGCCCTGTTATTCACTTGTTTCCATTTCACTATCTCCTACCGCCCGGGGTCCAAGAATGTGATGCCTGACACACTCTCACGTCTGTACAGCCCCGCTACTACACCATCGGACCCCGAGACCATCCTACCTACTTCCTGTCTAGCGGATGCTATCATCTGGGGAATAGAGAGTCTGGTCTGCAAGGCGCAGTGTTCCCAGCCCGGCTAACCGGATGTTTGTCCCGGATTCTGTCCATGCTGGTCCTGGACAAGACTCACCTGTCATCCTGGCTCCCGTCGGACTTTGGCTTTCATCCGACAACGTTTTTGGTGGCCCACCATGGTTCCTGACGTCTCCGCATTCGTTGCCGCCTGCATTGTGTGTACGCAGAACAAGACTCCGCGGCAAGCTCCGGCTGGCCTCCTTCTACCACTCCCTGCTCCTCACCGCTACTGGTCCCATATATCCTTGGACTTTGTCACGGGCCTCCCTCCATCAGAGGGCAACACCACCATCCTTATGGTGGTGGATAGGTTTTCCAAAGCTGCCCATTTTATCCCCCTTCCTAAGTTGCCCTTAGCTAAGGAGACGGCCCAGCTCATGGTGCAGCACTTCTTCCGGATCCATGGACTTCCGGACGACATGGTCTCCAATCACGGTCCTCAGTTCTCATCCCGGTGCTGGAAGGCGTTCTGCACCCTTATTGGGTCGTCGGCCAGCCTGTCCTCTGGTTTTCATCCCCAGTCTAACGACCAGTCAGAGAGAGCCAATCAGGACCTGGAGATGACTCTTCGTTGCCTCGTCTCCACCAATCCCACCACCTGGAGCCAGCAACACGTCTGGGTGGAATTTGCCCGCAACACCCTTCCCTGTTCTGCTACTGGTCTCTCGCCTTTTGAGTGTTCCCTGGGATATCAGCCCCCGCTCTTCCCGGAGGAAGAGGAAGAGGTCAGCATACCTTCTGCCCAGATGTTCATCCGTCGCTGTCGCCGTATCTGGAAGAGAACCCGGGCCGCTCTTCTCAAGACCACCTCCAGGTATCGATGATGATCCTGCCTTCCGTCCTGTACCTGCCTGACTCTGATTTGGATTACGACTCTTTGCCTGCCTTGACCTACCGATTGCCTGCCCCTTGTACTGTAATAAACTCTGAGACTCGTACTATCCGCCTCCTGTGTCTGCATCTGGGTCTTAGCCTGAGCCGTGATAATGCATGTGTTTGTACAGTATGTGCCCGAGTGCGTGTATGCGTGCCCACGTGTGTACTGTATGTGTGCATTTGTGCAAGTGACTCAATGCATATTTTAAAGTTCACTTCTGCTATAATGTGCATCGAGGTGATCACCAGGGAGAGTTAGAAATGAGGAGGGGCACTACAAAATGAGCAGGAGTACCCGAACGCAGATCCAAAAGGGTTTGTGGGCTAGGGAAAGCCTGGTGGGTTTAAGCCCAGCAGACCTCTGTTAAAGTAGGAGCCAGTTGGATAGAAGAAAGCGAAAATAAATGTAAGAGCATAAACAGGGTAGTGAAAGGAATTATTCACTGGTGCTGGCTAAGTGGAAAATAATATGATGTAATGAATGGTATGTCAGAAACAGCCCGGCCCACTGGCCAGTGAAGCAGTTTGTGTGGGTAGGGGGTGAAGGAGTGGCAGGCATCATGCTTTGGGGACTACTACTGCACCTGAGACACTAGTCTGACCATTTGGCTAATATGAGTCCTCTCTCTCTCTCTCTCTCTCTCTCTCTCCCCTCTCTCTCTCTCTCTCTCTCTCTCTCTCTCCCTCCCTCTCTTTCTCCCATAATGCTCCACAGATTAAGGATTTTACATCAATTTGGTCCTAATGGACCTTCATCAGGATTTTATTTCTGGTTGTGAGTCAAATGTTGATTTCTTACATTGTGACAATATCAGGCAAACTAATCAATGGTTGGGGTGGATCCCTACAACCTAATCAATACTGAGCTTCTCAAAGCGGACCGTTCGTAATGAGAGAATGTAGTTCATGGTGAATGTTCTGAATCTAAATCAACCACTGATTGGTTTATCAAAGCTCAATTACAACACAATAAGGTGTGAAACGATACAAACACAATACCAAGGACTGACCAACCATGATATCACAATTATAGTTTTAACCATATTATGAGGCTATATAGTGTTTGTTTACATTTACATTGTTTACAAACATTGGAGTAAAACAAGCTTATATTTTGGGTTCTGATGCGGTATGACAGTTGAACTAACTGGTTTTAGTTAAAGTTAAAACCATTAATCTATAGGTCCAAACATGGATGTAGCAACTAAGGATTCTAGCTTTAAGGAGGTCCAACGAGAGGCACATTTCTTCACAGAAAAATACACAATTACATTTCCCAAGACCCTCACTGCTGATATGCAATAAAAATAATCTCTCTCTCTCCAACCACTGTAATATAAATGTAATAACCAGCTATGAAAGAATCAGCTTCATGACTAAAGATAACAATGCAAACTCAAAAATTGGATTAAAAATATTATATTTCTTATTGCAAAATAATTGGATTTAGACTTTTTTTTTTACTGTAAGCAACTCTACAGTTACCAAAGAAGTGAGAATAACATATCTGACCTCTGCCAAGTGATTTCCTGGCTTTTATTCAGTTACTCACTACTCACTCACTTTTCATTTCCCTTAGTTTCCAATATGAAACAACATATTGGACTTTCATACAGTGTAACTCTATGCTGTTTGGCACACAGGGAGCGTTTGTAAGACTCTTTCACCATTTCTCTCCTCCTTCATTCAAATTCCACAGAAAGGGGTACATTCCATTTACTGTCAGAGGGAAATACTTATCGAAGAGATAAATAGACAGACAAATAATGAGATTCCTTCCCTCCTTACGTTCTTCTCTCTGTGATAGGGAGTTGGTTATTAATGACCCTAGGCCAAGGCCTTGCCTTGTTCTGAAAGAGTCAACCCTTACCGATAAACCACATGAATTTCACATGAACACGTGAAGTGTTCCAAAAACACGTGATCTCATGTGAAGTTAATATGAAAACATGTGACAACATGTAAAGCAACATGTGATAACATGAAACTACACATGTGAAAAAGTGAACACATGCGAAGTGTTCCAAAAACACGTTTTCACATGATTTCACGTGAAATTTCATGTGAAATCGTGCAATTTTCCATATGTGAAATCATGTGATTTTTCTGTAAGGGAATGTAAGGAACAGTGCGGAATGGTGTGTGTGTGTGTGTCGACGTGAGGAACAGTGAGGAACGACCTGTTACGTCTCCTCCCATTGCACCCCTCCGGTCTACTGAGCCACCGGTCTGAGCGAACAACCGCGGCAACACCGGAATGGAAACCCAACGCCCTCCAGCGCACCTGCACCTCATCATCTCATCACCACCCCTATATAACCCTGGATTGTTCAGTGATGTGCTGTGTGTGATTGTTAGTGTCTTGTCGTGTACTCACTCTTTGTTGTTCTCTTGCTCAGTGTTCAGTAAACCTTTACATTGTTGATTCCTTTGTCTGCGTCCTGCCTCTTCGTATCCTCAGTACTCGTCACAGAATCACACACCAATCACGAAGATGGATGCAGCAGGTAATCCTCCTGGAGTTTCCCAGCGCCTCGACCAACACCAGCAGCAGATTGCCCAGCTGAACGCCGCCATGCAGGAAGTGCTCCAAACGCTGCATAAACTGACCATCGCTCCGGTTCCACCTCAGGGATCGGCGAGTGCACTCAGTCCACCTCCTCCCGTGCTATCACCAATGTCTGAGGGACCCGTCGCCCTGCTGGAGCACTATGACGGGAAAATGACGTAGATGCTTCCTGCTACAGGTTTCACTGTGTCTGGTGCGTCAGCGTGGGGCATCTCCATCGGACCAAGCCAGGATAGTGCTGGTGATTTCGCTATTGAAGGGAAAGGCGCTGGATTGGAGCCTCGTCGCTCACCCCATCGGAGCTATGGAAGCCGCCCTGCCTCTGAGTCCTTACCCATGGAGGTGGGCAGCACCCCCTACACCCCCACGGACCACAGATCTCCTGGCGGCTCCCTATCTAGGCGGTATGACTCCCGTCGCCGCTCTGTGAGTGTTCCATCATCACCTGTCACCAAACCATTGTTTTAGTTCCCTTAACGGTGAATGGTTCTTCCTTCTCTTCGCTTTCCACGGATTCCGGATTCCAGATCAGCGGGGAATCTTATAGATAGGGAGCTGGTCTCTGAAGGGGGTTGTCCACCGTGCCACTGCCTTCTCCACTACACGTCACCTCGCTGGACAATAAACCACTTGGATCAGGCACCATTACGCACGTCACTCTCCCCATCACCATCACCATTCCCACACTACCGGAACACCACGAGGAGCTGTCCTTCCACGTCGTCACGTCACCCCTTCACCGAATCGTCTTGGGATTGCCCTGGCTCAGACTACACAACCCCACCATCAATTGGATCACCAAGAGGATAACAGCCTGGTCCCCCTCATGCCGGAGGACCTGCCTGCCAGTGGTTTGTTGTTCCACGTCAGTGGAGAGTCCGGAGTCCGCCCTCCAGCCCAACATTCCACGTGAGTACAGAGATCTCTCCGATGTCTTCTCTGCCTCCAAGGCTAAGTGTCTCCCTCTTCACAGGCCCTGGGACTGCGCCATTGACCTGCTGGAGGGACAACACCCACTGAAGAGTCGCATTTACTCCCTTTCCATAGTGGAGACTGAGGCCATGGAGAAGTATGTGGCGGAGACCCTGAAACAGGGGTTCATCAGACACTCTACCTCTCCTGCCTCCGCCAGCTTCTTCTTCGTGTACAAAAAAAGACGGAGGACTGAGACCGTGCATTGACTACCGGGGGCTGAACGCAGTCATCCCCAAGTACCGGTACCCCCTCCCTCTGGTTCCGTCGGCCATCGAGCAGCTGCGAGGGGCCCGGTACTTTACCAAGTTGGACCTGAGGAGTGCCTACAACCTGATGCGAATCCGGGAAGGAGACGAGTGGAAGACGGCATTCAGCACTACCTCAGGCCACAATGAATACTGTGTCATGCCCTACGGCCTCACCAACGCACCTTCCGTGTTCCAGTCTTTCGTCAATGACGTGTTCCGAGACATGCTGAGTAGACAGGTGGTGGTGTACATCGACGATATCCTGATCTACTCGGCTACGTTCGAGGAGCATGTCAGGGACGTCAGAGCGGTCCTACTCCGCCTCCGGGAACACAGCCTGTTGGTAAAGGGGGAGAAATGCGAATTCCACCAACAGGCCATCTCCTTCCTGGGATACAGGATCAGTCCTCAGGGGGTGTTCATGGAAAGAGTGAAGACGGACGCCGTCAGGTGATGGCCAGTCCCCACCACCATCAAGGGCCTACAGAGCTTCCTGCGCATCGCAGATTTCTACCGTCGTTTCATCAGGTTCTTCAGCTCCATAGCCGCCCCGCTCACCTCTCTCCTTAAGGGGGGTCCTCAGAAGCTGGCCTGGAACCCTGAGGCTGATGCTGCCTTCAAGAAGCTGAGGAGAGGTTCACCACAGCGCCCCTCCTAAAACACCCAGATCCAGCTCGTCCTTTCATCCTGGAGGTGGACGCATCTGAGCAGGACGTGGGTGGGATCCTCTCCCAACTCCTCTTCTCGAAAAAGCTTACCCCCGCAGAGAGGAACTATGGAGTTGGAGACATGGAGCTGTTGGCGGTGGTCCTCGCTCTGGACGAATGGAGACACTGTCTGGAGGGCACAGTCCATCCATTCCGGATTCTAACTACCCACTGGAATTTGGAGCACATACGGTCAGCAAAACGGATGAACTCTCGTCAAGCCAGGTGGGCCCAATTTCTTACTCACTTTCAGTTTATTCTGTCCTACCGCCCAGGATCCCAGAATGTGAAAGCTGACGTACTCTCCAGGATGCACCATACCGGAGAAAGGAAGGATCTGGGGGTCCTATCCTGCCTCCATCTCTCATCGTGGCACCTGTCGTTTGGGATGTGGACGAAGACAACCGCCTGGCGGCTCAGGTGGACCCAGCGCCTGCCAACGCCCCTCCGGGGTGCATGTATGTACCCACCAGGGTCCGTGACCGTCTGCTGATTAGGACGCACACCACCCTTACGGCAGGGCACTCCGATATGACGCGCACCCTACATTCTCTCTCAAATAAATACTGGTGGCCCACCTTGGCTACTGATGTCTCCCACTATATCAACTCCTGTTTCGTATGTGCCCAAACGAAGACACCTCGGAACGCCCTAACTAGTTCCTCTCCCAGCGCCTCAGCGACCTTGGTGACACCTGTCCATAGACTTTGTCACCAACCTCCCATGTTCTGATGGCTTCACCACAGACCTGGTGGTCGTAGATCGGTTCTCCAAATCGTGCCGTTTTTTTTGCCACTAACTGGTCTTCCTTCTGCTCTCCAGGTCGCTGAGGTCCTGTTCCAACAGGTCTTCCAGCATTATGGACTTCCGGAGGACATCGTCTCGGACCGTGGCCCCCAATTCACCTCCTGAGTGTGGAAGGCTTTCCTGGAGAAGATCGGGGCCACGGCCATCCTCACATCCGGGTATAGGCCTCAGTCGAATGGGCAGGTGGAGCGCATGAACCAGGAGCTGGGGATGTCACGTCTCCTCCCGTTGCTCGCCGGTCTACTGAGCCACCGGTCTGAGCGCACCACCTCGGCAACACCGGAATGGAAACCCAACGCACCCTAATCACCTCCAGCGCACCTGCACCTCATCATCTCATCACCACCCCTATATAGCCCTGGATTGTTCAGTATTGTGTTGTGTGTGATTGTTAGTGTCTTGTCATGTACTCGCTCTTTGTTGTTCTCTTGCTCAGTGTTCAGTAAACCTTTACATTGTTGATTCCTGCATCTGTGTCCTGCCTCTTCGTATCCTCAGTACTCGTCACACGACCAAGGCCCGCAACGTGTGGGAACAACATGGAAATAGCAGTGGGGAGCCCTGAACTCTCATTTGTGTTAATAAAACGTCTCTAAATTGTTTGTGTAATGAAATTAACGTTGTCAGTGCCGGGGGGGCTGGGGGACATCAATTAAGCAGATAAGCAAATTAAAATAAATCACTTCTGATGGTGACCCGCCGGCTGGTCGCCGTCCAGTAAACAACAGGGAGGAAACAGGAAGCAGGAAGCCATTTTGCTGAGCGATTAGAGGGATTATGAATCGTCATGACACCAAGCAGCAGCAATAGATACTATAGTTTGTCTATAGTCTGTCCTCTCTTCAGGCCTCAGGACAAAGGGAGGACTGCTATCACTACTTCCTCGTCTTAGATGAACTGTGTTGGTCTCGCACGTATCTATAAAAATTACTAGGTCTTTGACTAGGCCATGACCCATGAGGCCATGATACAATTAATGAGTTTACACAACATAATTATGAGGTAATGGTCGATGGATGGATGTAAATGTGTGAAGATACAGATTGATATCCTGTCCCCACTGTTTTCTTAAGGTGTGTCCTAGTAAAGACCAAGAGGATGCCATTTTGTGACGGTGGCATGTAGTATGTGAAGTTTCACCAAGGTATAGATCAATGATCAGCTTTCCCTCCCCCAATCCTAACCTTAACCATTAGTAGGGAAAACTGACCCAAGATCAGTGTCTAGGGACAACTTCACCCTACACTGTAGTATGTCTCCTGGGTGGGGAATTATGTGATGTGTAGGAGGGAGTGGTGGATATGATCATAGCATCTAGTGAACGGGTCGCATTCCACAGCTAAGGCGAGGCAATGCAACAATCAATGGTTGCATGCCACGTTATCGACTGTGTCATCAACTGACAAATTGCTACAACATATGATGTGGTTTGCTGATACTTAAAATACCTATCCAGGCGTTGTACGATCAGCCAGACATCAGCAACGTCTAAGCTCTGGAACACGGCCAATAATGCAGCTCACCTAATTGGCTGAAGTAATAATGGATGGTGATGGAGGTGGTGGTGGGGGGAATAGTGGTGGGAGCCACCACAGATCAGAATTAGAGTTGATAGGCAGAAATGGGTGTGATGAGAGAATGAATGGGACACAAGAGGGCACATTTGCAGATTTTACTGCTAATGTGATTTATCTGTCATTCTGTCCAGTGTCCAGAGGAGGCATAAAAACCAGCTCAGCCCTCTCTTCCTGTCTCTAGGGGTAGCAGCAGGGGTATTCAAAGGATCTTCAGGCAGTTTAAAGCATTTTTTGTCAAGACACAAGGAGACAGGAAACGATGGAGGTCGAACACAAAATAATAACAAAACAAAACAAATGTATTTCATGAGTTAGCATGTGTTCTCCATTACAACCAACATAATATGGACCACACCTTTAAGCCACGTTAGCATTAGTCAGTGCTTTACTAACTGGCAGCTAGTTTCAAAGGGACAACTAGCCTAAACTTAATTTGGATGAATTATCATCCTCATCTGAACTATAGAATGACAATCTGTACAGAGATTAAATTCCCCATATTCATAATTTTCCCTAAAGTTTTTTTCTCTTAATTTCTCTGCAGTATCACAGCCTATCCAAGTCTTGCGGTCTGATCCCAGCTTCATTCATTAGCATGCAAATCCTCATCTTTAGGAGAAAGCAGAGAAGGAGAGAAGCTATAGCCCTATCACACTGGAGAAAGAACCTCTTTTGTTCTGGAACTGGAACTTTGGAACATTGAAGATGTTCATTCTCTCTATCTCCATCCAGGTACAGCTACATGCTCCTGTGACAGCAGCCATCTCCCCCTGCCTCAGCCTAATGTACAGTCAGGGCTAGTTACATTAGCAATTACAGTGTTCAGGTTAAGATGAATTGAATTACTGGGTGGCTTCCCCCATGCTCCACTGTGGGCGTATCAATCACTTCCTGGGAGCCAGAGAGACCCTGAATCACCACATGCACACACACACATACACGCGCACACACCCTCCATCCTCCTATCCTCCCTGCTTCTTTATGCAAAATGGCCGGGCCGAGCTGCTGCACTCCATCTATCAATAAATGGGTATGTTGGGTGCACACTCATTTTCTAACACTTTCCATCTCTTTAATCAAGCAGCTGTATGACACCGGTGGTAGTCAGTGAAGAGCGTCCATATTTATTTACTATATCTTGCAGATAAATAAATAATACAAAGAATTAAGCAGAAACAGAGCTGTTGTGATTGCAATTTTGGTTGTGTGTATGAATGTATGAGATATTAAGAGTAAACGTAGGCCTATACACAAACCTCTAATATTCACTGACATACAGTGCCTTCAGAAAGTATTCATACCCCTTGACTTATTCCACATTTTGTTGTGTTAGAGCCTGAATTCAAAATTAATTAAATACATTTTTTCTCTATCACCCATCTACACACAATATAGTTGCGAAACAGAATGCATGCTCACAAGATCAGGATGGTTCATGCGAGGCTACACACAATATCCCATAATGAGAAAGTGAAAACATGTTTATAGAAATGTTCGCTAATGTATTGAAGATGAAATACAGAAATATCTCATTTACATAAGCATTCACACCCCTGAGTCAATACATGTTAGAATCACCTTTGGCAGCGATTACAGCTGTGAGTCTTTCTGGGTAGTCAATAAGAGCTTTGCACACCTGGATTGTACAATATTTTCCCATTATTCTTTTCAAAATTCTTCAAGCTCTGTTAAATTGGTTGTTCATCATTGCTAGACAACCATTTTCAAGCCATAGATTTTCAAGCAGATTTAAGTCAAAGCTGTAACTCGGCCACTCAGGAACATTCACTGTCTTGGTAAGCAACACTAGTGTAGATTTGGCCTTGTGTTTTAGGTTATTGTCCTGCTGAAAGGTGAATTAATCTCCCAGTGTCTGGTGGAAAGCAGACTGAACCAGGTTTTCCTCTACGTTTTTGCCTGTGCCTAGCTCCATTCCGTGTATTTTGTATCCTGGAAAACTCCCCAGTCCTTAATGATTACAAGCATACTCATAACACGATGCAGCCACCACTATGCTTGAAAATATGGAGCGTGGTACTCAGTAATGTGTTGTATTGGATTTGCCACAAACATAACACTTTGTATTCCGGACAAAAAGTTAATTGCTTTGCCACATTCTTTACAGTATAACTTCAGTGCCTTGTTGCAAACAGGATGCATGTTTTGGAATCTGTTTTATTCTTTACAGGCTTCCTTCTTTTCACTCTGTCAATTAAGTTTGTATTGTGGAGTAACTACAATTTTGTTGATCCATCCTCAGTTTTCTCCTACCACAACCATTAAACTCTGTAACTGTTTTACAGTCCCCATTGGCCTCATGGTGAAATCCCTGAGCGGTTTCCTTCCTCTCCGGCAACTGAGTTAGGAAGGACGCCTGTATCTTTGTATTGACTGGGTGTATTGATACACCATCCAAAGTGTAATTAATAACTTCACCTTGCTCAAAGAGATATTCAATGTCTGCTTTTTTTTACCAATCTACCAATAGGTGCCCTTTACTAGGCATTGGAAAACCTCCCTGGTCTTTGTGGTTGAATCTGTGTTTGAAATTCACTGCTCGACTGAGGGACTTTACAGATAATTGCATGTGTGGGGTACAGAGATTAGGTAGTCATTAAAAAATCATGTTAAACACTATTATTGCACACAGAGTGAGTCCATGCAATTTATTATATGACCTGTTAAGCACATTTTTACTCCTGAACTTATTTAGGCTTGCTTATTGACTCAAGACATTTCAGCTTTTCATTTGTAGTTATTTAGAAAAAATATAGAAAAACATAATTCCACTTTGATATTATAGGGTATTGTGTGTAGGCCAGTTACCAAAAATCTCAATTTAATCCATTTTAAATTCAGGCTGTAACACAACAAAATGTGGAAAAAGTCAAGGGGTGTGACTACTTTCTGAAGGCACTGTATCTAATTTTTACCTACAGTATAGTATTAGGGAAAGGGAGAGGGTGATACCTAGTCAGTTGTACAACTGAATGCATTCAACTGAAATGTGTCTTCCGCGTTTAACCCAACCCCTCTGAATCAGAGAGGTGCGTGGGGCTGCCTTAATCAACATCCACGTCATCGGCGCCTGGGGAACAGTGGGTTAACTGCCTTACTCAGGGGCATTTTTTCAAAGCACTCCATAGGGCAGGGTCCCCAACTGGCGGGCCGCGGGCCGCATTTCGTTTTATTTGGCCCCCCAAGTTTTCTGAGCAAAAGAAATGTGTTTTTTTAAATGTAATTTTGGACATAAAAGACTGTAAAAACACAAGGAAATCAGCGCAAAGTGATTTTAATTTTGGAAATCTGCTCCCAAGTATTCTCACGCATAATTGAGAGACACATGATCATATACAATTGTAAGCAAGGTTTGAAATGTTATATCTGTTTGGGCTTCTTGCTGTCAATTTGCCATCTACAAATTATTTGTCATTATGTTCCGGCCCCCGACCATCCGCTCAAGAACAAATATTGAGTCTAGCTGATGATCCCTACCATAGGGCACTTAATATGACTGACTGTCTCTTATACTAAGCAGATGTATTTTATTTCAGTCCCGTCCAGTAATACAATACATATTGTGTAAAACACTTGTTTGAACAGCTGGGTTCCTGCTTGAGAGAAACTCAGGTACCTCTTTTAGAAACCACAAATGTAATGATTCTATGGTGCTTCTGTTCTATGAAATGCCTTTCAGGACAGATTAAACTCCACTCTGTCTTTCTCTCCTCGTTCTCCTGCTACATTATTAGCCCATGACTGCATCCCAAATGGCACCCTACTCATTTGGGATGCAGCCCGTATTAGAAAATCTGCAGGGTTTCTGGCCAAGCAACGATAGCACTGCCAAACTGTAGGACTGTTCCCTTTTACGGTACTGCATCCTGTTTATGTTTAGCCTCAGCCCAAACTGTGTCGTCATTACCAGCTGTTGTCTTAGCTCTCTCAAATTACACCTGTGATAACTTTATGCCTATCTCCCTTGTCAATATGGTTAGCTTATTGTTGTTTCGGTTATTTCTAATTGTACTATTTCACTGTAGATCCCCCAGCCCAGCTAAACCTGCCTTAGATAGCTCCTTTGTCCCACCCCCCATACACGCGGAGACCGACTCAATTGGTGCCTCCAGTGATGCTATCTTTTCATTGTTACCCAACGCTTAGGTTTACCTCCACTTTACTCATATCCTTCCATATCCTTGTCTGTACATAATGCCCTGAATCTTTTCTACAACGCCCGGAAATCTGCCCCCTTTATTCTATGTACCCAACGCACTAGAAGACCAGTTCTTAAAGCCTTTAGCCGTATCCTTATTCTAGTCCTCCTCTGTTCCTCTGGTGATGTAGAGGCTAACCCAGGCCCTGCAGCCCTCAGTATCACTCCTACTCCCCAGGCGCTATCATTTGCTGACTTCTGTAATCGCAAAAGTCTTGGTTTCTTGCATGTAAATATCAGAAGTCTACTTCCTAAGTTTGAGTTATTCACTGCGTTAGCACACTCCGCCAACCCTGATGTTCTAGCAGTGTCTGAATCCTGGCTTAGGAAGGCCACCAAAAATTCTGACATTTCCATCCCCAACTATAACATTTTCCGTCTAGATAGAACTGCCAAAGGGGGTGGAGTTGCAATCTACTGTAGAGATAGCCTGCAGAGCTCTATCATACTATCCAGGTCTGTGCCCAAACAGTTTGAGCTTCTACTTCTAAAAATCCACCTTTCCAGAAATAAGTCTCTCACTGTTGCCGCTTGCTACAGACCCCCCTCAGCCCCCAGCTGTGCCCTGGACACCATATGTGAATTGATTGCCCCCCATTTATCCTCAGAGTTCGTACTGCTTGGTGACCTAAATTGGGATATGCTTAACACCCCAGCCATCCTACAATCCAAACTAGATGCCCTCAATCTCACACAAATTATCAACGAACCTACCAGGTACAACCCTAAATCCGTAAACATGGGTACCCTCATAGATATCATCCTGACTAACTTACCCTCTAAATACACCTCCGCTATCTTCAACCAGGATCTCAGCGATCACTGCCTTATTGCCTGCGTCCGTAACGGGTCCGCGGTCAAACGACCACCCCTCATCACTGTCAAACGCTCCCTAAAACACTTTAGCGAGCAGGCCTTCCTAATTGACCTGGCCCAGGTATCCTGGATGGATATAGATCTCATTCCGTCAGTAGAGGATGCCTGGTTGTTCTTTAAAAGTAATTTCCTCTCAATCTTAAATAAACATGCCCCATTAAAAAAATACAGAACTAAGAACAGATATAGCCCCTGGTTCTCCTCAGACTTGACTGCCCTTGACCAGCATAAAAACATCCTCTGGCGTACTGCATTAGCATCAAATAGCCCCCGCGATATGCAACTTTTCAGGGAAGTTAGGAACCAATATACACAAGCAGTCAGGAAAGCAAAGGCTAACTTTTTCAAACAGAAATTTGCATCCTGTAGCATTAACTCCAAAAAGTTTTGGGACACTGTAAAGTCCATAGAGAATAAAAGCACTTCCTCCCAGCTGCCCACTGCACTGAGGCTAGGAAACACTATCACCACCGATAAATCTACAATAATCGAGAATTTCAACAAGCATTTTGCTACGGCTGGCCATGCTTTCCACCTGGCTACCATTACCCCGGCCACCAACTCTGCACCCTCCGCTGCAACTTGCCCATGCCCCCCCCCCCCCGCTTCTCCTTCACACAAATTCAGACAGCTGATGTTCTGAAAGAGCTGCAAAATCTGGACCCCTACAAATCAGCTGGGCTAGACAATCTGGACCCTTTCTTTCTAAAACTAGCCGCCGAAATTGTCGCAACCCCTATTACTAGCCTGTTCAACCTCTCTTTCGTAACGTCTGAGATCCCCAGAGATTGGAATGCTGCCGCGGTCATCCCCCTCTTCAAAGGGGGTGACACTCTAGATCCAAACTATTACAGACCTATATCCATCCTGCCCTGCCTTTCGAAAGTATTTGAAAGCCAAGTTAACAAACAGATCACCGACCATTTCGATTCCCACCGTACCTTCTCCGCTATGCAATCCGGTTTCCGAGCTGGTCATGGGTGCACTTCAGCCACGCTCAAGGTCCTAAACGATATTATAACCGCGATCGATAATAGACAGTACTGTGCAGCCATCTTCATCGACCTGGCCAAGGCTTTCGACTCTGTCAACCACCGCATTCTTATTGGCAGACTAAATAGCCTTGGTTTCTCAAATGACTGCCTCGCCTGGTTCACCAACTACTTCTCAGATAGAGTTCAATGTGTCAAATCGGAGGGCCTGTTGTCTGGACCTATGGCAGTCTCTATGGGGGTGCCACAGGGTTCAATTCTTGGGCCGACTCTTTTCTCCGTGTATATCAATGATGTCGCTCTTGCTGCTGGTGACTCTCAGATCCACCTCTACGCAGACGACACCATTTTGTATACATCTGGCCCTTCATTGGACACTGTGTTAACAAACCTCCAAACGAGCTTCAATGCCATACAACACTCCTTCAGTAGCCTCCAACTGCTCTTAAACACTAGTAAAACTAAATGCATGCTCTTCAATCGAACGCTGCTGGCACCCGCCCACCCGACTAGAATCACCACTCTTGACGGGTCTGACCTAGAGTATGTGGACAACTACAAATACCTAGGTGTCTGGTTAGACTGTAAACTCTCCTTCCAGAGTCACATTAAGAATCTCCAATCCAAAGTTAAATCTAGAATCGGCTTCCTATTTCGCAACAAAGCCTCCTTCACTCATGCTGCCAAACATGCCCTCGTAAAACTGACTATCCTACCGATCCTTGACTTCGGCGATGTCATTTACAAAATAGCCTCCAACACTCTACTCAGCTAATTGGATGTAGTCTATCACAGTGCCATCCGTTTTGTCTCCAAAGCCCCATACACTACCCACCACTGTGACCTGTACGCTCTTGTTGGCTGGTCCTCACTACATGTTCGTCGTCAAACCCACTGGCTTCAGGCCATCTATAAATCACTGCTAGGCAAATCCCCGCCTTATCTTAGCTCATTGGTCACCATAGCAGCACCCACCCGTAGTCTGCGCTCCAGCAGGTATATCTCACTGGTCATTCCCAAAGCCAACACCTCCTTTGGCCGCCATTCCTTCCAGTTCTCTGCTGCCAATGACTGGAACGAATTGCAAAAATCTCTGAAGCTGGAGACTCTTATCTCCCTCACTAACTTTAAGCATCAGTTGTCAGAGCACCTTACCGATCACTGCACATGTACACAGCCCATCTGAAATTAGCCCACCCAAATACCTCATCCCTATATTGTTATTTATTTTGCTCTTTTGCATCCCAGTATCTCTATTTGCACAACTCAATATTAGGAAGTTGTTTCTAATGTTTTGTACACTCAGTGTATATACCCACAGTACAGGTCCTGTGACAGGACTTACTCAACAAGCGTCTGCCTATTGTGCTCATACAGTAGGTAGAGATTGTGCGGTGTCTGTCTGTCTGAGGTATAGAGTGTGTTCATCCTCTCTCCATGCTCTGGCAGAGTCTGGCCTACAGACTGGAGCAGGGGGAGGTCTAGACTCTGCCAGAGAGCCTGTTTGGCTCTTCACATGCCCCTCTGGAGCAGGAGGGGAAAGGAAGGTTGGTTTGGAGGTTTGGAAACATTCTATCGCAACATGGACGGCTGCAGATAACACACACAGCAAGTGTATCAGCATCCAGGCTGCCGATCGAGCAGGGAGGCACCAAGAAGAGAATGTGTTGTTTTCATGTTTGAACAGATGAATAAGTAAAGCAGAGAGGAACAGAGCAACAATACTTCACTGCAGAGGTGGTTAAGGAACTGTGGACTTGTAACCTTTTGAGGAGTCATTATTTAACTGACCAAACTGCTGTTAATTTTGACAGGCACTCTAAAACTCCCAAAAAGCTAGACATATTGGATGTGTGGCAAAGTCATTTCAGAGAAACATATTACGGTCAAAACGGAAAACAGAACACTCAAGAGTTGAGGGCTTCCTTCTTTTTATTAGTTCCCAGGCTTTCCAAAGATCTGGGTTCTCTCTCTGTCTCTGTCTGTCTGTCTCTCCACCCCCTCTCTCTCTCTCTCTCCCTCTCTCTCTCTCTCTCTCTCTCTCTCTCTCTCTCTCTCTCTCTCTCTCTCCACCCCCCCTCTCTCCCTCTCTCCCTCTCTCTGTCTCTCTCTCCACCCCCCCTCTCTCCCTCTCTCCCTCTCTCTGTCTCTCTCTCCACCCCCCCTCTCTCCCTCTCTCCCTCTCTCCCTCTCTTCCTCTCATTCTCTCTCCCCCATCCTCTTTTTTTCTCTTTTGTGGAAAACACGGCGGACGGCTCCCTGTCCTGTGATAAAGCTGTTGCCTGCGTGATGGGAGAGAGAGATCCATCATGCTAAGGCAGAGGGTTTATTCCACCATTCCGCACCATTGAGTGCCGTAACACGCATGTGCTCTACATCGCGCATCATTTAACCGGCCTTCTCTCTGCCCAAATAACACGGTTTTGGCTCGCCTCTATCTGCAACAATATTGCGGCTTTCAGGCTAAAGCTCTAAAGAAATTCTCCATCTGCATACATTTCTTGGGTACTTTAGTGGTTTGTTTAGCGGAGAGACCGTAGAGACTGTGCCAGTAGCCTTAAGCGCTCTCGAAGACTTGAACGCAACGGTTCTCAGTACCAAATGATAGGTTTAAGATTTCACTTTGTTTGTGGAAGGATAACACTTTACTTCCATCCTCCTCAGGCTGCCAGAAAACTGAAATACCAAGTAGAAGGGGGAGACATAAATGGCAGTCAGTGAAATTACTGACATGGGTCCTTTTCATTCAGACTCATATAAAGTGGATACACTAACTTATAAGAGAAGTGCCTTAAGGAGCAGTAATAAAGCTCTATAATGTTAGAAAACATTACATTGCAAGTTTCCACTGAGGGAGCTCAAGGAGAATAAACAACATTGACATTCACGAACATTCGCTGAAAACCGGTAAATGACTATCGTTCTCTTTAGGAGTTACACATATTGCCTTACAGTGGAACAGTGGTGCAGACTTACAGGCAAAGGCTAGAGAGGTCTAATGTTGGGATATTGCATATCTGGCCTTAAGACATGATCAAAATTGCTTCAGTAAATTGCTTCAGCTCTATAACATTTCAAACCATAGGGGAGAGTTGCAGGCCTTGAACGTTTGTAGGCCTAAACCAAATTGTTCCTTTGTAATCTGAATCCTTGAACGGATACTGCTTAGTACTGTAACGGATACCCCATAAAACAAGAATAACAGCTGTTTAACTGAAGTGGTCTTAAGAAAGGGACAAACAGGTTGCTGCCTGACTAGTGTGGACGCAAATCTCCAAAGGAAATAAACAACAAGCAGAATGTTGCAACAAGTGTAACTCTATCCCCAACAATACCATCTGCTGTCTGCTGTAGTGAACTCTGAACTCTTTTGGGTGGCACATTCTGTGTGTAGCCCTCTAGGTGGCCCTCGATGACCTAAACCTAACCATGATCAATTACCTTTCTTTCTACAGGCTCTCAGTAAAGCTCAGCTCACCAGACCTAGGTTAAAATACTATTTGATATAAATTTCAAGCAAAATATCAAATATCAGGTCTGCAGCTCACCATGGTCCCTGATCCGTGAGGCTTCGGCCACTTGTACCACAGTTACCAACTAGACCCCCACAGGAATGAACGACAGACCGACGGACAGACGCAGGCCGACAGACAACAAACAGGTTGTTATTTTGGTTGCCTTGGTCAGTCAGGTGAAAACATCAGGTGTGAGCGTCTGGGGGATTCAGGAGGTGTCTGAGGATCACCCTGCACCTGCTGCCTGACCTCATCCTCCCATCGGGGGGCAGATTCCCTGCATGCCAGGGGGCAGCTGCTGACAGCCAGTACTGTGGCCCAACCTACCGCATCTCCCCCCTCCCCAACCTTCCCCACCTCCCCCCTCCCCAACCTACCCCGCTTCCCTCCTTCCCTGTATGGGGGCCTCCTAGGGTCAGCTGCTGTGGTGTGCAGGGGTGATGGTGGGGGTCGAGGGCATGTGTGTGTGTGTGTGTGTGTGTGTGTGTGTGTGTGTGTGTGTGTGTGTGTGTGTGTGTGTGTGTGTGTGTCAAAGGTATTATAGTAAACTAAAACTAAAACTAAAATTAAATCTAATCATCAAAAAACTAAACTGAAATATAATAATTAACAAACACGTTTTTTAAACGACAACTATACTGAAACTATTATCTTTGACTACAACACTAAATACAATAAAAACCATCATGAATTATGTTCAGTTTTAGGTTTTTGGGGGGGCAGAAATGTAGTGGAGTTTTCAAGCTTCTGAATCTGGCGGGTCACATTGAGATTTACTTTATAATTTAACCTTTTACTGCAGTGGGCTAAATCAGGGTCACACAGAGTGATTGTTAGTAGTCTTAAATAAATCTACTTTGAAACAAAAGTATACACCTCACACACATGGTTATGGGCTTCAAAAAAAGAAGACACTTGTACCATGTCAGATAGAGAGTTGAAATGTAATACATTTTGAGTTTGCTGTCCAATATTACACTTTATATACAGTGGGGAGAACAACTATTTGATACACTGCCGATTTTGCAGGTTTTCCTACTTACAAAGCATGTAGAGGTCTGTAATTTTTATCATAGGTACACTTCAACTGTGAGAGACGGAATCTAAAACAAAAATCCAGAAAATCACATTGTATGATTTATAAGTAATTAATTTGCATTTTATTGCATGACATAAGTATTTGATACATCAGAAAAGCAGAACTTAATATTTGGTACAGAAACCTTTGTTTGCAATTACAGAGATCATACGTTTCCTGTAGGTCTTGACCAAGTTTGCACACACTGCAGCAGGGATTTTGGCCCACTCCTCCATACAGACCTCCAATGATTTTCTATTGGGTTCAGGTCTGGAGACTGGCTAGGCCACTCCAGGACCTTGAGATGCTTCTTACGGAGCCACTCCTTAGTTGCCCTGGTTGTGTGTTTCGGGTCGTTGTCATGCTGGAAGACCCAGCCACGACCCATCTTCAATGCTCTTACTGAGGAAAGGAGGTTGTTGGCCAAGATCTTGCGACACATGGCCCCATCCATCCTCCCCTCAATATGGTGCAGTCGTCCTGTCCCCTTTGTAGAAAAGCATCCCCAAAGAATGATGTTTCCACCTCCATGCTTCATGGTTGGGATGGTGTTCTTGGGGTTGTATTCATCCTTCTTCTTCCTTCAAACACGGCGAGTGGAGTTTAGACCAAAAAGCTCTATTTTTGTCTCATCAGACCACATGACCTTCTCCCATTCCTCCTCTGGATCATCCAGATGGTCATTGGCAAACTTCAGACGGGCCTGGACATGCGCTGGCTTGAGCAGGGGGACCTTGCGTGCGCTGCAGGATTTTAATCCATGACGGCGTAGTGTATTACTAATGGTTTTCTTTGAGACTGTGGTCCCAGCTCTCTTCAGGTCATTGACCAGGTCCTGCCGTGTAGTTCTGGGCTGATCCCTCACCTTCCACATGATCATTGATGCCCCACGAGGTGAGATCTTGCATGGAGCCCCAGACCAAGGGTGATTGACCGTCATCTTGAACTTCTTCCATTTACTAATAATTGTGCCAACAGTTGTTGCCTTCTCACCAAGCTGCTTGCCTATTGTCCTGTAGCCCATCCCAGCCTTGTGCAGGTCTACAATTTTATCCCTGATGTCCTTACACAGCTCTCTGGTCTTGGCCATTGTGGAGAGGTTGGAGTCTGTTTGATTGAGTGTGTGGACAGGTGTCTTTTATACAAGTAACGAGTTCAAACAGGTGCAGTTAATACAGGTAATGAGTGGAGAACAGGAGGGCTTCTTAAAGAAAAACTAACAGGTCTGTGAGAGCCGGAATTCTTACTGGTTGGTAGGTGACCAAATACTTATGTCATGCAATAAAATGCAAATTAATTACTTAAAAATCATACAATGTGATTTTCTGGATTTTTGTTTTAGATTCCGTCTCTCACAGTTGAAGTGTACCTATGATAAAAATTACAGACCTCTACATACTTTGTAAGTAGGAAAACCTGGAAAATCGGCAGTGTATCAAATACTTGTTCTCCCCACTGTACATCACAGAAGACTGAAATATAACAAAACCGTTTGACATAGAAACACCGGATTTTCGGCATAAAAAATAAATAATGTTGATTAATTATGAATATTAAAAATATGAATAACATTCCACCCATGAGGCCACTAGGTCATTTGACTGCAGGAAAGGGCTACAGGTAGACTCAGCGAGATGACGTTGCCACGAGCAGCACTGCAGATATTGGGCACGTTTGAGTGGTAAAGATAAAGCAACCGGCTATAGACTTACTCTCATGTATCTAACCCTCATATCACACACTCACAAGCTGAAATCATAATTATAATATTATGTGTGTACACATTGTACAATCAATTAGTGAGAGAGAGCCTCAAATATCACATTTATTTGTATATATCCACTGTAAACATAAATCACGTCAAACTGGTTCCTGTTTCAGTCATGTCTTTGGTGACGTTCGCGTGGGTCAAACAGAAACACCCTAATGATTGGTTGACAATAGAGCCTCCCACAATGCAGGCGATGACTGCAGGATGAAGTTGGTGAAGAGCAACTGCAGACATTTGCAGTCGACTGCAGTCAAAACTTCATCACCTTTGATCACATGATTTTTGTAAAGTGCAACGTTTGCCCATTATTCTTTTCAAAATTCTTCAAGCTCTGTAAAATTGGTTGTTGATCATTGCTAGACAACCATTTTCAGGTCTTGCCACATATAGTAGATTTAAGTCCAAACTGTAACTCGGCCACTCAGGGACACCCACTGTCTTCTTGGTAAGCAACTCCAGTGTAGATTTGACCTTGTGTTTTAGGTTATTGTCCTACTGAAAGGTGAATTCATCTCCCAGTGCCAATTTTTTTTACAGTATTACTTTAGTGCCTTTTTGCAAACAGGATGCATGTTTTGGAATATGTTTTATTGGCCTCATGGCGAAATCCCTGAGCGGTTTTCTTCCTCTCCAGCAACTGAGTTAGGAAGGACGCCTGTATCTTTGTAGTGACTGGGTGTATTGATACACCATCCAAACTCTAATTAATAACTTGACGATGCTCAAAGAGATATTCAACGTCTGTTTGTTTTTTACCTCTCTACCAATAGGTGTCCTTTGTTGCGAGGCATTGGAAAACCTCCCTGGTCTTTGTGGTTGAATCTGTGTTTGAAATTCACTGCTCAACTTACAGTATGTGTGTGGTACAGAGATGAGGAAGTCATTCAAAAATCATGTTAAACACTATTATTGTACACAGAGTCCATGCAACTTCTTTTTTTTGAGTTGTTAAGCAAGTGTTTATTCCTGAACTTATTTAGGCTTGCCATAACAAAGGTGTTGAATACTTATTGACTCAAGACATTTCAGCTTTAAATTTTTCATGAATTACTAAAAACATCAAAAAACATAATTCTACTTTGACATTATGGGGTATTGTGTGTAGGCCAGTGACCAAAAATCTCAGTTGAATCCATTTAAATTCAAGCTGTAACACAACAAAATGTGGAAATAGTCAAGGGGTGTGAATACTTTTCTGAAGCACTGTAGGTGCCAGTCTGACAATTTTTATCCCCTTAATGCAACACACTTAGAAAGGCCATGACCAACGATGGTCACCGACTTGACAAAAGTGATCCGCTCGAACCCATTGAGATGAGCATGATGCAAGATTTATCTGCACAGGTGTGCTTCACGCTGCTACACCGTGGTAACTACGGGACCAAAACAGAGGAAAGGTTGAGCCTCGCGCTTCATCACTCCTGGTTGTTGCGGAAACTGACCCACTACTACTGTTTACTTGGTGCATCTACGTCATCTCCCTGAGTCTACCTTTAAACCTAACCTAACCTATAACCTGACCCATCATCTTATGCATTACTGCTCCACAGTGACAAGAAGTGACATCCCAAAACAACTATACAACACATAAATGGTTCCTAGCCTCCCACACATCAGGCTACTTTCTGTCCTTAACACTAAAACTAAAACTAAAACTGAAACTAAATAATATCAAAACGAAATAGAAATGTTTTTATAAAACTTCAACTGAATAAAAACTAGTAAAGTGGATCTGAAAACTAACTGAAACTAAACTGAATTTCAAATAAAAATCTTAGTCTATAGAAATAAAAAACACAAAACTATAATAACCTTGGTGTGTGCGTGTGTGTGTGTGTTTGTGTATGTGTGTGGTGTTGGTGGGTTACATTCCTCCAGCGGGAGGGGAGGGGCCCCTTGTGTTACAAGTACAATTATACTCCATGATAATCACTTTCACAACCCTGAGGCAGTCAGGGGCTCATGCTCAGG